>NC_056627.2:160190195-161390195 GCF_002870075.4 Lactuca sativa | reverse complement strand
AGTCCAGCCATGTTATCTACGTGAGAATTGGGGTAAGGAAATAATTATTAGATGAACTATCTAGATAATTATTAGAAAATCTTCATTAGTTACATCACTATTTGGAAAGTGCATACTAGTCATATGTAATCAAAACAGGATAGGCCTTCGAATAAGTGACCTTAACTCCGAATTCACAAGGAACCGGGGTAAAGCAAAAATTTCACAGATTCTAAGTCTATAACATCCTATTTAAATATAACCTTAGTGTATCCACTTAGCAACTATTAACTTAGTAATGAAGATCCTTTTTAGTTCTCAAGTAAGTAATTATAGTAACACAAAACAGCCCTATGGTATTTTAGACCTAGGTTCTGATATAATGTTCTCATTGTAGTAGTGTTGGTAAGTTTTTAGACTTGTTGACACATCACAACCATTCTTGGGCATGTGCTAATCACTCCCCGGAACAGCATACTTGACCAGGCTATGCCACTCCCAAGACTGACCATACATCCCCGAGCTTACATGTGATATTCAACAATCGTAATACTTTTGTTCTTGTCATTGTGACACGGATTTTAGTATGAATGCAGGCACGTATACTTTGTTAAATATTTTATTATTTAAAAGTATAAACTCTTGGTCAGAGTATTTTTAATCCCATTGTATTTATAGTTAGTATATCTTTTATGGGTTGATATACTTAATTCACTATAAACAATGCTCTGATACCAATCTGTCACACCCCAAAACCGAGAACAGCGGAAACGTTCTGGGGCGGAGGTCGTCATGTAATGTATCACAACAATGTAAAGTACTACACAAGCAACAACATCATCCATTGCATTAATAGTATAATTTTAATTACAAGTGTGTTCTTTTATAGTATAAGACAACATAATGAATAATCAAAATAAAAGAGGGGTCTTGATTTCTCCGTCTTCACAAAACCTGGTCGTCGTACCTGTGTATTTGTGACCTGAGAATACAAGTTATTTTGAAAGCGAGTATCAGCAATAAAATTGGTGAATTCATTAGTATTAATGTGTCTTTGATTTGTAAAATTGGAAAGTAAAGACTTGTAAACATTTGGAAAATAAAGTTTGCATAAGTATGAACTGTTTGAAAGTAGTTGAAAACGTCTGAACACCCTAGCAAATCCCTATGATTTCTATTAGTATAAAAAGTAGTCTTCTACCAAGACCTAACTGTTTTGAAAGTAGCCTTCTACAAGGACTAGACTGTTTTGAAAGTAGCCTTCTACCAAGACTAGACTATTTTGAAAGTAGCCTTCTACCAAGATTAGACTGTTTTGAAAGTAACCTTCTACCAAGACTAGACTATTTTGAAAGTAGCCTTCTACCAAGACTAGACTATATGCCTATTGATAATATTTTCTACCTCATTGATTATGTGAATTTGGCACATGGTAAAGGTATTAATAATATATTACCCAAATTTTTAATCCGTTTGCAATTGTCGTATGCAAAGTGTAAGTACTATAGTATTTGTAATAAGTGACTACTTTTTACTAATTTGCCTTAATTGAGGGTTAAGGTATAATGTGATGGCTAGAACCCGTACTATAAGCTCCCTATCAGGAGATTCTTGGAACCAAACACGAACCTGCATTTCTGCAAGCCGTGAACATCCACATTACTATGATCATGTATGCCTAATATAACTATCACAAAGTATTAGTGATTAACTGGTATAGTTAGATCCTGTACTTGTTCCATGCTATAACACCTTGTTATGTTAGCTCTATTATCGTGTATCGTAAGTGTTATCGTGTAGGCGTATCTATGTAAGCGTATTCATGTAAGCGTATCTATGTAAACGTATTCATGTAAGCGTATCTATGTAGACGTATTCATGTAATATGTAATATATTAGTATAGACTCAAGAATGAACTGACTCTTGTGTGATTCCTTGTACTTGGAATGGTAAATAGTATCTCCTAACTACACCTATTATATTTACTAGTGACGTACGAGTATAACCGGGAGTACACCTTTGCTACCCAAAGGTACTGAACTGACTCAGGTAAACTTTATACCTATATATGTATACATTATATATAATTAATATTTAGACGACATTCGGACGAGCAACCGATGCCTTAAGGCCACATCCCAACGAGGAAAAGGAAATAAAGCGAGCTAGTCGTCCTAAGTCCTTTAAACATTATTTATATAACTATACATATCTAGGCATGCATTTTTCAATATAAAACTATAAAAGAAGTTTTTTAAAACCTTTGAAAAGTTTAATACTAAGAAATGATGACTTGATGTCAGTTTATAAAACGATTTGAAAGTATTTTGTTTGATAAGACAGTTTCAGTATAAGGAAAACCTTTGTTTGAAAACGCATTTGTGACAGAGTTTGAAAGGAAACTTACAGTATGTAAGAAAGTTTGATAAAGAGTTTTAAACATGTAAAAACGTTTAAGAAAGTCATTTGAATAAATCTTTTTGGTAAAACAGTTAACGTATAGTAAATCCATTTGCATGCTAGTTATTAATCACATGTGATTGATATAATAACTAAACATGATTCAACTTGAATCCCCCCCCATAAAGCATTTATAAACATTTAAAAGGTTAATTAAGGGGTATGAACTCACCTGCAGCGAGTGGATCGGATGGAAGTGTCGGACACGTGTTCGGAGTCAAGTGAAGACTTAAACACACACAATGATCCTAATAACATATGAAGACATATGTATATATATATATATATATATATATATATATATATATATATATATATATAATTAGTGTTTATTACACTAATTAAACATGTACAAACATCCTAATGTGAGGAAAACACTTTTTTCAAAGTGTTTGGCGGCTATCGGGTTGTAACAAAGGAGTGCAAGGCCTTATACGGGAGTTTATGGTCAATGGACCATGTCTTAAGGAGTTTGCGGCCCAGGGGAGTTTACTACTGGCCGTAAACTCGCAATTGGGTCACCAAATGAGGCTCACAACTGTTATAACTTAAGTGCTTAAGTGTTCCAAGGCTTAAACAAGAGGTTGGGTGGGTTTAAGGTCCATGAATGGCCTTGTATGGTGTTTACGGACCTGGGACCACTTCCCCATGAGTTTACAGCCGTAAACTCATGGTATGAAGTACCAAATCATGTAATGAAGTCCCTAGTTCAATAGTATAAGGTTTTATGCTAAGTTCCAAGGTTCACTAAGGGGTTAGGGTGTCATTTGCACCCTTAAAAGGGGTTTACGGCCCAAGAACATGTATTGGCCATAAACTCCTTGAATCTTGTGATTCTTTATGTTTTCTAAGCTCTAAACATGATCAACCTAGTGTACAATGAGTTAGAACAAGAGTACTTACGATCTAGGAGCTTGAATGGTCGGTTTTGGCCAAGAACACTAGTGTGTGTTCTTGGTGGAACTTGAAGATCTACAAAATGGAATGATTCACGGATGAAATCATGTAAGATTACTAGTTCATGCTAGATATCAACTAATTAAGACAATAAACTTGCAAGATTTGAAGCTCGGGGACGAAGATCGGGATAATACTTGAGAGTATTTGGGCAAAAGGGAAAGGAGGAATGAACAAATGACCACCTCTTCATCATATAAGCAAGAGTTTACGACCCACATGGAGTTTACGGCCGTAAACTCCCATGTGTTGGCTGTGAACTCCTTGCATGGGTGTTTAAGGTCATTTCTGTGAGCTATAAATTCAGCCGATAAACCCCGACACTTATTCCTTAAGTGTACAAGGCTCAGAACGCTCAAATAAACTCCTAATTGTGCTAAAAGATAGCAACAATGAGTATGACTTTTAATGAAGTGTTTTACTGAACTCGATGGAAAATTTCAGGTTGTCACAATCTTGGTGTCCCTATAAATACATGGTAGATTGTCTTCAACTCATTGGTATATGTATGCATTTCATTACAGGATTCCATACTATCCAAAATTTGGATAGGAATCAAAGACCAATCAAGCGGGGAGTGATGATGACTTAAACATAGAAGCGGTGACCTACCTTCATTATATATATATATATATATATATATATATATATATATATATATATATATATATATATATATATATATATATATATATATATAGACAGTGGTTGTTGTTTAAATCTTAATAATACTCTTTATGTATAAAGTATAACTTGAAACTTATTATTTGTATCTAAGTTAGCGAATGTTGGCTATACTTTTATGTTATGATACAATGATGTAACTATTGTTTCAATTCCCATATGTTGCATATAGCAGTCACTTTTGGAATCTTTTACTATCATGTAATGATAATTTGAACGAACATAACTGAGAAGTGGAGAGTTCATCTATCTTGTGGTACTGAAGCTTAGGCCATACATGACATAGTAAGATAATACATCTCATAAAATATGAAGTTCCACCATAACTTCGCTACTCAGGATTCAATAAATGAGTTAAGTATGTAAAGGGGAATAAGGAAAGATCCACAAGAAGTCTAAGATTACTAAGAAATGATCTATACAACCATTTTTGGACTTTCGCAGTAGATGTATGTCATTGGAAATCATTTAAATTTTCTTTTATTGATGATTATTCTTGTTACATGTATTCATACTTGTTGAATGGAAATTCTGAATCTCCTAAAATGCTTAAAACCTTTGGGGAAATAGTTGAAATTTATCTTGACCCAAAAATAAAAGTAATGAGATTGGATATGAGTTTTGTGTATTATGGTCAACATACAGATGCTGGTTAAGCACCTCGATATTTCTTTTAATTTTGTAAAGATCATAGGATAATTAACTGTGACAACCCGAAATTTATTCGACATTTTTAACCCCTTCTTCCGTTAATAAGTCTCGCTTTATTAAACTGTCCATTAAGCTTTTGGATTGGTTAATTAATTTGGGACTTTTATAATGACTTAGTAAGGGTTGAAACAAATTAGAAACACCCTCATAAATCCGTTGAAAAGTTTTAGTTTCAACCAAGTCAAAATACGACCATTTAATGGGGTGCGACCAAAAGCTCCGTTTAACGTCAGTATCGGGTAGATTTCCACCGAGCCCCAACTCAAACCCCTATATAAGGGTGAGTGGAGTCCATTTGAGACTTTCCACTCTCTCTCTCTCTCTCTTTACACTCTCTCTCTACAACTTGCTTTCGATCCAAAACCCCTGTTTCGAGCCCCAAACTAGTATGTAATCTATCATAACTTGTTGTGTAGCTTAGTTAAAATGCAAATTCATGTTTAAGACATTAAATAGGGGCGAATTCATGTCTTTACGGCCCAAGAACACTCTTGGACCGTGAACATCCTTAAGTGGGGTTTTGAAGCCACAAAACCCTTCCAAATCACTCCTAGGGCTTAGATATGACTTGTGGACTTACACCTTCACGCTTAGAACACTAAAACCGTGCATTTTGGAGAGTAAAGATGAGTTTATGGCCCAAGAACACTCTTGGACCGTAAACCCCTCTTCATAGGCCGTGAACACCCTTTAAGGTGTTAGAATTGCCCTCGAACACCTCCTATGGCTTGGGAAAATGTCTGGAAGCAACCCCCATTGAAGTAAAGGCATTAAACATCAATTAAACCAAGGACATAGGAATTTACGGCCGCAACCCCCCCCTAGGATTGGTCCATGGGCCGTAAACTCCCAAAAAGTGGCCGAATGATGCCCTAACTTCTCCATTTGACTTGGAAAAATGCATAGAACTTTATTCTCTACCATTTAAGACCTTAATACACCAAGGGATTGAGCATATAGGAGCTTACAGTCGTTAAATCCTTTTTTAGGGCCGTAAACTCGCTAAAATGGTCATTTTGAGGCCTTAAACCCTTCATAAGCCCTAGAATTGAGCCTAGCATAATTCCACAAGTGATATAAGACCTTGAAACATCCTAGAACACCCCCACCATGAGTTCATGGCCGTAAACTCATGGGGATATGGTCTTAGGGTCATAAACTCTATAAAGAGTTTACTCTTGAAGAGTAAACTCCCAAACTAGGCCATACACCCCCTTAGATACTACCAGGGACACCCCTAGCACTTAACCAAAGTGTTTTCCGCACTTTTGGATGCGTATACGTGTTTAATTAGTATTATATTTACTAATTGTATGTAAACATATGTCATCATATGTTAATAGGTCACTAAGTGCGTTCAATTCTTTACTTTACACCGAGCACCCAACCGGCACCTTCACCCGATCCACTTACAACAGGTGAGTTCATACCCCTGAATTAACCTTTTAAATGTTTTTACATGCTTTTATGGGGGTGGGGGAATACAAGTTAAAACATGCCAGTTATCATATCCATCATATGTGATTATAACCCGCATGCACAAGGATTTATCACACTTTCAGTTGTTTTACCAAGTATAATACTGTAGATGGTTTTCCAAAACGTTTTTACTTGTTTATATATTCTCTCAAATTATCTCTCGTGCTGTATGTTTTACTTCTAAACCAGTTACAGCAGTGTTTTAAACAAAGGTTTTCTTTACTTATATTGTGTTATCAAATTATAAACGTGTTTATGAAAGGTTTTCAAAGCTTGTTTTACAAAGCTATATCAAGTCGTAAATTCCTATTTTTTTAAATGATTTCCAAAAGGTTTTACCAAAGTTTTCTTCTATACTTCTATACTTATGTTTCGTTAAATGCATGCCTGTACTTGTATAGTTATATAAATAATGTTTAAAAGACTTAGGAAGGCTAGTTCGCCCTATTTCCTTTTCCTCGTTGGGATGTGGTTTGGTGGGTATCGGATATCCGTCCGAAGGTCGTTTAAACATTAATTATATATCATGTATACACGTATAGACATAAAGGTTTATATCAGCCAGTTCATTTCCCTTGGGTAGCAAGGGCATCCTTCCATTCATCATTCATAGATCAGAGGCACTACTAACTATTATAGGAATAGTTAAAAGGTTCTATTCACTCTTTCTAGTACGAGAATTCCACAGGAGTCAGTTCATACGCGAGTCTACATCATTTCTCCAGCGCCTCTAATAGAATTCAGAATACGAGATGCATCTTCAAGACACGGATATCCCTGTCGTCGAGTTGGTAACCAGAGTCTCCTGTAGGGAGAGCGGGCATTGTGTGTATAGATCTATACGGGACTGACACTCCCGCACCCTGACTGCTAGCTACAGTCCACGGCCTACCAAGCCAAGGGGTGACAGATGTCATATTTATTCCGACGCTTGCAGGGCGTCAAGTACTCTAGTGTCAATCAGTAAGGTTACGAGTATCTCCATGTTTACCTTATAATTCATGGCCTTAAGGTAACGAGAATATAACACTGTATTCTTGAAACAACCCACTTAGGATTTTTCCCATTGTTTTAGACCTTGCTAGCCGTATCGTTCATTCGATACCGTCTGGGGTTTGTGTTTCCTTTTGTTAGACTGAGCCAGGTGTATCATTCATTCGATACTCTCCTGGAGTCTATGATTTCTTTTGCCTTAGTCAGCAGTATTTTCTGCTGAGGCATATGTTATTTTCCATAATGTTTTTACTAGTGATATTCTCCTACTTTCTTTATAGTCAAATACCGTATTTTGGTAATGATAGTATTTCAGGGGAAATTTCTCTTTAAAACATAACACTGTCGAGTCTTGGTAGAAGACTCCTTTTAATTAGAAAATATAGGATTTTCTGGAAAGGACTCTACTACACCGTAAATTCTAAACTACTACTTTTTATAAAGTTATTTTGAACAAAATGCTTACTTACACAAATGACACTAAATACTTATGAACTCACCAGCATTTATAAAAATGCTGATACTCGGTTTCAAAATAACTTGTATTCTCAGGTCAGCAGTAGACAGGTACATCCCAGGAGCTTTTGTGGAGACAGCCTAGTACCAAGTTGCACCTATATTATTACTTGTATTACTTTGATGTTGCTATGAATTGTAACTTATGTAAAACTATTACTATTAATGCAATGATTGTTGTACTTTGATTACTATACTGCTTATGTTGTGATACTTGACATGACGTCATCCACCCCAGAACATTTCCGCCGTTCCGGTTTTGGGGTGTGACAGATTGGTATCATAGCATTGTTTATAGTGAGCTAAGTATATCAAATCATAAAAGATATACAACCTATAAATACATAGGGATAAAAAAACTCGAACCAAGAATTATACTTTAAAATATAACCATATTTTACCAAAGTATAAGAACACCCATAATCTAAACACTCGAACAAAGTATCACAAGAAGAACAAGAATAAAAGTCTTCGGATGTTGAGCATTACCGTCAAACCTGGGCAGTTATGTAATCGTAAGCTGGAATAAATGTAACCTGATCAACTACATTTATTCGAGATGCGATGAACGTGTGCTTGGGAGTGACGGTGGTGTTGCGACAGGTCTGAAACTTACCAACTAGGAATGCTAGAGCCAAACATAAAGTTTAAAATACTATGGGAGTATTTTGGAATACTAAAAGACTCACATTAATCCCAGAATCATATTCAGAAGATAAGAAACAAACAAGAAATTAAAATACCATAGGGGTATTTTAGGATCCATAGATAACTTTGTGTGAAGAACTAAAAAGATCCTTATTGATATAACTACAATTACAGAGGGTATACTCCCAAGGTCATATATAATAAGGATCCCATAGACTAAGAATGTGTGGTTTCGCTCTACTTCCTTTTCCTCGTTGGGATGTGGATATAGAGTAGTATCATATATTCGAAGGCCTATCAGATCTAAGCTATATATGATTTGTGTACCCTATGTAATTGTAGCAGGACTCGATATGGATCACCCAGTGAAATGTTAACAATCTCTTAGGATTCTTTAGACATTTCCTTTCTCGCACGAACCCTGTAGAAAACCCTATCCACTTCAGTATTCGATAGAAGAGTTGATTCAGACCCAGAAGAGGTTCATTGAGAAGATTTCCAGTTCGGAAATAAATGAACTAGGTCGAGACTATTGAAATCACCAAGTGTCTATACCTTTTTAGGGACATGGTGGGAAATTCGCCTAAACATCCGAGATTTCCAGTCATCCATCATGAAGTGATGACACCCAGAGTTAGAATCGGAAGTAAAACGGAATAGAAATTCAATATGTCTATAGGAGAAGAGAACCCTAGGTAACTACCCGAAGGAAACCAAAACCGGTCCCAGTCAAAGATACGAGGTAGACAGAGGGAGCCAGTACATGGAACCAGAGAAGTGTCTTTTCCTCGTGTTCGTCACGCTAATACACCCATAAAATAATACAATTTAGTGAGTTAGTGATTACACTACTCACACTATGTGTTAGGTAAATCGCCTTTCCCGTTACAAGTAATATGATTAGAGCGGATCCCCACACCTCTATTGAGAGTGTTTAGCCATAAGTCTTCATGAGCCTTTCTTCCCGCGGTCTTCGTTCTGAACTGTTCTCAGATCTTTCCAAGCCGAAGAGTGAACCTTTCCCAGTATAAAGGTAACTTAGTAGGAACAACTCCCATCTTATGGCTTTTCCAATACTCATACTCCTACCTTGAATACCCGGACTACATCATAGGGATGTAGGTCGACACTCAGACAACCAATATCCGAGGCACGGGAAAATTTTATGCCTAATATAGTAAGGATAGATACGTCCAGGGTTAACCATCGTCTCTCATCAGCTTGTGTTCCTTTATGTGTAGGAAAACCATGCCTCCAAAGAAGCGTAACCAATCCACTGGCAAGAAACCGACTCTCCTACTCGATGAAGCCACGTTCCAAGCTGCAGTCCCGGCAGCCGTAGTAGCTGTCATGGCTTAAATGAATGCTAACAACGCCAATATTAGCAAGAGCCCTATCGGGAATTCTGATCCTAGTAATGGACAGCAGCAACCAACACCTGCATACCCAGCCACCCAAGAACCTCAACCAACTCCACCGAAGAGAAAGTTTAAGAACGAGGAAGGAAGTACCTCGACTCAAGGACCTTTCATATGGCAATGAGCTGAGACAGTCAATACCCCTACCAACCCTTCCATCCCGACACCTACAAGACCATAACTAGGAAGCCAATGAATGGCGACAGTCACAGACATGCAAAGTTGTAAAACAGAGAGAAGGAAACGAAAACGTCAAGCTCGAAAGGAGCGCCAATGACTCCACAGACTTGCCGCGCAATAGCAGCAAGAGGAAACCCCCACCCCTTCAGTGCCAGCACGACCCGTTTCACAAGTCCCTGGCATCGGGACCAACCCTACACATAAAGGTGGTGATAAAGTCGGACTCTTTAAAGGGAAATTTTCAAAGTGGAGGAACGAGGAGGGCACCCGTGTCCACGTAACTCTGACTAAGCACCTCACTCCCACCACCAATACCAGTACGAACTAGTCATGTCATCAGTGCGGTGAGATGGGACACCTCAAAAGGGACTGTCCAATACTAAGGATCACTGCTGCAGGAGAAACGACAGGGGCACAGGAAGAGTCTAACTCTAACGCTTAGGGAGAAGCATCAAGGAACCCGCTAGATTTTGGTACGTCTCTCAATCCTAAATAACTAACCAAAAACATTAAAAGGCTAATTCTAAATGTAAATACTTCCCCGTTAAGGCGAAAGCCGCAACACGGTTATAAATTTTAAAATTTCATCAGGTAAAACTATAATGGCTAGATATATATGTTACAACCATGTATAATTGAGATGGATAGACCTAGAGTGAGTGAATGTCGCCTCATTTCCTGTTCCTCATTTGGTTGTGGATTTAGGGCGGAGTTGCTCAGTCAACAGTCCTCCGCACCTTAATTATACATGACTAGTATATGTTAGGCGATTATAGAAAGGCCTCGTGAGAATCCGTTCATGAAAGGTACCCTATTTAGAAACACTCAGGGCCCTCTACAGTTCTGCGTCGACTTTATCGGTCCAAGTATCCATGAAAGTGATACACGGGACGAAACCCAAGACGCCTAGAACTTGTGTGCGCGTTCGGCACATGACCCTATCGAACCTCATTTTAATCATGTCGAAGTATGCCAACTTCGACGCCTCTATCAATCATGGTTCGACTTCGTGCAACCATGTGTAAATCCTTAGTGCTGTGTAAAAAGAACTTTCACCGTATCCATTTCGGCAAATAAAGGTTCTTCCGAAGTAGCCAGGAGAAGGGTACCGCGCGCTGTTAACCAACCGTTCTTAGACAGATAGAAACTGAAGCGAAAGACACTGCAGGTATTCCAGAAGACGATAACCACCCGAAGCATACTCCGTAGATCCCCCAGAAAGACACTTCGCACCTCGCAATCAGGTTCGTGAATCAAGATGATAGAACTCATGGGACTGATTACTATAACTGAGTATATGCATAAGGGTGATATATAATTGAGATAAAAAAGATTTAAGATGTGTGTTTCCTCCCTACTCCCTGTTGTGGGTCTGAGGTGGAGTCGCACAACTGAACATCCTGCCGACCTCAATTATATATGGCTTGCATACACCAAGTATTAGTGGTTAAGCCGAGTATGAGCTCTACCCCAAACCTCATAGTAAAACCCTTCGTCCTGTCCCATAGAATAGGAGCTAGAGTCAAGAGAACCACGGCGGGTTGAGCTACTGTAATGACCACAAATCTGAAATTTGTTGTCGTCCCGGTTAAGCCAACATAGTAGCTAACACCCTCAGTTGGTAAGGAAATATGAGTCGTAAGATGTCAAGTACATTGAATACGACCATCCACTCACGCTTAATCCCCCGAATTAAGCATCTCAGCGGATATCCCGGAAATCCAGAAGTTGCGATACGTTAACTCTTGAGAAGAGTGGATGAAGAGATTAAAAGTTCCGAGTGACGGAACCCTATAATCACTAGATTTGACCTAGATCGAGAAAACTCAGAACCACCGGAAGAGTAGTTGCAGAAGATGTTCGCACTACTCAGGCACTTCGTCCACCCCGTTACCGACGAGTAGTGCCTAGGACACTCCGCCCCCTCACGTGGAAGAAGTCACCGTCGCCCTGTAGACGATAGACTGCATTCTCCGAAGTGAACACTAGAATGCCAAGAACCACAGGATAATCTTCATAGCCAAGAATAATTGATTTAAGTGCGAAAGTAGGTTGCGTTAAGCCTTATAACCCAGATCCCGAAGAGATTATAGACTTGACACCAGTCTAGGTGTTATTCGATGGGTAATACAAGAGCACGCGCTTTCTACAACTGGAATAAACCGTCGCCTTAGAGAATAGGGCATGTCTTAGAGATTCACTAGATTAATAGGTGTTCCAAGAATACTATCTCATACAGAAATAGTATAACCACCTCCCGAGATAGTCCAACACTTCGGAAAATCTCTAAGGATTGAGTTAGCCCTGAGCAGAGCCCGCTGTTCATGAAACAGCAAGGCAAGTAAGAGCATGATCCTTTCCCGATAAGGATCATATTGTTAAAGCGCTAACTAGACGATAATGTAAATTTTAAAACTTTCTAAGCACTCGTCTAGTGAAACCCTATCTCCCCGACCCTGAGAGTTTCCGTTAGAAACATCTCAAGAACCAGAAGTGCAGATTCGTTTCGCACTAGGTTGAGATAGACACTCTGCAACAAATAGATACCCGTGGACATCCGATCCATCCGATGATCCAGAAAACCTCTGAAAGTCGATCAACAGGGAACACAAATCCAAGGATAACCCGAGCTTTCTAAGAACCAACCAGAAGGACTACACTCCCAGTATGAGAGAACGTTTGGAACTTCGAAATGGCGATCACGACAGTGATGATCTCGCCATAGAAGTACACTATGTTCTAAGTACTGAAAAGCTCTACCCTTCCGAGAGCTTAGGACCATCCGAGATTCTTTACAAAGATTGGTCCAACCCTCGTCAGACCACTACTACTTTCGGAAATTCCACAAGTTTCACCCCAAATCAATGCACTTCTTAGACTTGATAAGTGTTTGCCTGACGTCACTCTTTGTATCCCACTCATCTTGATAGAAACCATTGGGAACCCTAACTTCGTAGACAAACCTGTAGGAATCGCTAACTGCACAAGACGGAATCCGCATCCCGTAAGTGAAGGTTTGTTAGAATGACAAGCAAAGGCCAGAGTTCACTTGGGAGTGCGAGGACCAACCGAATAGGAAGAGCCCTCATACCTCTACCCGATTGTTCATGATTACTTCCTTGCCTAAACCTGAATTTCGGGACGAAATTCCCTCTAACGGGGGGATGATGTGACAACCCGAAATTTATTCCGTCATTTTTAACCCCTCGTTCCATTAATAAGCCTCGCTTTATTAAACTGTCCGTTAACCTTTTGGATTGGTTAATTAATTTGGGACTTTTATAATGACTCAGTAAGGGTTGAAACAAATTAGAAACACCCTCATAAATCCCTTGAAAATTTTTAGTTTCAACCAAGTCAAAATACGACCATTTAATCGGGTGCGACCAAAAGCCCCGTTTAACATCAGTATCGGGTAGATTTCCACCAAGCCCCAACTCAAACCCCTATATAAGGGTGAGTGGAGTCCATTTGAGACTTTCCACTCTCTCTCTACAACTTGCTTTCGATCCAAAACGCCCGTTTCGAGCCCCAAACTAGTAAGTAATCTATCATAACTTGTTGTGTAGCTTAGTTAACATGCAAATTCGTGTTTAAGACATCAAATAGGGACAAATTCATGTGTTTATGGCCCAAGAACACTTTTGGACCGTGAACACCCTTAAGTGGGGTTTTGAAGCCCCAAAACCGTTCCAAATCACTCCTAGGGCTTAGATACGACTTGTGGACTTACACCTTCGCGCTTAGAACACTAAAACCTTGCTTTTTGGAGAGTAAACATGAGTTTACGGCCCAAGAACACTCTTAGACCGTAAACCTCTCTTCATACGCCGTGAACACCCTTTAAGGTGTTAGAATTGCACTCAAACACCTCCTATGGCTTTGGAAAATCCCTAGAAGCAACCCCCATTAAATTAAAGGCATTAAACATCAATTAAACCAAGGACATAGGAGTTTACGGCCGCAAACCCCCCCTAGGATTGGTCCATGGGTCGTAAACTCCCAAAAAGTGGCCGAATGATGCCCTAACTTCCCCATTTGACTTGGAAAAATGCATAGAACTTTATTCTCTACCATTTAAGACCTTAGTACACCAAGGGATTGAGCATAGAGGAGCTGACAGCCATAAACTCCTTGTTTAGGGCCGTAAACTCCCTAAAATGGTCATTTTGAGTCCTTAAACCCTTCATACGCCCTAGAATTGAGCCTAGCATAATTCCACAAGTGATATAAGACCTTGAAACATCCTAGAACACCCCCAACCTGAGTTTACGGGTGTAAACTCATGGGGATATGGTCTTAGGGCAGTAAACTCTATAAAGAGTTTACTCTTGAAGAGTAAACTCCCTAACTAGGCCATACACACCCTTAGATACTACCCGGGACACCCCTAGCACTTACCCAAAGTGTTTTCCACACTTTTGGATGCGTATACGTGTTTAATTAGTATTATATTTACTAATTGTATGTAAACATATGTCATCATATGTTAATAGGTCACTAAGTGTGTTCAATTCTTTACTTAACACCGAGCACCCAACCGGCACCTTCACCCGATCCACTTACAACAGGTGAGTTCATACCCCTGAATTAACCTTTTAAATGTTTTTACATGCTTTTATGGGGGTGGGGGGAATACAAGTTAAAACATGCCAGTTATCATATCAATCATATGTGATTAATAACCCGCATGCACAAGGATCTATCACACTTTCAGTTGTTTTACCAAGTATAATACTGTAGATGGTTTTCCAAAACGTTTTTACTTGTTTAAATATTTTCTCAAATTATCTCTCGTGTTGTATGTTTTACTTCTAAACCAGTTACAGCAGTGTTTTAAACAAAGGTTTTCTTTACTTATATTGTGTTATCAAATTATAAACGTGTTTATGAACGGTTTTCAAAGCTTGTTTTACAAAACTATATCAAGTCGTAAATTCCTATTTTTTTTAATGATTTCCAAAAGGTTTTACGAAAGTTTTCTTCTATACTTCTATACTTTTGTTTCGTTAAATGCATGCATGTACTTTTATAGTTATATAAATAATGTTTAAAAGACTTAGGAAGGCTAGTTCGCCCTATTTCCTTTTCCTCGTTGGGATGTGGTCTGGTGGGTATCGGATATCCGTCTGAAGGTCATTTAAACATTAATTATATATCATGTATACACGTATAGACATAAAGGTTTACATCAGCCAGTTCATTTCCCTTGGGTAGCAAGGGCATCCTTCCATTCATCATTCATAGATCAGAGGCACTACTAACTATTATAGGAATAGTTAAAAGGTTCTATTCACTCTTTCTAGTACGAGAATTCCACAGGAGTCAGTTCATACGCGAGTCTACATCATTTCTCCAGCGCCTCTAATAGAATTTAGAATACGAGATGCATCTTCAAGACACAGATATCCCTGTCGTCGAGTTGGTAAACAGAGTCTCCTGTAGGGAAAGCGGGCATTGTGTGTATAGATATATACGGGACTGACACTCCGGCACCCTGACTGCTAGCTACAGTCCACGGCCTACCAAGCCAAGGGGTGACAGATGTCATATTTATTCCGACGCTTGCAGGGCGTCAAGTACTCTAGTGTCAGTCAGTAAGGTTACGAGTATCTCCATGTTTACCTTATAATTCATGGCCTTAAGTTAACGAGAATATAACACTATATTCTTGAAACAACCCACTTAGGATTTTTCCCATTGTTTTAGACCTTGCTAGCCGTATCGTTCATTCGATACCGTCTGGGGTCTGTGTTTCCTTTTGTTAGACTGAGCCAGGCGTATCATTCATTTGATACTCTCCTAGAGTCTATGATTTCTTTTGCCTTAGTCAGCAGTATTTTCTGCTGAGGCATATGTTATTTTCCCTAATGTTTTTACTAGTGATATTCTCCTACTTTCTTTAAAGTCAAATACCGTATTTTGGTAATGATAGTATTTCAGGGAAAATTTCTCTTTAAAACATAACATTGTCGAGTCTTGGTAGAAGACTGCTTTTAATTAGAAAATAGAGGATTTTCTGGAAAGGACTCTAACACACCGTAAATTCTAAACTACTACTTTTTATAAAGTTATTTTGAACAAAATGCTTACTTACACAAATGACACTAAATACTTATGAACTCACCAGCATTTATAAAAATGCTGATACTCGGTTTCAAAATAACTTGTATTCTCAGGTCAGCAGTAGACAGGTACATCCCAAGAGCTTTTGTGGAGACAGCCTAGTACCAAGCTGCACCTAATTATTACTTGTATTACTTTGATGTTTCTATGAATTGTAACTTATGTAAAACTATTACTATTAATGCAATGATTGTTGTACTTTGATTACTATACTGCATATGTTGTGATACTTGACATGACGTCATCCACCCCAGAACGTTTCCGCCGTTTCGGTTTTGGGGTGTGACATTAACCAATACGCCAAGATGGGTACTTCTCAATAAATGGTTTATCCATGGGAGAAATAAAATCTTAATGCACATGGTATAAAGTACGCTTGCAAACACTAATTTTCCCAAACTTTTATGGACCAAGGCATTAAAAGTGACGGTCTACATCCTGTATAGATTTCCTTCAAAGTATGTTCCTAAAACTCGTTTTGTGGACAAAAAGGAAATCATGCCTAAGGCCTTGACAAAACTCTAGAATCCTCGGTTGTGGAAACTCAACGTGAAAAATGTAACTTGTTTCTTTATCACGTATCCTGAAAGCTTTAAAATTTTCCAATTTTATGTTGGATCACATAGTACCTTGATTTTAGATATGAATCATGTCAGATTTCTTGAGAATGTCAAAATCAGTAGGAGTGTTTCATTGAGGGATCTTTGACCTCCAAGAATCTTCAACTATAATTCAAGTGCCAATTATGATAACCACTAGCATATTCAAGTTTTCCTTATGAACAGGAATCCTCAAATGAAAGGGAAATGGAAATACCACAAAATGAACCCCCTTAATAGATTGACATTGAAACTCATGAAACTCGATAGCCTACAAGACATTGTCTATGACATGGGTGGCCCATAAATTATGATGATTACATGAGGTCGATTCTTACATGGATAGTGATAACATAACTTGTGATCAAGCGGAATGAAGCTATGAATGATGATCTTAATTCAATGTAAAGGCATGATTTTCGAGAAGTTGCTCAATTACCAAAGGGTTTCACACCCACAGGATGCAAGTAGATCATTAAGAATAAACTAAATCCCAAACGATTAACATTGGACGATATAAAGCTTGTTCGGTCGGTAAAGGGTATTCACAAAAGTGGGTATTTATTACCAAGAAATGTTCTCATCCAAACTCAAGGAATAAATTATATAGGCCAAATCAGGCTTCCTATCAATGGTATTTAACATTCAATGGAACATTAACAACTTGATTAAGAACCAATTAGATCGATTTATATACCTCAAAATCCGTGGGAGGAAATTTTATCATGCTCGTTTTAAGATGACTATCTATTAGCGTGTAAAGACATTTATATGTTGCATGAATCAAAATAATTACTATCATGTCACCTTGATATAAAAGATCCTATTGAAGCCTTGTATCTTATAGCTATATGAATACATTGATGGGTTTTGAGCATTCTAACACTCATATGGTGCACATGCAACCCTATAAACCTTGGATCTATGTTTTCTCTATTATACATGCAAATATTCAATATTCCAAGGTTTTATCCTAACTAGCATATTATGAAGCAACTATACTACAAAAGTCTAGTTAGAAGACATACATTTTGATGTGGCTTGAAGTCTTGAACTTTAAGAGCTTAGCCCCAATAGTGTGGAAGCCTCAATTGGAATCACAAATCACCAGAAACTCCTTGGAAAACTTGAGAGAATAGTAAGCACACTAGAAATTGGCCCAATCTTGTTTGCTCACACACTAGTTCCATTTCATGTGCCAAAGACCTCTTTATATAATTTAGAGGATTAGGGTTTCATTCATGTAAACCCTAATACCCATGACCTTTCATTTCCATAGGATCCATGGGTTAAAAACTCCATGGACTATCCATGCAAGCTTAGCCCAACCTAAATGGACTTGGCCCATACTATATATAAGAGTCCATATTTAATTAGTTCATTTTGATCACTAAATTAATTCTAAATTAATCCTTGATCAATACTAATTAAATAATACGATTCCATATTAATATATTAGAAATTATAATATATTAATATAAATCACAAACATACTATTCTCAAAAGACTCTCCATATAAATTGTTTCGGTGAAGTGCAACCCAAATGGACCATGCTAAATCTGGTCAAGTACATACCAATTATAGTTATGGACTTACACACTAATCCATCATAAATCAAATATGATTATCCTAAAAAGGATATATTGGGTATGTATTAAGTAAGGGTAGCATGCAACAATACTTCCCTTTAGTTGTTTCCATTACTAAGAGAAACATTTTCAGTTCATTTCAATACCTAAAAATAGAGATACGAAAATATCAAATGAAATTAATGTCTTATACTTTAGTAGTTGGAAGTTTTACGTAGGCCCAAGTTTATATTCATCCTGAACTCACTTATATTACTGGCATGATGATCCATTTTCAATCAAATCATAGGCTGGATTATTGAAATGTTGCCAAGAAAGTTTTTGTGATATTTACATTAGACTAATAATTACAAACTTGTTTATAAAAGAAGTTATAACTTAGAAATGTATGATTTTTTACTCTACTTTGCCAAATGCAAAGATGAATAGTCATTATTGGGATGCATCTTTATGCTATTATGTAACATCCTGAAATATCAAGAGTAGAGTTGAAGGGCTAAAAGAGTAAATTAGGAAAGAGTGACTCGGCGAGTCCATAGATGGACTCGGCGAGTAGAGTCGTGATTTGGTCGCATGTTAAGTAGTCTACTCGGCGAGTAGACGCTGAGTGGAGAAAACCCTAATTCTCGGGGTTGAGCCCTATATAAAGAACATTATGTTTCCTTCCCAGCCTCTTTACCACCCCTTGAGTCCCAGAAACCCTAATTTCATGGAGAAACCCCATTGTTGAGCAAATTGGAGCTTGGAGAGGTGGTGGTTGAAGAGATCTTAGAGAAAAAGAGGCTTGGAGCAAGGGGCTTTGCTTGGAATTGAGTTACATTGCAGTTGGGGCGTTCTTTTGAGGTAATATCTCGTTTTTGAGCTGCTATTTCCTAGATGCATCATTTTGGGGGTATTAGAGATCATATCTTTGGATGTACTGGAGTTTAGAGGTTAGATCTGAGGTTGCTACCTCAGATCTGGAATGGAGTAGAGTTGGAATGCATGAAAGTCCCTGTGTTGAGTGTTGGATGAAGCTATCATGTCCCAAACCTTAGCCCTAATGTGCAAAATGCATAGATCTCTTTGGATTCACGTAAAGTTTGCCACTTTACGTGATGGATGAGTTGTAGGAGGCTAGATCTATGTTTTGGATCAATTGCATGGTCTGGAATGCTTCTGTATGGATTCAGACCGGTGGTACTCGGCGAGTCACATGGGTGTACTTGACGAGTTGCTTGAAGATGAGCTGGAACTCGACGAGTTGGAAGAACAACTCGGCGAGTTGGATGAAGATGGCCTGGAACTCGGCGAGTTGTATGAACAACTTGGCGAGTAGGTTGAAGATAGCCTTAGACTCGGCGAGTCTTGTCGAAGAGTCCCAATATTTTCTGGTTGAGTCGAGAACTGGCGATTCAAGGGATGACTCGGTGAGTTGTGGACGAGTGGACTCAGAGTTGTTGGACTCGACGAGTCACTGGGTGACTCGGCGAGTTAGGTCGCGGGTTGAGGGAAGTTCTGAGTACGGGGACTCGGCGAGTAGAGTCAGCCAGGGGTTGACCTTGACCTTGTCCAAGGGTTGACCGGTTGTCTTTCAGGGGTATTTTGGTAATTAAGGGTATTTATAGAATTGAGTGTTCTGGTGTTCAGTGGAGGAGTTCGTGTCGGAGATTGGAGCAGCGGGATCTTATCCTTTCAGCCGGCAGTTTCGAGGTGAGTTATCCTCACTATATCAACAGGGTTTAAGGCACCAAGGTCGACCCTCTATCGGATGGAAATCCGGGTAATTGTCTGTTGTTATGATATTGCGGGATATGGGCCGGAAGGCATTATGTTATGGGCCGGAAGGCATTATATGTTGTGGGCCGGAAGGCATTATATGATGTGGGCCGGAAGGCATTGTGATCTGGACCGGAAGGTCATGGCCTGGAAAGGCGTATGTGCGTAATTAGTGTGTTGGCTGAGTCGTAGGGTGATGTTATGCTAGTGATCGGCTAGGCCGGTATCTTGGTTAGGGTGATGATATGTTATGTGATCTGTTTGATCGACTTGCTGACTGTGAACTGTTATATGATTATATGTTATGTGCACACGGCTGCTTGGACTGGAGTGTGGCCCGGTATGCATGGCTGTTCTATGTTCTGTTATGTTATGTATGCTTTTTATGTTATGGGCCAAAAGGCAATATGTTATGGGCCGGAAGGCAATACGTTCTGGGTCGGAAGGCAATATGTTTTGGACCGGAAGGTCGTGGCCTGGAAGGGCATATTTGTGGTTGGTATTTTGGGGATATCTCACTAAGCTTTCGGGCTTACAATTGTGGTTTTATGTTTTTCAGGTTTTTCAGGAGATCGCGGCAAGGCGAAGGCGTGATCGTACCGCTCCTCAGGATTTTGTAGTAATGTGACTCTAGGAATACGTTAAGCGTTTTGTATTGAAAACCTTTTGTAACAACGTTATTAAAATGGGTTGTTTTTGAAAGGTTTTAATTGTTTTGAAATTTTTGGTTGCTACATATTAGTCAGCCAATATCATGGAAGAGTCATAAGTAAAATTGATGGCTATATCAACTATGATGGAAAAATATGTTGTCACACATAATACAACTTTCCATGGAGTCTTGTTGAGAAATTTAATCACAAGGCTCATGATTATAAACTCCATTTCAAGGCTGTTAAAAGAACGTAAATTGCTATAATTGTGCCTCTATAAGATTTTCACTAGCAATAATTAAATTGTAATGAGGCTTTACCTCGATACAAATGCTTGTTCGTTTAAAGAGCAAGAGGAGGATAATGGCATTTGTATCGAGCACATACGCACTAATGATATGCTAGCGGATCTGCTGACGAAAGGGCTACCACCCGAAGTATTTCAAGATGTCGTCAATATGGGTTTATGGCTAGACTTAGTATAATGTAATTCTAGCATAGTGCTTTACTAAAACCTTTAATTCTCATTATTCAAGTACTTGATTTTTATTCCTTCATAATACACAATTTGTCTATATTAATAACTTGTGCACAATTAATTTATATATAGACAAATATAATGCATGACCACTTAACTCTAAAGTCACTTGGCTTATATTAATCGTAAGTTTCATATGAAATACCATAGTATGATCAGTGAGGGCCCCGTATCTAAAATGGATGCGCAAGGCTGTACTTTTCTACTTTTTATATTAATTTCAAACATGATGAACTTATCTTGGCCAAATAATGAAACTTGTATACAAATAGTCTCTTGGCCAAGTACGAGAATGTTGGAAAATAACACATTATTGTGGCCTTAGGACTATTTTGTAATACTCATTACATGTTAGGTACATTTATATTGTGTACCATGATAATTGCCATAATGAAAGAATAGGTCCTTGGACTTAAATATTTGTAGTATGATGGATATGACAATCATTCATAACTTGAGGGACTATATTTGTGTGGTTCCAAATCTCTTGCCCATAAGTTGCAACTGGTGCATTAATGCTCTTGTACATGTAAACGATCAGAGGAAATGAAGAGCACTTCATTTATGCTCTAACCCCTATATAACACCATGATCATTTGTATCAAAGTATCAATCAAACACTCTCCGTCAAACAATCAGAAAGGCAACATTAGGGGTAGAAAGGAATCACTACATGGCATCATCATCATCAAATCTCATACTTCCAAGTAAGTACCTTTCATTCTTGATGAGACTATTTGTGAATCTGATCCTGATTATGTCTTCATGTGACTCCATTAGAGGTGCAACACTTGGGGCACTAAGCTTTCAAGAGTCAAGGTGGTACTTGTTATTACTACATAACAAGTGAGGTAATCTTCTAACCCTAATATATGTGTGAATTTCAGAATTGTATATACTAGATCTAGGGTTATTGCTCTCGTGTTCATATTTGTATGTTCAATAGAGAAAAACATAGATCCAAAGCAATTAGGGTTGCATGATCACATAGGAAAATAGACATGCTCAAAACCCATCAAAAGTCCCGATACAGATGTCACACCCCGAAATCGCCGGCGGAAACGTTCCGGAGTGGATGACGTCATGCATAGTATCACAACCAATGTACATAGTAAGCATAGTAAACACAAAGACTACATTACATAGGATTATTTACATTTGTTTGAAAACACAATAATACGACTTTTATACATATTCTACATGTAAACAAAAGAACAGACGAGACTTCAATACGCTCCATCTTCTCCAAAAGTAAACGGGATACCTGTCTAACGAGAACCTGAGAATACAAGCAGTTTTAAAAATATCATCATAAAGCTGGTGAGTTCATAAGCGGTTGGTTTCTAGTGAAAGAAAATGTCCCTTTAGTTTTTGAAAAGTTGTTTCCCCAAGAAAATCCCATATTTTCTTATGAAAGAAGTTTGGTTATCAGTTTGTTAAACAGCCTTTTTATGAAAAGTTAACTTATCCCAGGAAAAACCCTTATTTTCCTTAAAAGTTAATGTTCGGTTATCGATTCGGAATGAAATGTACAAGTATCTACCATACATGTATTGTTAGGTAAAGTTTCCCTGAAAGTTTGGTTATCCTTGAAAAGTACATTAGTTTTAACACATATATAAAAGTAATAAGTAGGTAGTGAACTATTCCTAAGGGTATTACAAATACCCTCTAGTAATCAAAACAGTTATTACTTTGAGGTTAGTTCACCAGGTTCATTATTACTAAAGTAAACCTCCATTATTCTAAGTTGCGAGTTCTATAACCATACGATAAACTAGATATGGCACATAACGGGGCCAGTATTGATTTATGACTTTGTCACCCACAGACCTGTTGGTCCGGCTGTAGCTAGCAGCGAGGTGCGGGGTAGTCAGTCCCGTATAGATCTATACACAGAAGTCACGTGCTCCCTCCAGGAGATTCTGGTTATAGGGGTAGCCCTACACTCTCGTACCCGGGGAGTGTTACTAAGGACGTGTCTCCAACCGTAAGAATAACAATTTACAAGTAATAATATGGAAAAATCCGTTTTATGAATGTCATAAATCCCTTTTGAAATATAAAATATAACATTTTAAATTAAGTTTCACAAGTATCCTTGTTTTAGTTTTGAAAACCAAATCCATAGTTAAGTTGGTTGGTAAGACGAGTTTCAGTGTAAAAAGCATACAGATCATGTAAACATTTCAGACGAATTAAAAGTTTGAGTACAAGTTCCCTTGTACTTTTGCTTGTATTCCCCCCCCCCTCCCCTCTGAAAACATGAAAAACACGGAAAAAGGTGTAGGGCTATGAACTCAAAGTTTAATGTAGGGTTCGAGTGTGATCGATATGAGTGTTGAGTGTCAACGGATGGCCTGAACACAAGTGGTCACTATTATACATATGATGGCACATATGTGAGTTAGAGCTAGGGTGTTTCATGACTAAACATGATGGGAAGTCACTCTAAAGACTTGGTATTACTAAGATTAAGTGTCCCATGATTCATACTTAGTGATCTTTACAAGTTTAAGGCCAAATATGGGCATTAAAGTGAGTGTATGGCCATGCAAGTGAGTGTGCGGCTAGGGAATGCGACCAGACATGTGTGTGAGGCTGCACACAAGAGTGTGCGGCCGTACAGAGGGTGTGTATGGCCGTACACAGGAGTGTGCGGCTGTACAGAGGGTGTGTGCGGCCGTACACAAGTGTTTACCACTATAACCAACTAGATGATGGAGTTGTTCATGATTATGAGGCCTTCAAAGTGTTTTGGTTGATGATTTTAGAGAGAGAAAGTAGAGAGAGAAAGAAGGTGCAGCCAAAAGTGAATGGAAGGGGGTCCTCTACTATATATAGCGTCGGGTGTGAGGCTGGAGGGTGTTTGCGGTTGGGTGTGTGGCTGGCTGGCCGCACACACCTTCTTTCGTATGTTTGACCCGATTTTGTGATGCTAAACCCTTTCTAACCCTTCCCAAGACTCATATCTTAGATTATACTAAACCTAGAGCACCCATATGGACCCACAAGATTTGTTAAAAGATGATGAATTC
This sequence comes from Lactuca sativa, assembly GCF_002870075.4. Lineage (NCBI taxonomy): Eukaryota > Viridiplantae > Streptophyta > Magnoliopsida > Asterales > Asteraceae > Lactuca > Lactuca sativa. The sequence goes on along the minus strand of NC_056627.2, from coordinate 161,365,867 downwards.
AAGTTTTAATACCGATACATGGATCAATTACATAGGAAAGAAGTTTCGGGTTGTCACATCATGCCCCCGTTAGAGGGAATTTTGTCCCAAAATTCAGGAATATGAATACAATTCATGGATTTTAGAAAAGGTGGGGGTACTTTTGTCTCATTGTGTCTTCACGCTCCCAAGTGAATTCCGTCCTCGCTTGTTTCGTACGCTTGACCTCCCGATCCATGATTTCAATTGGTTCTTCCACGAAGTTTAGGTTTCATTGATTTCAATCTCATCAAGAGGGATCATAAGGGTTTCATCGGATAGGCACTTCTTAAGATTAGAGACGTGGAATACAGGATGGATGTTGCTAAGCTCTTGGGGTAATCGGAGTTTATAGGCCATGGGACCGATCCTAGCGAGGATCTCGAAATGTTCTATGTATCTTGGGTTCAGTTTTCCGCACTTTCCAAAACGTATCATGCGTTTCCAGGGCAAGACCTTTAACAGGACACGATCTCCAACCTGGAATTCCAAAGGTTTTCGTCGTTTGTCTGCGTAGCTCTTCTGTCTGTCTCTAGAGGCTTTCAATCGGTCTCGGATTTGGATGATCTTTTCGGTAGTTTCACGGATGATTTCAGGACCAGTGAGAGCACTGTTGGGGACTCGACTCTTAGCTAGCTGCGTGTCCCCTATCTCAGCCCAGCACAGAGTGATCTACACTTTCGACCGTAGAGGGCTTCGAACGGGGCAGCCTTGATACTGGTGTGGTAACTATTGTTATATGAGAACTCGATCAAGGGTAAATGGGTGCCCACGACTTGCCGAAATCGATGACACATGCTCTCAACATGTCTTCCAAGGTCTGGATAGCTCTCTCACTCTACCCGTCTGTCTGAGGATGATAAGCCGTTCTCATGTCTAGTTTAGTTCCAAGAGCCTTCTGTAGGGACTGCCAAAATCTCGAGGTAAACCTGCTATCTCGATCGGAGATAGTGGACACAGGCACACCGTGCAGTCTGACTATCTCTTGAATGTAGATTCGCGTAAGTCTTTCCATCTTGAACGTTTCTTTCATCGACAGGAAATGAGCGGATTTTGACAATCGATCGACAATTAACCAAATGGTATCGTACCCACTCGGAGATTTGGGTAATTTGGTAATGAAATCCATAGAAATCATCTCCCATTTCCACTCAGGTATCTTGGTCTGCTGAAGTAGACCCGAGGGTTTTTGATATTCGACCTTTACTTTGGCACAAGTCAGGCACTTGCCCATGAAGGTAGCGATTTCGACTTTCATGTTTGGCCACCAGTACAGCTTCTTAAGATCCAAGTACATCTTATTCGAGCCCGGGTGTACAGAGTATCTAGTCTTGTGAGCTTCGTTCATGACAACCTCTCTGAAACATCCGAACTTTGGGGTCCAGATCCGATCCATGAAACAATAGACTCCGTCACCTCTGATCTCAAGATACTTATCCATTCCCCTCAAGGTTTCGTTTGACACGTTCTCTGGTTTTAGGGCTTCTAACTGAGCCTCTCGGATTTGTACAGATAAGTGGGAATGGATGGTCATTGTTAACGTCTTCACCTTGTGGCTTGAATTTTCCTTTCGGCTAAGGTCATCTGCCACCACATTGGCCTTGCCGGGATGGTAGCAGATTTCGCACTCATAGTCACTAAGCAACTCTACCCATCGCCGTTGTCTCATGTTTAAGTCTTTCTAATCGAAGATGTGTTGCAGGATTTTATGGTCAGTAAAGATTGTGCACTTGGTTCCGTAGAGATAATGTCTCCAAATCTTCAGAGCGAAGACCACTGCTCCTAACTCCAGGTCGTGAGTTGTATAGTTAACTTTGCGTGCCTTCAATTGTCTCGAGGCATAAGCGATAACCTTTCCCCTCTGCATAAGAACACAGCCTAAGCCCTGATTGGACGCATCGCAGTAGACAACGAAGTCCTCCGTCTCTTCGGGCAGGGACAGGATAGGTGCGCTGCACAAGGCTCGCTTTAACTTTTGGAATGCAGTGTCTTGCTTTTCGCTCCAACAAAAGGGTACACCTTTCTATGTCAGAGTAGTTAAGGGTTTGGCAATCCTAGAAAAATTCTGGATGAATCTACGATAATAGCCGGCGAGACCCAAGAATTGACGGATTTCTGTGGGTGTCTTCAGTACCGACCAATTCACTATCGCTTTGATTTTGGAAGGGTCCATGTGTATACCCTCCTCGCTTACCACGTGGCCAAGGAAAGTTACTTTCCGAATCCGGAATTCGCACTTGGTGAATTTCGCGAACAGTTTCTCCAATCTAAGCATTTCCAACACTATTCTCAAGTGTTGTTTGTGATCTTCTTCGCTTCTGGAATAGACAAGTATGTCGTCAATGAAAACGATAACGAACTTGTCCAGAAAGGGGCGACACACCCGATTTATCAGGTCCATGAACACTGTCGGTGCGTTAGTTAGACCGAAGGGCATCACTACGAACTCGTAGTGACCATATCGAATCCTGAATGTTGTCTTGGAAACATCACTCTCATGAACTCGTAGCTGATGGTACCCTCATCTAAGTTCTATCTTTGAGAAGTAATTGGCTCCCTGAAGTTGATCGAAAAGGTCGTCTATTTGAGGAAGAGGATAACGGTTCTTAACAATTAGCTTATTCAATTCGCGGTAGTCTATACACATCCGAAAGGATCCATCTTTCTTCTTCACAAATAATATTGGGGATCCCCAGGGTGAGGAACTCGGTCTGATGAACCCTTTACTGAGTAGTTTATTAAGCGGAATGGATGAACCCTCTACAACCCGGCCTATGGCTGCCTGACCCTGCTCGACATTCTTGGCGATCCTTCGGACCATGATGGGCAGAACTTGGTCCGCTGAACCTCCCTCGCTTACGTTGTAGAAGCTCCGGTCTCCATTGTAAGGTAAAGGTTGGCCCTGCTCCTTGCTGCATCGGTGCAAGGATATGGCCCACATAGGAGTGGGACCCTGAAATCCCGGACGGGGGTTGGGGTTTGGAGCTTCAGGGGGTAGGTTGTTAACTTCTGGCTCGAGGCTGGAGCTATCCGAGAAGCCTTCAGCATGATGATCGTCCAAAGAGATCGGGTGATCATCGTCTGGCTCCTCATCGAGCCATCCTCCATTACCCTGGTTTGGATAGTACGGATCGTCGGGATGGTGGAATCCAACCATGCTATCTACGCGATAAAGGGGAGAGGAAAGTTAATAGACGTACTAATCTACGATACTTATAAGATGAATCGTTATTAGCCGACCCAATACTTGCATAGTGCATACCAATTATATGTAACTGAAGCAAGATAGTCCTTCAAATAAGCAATCCTAACTTCAGATCCCCAATCAAACAAGAACAGGAAATGAAGCAAAGGCCATAGATTCTGAGTCTATAGCGCCCTAGTCACATGTAACCGTGGTGTATCCAATAGCAACTATTGTCCTACCAGTAACGACCCTTTTAGTTCTCACATATGTATATTTTAGAGGCACATAATACTCCTATAGTATTCTTATTCTAACGTTATTGTGGTAGTGTTGGTAAGTTTTAGACTTGTTGCAACACCACGATCAATCTTAGGCACATGCTAGTCACTCCTAGGAAAATGTAGTTGATCAGGCTACATCCCCCCAGATGTGACCATATGTCTCTAAGTCCAATTGTGCTATCCAACAATCTTAATACTTTTATTCTGTTCTAGTACGATACTGACTTCTGTATTTCATAGAGATGTATATATATACTTAGTTAAATATTTTAGTACTTAAAAGTATATATTCTTGGTCAGAGTGTTTTAGTCCCGAAGTGTTTATAGTTCGTATATCTTTTATAGGTTGATATACTTGATTCACTATAAACAATGCTCTGATACCAATCTGTCACACCCTAAAACCGATAACGGCGGAATACATTCCGGGGTGGAGGACGTCATGTACAGTATCATCACAATTGCATAATAGTAAAAGCAAGAAACAACACAACCATTACATTTACATAGTGAGTTTAAATACAAGCGTGTTCTGTAAAGTTTCAATAGACACCAAAGTCATAACAAAAATAAGAGACGGAATCTTGTATGCTCCATCTTCTCCAAAATGCTGCACCTGTACCTGTCTAGCTTTGACCTGATGATACAAGTTATTTTGAAAACGAGTATCAGTATAAAGCTGGTGAGTTCATAAGAATTTAGTGTGGTTGATGTATAAAATGTTTTAAACTTATAGTATGGAAACTGTAATTTATGTTTATAAGTAGGGGAAAACCCTAGAAAATCCTATATTTTCCAGAAAGTACATTGTAAGTGAAATCCTTTACGTTGCGTGCAAGTTTTATCATTGAAAACTGTTTGTTTGTAAAAGTATGGTAGTAAATCTCCAGTAGGTAGTGTAGATAAAGAAAAGTTATGCCTGTTATCAGTAGTGGTGGTGCGAACTTCCATTAGTAATAGATACTTACTTACTTCGGGATGTTAGCTTAGACTTTATTCTTAGTGTTTTGTTGTGGATATGAGTGTATTCCTTTTATGTGACCAATAGTGTGAGAAATAGAGAGTCAGATGACCTTCCCGGTCACGCGTAGTGTAGTGAAGTAATGCCATCCCTGAGCCTGATCGGCTCGCACTGAAATTAACAGTCAGGATATAATAGTGTCTGCCCCATATAGATCTATACATGTAGCGTCGCCTTCCTTCCGGAAAGCCCTGGTCACAGGATGTAAGCGCGGTAGAGTGTATTGTAGAGGGTTAGTGTATTATCATATGGATTAGTGTTTTCTCTTGTATTATAGGGCAGTAGTCTTCTTTATAGTTCATAGAGTGTTCTCTTATACATGTATCATCTTGTAATAGTAAGAGTAATAATGTGTATAGTAGTAGCAGTAACTAGTAGTAATAGCCTTAACTATACCTATTATAGTTAACTTAGTGTGTATGGTTCTCGGCATTTGTATGATAAAGGTATTGAATATGATGAAGACTTTTATATCTCACACCAATATACATGATATATAACTAAGAAATCAACGATAGTCGGACGGATAACAGATACCCTAAGACCACATCAAACAAGAACAGGAGATAAGGCGAGCTATCGGTCCTAAGTCCTTCAAGTCTTACTTATATAAATATATTAATGTAGATACATTTTTATAAGAAAAGTAACTTAAACACAGTTTGAAAATAATTTAAATAACAATTTAACAAGAGAATGGATTTAGATATTGAAAATAGTTTTGTTCTCAAAGCAGTTTTAAAAATGTAAAATTTTTTTATAAAGCATAGTGATAAATCACATGTGATTTGTACTATGAACTGTAAATCACATGTGATTGATTTCAATAAATTGTACATTTGACTTGTATCCCCCCCCATAAAACATGTAAAAACAGTTGAAAAGGTTCATTAAGGGGTATGAACTCACTTGAAATGAGTAAATCGGGTGAATGTGTCGGTTGAGCGTTTGGTGTCAAGTAAGGACTTGTACACCCTTTATGACCCTAATAACATATGAGATATATGTTTTACAAGTAATTAGTGACTTATTCACTTAATAAAACATTTATACATCCTAATTTAATTTCAGGTCTTATGGTTGAGTGCTAGAAGGTTAATAAGTTGTATGGAAGGAGTGTATGACCTCACCTTGGAGTTTACTCTCCTAAAACCCACCCTAAGTGAGTTTACGGTTGGGAGGCCACATCCCCCATGAGTTTACGGCCGTAAACTCATGGGAGGAGTGTTTTTGAATGCTTTCAAGTCTCAAGTGGTTCTAGAAATGGTTCTAAGGGATTTTACAAGGCTATAGGGGTGTTTAGGGGTCCAAGAGTATACTCCCTTGGAGTTTAAGACCGAAAGGCCACTCCTTGGGAGTTTACGGCCGTAAACCCTATGGTTTATGGTAGTAAACTATCATACACCCCATTCCTTGATTTCTAGGCCTTTGTTTTGATTTCTAACAAATTCTAGTAAAGGTTATAAGGCCTTTTAGGGGTTTAAACTCCCATTTATCATGATTTGGGGGAGTTTACGGCCTAAGCACATGCTTGGCCCGTGAACTCTATTTTACCCTTCAAATGTATGTGTTTGAGTGTTCCATGTACGAAATGGCAAGTCTCTAATTCATATCTTAAGTCTAAACATGATTTGGGAGTGTTTTTGGGACATTTTTGCATGGTTAAAGGCTATTTACGGCCTAAGCATGTGCTTGGGCCATAAACCCTCTTTTATACCCTAAAAATTATAGTTTTGAGGTTTAAACACTCCTAGGTAAATTTCCCAACTAGTATCTAAGCTTAAAGGAAGGAAAATCGGGACATTTGGCACTATATTAGGTGTTTACAGCCTAAGGAGGTTCTTAGGCCGTAAACTCCCTTTTTCCAACTTTCATGAGTGATTTTTTGGTTAAAACACACTTCAATGATGTCTAGAACAAGTTAGGACATGAGGACTTACGTTTTGGAGGCGGAAATTGCGGTTTTTGGGGTCGAAATCGAGCTAGAGAGAGTGTAGAGAGAGAGAGAGAGAGAGACTGGACTTAAGTGGTAAAAGAGTTCTAGGAAGTGTTCCACCTTCCTTATATAGGTCTCGGGTGTTGCACCCGGTATACGACTACCCGATGCTAAAGCTTAACGGGGTTTAAACTTTTTACCCGAGTTAAATGGTTGAAATAGAATAACTTTATCCCATTAAATGGAAATGAAATTTACGAGTTATATTTATTTTGTTAAGACGATACAACATTAAAAATAAATAAATAAATAAACATTTATTTATTCACGACTCCAAATTACGGAACTTTTATAAATTGACATATTCCCTTAGCGGAAACGGTTTAACATAACCAAATAAACCTTGGGTTGTCACATCATCCCCCTGTTAGGGGAATTTCTTCCCGAAATTTAGAGTTCAAACAGTTAAGTTATTACAGTACTACTAAGCGAAGAGATGGGGATATTCGAGTTTCATTTGATCCTCGCGCTCCCAAGTGAATTCCGGTCCTCGCTTGGCGTTCCATCGGACCTTCACAATTGGGATGCGGCTTTGTTTCGTTCGTTTTACTTCTCGGTCCATTATCTCCGCAGGCTCTTCCACGAAGTTGAGGCTCTCGTTGACTTCGATCTCGTCAAGTGGAATCACGAAAGTCTCGTCGGACAGGCATTTCTTCAAGTTTGAGACGTGGAAGGTAGGATGTATGTTACTTAGCTCGTGGGTTAAGTTGAGTTTGTAAGCTACGGGGCCGATTCTAGCGAGAATCTCAAAAGGCCCTATGTACCTTGGATTCAACTTTCCATGCTTTCCAAAACGTATCGTGCCCTTCCAGGGTGAGACCTTCAAGAGGACTCGGTCTCCCACCTGGAATTCCAACGGTTTTCTTCGTTTGTCTGCGTAGCTTTTCTGTCGATCTCGGGCGGCTTTTAATCATTCACGAATTTGTACAATCTTCTCGGTCGTTTCTCTGATGATCTCCGGACCCATGAGAGTGTTGTTAGGAACTCGTCCTTTAGCTAACTGAGTGTCACCCACCTCAGCCCAGCACAGAGGGGATCTGCACTTTCGGCCATAGAGAGCTTCAAATGGAGCTTCCTTAATGCTCTTGTGATAACTATTGTTGTAGGAAAACTCCACAAGTGGCAAGTGTGTATCCCACGATTTACCAAAGTCAATCACACAGGCTCGCAGCATATCTTCTAAGGTTTGGATTGTCCTCTCACTTTGTCCGTCAGTCTGCGGATGGTAGGCTGTACTCATGTCCAGCCTCGTCCCTAAGGCTTTTTGTAGTGATTGCCAGAACCTCGAAGTAAACCTACTATGTCTATCAGAGATAATGGATAGAGAGACACCATGTAGTCGTACTATCTCCTTAATGTATGTTCTTGTGAGTTTCTCCATCTTGTATGTTTGCTTGATGGGTAGGAAGTGCGCGGACTTGGTCAATCTATCGACGATGACCCAAATGGTGTCCAACCCACCCGTTGTCTTGGGCAGCTTGGTTATGAAATCCATTGTGATCCGCTCCTACTTCCATTCCAGTATCTTCGGTTGTTGGAGAAGACCTGAGGGCTTCTGGTATTCGACCTTTACCTTTGCGCAAGTAAGGCACTTACTCACGAAGGTAGCAATCTCTGCTTTCATATTAGGCCACCAGTAAAGCTTTTTGAGGTCCAGATACATCTTATCTGAACCAGGGTGAACGAAGTATCGAGTGTTGTGCGCTTCCTTCATGACCAAGTCTCTGAAACCTCCATGGCGCGGAGTCCAGATTCGGTCCATAAGATAATAGGCTCCGTCACCCTTTACCTCCAAGTTCTTATCCATTCCACGCAGGGATTCTCCCGTCACATTCTCAGGCTTTAAGGCTTCAAGATGAGCCTCCTTAATCTGTGTGGATAGATGCGAATGGATAGTCATTGTTAGCGACTTGACTTTTCGACCAAAATACTCTTTTCTACTCAGGGCGTCTGCTACTACATTGGCTTTTCCTGGGTGATAACAAATCTCACAGTCGTAATCGTTGAGCAGTTTGACCCATCAACGTTGTCTCATGTTGAGCTCTTTCTGGTTCAATATGTGCTGGAGGCTCTTATGATCAGTGTATACCATGCTCTTCGTTCCATACAAGTAATGTCTCCAGATTTTTAGAGCGAAGACGACCACTCCTAACTCGAGGTCGTGAGTGGTGTAGTTTACCTCGTGTGTCTTTAGCTGTCTGGAGGCATAGGCGATGACCTTACCTTGTTGCATCAAGACACAACCGAGCCCTTGATTCGATGCGTTGTAGTATACTACAAAATCTTATGTCCCTTCGGGAAGGGATAATATCGGTGCGGTGCATAGGGCTCGCTTCAGGGTCTGGAATGCCTTCTCCTTTTTCTCTTCCCAGTCAAATGTTACGCCTTTCTATGTCAACATGGTGAGAGGTTTCACAATCCGAGAGAAGTTTTGAATGAATCTGCGGTAGTAGCCAGCGAGGCCTAGAAATTGACGAATTTCTGTAGGCGTCTTCGGTGCTGACCAGTTCTCGATAGCTTTAATCTTGGAGGGATCCACGTGGATTCCTTCTTCACTAACCACGTGTCCTAAGAATTCAACTCTTCGGATCCAAAATTCGCACTTAGAGAGCTGCGCATATAACTTCTCTGATCGTAGGGTTTCTAGGACTCGTCGTAGATGATTCCTGTGTTCTTCCTCGCTCCGAGAGTAGGCGAGTATATCATCATTAAAGACGATAAAGAACTGATCTAAGTATGGACGAAACACCCTATTCATCAAGTCCATGAACACTGCGGGTGCGTTAGTCAGTCCAAAGGGCATCACTATGAACTCGTAGTGCCCGTAACAGGTTCGGAAGGCTATCTTCGGGACATCCTCCTCTAACATCCGTAACTGGTGGTACCCGGACCTAAGATCAATCTTGGAAAAGTAACTCGCTCCTTGTAGTTGGTCAAATAGGCCGTCGATACGGGGGAGAAGGTAGCGATTTTTGACCGTGAGTTTGTTCAGTTCCCTATAATCGATGCACATACGAAACGATCCGTCCTTTTTCTTTACCAACAAGACCGGAGCTCCCCAAGGTGAGAAGCTCGGTCTTATAAAGCCCTTGCTGAGCAGCTCGTTAAGTTGACCGGATAGTTCTTGCATCTCGGAAGGCGCTAAACGATAGGGTGACTTAGCTACGGGGGTAGCTCCTAGGACTAGGTCGATTCTGAACTCAACCTTCCGTTTGGGAGGTAGACCCGGAAGGTCCTTGGGGAAGACGTCAGGGAGCTCGCATACAACGGGGATGTCTTTTGGGTCTTTCGCTTTCTAGCTTGTGTCAACGACGTGTGCAAGGAAGGCGCGATATTTTTTACACAAGTATTTATGGGCCTGAATACTGGAGATGATACGAAGGCTCGTACCGGGTTTGTCTCCATAGATCAATAGAGTTTCATGATTCGGTGGATTTAGGCGAATGGCTTTGTGGAAGCACAGAATATCGGCGCGATGAAGACTTAACCAGTCCATGCCAACAATGACATTGAAACTCTTGATTGAGACTGGTATGAGGTCGATTGGAAATGAGTGATCGTCTAACATGAGGGTACAACCTATGTAAATTTCGTTAGAGCTTTCGGTCTTTCCGTTAGCCATTTCTACGACGAATGTTTCTGTTAGTGGTTGTGGGGATTGTTTAAGTAAGTGTTTAAAGCCTTGGTTTATGAAGCTTCTTTCTGCACCACTATCGAATAAGACACAGGCATAAGAGTTGTTGAGAAGAAACGTACCGGTGACTACTGCGGGATCTGCTACCGCTTCGTTGTGGCCAATAGCAAGTAGTCTTCCTGTTCCTCCCGCATTCCCAGTCTTCGGACAGTTTTTCTTGAAGTGGCCAACTTCACCGCAGCCGTAACAAGTCTGGGTCACTCCCGAACCGGGAACTTGCGAGATAGGTTTGGGTGGGGCTCTACAAAACCGGACAATATGGCCCTTCCGGTCGCAGTTGGTGCATTGCAATTCATGGCAGGGGCTGTTGTGATGGTAGGGGCACTTAGAACACTTAGGCAGGTTCCCAATATAAGCTTTTTCCGGTGCAGGAGTAGTTGAAGTGGTGGCAGCATGGACAGCCACAATTTGTTGATCTTTGGAGGAGGGTTGAGTCTTCTTGCCCTTTTTCCTATCCCATTGCTTCCTCTTTTTGTCGGTTGTCTTGGGCGGTGCAGTGGTAGTTGTAGTTGCTGTTGCTGGAGTGGAAGAAACCTCATGATTGATTAAACTCTGGGCCAATTCCTTGGCGCTATCGAAAGTTGTAGGGCGTGAGGCTAGAACGTTTCCTCGATACGGAGGCATTAAACCCCAAATGTATCGTTCAATCTTCTTGCTTTCAGAAGGGATCATATTGGGACACATAGCCGCCAAGTCGCAGAACCTGGCTGTGTAAGCTGTTATGTCGGTCCCTTTCATCTTGAGGTTCCAGAGTTCCTCCTCAAGTTTCTGAATTTCGCCCCTAGGGCAGTACTCTCCTCTCATGAGGTCCTTCAGTGTGTCCCAGCTCATGGCGTTGGCTGCTACCAAAGAGAGTGCACTGACATGCCCGTTCCACCATGTCAGGGCCCTATTAGTGAGGGTGGCAGTAGCGAACTTTATTTTGCTCTCCTCGGGGCATGAGCACATTTCAAAGACAGCCTCAGTTCTCTCGAACCACTGAGACAATGCTAGGATTCCTCCGGTCCCATCGAAGAAAGTGGGTTTGCAGTTCATGAAGTCCTTATAAGTACATCCCTGCACTCTTAGATGGACTTCACCAAATCTAGAGTTGCCACCGCTCGCATCTCCCGAGTTCATTTGAACCATGGCCGCCGTCACAGCTGCAGTCACAGCCGTTTGAAACAGCACTGGATCAAACTGCAGAGGAGGAGGTGGCGGAGGAGGGGTTTGAGTTGCTGGTCTGCCTCTGTTTGGACGCTTGTGTGGAGGCATCTTTCACTGGAAATTCATAGAAATGATAGCAATAGTAAGAGTCTATTGCTAATATGAATAGAGTGTTTTATGGACTAATTCAACATAGATCAGAAAGAGAGTCATAACACTAGAGTAGTTAACTGCCAATTTACTCGTATTAATGATGTAATACAAGTTCGTGAAAAGTGACCTAACAGTAGGTCTTACATCAAACCATAAGGGAAAATGTTGGCAGTCTAAAGGCCTAATTAGAGTCCTTTCAAAGCTAGAAAGGTTTACAGACAAGTGCTCTACGGAGCATAGAAAGGAAATTCTAGTCCTTAACAAAAGAGTGAGATGATTAGACATTTTCTACGGGCGACGGGCACTCGTTGTGCGAACCCTCAGATCAGCTAGTTGACGCATAACCTACTGAAGATCACGTTCATGAGCCCTTTGACATGCTTGGAGTTCCCTAACTTCGGCTCGGGATTCAGCTAGTTGTTGCTGCAGACCCTCGTTGGTCCTCCTTGTCCTATCCATAGCATCTTCAAGTTGGCGGATGCGAACAGTGTTGAGATTCGAGTTGGCATCCACTTTTACAACTCGGCCCATGGCTGCCTGACCCTGCTCGACATTCCTGGCGATCCTTCGGACCATGATGGGCAGAACTCAGTCCGCTGACCCTCCCTCGCTTATGTTGTAGAAGCTTCGGTCTCTATTGTAAGGTAAAGGTTGGCCCTGCTCCTCGCTCCATCGGTGCAAGGATATGGCCCACATAGGAGTGGGACCCTGAAATCCCGGACGGGGGTTGGGGTTTGGAGCTTCAGGGGGTAGGTTGTTAACTTCTGGCTCGGGGCTGGAGCTATCGGAAAAGCCTTCAACATGATGATCGTCGAAAGGGATCGGGTGATCATTGTCTGGCTCCTCACCGAGCCATCCTCCATTTCCCTGGTTTGGATAGTACGGATCGTCGGGATGGTGGAAGCCAACCATGCTATCTACGCGAGAAAGGGGAGAGGAAAGTTAATAGAAGTACTAATCTACGATACTTATAAGATGAATCGTTATTAGCCGACCCAATACTTGCGTAGTGCATACCAATTATATGTAACTGAAGCAAGATAGTCCTTCAAATAAGCAATCCTAACTTCAGATCCCTAATCGAACAAGAACAGGAAATGAAGCAAAGGCCATAGATTCTGAGTCTCTAGCGCCCTAGTCACATGTAACCGTGGTGTATCCACTAGCAACTATTGTCCTACCAGTAACGACCCTTTTAGTTCTCACATATGTATATTTTAGAGGCACATAATACTCCTATAGTATTCTTATTCTAACGTTATTGTGGTAGTGTTGGTAAGTTTTAGACTTGTTGCAACACCACGATCAATCTTAGGCACATGCTAGTCACTCCTAGGAAAATGTAGTTGATCATGCTACATCCCCCCAGATGTGACCATATGTCTCTAAGTCCAATTGTGCTATCCAACAATCTTAATACTTTTATTCTGTTCTAGTACGATACTGACTTCTGTATTTCATAGAGATGTATATATATACTTAGTTAAATATTTTAGTACTTAAAAGTATATATTCTTGGTCAGAGTGTTTTATTCCCGAAGTGTTTATAGTTCGTATATCTTTTATAGGTTGATATACTTGATTCACTATAAAACATGCTCTGATACCAATTTGTCACACCCCAAAACCAATAACGGCGGAATACATTCCGGGGTGGAGGACGTCATGTACAGTATCATCATAATTGCATAATAGTAAAAGCAAGAAACAACAACCATTACATTTACATAGTGAGTTTAAATACAAGCGTGTTCTGTAAAGTTTCAATAGACACCAAAGTCATAACAAAAATAAGAGACAGAATCTTGTATGCTCCATCTTCTCCAAAATGCTGCACCTGTACCTGTCTAGCTTTGACCTGATGATACAAGTTATTTTGAAAACGAGTATCAGCATAAAGGTGGTGAGTTCATAAGAATTTAGTGTGGTTGATGTATAAAATGTTTTAAACTTATAGTATGGAAACTGTAATTTATGTTTATAAGTAGGGGAAAACCCTAGAAAATCCTATATTTTCCAGAAAGTACATTGTAAGTGAAATCCTTTACGTTGCGTGCAAGTTTTATCATTGAAAACTGTTTGTTTGTAAAAGTATGGTAGTAAATCTCCAGTAGGTAGTGTAGATAAAGAAAAGTTATGCCTGTTATCAGTAGTGGTGGTGCGAACTTCCATTAGTAATAGATACTTACTTACTTCGGGATGTTAGCTTAGACTTTATTCTTAGTGTTTTGTTGTGGATATGAGTGTATTCCTTTTATGTGACCAATAGTGTGAGAAATAAAGAGTCAGATGACCTTCCCGGTCACGCGTAGTGTAGTGAAGTAATGCCATCCCTGAGCCTGATCGGCTCGCACTGAAATTAACAGTCGGGATATAATAGTGTCTGCCCCATATAGATCTATACATGTAGCGTCGCCTTCCTTCCGGAAAGCCCTGGTCACAGGATGTAAGCGCGGTAGAGTGTATTGTAGAGGGTTAGTGTATTATCATATGAATTAGTGTTTTCTCTTGTATTATAGGGCAGTAGTCTTCTTTATAGTTCATAGAGTGTTCTCTTATACATGTATCATCTTGTAATAGTAAGAGTAATAATGTGTATAGTAGTAGCAGTAACTAGTAGTAGTAGCCTTAACTATGCCTATTATAGTTAATTTAGTGTATATGGTTCTCGGCATTTGTACGACAAAGGTATTGAATATGATGAAGACTTTTATATCTCACACCAATATACATGATATATAACTAAGAAATCAACGACAGTCGGACGGATAACAGATACCCTAAGACCACATCAAACAAGAACAGGAGATAAGGCGAGCTATCGGTCCTAAGTCCTTCAAGTCTTACTTATATAAATATATTAATGTAGATACATTTTTATAAGAAAAGTAACTTAAACATAGTTTGAAAATAATTTAAATAACAATTTAACAAGAGAATGGATTTAGATATTGAAAATAGTTTTGTTCTCAAAGCAGTTTTAAAAATGCGAAATTTTTTTATAAAGCATAGTGATAAATCACATGTGATTGATTTCCATAAATTGTACATTTGACTTGTATCCCCCCCCCCCTAAAACATGTAAAAACAGTTGAAAAGGTTCATTAACGGGTATGAACTCACCTGAAATGAGTAAATCGGGTGAATGTGTCGGTTGAGCGTTTGGTGTCAAGTAAGGACTTGTACACCCTTTATGACCCTAGTAACATATGAGATATATGTTTTAAAAGTAATTAGTGACTTATTCACTTAATAAAACATTTAGACATCCTAATTTGATTTAAGGTCTTATGGTTGAGTGCTAGAAGGTTAATGAGTTGTATGGAAGGAGTGTATGACCTCACCTTGGAGTTTACTCTCCTAAAACCCACCCTAAGTGAGTTTATGGTTGGGAGGCCACATCCCCCATGAGTTACGGCATAAACTCATGGGAGGAGTGTTTTTGAATGCTTTCAAGTCTCAAGTGGTTCTAGAAATGGTTTTAAGGGATTTTACAAGGCTATAGGGGTGTTTAGGGGTCCAAGAGTATACTCCCTTGGAGTTTAAGACCGAAAGGCCACTCCTTGGGAGTTTACGGCCGTAAACCCTATGGTTTATGGTATTAAACTCTCATACACCCCATTCCTTGATTTCTAGGCCTTTGGTTTGATTTCTAACAAATTCTAGTAAAGGTTATAAAGCCTTTTAGGGGTTTAAACTCCCATTTATCATGATTTGGGGGAGTTTACGGCCTAAGCACATGCTTGGCCCGTGAACTCTATTTTACCCTTCAAATGTATGTGTTTGAGTGTTCCATGTCCAAAATGGCAAGTCTCTAATTCATATCTTAAGTCTAAACATGATTTGGGAGTGTTTTTGGGACATTTTTGCATGATTAAAGGGTGTTTACGGCCTAAGAATGTGCTTGGGCCGTAAACCCTCTTTGATACCCTAAAAATTATAGTTTTGAGGTTCAAACACTCCTAGGTAAATTCCCCAACTAGTATCTAAGCTTAAAGGAAGGAAAATCGGGACATTTGGCACCATATTAGGTGTTTACGGCTTAAGGAGGTTCTTAGGCCGTAAACTCCCTTTTTCTAACTTTCATGAGTGATTTTTGGGTTAAAACACACTTCAATGATGTCTAGAACAAGTTAGGACAAGAGGACTTACATTTTGGAGGCAGAAATTGCGGTTTTTGGGGTCGAAATCGAGCTAGAGAGAGTGTAGAGAGAGAGAGAGAGTGGACTTAAGTGGTAAAAGAGTTCTAGGAAGTGTTCCACCTTCCTTATATAGGTCTCGGGTGTTGCACCCGGTATACGACTACACGATGCTAAAGCTTAACGGGTTTTAAACTTTTTACCCGAGTTAAATGGTTGAAATAGAATAACTTTATCCCATTAAATGGAAATGAAATTTACGAGTTATATTTATTTTGTTAAGACGATACAACATTAAATATAAATAAATAAATAAAAATTTATTTATTCACGACTCCAAATTACGGAACTTTTATAAATTGACATATTCCGTTAGCGGAAACGGTTTAACATAACGAAATAAACCTTGGGTTGTCACACTAGGAATGCATGGCACTCCTTTCACAAAAGCTTTTAAGCTTTGATGCATGAAACGATGCGAAGACTGGAATTGAGTTTATCGCCATAGATCATGAGGGTTTGACCAGAGGGAAGGTTGAGTCGGATAGCTTTTTCGTAACAAAGGATATCAGCGCGATTGGGGCTCAACCAATCCATGACAATGATAACATCGAAGCTTTTTATAGATACTGGCATAAGGTTAATGGGAAAAGAATGTTTGTTAAGGGTAAAGGTGCAGCCTATGAATATATCGTTTGCATTTTCTTTCTCACCGTTAGCCATTTCGACAGTAAACATTTCGGTTAATGGTTGGGATTTATGTTTAAGGAGATGTTTGAATGAATGGCTAACAAAACTTTTTTCAGCACCAGAATCGAAAAGGATGCATTCATAAGAGTTGTCGAGAAGGAACGTACCCGTGACAACGGTGGGATCAGCGACTGCCTCCTCTTGGCCCATAGTTAGAATCCTCCCAGTGTTAGCAGTTGTTGTTGTCTTGGGGCAATTTCTCTTGTAATGCCCGACCTCGCCGAAACCATAGCAGGCCTGACCGACACCTACTCCAGAAGCTTGATTGGTTGGTTGGGCTGGCGCCTTGCAAAATCGAATCGTATGTCCCTTCTTACCACAGTTGTTGCAGATCATCTCACGGCATGGGCCGGAAGTGAGATGATGGTAGTTGCACTTGTCCCACCGAGGAAGGGTACCAGCATATCTACTGGCAGGTGCTTGAGTAGCAGGAGTAGCAACAGGGGTTGTAGCAATGTGGAATGCCAGAATTTGCTGCTTCTTTGAGGGTTCCGGTGAAGACTGACTCTTCTTCTGTCTCCAGGATTTTCTTTTCTTGCCACTCCTTTTTGCCGGTTCAGGAGTGGTGGCCACTTCATCGGGATTGTCTCCATGATCAATCAAGGTTTGCGCCAGACATTTTGCGCTGTCAATGGTGTCTGGCTTCGCAGCCAAAACATTTCCCTTGGTTAGCTGGGTCAGCCCCCAGATAAATCTTTCAATCTTTTTGCTTTCCGGGGTGACCATTCCCAGACAGAGAAGCGCTAGGTCTTCAAACCTAGAAGTGTAAGCAGCAATATCGGAACCCCTCATCTTTAGGTTCCAGAGTTCGTGTTCCAATTTCTGCATCTCGCCCCGCGGGCAGTACTCAGGAAGCAGAAGCTCCTTCATGCTCTCCCAACCCAGAGCATTGGTTACTGGTAGGGTGAGGGATTTGACTCGTCCATTCCACCAAGTCAAGGCTTTATCGGTGAAGGTGCAGGCAACGAACTTCACCTTATCAGCTTCTAAACAGGAACTGATTTTGAAAATAGACTTGATCTTTTTGAACCGTCGAGTCAGAGCAATAACACCTCCAGTGGCATTGAAAGATGTAGGTTTCGCGTTCATGAAATCTTTGTAGGAACACTCCTTCCGGTGTCCCTAACTACCTTCCTGATTTTGGGGATGGGTACCACCTCCTGGCCCTCCAGAACCATCGGGGTTCATCTGTGACATTGTGGCAGCCACAGCGGCAGTAACAGCTGCCCGGAACATAACGTGATCAAATTGAGGAGGAGGTGGTGGTGGAGGATTTTTGTTCTTTGAGCTGGGTCTTTTCTTTGGAGGCATCTTGATCTAAAATGATCAGGAAAGAGAGGATGGTGAGTCCTCTGGGTTGAATCAAGAGATATGAAACAAGAGATATCTCATTATGGCAGATAGAGTGTTCTACTATGCGATAATATAAAGGAAAACTACTAAAGCAAGAGAATTATCGCTAAATGGAATGAGTAGCAACACTTAAATAAGGATTTCTAAAACGAGTTTGGCTCTAGAAAATACTCCCATAGTATTTTATGTTTTGTTGCGATGATGACCTGACGTTTGGATATCTGGTAAGTTTTAGGCCTGTTGTGCACCACAGTCACTCCCAAGCACATGTTGGCCGTGTCTCGAACGAATATAGTTGATCGGGCTATATTGACCCTAGACACGACTACATAACTGCCCAGGTTTAACCGCAGTGCCCAACACCCAATTACTTCTGTCTTCTTCTAATCGTGGTTACAGTTCCTAGAATTTAGGTATTCTTGTATACTTCTTGAAAAATACTTGTATTTTAAAGTATACTTATAGTTTAGAGCGCTTAGGCCCCTTAGTGTTTATAGTTATGTACCATGTAAGGTTCGGTATACTTAGTTCACTATAAACAAAGGCTCTGATACCGATCTGTCACACCCCGAAACCGACGGCGGAAACGTTCCGGGGTGGATGAAGTCATGCGTAGTATCACAACCAATGTACATAGTAAGCATAGTAAACACAACCACTACATTACATAGGATTATTTACATTAGTTTGAAAACACAGTAATACGAGTTTTATACATATACGACATGTAAACAAAAGAACAGACGAGACTTCAATAGGCTCCGTCTTCTCCAAAAGTAAACGGGATACCTGTCTAATGAGAACCTGAGAATACAAGCAGTTTTAAAAATATCAGCATAAAGCTGGTGAGTTCATAAGCAGTTTGTTTCTGGTGAAAGAAAATGTCCCTTTAGTTTTTGAAAAGTTATGAAAGAAGTTTGGTTATCAGTTTGTTAAACGGCCTTTTTATGAAAAGTTAAGTTATCCTAGGAAAAACCCTTATTTTCCTTAAAAGTTAATGTTCGGTTATCGATTCCGAATGAAATGTACAAGTATCTACCATACTTGTATTGTTAGGTAAAGTTTCCCTGAAAGTTTGGTTATCCTTGAAAAGTACATCAGTTTTAACACGTATATAAAACTAATAAGTAGGTAGTGAACTGTTCCTAAGGGTATTACAAATACCCTCTAGTAATCAAAACAGTTATTACTTTGAGGTTAGTTCACCAGGTTCATTATTACTAAAGTAAATCTCCATTATTCTAAGTCGGGAGTTCTATAACCATACGATAAACTAGACATGGCACGTAACGGGGCTAGTATTGATTTATGACTTTGTCACCCATAGATCTGTCGGTCCGGCTGTAGCTAGCAGCGAGGTGCGGGGTAGTCAGTCCCGTATAGATCTATACACAGAAATCACGTTCTCCCTCCAGGAGATTCTGGTTATAGGGGTAGCCCTACACTCTCGTACCCAGGGAGTGTTACTAAGGACGTGTATCCAACCGTAAGAATAACAAATTTACAAGGAATAATATGGAAAAATTCGTTTTATGAATGTCATAAATCCCTTGTGAAATATAAAATATAACATTTTAAATTAAGTTTCACAAGTATCCTTGTTTTAGTTTTGAAAACCAAATCCATAGTTAAGTTGGTTGGTAAGACGAGTTTCAGTGTAAAAAGCATACAGATCATGTAAACATTTCATACGAAGTAATAAGTTTTGAGTACAAGTTCCCTTGTACTTTTGCTTGTATTCCCTCCCCCCTAAAAACATGAAAAACACGGAAAAAGGTGTAGGGGTATGAACTCACAGTTTAATGTAGGGTTCGAGTGTGATCAATATGAGTGTTGAGTGTCAACGGATGGCCTGAACGCAAGTGGTCCCTATTATACATATGATGGCACATATGTGAGTTAGAGCTAGGGTGTTTCATGACAAAACATGATGGGAAGTCACTCTAAAGACTTGGTATTACTAAGATTAAGTGTCCCATGATTCATACTTAGTGATCTTTACAAGTTTAAGGCCAAATATGGGCATTAAAGTGAGTGTATGGCCATGCAAGTGAGTGTGCGGCTAGGGAATGCGGCCAGACTTGTGTGTGAGGATGCACACAAGAGTGTGTGGCCGTACAGAGGGTGTGTGCGGCCATACACTCCTCATTTGAGTCCAAATGTTGATTTTTGAAGTGTTTTCTCTTCACTAAGGGGGTTTTGAATGTGTGCGGCCACCATATGAAGGTGTGCGGCCGCACACCTTCAAGAGACGAAGAACATGATGAACATTATGAGTTTTAAGCTTAGATTCAAGTGTTTACCACTATAACCAACTAGATGATGGAGTAGTTCACGATTATGAGGCCTTCAAAGTGTTTTGGTCGATGATTTTAGAGAGAGAAAGTAGAGAGAGAGAGAGAGAGAAGGTGCAGCCAAAAGTCAATGGAAGGGGGTCCTCTACTATATATAGCGTCGGGTGTGAGGCTGGAGGGTGTTTGCGGTTGGGTGTGTGGCTGGCTGGCTGCATACACGGGTGTGTGGCCGCATACACCTTCTTTGGTATGTTTGACCCGATTTTGTGATGCTAAACCCTTTCTAACCCTTCCTAAGACTCATATATTAGATTATACTAAACCTAAAGCACCCATATGGACCCACAAGATTCGTTAAAAGATGATGAATTCAAGTTTTAATACCGATACACAGATCAGTTACATAGGATAGAAGTTTCGGGTTGTCACAACTGAATTGACCTTCTCACTTGAACTCCCGCCGTAGCAACAATTGTGGTGGCTGTAGCAACAACAGCCTCAGTCACATCAGCTTATATCGTTCATCAAAAAGCTTAATCATCATGGTCTTAATAGACCCAAAAACCTCCAGGATCACCTCCCTCACAACCATGGTCACCTGAGTGGTGATCGTATTACGGATCTTATCATCTGTCAATCCCACCCTGGCCGAGCTGCCATCTCCTAATCCGGAATCTCTAGTGCTCGGCATATTGAAAATAAATCGGAAAGACATCAGAAAACCACAATTCATACTATTACAACATTACAGAAAGACTAAACCCTCAGGGTTCGTGACTTCTTTGATACGCTTACGGGTCCTGTGCTGCCAATAATACAGACCCATACTACTTTCCACACCTACCCATGTTTATCTCAAAGGATGCTCATGGACCACTCGACTACAAAGCCCAAAAACTAGGATACACATACATCCTATACTCAGTCTCTCGAGAGTGGCTAATCATTCCTCAGGCTGGCCCACTACAACTCATACTCACTCATGAAACTTACAGTAACCCTGCACCTGCTCGTGTATTCTAATCATACATAACAATAGACTCAATAGACGGTCGAATACTTGAATCTACCCTAACCCCACAACCAGACGTGGAATGGTAAATAAGGGTAAATCAAACATTCTCAGCATATAGAATCTTGATTATTTACAATTATGGTGCACAAACTAAGAAACCACGGTTATAATGTCAGTTTCATATGGTATAACAAGAAATTCTCATATGCTATCAAGCATCATCCACCAGACAATTCTATCATGCAATTTCTAAAGTTCCTTGGCTTATATACTAGCATGCAATTCTACCATATCATCAATACACAAACCAAGTGTGGGGATCTTGGGGAATCACTTTCCTTGGCTTCGGCTGATTGTATACATCGCATCCCTCCTAGGGATAAATTTTGAAAAACCTTTTTGCAGATCCTTAGTTTAAGTTTGGAATCAAACAAGTGTTCATCCAATTTTGCCAAACCAGGGCTCTGATACCAATTTGTAACATCCCAAAATCATGAAAAAAAAATTCGTTTTTAAAACCAATCCAAAATCAATAATTTACATCAAATCATAGTTTCTCAAAACCATAAACATAAATCAGATTATCCCAAAATCATAAGTCATATAAAAATCCAAGATAATATGTGCAATCATGCCTTTGCCTTGCTCCTATCCTCCGAAGTACCTAAAACCATAAAATCAAACTATAAGCCATAGGTTAGTGAGTCTCCCCCCCCCAACATACCCCACATGATAACAACAAGTACAATACATGCAATAGGGTTTGTTAGACCTTGGCGTCAACCCAACCATCAAGGGTTTGTTGGAATATTGCCTCAACCTAACCATCTAGAGTTTGTTGGCTTATAGCCTTAATCAACCATCCCGAGTTTGTTGGTCTACCGCATGAAGCAGTACCACCTCTACCCAGCCATCCATGGTTTGTTGGCTTCCTATCTCAACCCAACCACCAATATGTAGACATATGCAACATGTAAACAATAATCAGCAAGTACAGGTAACGATACAGTTCTACCAATCTAATATGTTACTATAGCATAACGATATCCTATAAACTAGGACACACAAGACAACCTAGTGGGCCGACATTGGTTCCTTCTACCAACGGATACGGTCAGGAAAACTCACCTTAATGTTCGAAAGATAGTTGAATTGAATGCTTCTCTAAGTACTGGCTCTATGGTGTACAACATAGGGACTAAGCCTCAATCTAGTACTCAAGATACCCCAAATGACCTAAAGTCAAAGTTGGTCAAAGTCAATGGTCGAAAGTCAAAAGTCAACCTCCAGCTGGTCACCATGCCATAGCCATCTTTTCCACGTCATGGTTGCTAAACGACAAGGCAGACGGGTTCCCACCTAATCACCACGTTATGGAAACCTAAGGCCACACCGTGGGGACTAGTCTGGACAACTTAATCCATTAAGTTATTTTCCTACAACTTCAAGAGCTCCAAAGCCCATATCTAGTCCTTCCCATGGTCTTGATGGATAAAGATTCCAACTTTATCCATTAAGACTCCTCAATAAAATCAAGATCCCAAACCCTAATTCCTTAAGGATGAATAAAAGCACAAATACACTCATTAAGCACCCAACTTCCAAAGTTGTTCACCCAAAGTTTCCATAATGATTTCTTACTCCTAATAAGCCCTAAAAAGCATAGCTTTATGGACATGTATGTCCAATGCATGTCCCTTCCATTTAAGGCAAAAACATGACAATAAGGATTTAAACTTGAGCATAAAACAAAAAACTACATAGATCCTCAGATCTGGAACATATG
Organism: Lactuca sativa; assembly: GCF_002870075.4. Classification (NCBI taxonomy): domain Eukaryota; kingdom Viridiplantae; phylum Streptophyta; class Magnoliopsida; order Asterales; family Asteraceae; genus Lactuca; species Lactuca sativa. The sequence goes on along the minus strand of NC_056627.2, from coordinate 161,343,034 downwards.
ACATTAGAATGATCACATGGATTCATAAAGTTGCCAACTTTATGAGATCCAGCCTTCCCATTTCTCACACCATGAAGATTTAGGGACAAAAGGGATATATCTAATCATGACAATAAGGGTTCGATTCCCTCTCATACATTTTCCTCCTAAATTTCGATTTTTTAAATTTTAAAGAAAGGCCATGCCACATCAGCCATGCCACATTACCCGAACAGTCCATTTGAGGTAACCTACTAAAAAGGTAAAACAAGGCTAAAGGTGATTACAATAGTCAGTTTCCTGTCCTTTTTCATAAATGAAATTTAATTTAGGACCAGATCATAAATTGGTCCAAAACTTTGAGACTTTTTTCGCAGATTTCCCTTTAATTCTTTACTAGAAGTTAAAGTTTCTACTTTTTAATTTTATTTTACACTAAAAAAATCTCTTTAAGGATGTCTAACCGATACGTATACATCACAATTAATGATATTTTATCAAACAAGGTTTTTTTTAAAAAAAATTAAATAAGTTTGGACCAGATTGTGTTACTATTTGAGAACATTATTACTAGATAAAATTTCATAATTGGTCCTTGTGGTTTGTAAATATCTCACTTTTGAAGAGTTTAATGGAAAACGTCACAGCACTGGTCCTGTGGTTTGCAAAATTACATAAAAGGTACTCCTTCCGTTAAATCTAACTTTTCAGCCGTTAGATTTTAATGAAAAAGACTATTTTACCCTTGTAACAAATTTATAATATAATACAAACCTGAAGGACCATTTCTGTAATTTTGTAAATTTGAAATTTTGTATATATATAAAGTATAAATATACTATATATATATATATATATATATATATATATATATATATATATATATATATATATATAATTTTAATGATTTCATAACTTTTTTTTTATCCTTTTGGCATTTTTTTCCATTTTTATTTTATATTTTTAGTTATTTATGATTTTTTTTAATGTTTTTTTTTATCTATTTTGTTTAAGTACATAAATGTAAATTCGATAAACCACGTTGAAACCGTTTTTTCTTTAATTTTTCTTATTTGTGAATTGAAGTGTTAATGTTAATGTTTTTTTTTTTTTTTAATTTTATGTCATTATGGTTTATCATTTTTTTTTTTTACTTTGATGCTCCATAATTAATATTGTTAGCATTGTATTTATCATTATCATTATTTCACCTTTTGCATTTTTATGTTTTTTATAACTTTAGTTATTTATTAGTCTTCTATTGTTTTTAATTATTTTGATTCAAGTAATTATATATAGAAAAACAAAAAAAAAAACTTAAACACCAAAATTGTAATATACTCTAATATATTAATACATTTTACATTTTTTTTATATATTTTCGTTTTTTTTCATATTTCTTTTTAATTTTTTTCGTATTATTTCTTTTTAATTTTTTTCGTATTATTTTTTTAATCGTTTCCTATTTTACTTTTTTGTTGTTTCATTTTGTTTTTCATCAATTTGATAAATTTTTTTGACATTTTCCAAAAAATGTAAAATGTATGAATATATTAGAGTATATTACACTTTTGGTGTTTTAGATTTTTTGGTTTTCTATTTTTTTTTTAATTTTGGTCATTTACGGTTTTTGTAACTTTTTTTTAATTTTTTTTATTTTGATTCAAGTAAATAAAAAAGTTCTATTTATATTTGTAATTTTGATCCATTTGTTTTGTTTATACTTTTTTTCTTTAGTGGTTATTTTATATATGTCACGCCAAATTAAAATTAAAAAAAAATCAAACGGTTTGTATATTAAGAATTAATGTTTTAATGTGTGATATTTGCGATTTATAATTATTAAAATAGGAAAACTAGCTAATATTTTTAAAATGTAACTTACAAATTAAATCATATTTCTATATGAGAAACTAATAGTTTAAATTCAAGATAATAGTTTTCAATTTGATAATAAACTGAAACAAAGAATAATAAAAATAATAACAGTCAGACTCTACAAAAAAAAAGCTGTTACAATATTTTAAATTGGAGTTTTTGTTTTTCATTTACTTGAATAAAAATAAGTAAAAGTATTAGAAAAAGTATTATATATATATATATATATATATATATATATATATATATATTAATTTCATATTCACAAAATTACACAAATGGTCATATATATATATATATATATATATATATATATATATATATATATATATATATATATATATATATATATATATATATATATATATTAATTTCATATTTACAAAATTACACAAATGGTCTTTGAGGTTTGTAGTATTTTGCAAATTTGGTACAAGGGTAAAATAATATTTTTCATTAAAATATAATTGCTGAAAAGTTTGGTGTTGTTTATTTTTTTTTTGAAACAAAAATTTATGAAGTCTGCGGACCACCTCTGCAACCATCTGCAGTAGAAGAGATGGATCAAACGGCTGCAGAATATAATAAAAAGTGTGTTTGTTTTTTTAACATCTGCATGTTGTTGTAAATATTAAAAAATTAAAATAAACTGATTTTATAAAACGAAATAACTTTTTAATACCGAAAAATTAATAATGTATGACAATTAAGCAAAAATTTATGATATTTCAGCAAAAAATAATGATATCTCAAAAAAAAAAAATAAAGATATTTAAGCAAAAAATAATAGTATTTTATCAAGAAGTTATCATTATTCAATCTAATAAATCGAAGAAAAAAAAATTTCAACAAGAATAAACAAAAAATTGAAAAAAAATTTAAAATACGATTTCAGCAACATATAATTAAAGATTTCAGCAAGAAAAAAAAGAGATTGGAAGAGGCTGGAAGAGGCAATACAAATGTTGCGCCAAACAGAACACGTGCAAATGTTTTTTTTTTTTTTTTTATTCTGAGGACTTCTAAAAAACAAACAGCTGTGAAATTAAAAATGTTGCGTATGTGCTGCGCCACACAACAATAAGAGGCCTGAAGAAGTTTTTTACAAAAAACAAACAACACATTTGATTTAACGGCATGAGGACCTTTCATGGAATTTTGCAAACCACAGGGACCAGTAGCGTGATGTTTTTCCATAAAAGTCCTCATAATAAGATATTTTGCAAATCATAAGGACCAATTATGAAATTTTGTCATATTGCTACATATCAAACTCAGAGCATCCACAATGAGGTGTTTAATGGAAAAGTTGAATGGGGTGTCATGTCTACTTGTCATTTAATGGATACAACTCCACCATTGTGAAATGTCACCTTGACATTCAATGGATTTGGAGTTCAATGATAATTGAATTCTTCAATGGAAAAAAAGTCTTTAAATCTTTAAATAAATAATTTTTTAATATGTTCCATTGAACTTGTAGAGTTTAATGCATTGTGGAATAAAAAATGAAAAGAGTTGTATGGAATAGTGAATGATGATGTGACACTTCATTGAACTCTATAGAGTTCAATGCATTGTGGATGCCCTCGTATTAAATTATTTTCAAAAATATCTATAACCAAATGAATACATTAAGAGTAAATTACACGAATGACCTCTATGGTTTGGGATAATTTACACGTTTGGTTGCTAACTTATTTTTTTAACTTGGAAGCTCCCTAATGTTTGTTTATGTTACGCGCTTGGTCCCTACTATTTGTTTTTGTTACGTGCTTGGTCCATATCTTATCTAAAAGGACTATTCCTTAAATAGGGAAAAATTGTGGGGTATGTAAGGTAATGTGAGGGGAGATGAGGTTGGGAGTGTGTTTATTTAAATATATTAGAAAATCAAGGGCAAAATAGTGTTTTCAAGTAAGACAAGGACTAAACACGTAACAAAAAAAAAATAGGTACCTTCCGAGTTAAAAAAATAAATTAGGACCAAACGTGCAAATTACCCTAAACCATTGGGACCATTCTTGTAATTTACTCATTCATTAAATTCCCCGTACGTTTATTTGATGTTGAATATATGATAGGCCTCTTTTGTCCACAAATTCAGTCAACAGTCAACACAAGTAAACACAAGCAAGAACAGACAGTCACCATCACAAAGAACCTGAATGTGCTTCGTCTTCCTAAGGTATAATTACACCCTTGAGTCATGTACGCTTCCATCGTTTCGATTCCTTTTGTTATGACTTCCGATGAACAGTGTCATTTTGCATAAACGCGACTCATGTTTCGATCTATCACCCAATTGCTTCATTGTGAATGAAATGGTGATTTGGCTATGGATATTATTACCACTGCGCAAGTGATAGAAAGAAATCTTGAGCTCTAAATCTTGTTTTCTGGAAGTTAACTTGTGTATATATGTTTTTTTTTTTCTTAGAAGCATCATGAAACCATGCCCACTATCTCATCTTCAACCTTGGAGCCTCTTTAGCAAGTTCAGGTTGTTTAGTGTGTTTCTTCTTCTGGTAGGTTCCATGGAGGTTACTGAGTCACGATTCCTGGTTAAGTCACTGCCAGGTTTGCTAGGTGACCTTCCATTCACACTCGAAACTGGGTAAGGCCACGTTCTTTGTAATAAAATTTAATTTTATGTTGTTTTATATATGGTTAAATGCAAGAAAAACAATGTACTTTTATTTATCTGTTTTTTGTAACATTTTGTTTTTATTTTTTATTAATACATTATATTGTAAAAATAGACTCAATTAGGTCATTGTACTTCCAATTTTTTTTCTTACTGGGACATTGTACTTTGGAATTCTAGTAAAAACTGTTTTGTATTCGCAAGGCATTTCAATAATTGGATTGAGTTTTACAGAGAACAATGTTTTTATAGGAAAGATGACACTTGAATGCTATAATGAATGAGGAAATGAAAGTGTGTTGTTGATTATTGCGTTTAACCTTTTTATATGCTGTTACTATCATTCTTTGTTTAATATGGTAGATATACTAACTCTTAAGACAAAATGTGGTTTAAGTTACATTGGGGTAGGAGAATCCGATGATGTGCAGTTATTTTACTACTTCATTGAGTCTGAAGGGAACCCAAAAAACGACCCTCTCATGCTTTGGCTCACAGGAGGGCCTGGTTGTTCTGCTCTTTCTGGCCTTTTGTATGAAATAGGTATTTCTAAGATTTACTGTTTCTGTTAGTAAATCAACTTTATTTAGTTTTGGAATTCAATAGTACTGTTAAGACAAAGGGTAGAATAGTCATTTACCATCATTTAGTGCAAAGACACATCTTGCATTTGTAGATGATGATGCAACGATTTATCTTTTGGTGGAATAGGCAAAGTAGTTTTCTTGGTATGCCTTGAAAGTGATGGAGATGAAATTCTTAGGGTGCATTTGGTTATGGAAAATTTTCTAGTTTTCTAGGAAAATTTTCTTACAAAAACGGGAATTTAGAAAACGCTTTTCGTTCGTTCAGTTTTCTAAAGTTTTCTAAGAAAAATGAAAATTTTCAGTTTTCCAAATTGAATGTAAATTAGAAAAGTGATTTTCACAGTTTTCCAAAGTTTTCGAAATTTTCTTAGATGAAAAATGAAAACTCCACCGGTTCCAACCAAATGTGTTTTCTAAAATTTTCATTGAAAACTGAAAATGAAAACTTAACTCTACTTTCTGAAAACATTTTCTTAGAAAATGAAAACAGTTTTCCACAACCAAACGCACCCTTAATTGTCTCTTTTGTTTCTTATGTGTAATGGGAGATAAAGAGAGAAAAGAAAACCGTATAAATTGATAATCACCGTCCTTCATATGCATGTCCATAAGTATAAAATAGTTTCCAAGATTTTATCTAAAAGTTCAGGGAAATTGGTGAATCATTGTAACCTTTTGTTGACCTAATATGTCAAAATCATAAATGATTAAGACAATACATGTGTATTTCCATCATAAATTTATAAAGACTTTACTAAACCTGTTGCTGATATTCTACACAGGCCCATTCACTATAAACTATGCAAATTCCACTTTGGAGAAGCCAATGCTCGAGATAAACCCTCACAGTTGGACAAAGGTGTCCTTTTACTTGTTGATTTTCATTTTAAATTTTCCAATCTGTTTAGTGTTAAGAAGCTAATAAGTCCATGTTTCTTGATAATATATATAATGAAATAAGTGTTACATTTTAGGCAGCCAGCATAATATTTCTTGATCAACCTGCTGGGTCTGGATTCTCCTATGCAAAAACTCCTGAAGCTTATATAACAAATGATACATTATCAACATTGCAGACTTACCAATTTCTTAGAAAGGTAAAGTGGTTATATATACTCCTGATGAAATTAAAGGTTTATTTTTACATATTTGAACGCATATTCACATGTTTAATTCGTGTCCTTGAAAACAGATTGCAATCTATCTGTTTTAGATACAAACTAAGATCATTAAAGCTTGTTTTCTATGTCTATTCAAATTAACAGTGGCTTGTGGATCATCCTACATTTCTCAACAATCCTTTGTATCTTGGTTCTGATTCCTACAATGGTATAGTGCTTCCAATGATTGTTCAGGAAATATATAACGGTATATTTAAATCTTACAAATTTACAATCATCTTGTTTAGTCTGCTAATCTTCTTTTGACTAAATAAAGTCTTTCTTGTTTCCCTCTTTTGTAGGTAATGAAGTTGGAGAAGGGCCACATATTAACATCAAAGTACAAATTGATCAATTGAAGTTATTGTTTTAATTTTTTATTTACAATTCTAAAATGAACAATGTTTGTGCATGAGTTTGATTTGGAAAAGATTTACCCAATGTTTCTTTTATTATGTTTTCAAACTTATAGGGGTACCTGCTTGGTAATCCTCTAACAGACACAAGTGGTGACTATAATTCAAGAATCCCATTTGCTCATCGTATGGGACTCTTATCAGATGCAATCTACAAGGCAAAAAAAAAACTACACTTGAGTTGTCGACTAATACAAAATTGCAATATGCCTAGGAATTAATTAAGTTTATATTTTTGCAGTCAACTGAAGAAAATTGCTATGGAGAGCACTTGAATGTAGATCCCAACAACAGTCTCTGCATACATGATCTTCAAGTAGTAGATAAGGTGCTTGACTTAGACTTCAACTTGGATTACTAGCTAATAATGGCTACTTCATAATCTGTATATATTCTGTTTAATTGTCGCTTTCTTATTTTCGATCTGCAGTGCCTTGAAAGAATCCGCAAGCCGCACATTTTAGAGCCTTTTTGTGACACTTTCAACGCCTTAAAATCTGATCTCTTCAGAAGGGTCTTAAGATCTCTTGAGAAAACCCCTAATGATATGTGGTCGTTACCTCAACTTCAGATACAAGGCTGTCGTGTATTACTCACTATCTTAAGTTCTAATTTTGCCCTATAGTAAATTAAGGTGTCATTGAGTTATCAGGCACTTACTTCAATTCTGAAAAACATAATAGTTATTGTGACATACTAAAATTAAAATATCTTACAGAGTTATCCTGACAAATAGTACATTTTCAGTTTGTTTAGGAAAAAGCTCATGTTACACTAACAAGTCAAATATGTGTGAGTGATCTAAACAAATCGTGATTTAAATGGCGTTTTTTAGATTTAGGAGAAAATGTTTTTTCTTAGAATGAGAGCCAAATATCCATTTTTTTCAGGTATTATGGCTTTACATATGAGATATTTACAAGTATCAATGGTTCACTCTTTATAATTTTTATCTTTTATCTATACATGTGACAGGCAGACAACTATTTGTATTCTTATACATGGGCTAATAGTAGAAACGTGCGAAAAGCTCTTCACATTCATGAGGTTTGTATTTCACAACGAGTTCTATTATTTCATGTTCATCTCGATTATGTAGGATAACATTCTCATGACCACCAGGAGTTTAATGAAATCGAGTGGGTGCGATGCAATTATTCCTTACAATTTGATTTTGGTAAGGAAGTCTTATCATACACGCACAATGTCCTAAGTACGATCACCTATCATCAACACTTTGCTAATCATAAAAATTGCCGAGCTCTTGTATACAGGTGTTACCCTTCATCCATCTCTTTCTCCCAAAATATTATATCAATTCTATTTTTCCTTAAACTAGATTCCCCTTGACCACAAAGGGTGTACATAGTACAGTTGGGTCCCTGGTGATACACTTACAAAAAGGTCTATGGTTTGAGTCTGTTAGACATAATATTCTCCTTTACGCCTTGTTCTCGAGTTTTACTTAAGGAGGGAAATGGGAGGATATGGAGGGAAAGTGAGGGGTATCGAAGGAAAATCGTGTTCCCGAGTTTCATTAATGGAAGGAAAGTGAAGGGAGGGGAAGGATTTTGGAGTCATATTTTCCTTCCAAATTGGGCGGATTTGGGAAGAAAGTGAGGGGAAGGAAAATTTCAAGTTTTATTTTCTTTTTCCTCCTAACTCGGGAACACGAAAACATAAATTTTTCCTCTCATTTCTTTTCATTTCCTTCGAACTTGGGAACACGGTATAATGAATATTTTCCTTCCCCTCCTTTCTTTCGGTCAAAATTTTCCTTCCCTTTCCTTTGATGAATTTACAAAAAAACTGGGGAACAAGGCGTTAGTATATTGTTTTATATATTTTCTATGATCTTTATCTTTATAAGCTCACTTATGTATACCTAGCCCAGTTATGTACATGTATCGAGTATATATACGATTTAATGAAAGGCATTGACTTTTATGGGAAAACATAATTTGTAATATGGTATCAGGCCTTTCTACGTGCCAACCCTAGCCGATCCCTTATCACAGAGTATCTCTTCTTCTTCTTCTTCTTCTTCTTCTTCTTCTTCTTCTTCTTCTTCTGGTCCTCTGTGCTTCTCTATTCCATGCCTCCTAAAAAAGTCTCTTCTATCCCCCCCTCTTGTCCCACCGACAAGATATACAGAATTACCAACATAAAATCTTATGTGCCTCTCATTCTTTACATTTATCGACTCAACTATGACGCTTTGAAGGAACTTTTTCAGACTCACTGTCGTGGCTATGAGGTGTTCGATCACCTTGAACCTCCTGACCCTATACCCGACGACCCATCATGGCCTCAAGAAGATAATGTGGTTAAACAATGGTTGTATGCCACTCTATCCCAGCCTGTTCTTCAATCGATCATCAAACCAGGTTGTACTGCTGCCGACACATGGGGTGCCCTACAGGATCTCTTTCACGAAAATAAGGAATTTCAAGCAATTGAATTGGAGGATGAACTTTGAAATATCACTCTTGGCAACTCCACCATTCTTGAATACCGTACCAAGATCAAGGCCATTGCCGATCTCCTTTCTAATATCGGATCTCTTGTGCCCCCGGGATCTCTCGTCATGTATGCTCTCAATTGGATGCCTTCTACTTATGTTCACATCATCCTTACGATCCGGTATTCCCTCATTTTTCGAGATGCGTTCTATGCTATCTCTTGAGGAACGCTCCATGTTAAAAGAACAAAAACGTGGTCTTCAAACATCTAACTGCGAAACTTCCTCTTCCCCTACCGTTCTTGCTACCGAGCACCAATCCCCATCCACAAACTCCTCCAATAACATATCTCGTAGCAGCAATGGCTCCCACAACGGTGGTAGAAAGAATCGTGGCAGTGGAAGAGGAGGTCGCAATGGTAGAGGGGGTCGTGGTCGCTCATCTGGTCCTAAAGGCGGCATTGGTAATTTTTTTGGGGCTGGGGATCATTGATTCCTTGGCCTGTCTACTACCCACTTCAACGTGGCTTGCTTCCGACTCCACGATCTTCGGCCCACTGGCCAGCAGCCCAATGGACTAATCAATCCAGCTCTCATGCGCCTTCCACTCAACCTCCTTGGAATCAGCCTTCTCAGGCCCAGCAACAAGCTCTATTCTATAATGGACAACCCACTACCAATTTTTCTGGCTGGCCCAATTCTGCCTATGCTTCATCGGATCAAGCTACCCTTTTACCACATGCTTTCTCCACTATGAATCTTCATGATCCGGGAACCGCGGACCGGTACATGGACATCGGTGCCACCGCTCACCTTAACGCCGACCCAGGTATTCCCAAGTCCTTTAGCAATAAATGTAATAATTCTAATTTCTCAGTTTTAGTCGGTAATGGATCTAGCATTCCCATCACACAAACGGGTAACACAACTCTTGGTTATAATCCGTTTCGAACGCTTCATTTAAAAAATGTTCTTATTACCCCCCCCCCCCCCCCAAATTATCAAAAATCTTGTTTCTGTGCGTAAGTTCACTCGTGATAATAAATGTTCTATTGAGTTTGATGAATTTGATTTTTCTGTGAAGGACTTTTTAACGAAACAAATTCTTCTACGATGCGATAGCACCGGTAATCTCTATCCTGTTACAAGTCCAATTCCCCAAGCTATTGTTAGTGTCAAGTCTTCCACATGTCATCAACATCTCGATCATCCCGTCCAACAAGTGTTCAAGCATTTAGTATCAAATAAAGTCATTTCTTGTAATAAAAAATATTCTCATTTACTTTGCCATGCTTGTCAACTTGGCAAGCATGTCCGTTTGTCTTTTTCTTTGTCTAAAACTAAAGCTTTATTTCCCTTACAAGTTGTTCATTCTGATGTTTGGACTTCCTCGTTGGAAAGTCATAGTGGTATTAAATATTATGTCATTTTTCTAGATCAATTTTCTCATTTTTTGTGGGTGTATCCCCTATGTAACAAATCTGATGTTTTCTCCAAGTTTGTCATATTTCGTGCTTATATCAAAAATCATTTCACACAGATATCCAAACTTTTCACTGTGACAATGGAAAAGAATTTGACAACTCCCAGTTTCATAATCTTTGCACCACTCATGGCATTCATATGCGTTTCTCTTGCCCGTACACTTCTCAACAAAACGGTAAATCTGAACGCATGCTTCGGACCATAAATAAAACCATTCACACACTTCTTTTTCAAGCTCACTTACCTCCCACGTATTGGGTTGAAGCTCTCCATATGGCTACTCACCTCCTAAATATTCTTCCCTCCACCACCTTTAAGAATGACTCCCCATACTACAAACTCTTTCAAAAATATCCCACTTATACTCACCTTCGTGTCTTCGGGTGTCTTTGCTATCATCACCTTAACAATACCAACAAGTTTCAACCTTGTTCTATTCCTTGTATTTTTCTTGGTTACCCCTCGATTCATAAAGGATATCGCTGCCTTAACCTTGAAACAAACCAAATCATCATTTCCCGTCACGTAACTTTTGACGAAACCGTATTTCCCTTTGGTTCAATGACTCCAAATGATTCTCCTAACTATGATTTCTTACATATTGAGGAGACACGCAACATGTTTAATCACCCTTCTCATAGAGCTCAACCCCTCAATTCTCAACCCACACCCTCTCATTACACTGGCCCTCATTCTTTTGGTCCAGATCCTGCCACTCAACAACCCAACTCGACTGTTGTTACTCCTGTTTCTTTTCTTCTACTACTGGTACCTCTTCTTCGGATGTGTCTGGTCCTCCTCGTGTGCCGGTTCACCCTATCACTACAAGCACTCATCCTATGGTCACTCGTAAACGCCACGGTATTGTCAAACCCATTGATAAACTTAATCTTCATGTCGAGTCATCTTCCTCCCCTGTCCTGCGTTCTTATTCTGTAGCGTTTCAAGATCCTAACTGGTTAAATGCTATGAAAGAAGAATCTAATGCATTTATTTCTAACGGGACTTGGGAGCTTGTGACTCGGCCCCCCGATGCTAATGTGGTTAATTGTATTTGGTTGTTTAAACATAAACATAATGCAGATATGTCTCTAGCTCGCTATAAGGCGCGTCTCGTGGAAAATGGTCGTAGTCAACAACCCGGTATTAACTGTGATGAGACTTTTAGTCCGGTTGTTAAACCGGCTACAATACGCACCGTTCTCAGCTTGGCAATTTCTCATCATTGGCCGGTTCATCAGCTAGATGTGAAGAATGCTTTTCTTCACAGGAATCTTCAGGAGACTGTCTACATGCATCAGCCCCCGGGTTTCGAGACTTGTCCGCTCCTACTCATGTTTTTCTATTAAAGAAGTCCTTATATGGACTGAAACAGGAACCCCGTGCTTGGTACCACCGTTTCGCTCAGTTCATCACCGGTCATGGTTTTACTAACAGTAGATCCGATACTTCTCATTTTTATTTACAGATAGGGTAACCAGATCGCGTATTTGCTCCTTTATGTGGATGATATTGTCTTAACTGCCTCATCCGCTGCTCTTCTTCTACAAATCATTGATTCTCTTCGTTCAGAATTCTCAATGACTGATTTGGGTCCTCTAAACTATTTTCTGGGTGTTGCTGTTACACGTGACAGACATGGCATGTTTCTATCTCAACAGAAGTATGCCACGTAGATTCTTGATTGTGTCGGTATGCGTCATTTCAAACCCGCATGAACCCCAGCAGAATCCTCTGCCAAGTTTGATGGTACGGGTCCTCTTGTCTTTGATCCCACTTTATACCGCAGTCTCGATGGTGCACTTCAGTATATGACCTTTACCAGACCAGACTTTACTTATATTGTTCAGCAGGTCTGTCTCTATATGCATGATCCTCGGGAGCCTCATTTCACGGCTCTTAAGCGTATTCTCCGGTATCTAGATGTCACTTTGGATCATCGTCTCCAACTATACATATCTCCGTCGCATGGTCTTATTGCCTACTCTAATGCTGATTGGGTTGGCTGTCCTTCTACTCGTCACTCTACTTCTGGATATTGTGTGTTTTTAGGTCAGAATCTTCTTTCATGGTCATCTAAAAGACAGGGTACGATCTCTCGTTCTAGTGTTGAAGCAGAGTATCGGAGTGTTGCAAATTCTGTTGCTGAGACATGTTGGTTACGCAACCTGCTATGTGAGCTCCTTTATCCTCCTCTATCTACCACCCTGGTATACTGTGATAACGTTAGTGTGGTTTACTTGTCCTCCAACCCAGTTCAACATCAACGCACCAAACATATAGAGATTGATATCCATTTTGTTCGTGACCAGGTTGCTTTAGGACAGATATGTGTCCTTCATGTCCTCTCGTCTTCTCAGTATGCTGACATTTTTACTAAAGGTCTGCCATCCACATTGTTTCTTGATTTTAGATCTAATCTGAACGTCCGTTCTTGATGTCCCGTTCAGACTACGGGGGGATGTTAGACGTAATATTCTCCTTTAGTATATTGTTTTATATATTTTCTATGGTCTTTATGTTTATAAGCCCACTTATGTATACCTACCCAATTATGTACATGTATCGAGCATAGTTGTCAATAGCGACCATAGCGGTCGCTATAGCAAATAGCATGGCGAGGCGGTCATCGACCGCTATGGACTAAATAGCGACAGAAAGCGGGGTTTTTAGCGATAGGGTTATTTTTTTTATTATTTTTTTAAAAAAAAGCTGGAATAAACGTATTAGGGTTAACGGCTTGACGCTAACTAAAATCAAGTCTCGTTTGCCACTTCGCTTCCCACCTCTACGCTCTGGACTTGCTCTGCCTTCGAATCCATGTCTAAAAAACTAATATAGTTAAGTTATTTAGCTAGTTTAGTGGTTTGTTTGCTTATTTATTGGTTATAATAGCTATAATAGTTAAATAATAAATATTTTTTAATATTTTTATACCTATCGCTAAATACGAAATAGCGGTCGCTATTTACCGCTATTTGCTACATAGCTTATAGGTGGCCGGCGCTATTTGCCGCTATTCGCTATCGATAACTATGGTATCGAGTATATATACGATTTAATGAAAGGCATTGACTTTTATGGGAAAACATAATTTGTAATAGAGTCTAACAACCACAGTGTAGGTGTTTCAATTCTAATGTGGATTGAGCTTCTTGTTGGCACGGGACCCATATGCCAGCCACCTATAGTAGGCTCTTGTTTACCTGATTTACATCTCACATGATGTTATTGCATAGTGGTGTGGGTGGGCTCAAGATTGTTGTCAACATTAATTAATATGTAGAGAAATGTTCAAGCGCATAAACATCCTTTACATTTTACAGTGGAGATCATGACATGGTTGTTCCATATCTGGGTACATTGAACTGGATTGAGTTGTTAAATCTGTTGGTTGTGAGTGATTGGAGACCTTGGTTTGTTGATGAACAAGTAGCCGGGTGAGTTGTATTTTCAATATTTGACTTGCTGTCATCAAAAAATGCTAAAAATCGTAATACTTTCGATTTCAATACTATGTTGCTCTCTTATTTTCTTGCAGATATACCATGAAATACTCGAACCACAACTACACGTTAACCTTTGCTACTGTAAAGGTGAGAAATCTTCCTCTGAAAATCATCTCACTCCATGCTCCTCTTGTCTCATGAAAATGACAATGTTCGACTTTGTAAAGAGTTTTACTATTTGTCAAATACAACAAAATATCTACAAAATTTTTTATTTTTCTGCAACCCTAAGCTAAGCTGGCCCACACTGTCACATCCAATAAGCATAATGTGAGATGCAAATAAATTAAACAATCCCTTGTTTGGTGGTTACTGCGACCGCTAAACCTTGAACCCTAATCCATTTCTACAAGTATACTACCCTGAAACTTGAAACTTACTGAGCAATAGTAATTTAGTCTATTTGCAATATTGATGATATAATTGTAAACCTTCTGAAATAAAAAAAGAAATTTTGCAAATTTATTGAGGCAAAAGAAGCATTTCTTGTTATGAACATGATGGTGTTGACCTGTTTGTGTTGTTACCAGGGAGGAGGTCACACAGCTCCAGAGTATAAACCTAAAGAATGTCTAAGCATGTTTATGAGGTGGCTTGCTGACGACCCTTTGTAACTCACAATGGTAGAGTTTAATGTGTGTTTCTTATGTTGTATACATCGGTTTGTATGTTTGTAATTTCTAGAAGTCAAATTCCATAGATATTGTAACGTGTTTATTAAAATTTGTTTTATCATACAACCATTTTTTCTAAAACAGTTGAAGATACTTGCAAAGTTGATGAGAGACTTTACATATATAGTCCTGCTATGACAACACTTCCTGCATTGGTTAATAAATTGATTTGTGATTTTTTTAGAATAAATTTTAAGCACATTGTTTTAATTTGATTTCAAGAATATTAGGTTAGTTTGGTGTTTCGAGGATATTAATCAGCAGACTATTTGAAGATTGAAACTTATGTGATTTGAACCTAAAACTCATCCTATTTCAGAGTGTTTAAATACCAAATGATCATCAATTCATCGTTAGGCCACCAAGCCACCTTGATGGTGGTTAAAAATGACACTCATTTGAAGCCCAAAACTGGCCCAAAGGGTGTTCAAAAGTTTGTCTTTGAATAAGGCCCACTTAAATCTTAGGATCCATTATTTTAAAAAATTTTATTTTTATGTTCATTGTTTGGCCTAGACTGGTTAAGGAACGTCGATCGGTCGATGTAACAAGCGAGACCGGCCCACTTAAATCTTAGCGTCCATTTTTTTATGTTCATTGTTTGGCCTATATAGGTTAAGGAATGTCAATCGGTCGATGTAACATGTAACAGGTGAGACCGTAAAAAAGGAAACGATGCAAAGTGTTAGTGGCCAAGCACGAATCACTGAATCATAAATATGATGAGCCGGAATTGTCATACCCCGACAGCGGAAATGTTGGGGTTGCGACGTTATGATTGGATCACAGTCAACCACATATATATTGAACACTTAACATACTTGAATTAATATATTACAGACTTTTAAGTTTGGAAATGAAATTACAACATCATAATAATTCGTACACATAGCGATAATATAAAACATGCCAAGTCTATCACAAAAGAGAGGAAATATAATTTTTTGGGACCGATATCTTACCTTTGGTTCTTAGTTATATGAGAATACATATTTTTAAAATAGGTCAACAAAAATTTGTTGGTGAATTCTACATGTGTTGGCTCCGTTAGTTTTATAAAAGTAAATTTTATAAAACTTAGAATGCTTGTAGAGAAAAGTTTGTGCAAGTATATAACCAAAGTTGTTATTATATGATTTATGTGAAACTCGTACTTCTAATATGATACAAGTACTCATGTTAATTTATTTATAATGAATAAGTAAAAATCAACATACTTTCGTAATATGGGATCTTAAGTGTTTACTTTATATAAATAAATAACAATTTGTTTAATATTCTATATGTGAATCTTTATACTACATACAACCTTATCTTAGCCTGTATTAGCATTTTTGTATCCAAGATTATGTGGAGTTATAACCGAGCTATAAGACTTGAATCTACCTCTGTGAAGCACAATAAATAGGGCGGTGCTTGTTGTCCCAACGACGCGTTATTAACGTCCTGATAAAAAGAATAAGATAAAAATAAGAAGTTATCGTCTCTTTTGTTTCATCAAACGAAGGTTGTAGCTAGCAACCACAGACGAGGAGTCAACCCATATATATATATATATATATATATATATATATATATATATATATATATATATATATATATATATATATATATATATATATATAGAGAGAGAGAGAGAGTTAGGTTCAAATGTTTTTAACAAATATTGTGTGTCTAAATGCACAAATGAGAATTCAAGAAATAATAAATAATTAAATAAATCAATAAAGGGTATTTTGGACCTTTTGTACTTTTAATTAAGGAAATCATTTAATTGAAATCCTACAATTATGGAAATAAAGTAAATATATTTGACCTAATAACCTTATACAACATATCACATATGCCTCCTCCAACGACGATCGTCTGCATCGAACGACCAATCTGTTTCAACCTAGGGCTTGTGTTCCTCTTTGAATCCTTTCTCCAATCGAAATAGCTCCTCCCCCTCCACAATCTTTACCTGCTAGCTTCCATTTTTTATGAATCGTTTCAATCAAATCAGGACTTTAGTGACATCAGGTAGGAACGATTTGGCAGCAAGGATCGACAGAAGGAAAAGAAAGGTTGGAGGATAGATTGTTCAGAAAAGAGGTGGCGGTGTTGCATCCATGGCCAACAGGTGATCTTCTTCTTCATCTTATTTTGATTTGAATCCATGTAAATTTGGATGTTTGGGTTTTCCTGAAAAAATTTATGATAATGGATGGGATATAACTCATGGTTGTTTGGGGTTGTTTCTTGAATTCAAGAAACTAAATTGGTAAGACTATCATTATTTTTTTTGAAGAAACTGAAGAAGCACACCACGTGTTTGATAAAATGCATAGTTGATATTCTTTTAGTTTTGGCCAACTCAGGAGTGTGTGTGTGTGTGTGTGTGTGTTTCAACTGATCAAAATTTTCTTTTTTCCACCATTAACATATGCGGTTAACAGTGTCTGTCTCCTTTGCAGCTACTTGTTTCAATGGGTCACAGTTTCGTCCATTGATACCCTTGTTAGAAGCCATGCCAAAGGAACTTAGTGCTAGCCTGCATGACATGCTTAATCTGATCACAGGTAATTTCTTGAAACAACATTCTGTCATGGCCTCCATGTGTTCGATGAAATGCCTCAATGAAAAAATAGTTAAAAATCTTTAATGTTTTTACGTCAATTTGTTCCTTATTCTTTTCAGAACTATATAACTCAATTTATATTGGGTTGGATGCCATTTTCATAACAATAGGTTGATGCTAGTTCCTTATTCTGTCAGAATTTGCAGTTAAATACATTGAGCATATCGAGAAGAAACACAGGGAACCCGAAGAATGTTAGTTCCTTATTCTGTCACAATAGGTTGATGCTAGTTCCTTATTTTGTTTGTTGGGTATATTCTTGATAATACAAATTCTTAAAGAATATTCTTGCAGAATAGTTTATTTTGTAAGAATATTATTTGTTGTATTCTGATAGAATTGTAGTTAATTATTTGTATGTTTAATGTGCAGGTTTTACAAGTGTATCACTACAAATTATTTGGCAATGAATTTCTGGTAGAAATGACTTCAAGAATGGCTTGAAGACCTGATGGGAAAGGGTTGAAGAATGAATTATAGAATGATCACACTCATTTTTTAAGAATGTTGTTATTTTTTAAGAATTATACTTGTTATTCTTTCAGAATGTTTGTTATTATTCAATGAATCACAATCATACAATGTAATTTTTTTGATATATTATTAGTTCAAGAATCGATTTTGTGTATTCTTTCAGAATGTATTTACTAGTTTTTGTTTGGCATTCTGCCATTCTGCTAGAATAAAATCGAACAATACATTTACTAGTTAATGGTTGACATTCTATCATTCTGACAGAATAAAATCGGATTTTTAAATTTGAATTAATTTAAAATATTCATATTTTTAAAAAATAAAGGAATTAATCATCCCTAAAAATCCGAAAATTTCCTTTTTTAATATAGGTTAATTGACTAAAATGCCCTTATGCTGAAATTTGTTTGATTATATGGTACATGTTATCATTTTCTACTACCATAGACCCTCAAATCATGACATTTGATTATATTCCATCCGTGGTCCAGATCTGTGCATTCTGACACACAATAGTTAGTAAAAACAAAATAACCTAACCCTATATATATATACACACACTTTCTTCACTCACATTAGATTCACATTTATTACAGATAATTCACTAAGTTGGTGTTCTTAGTTTGATGAATGAGAAACTTTCATAACAATCTTAAGTTTTAGTTACATTTCTACAGTTCTTTATGTTCGGAAACTTGTTTTTAAAGGTTCATTTACCCTTAATGTAAATAAAAACTATTTCCTACCAAAATTTTGACAGCATACCAGCTATATATGACTATAACCAAATCATTTCTAATCATTTAAACCATTAGACATTTGATGTGACCATTTCATGAACAACTTATTTCAACGATATTTTTATGTCCCTAAAATATGCAAATTCGAACAATATCATAAAGGGTTCCTTTTCTTACAACAAGTCTTTATTTATGTATTTTGACACTTATAAACTTTTACAAGATTATATGAAATGTTTGATCTAAAATCGTAAATTTTTATGACATATTTGATGTTTTTTTCATGCAACACTTATATATATATAAGAGTATTAATTGAAATAAAGGTTTGCATGCACAACATAAACTTATCATTACATGTATATATGTATAAATATGACATAAAGTATATATATATATATATATATATATATATATATATATATATATATATATATATATATATATATATATATATATATATATATATATAGGATATAGATCCGGTAACATAAACTTATCATTACATGTATATATGTATAAATATGACATAAAGTATATATATATATATATATATATATATATATATATATATATATATATATATATATATAAAAGATATAGATCCGGTAATAAATATTTTTTGGTAGGAAGGTAAGAAGTTTTTTTCTACATATTTTTTTGACGAACAAAAAAAATGAATCACTAGATGATTCATTTGTAAGATGATTCACAAGAAAAAATTCCCAAAAAAACATCTTTATGATTCATTTTTAAGTAAATTAAGAAAAAATTTCACTTTTGTGACAATTTTAGTGAATAACAACAAAATCATTGTATAAATGAATCATCGAGATGTTTTTTTGAGAATTTTTTCTTATGAATCATCTTAAAAATGAATCATCTAATGATTCATTTTGTTTGTTCGCGAAAAAAATATGTAGAAAAAAAACTTCTTACCTTCCTACTAAAAATTTCCTTCTTATTTGATCTTGACTCTCTCTCTCTCTCTCTCTCTCTCTATATATATATATATATATATATATATATATATATATATATATATATATATATATATATATATATAAACTTAAATAGTCATATTTTGAGTTTATATCGACTTTTATGTGTATTCTACCCTGAAAGTGTTTTAAAACGATAAAAAGGGGTCGTAGACATCACCCTTGTCACGTGAGTTGATTTCTTTTCTAGTTTGGGATGTTTCTGGTTCCGCCACCTTGCGATTGCAGTGATTTTTGGAAGGTCTTAACACACACACACACACATATATATATATATATATATATATATATATATATATATATTAATGAGCTGAATATCCTTAAGTTTTACTTTCATAATCTTGTTGGTTATTTTTATATTAAGGTGAATAAAAACTTCAAGTAATTACCTCTCTTTTAGTCCCAAGGTCGATTTCCAAAAAGGGTAGTTAGACACAAGCTTTTTAAGAAGGAATGAGATGTGTTTCTTGGTTTTATTGCCACTCGAAAATAGATCCTTAAGGGACTGTTTTGATCATGATTGTCACACCCCGACCGACCACGGAAACGCCAGGGTTGCGATGTTTACAATTGGAACCACAGTCAACCACATATATCGAACATTCATAAATTGATATATTACAAACTTTGGTTTTGTAAACATTATTACAATATAGTAATTATTGAAATATGAAACAATAAGATAAACCAAATTCATAACAAGAGAAAAGAAATATAATTCCTTGGGACCGATGTTTTACCTCCGGCTTCTTAGTTACTTGAGAATACACATTTTAAAAATACATCAACAAAATTTGTTGGTGAAATCCACAGTTTTTTTACTCTATAAATTTTATAAAAAATAAGTTTCATAAAACCTAGAAAAATTTGCAAAAAAATGTTTGTATCAAAAATATTATCGATATAATCCGTGTGAGTTGTATACTTGTAAACCGATACAAGTATACCTCAGTAATAATCGACATATTTTAGCGATGTGTAATATAAAGTGTTTATTTTGTATAAATAAACACAAACTAATTGATCAATGTTCTACAAGCAAAGCCTTATACTACATACAACCTTGGCGAAGTTTGTATTAGTATTTATGTATCCGGGATTTTGTGGAGTAAATAATTGAGCTATGACTTGTTCAAACCTCTGTGAAGAACAATACGGTGCTTGTTGTCCCAACGACGCTTCATCAACGCCTTGATAAAAGAAATAAGATAAAAACAAGAAGTTATCATCCGATTTGTCTCGTCACACGAAGGTTGTAGCTAACAACCATACAGACGGGGGCGTCAACCCATATAGATCTATACACAACATTCTTCGCTCACAATTGATTAACGGTTATTACAGAGGATTTCACTAAGTTGATATTCTTGGTTTTGATGAATGAGAAAACCCCCACAAAAATCCCAATTTTAGTTACCGTTCTACTATTTTCGATGTTTGGATACATAGTGTCATAAAATTTGCTAACTTTAAATGTAAGTAAATTTGTTTTTCTCATGAAAATATACTAACTTGATTAAAGGGTTAATGTACATATTATTATCAACAAATAATGCTTTCCTTTACCGTTCATTATCATATATAAATAATGTCACACCCCCGAACCAGACGGCGGAAACGTCCGGGGGCTGTCGTGACTCAATTGAATACCATAACATTGAATATATATGAAACATAACAACATTCGTCACCATGCATTAGTATTGTACAACCAGTAGAGTTTACATGAAATACATTGTTTAAACATTACATTCCACAATAAATTGTTCGATTCGTACATAAGTAAACTGCAAGCCATCACTGAATAAGATTTCCTTTGATTCACTGGTTCCCTGAGAATACAAGTATTTTGAAAAACGTCAACATATGAAATGTTGGTGAGTTCATAAGTTGTATTAAAAAAAAGAACGTTTCGTGTCTTTTGAAAACCGCCAGAAAATCCGATATTTTCTGAAAATAGTATAGTAAAAAAGGTGTGAAGATCCATAAGTATGCTTGTTTGTTTTCTATACTTGTAAAATATTGTTTGTTGAAATCGTATGTATTCTGAAATTGTATGTATTGAAAACCCTAGGAAAACCCGATGTTTTCCTAATTCTTTGAATTCCATGAAATTACTTGAAACCATTGCAACGCATGAAGTTATCATTCCAGACGACATTGGATTATTTTTTAGCATGATTATCCGCTACAAACACGCGTTACACAAACGACTAGTCTATAGCAATACTAACGATCCCGAAGGCGTCGTCCGTACTAATCACGTTATCCAACCGTCCTGTAGTCCCACATCCGAAGAGAAGGAGGACACGAAGGCCTCGACGACTCCATTAGCCGGTTGGGGATAAAAAGGTACGAGGGGTCCCAGACCCGCCTCGCAAAAAGGCAGACTCTACTAGCGACACTAAAGGACCCTTGGGGACCAGTAGTCTACAGCCATTGAAAGTCCGGTTACGTCGTGTCGGATTGGTAAAACCCAACACATCGTAAGATGAAGTCTTTGGGCCTTAAGATCAGGTCGTCGGGCTAGCTAGGCTCAACGAACAAGATTTTACACTTGTGGGGCCCAAAGATAGTGCGTAGACGTCTGTGCACATGTATAATGAATTCTGAATCGTTATTTGTATGAATCATAGTATTGTAGTATCATAGTATCGTTGTGTTAGTGGTTTCGGATTTTTATTGGTTCGAGACCGAACCAATTCGTTTAACAACGACTTTTGGTGTTGTAGTGTATTGTATCTTGTCGATAGTTGTAGTACCATTACTTGGTCAAATTGTATGTATTGAATTAGTCATGAAAATTTTCTGTTTTCAGCCCCTCCTTGTTTGTAAAATTTACTTTTTCAACCCTTTATTTAAAATATTTTCCGGTTTGGTCCTTAAATCAATTTTCTTGACATTTTAACACCAAAAATTATTGAAATAAACATTTTCCAGCATATTTTTCATAGAAAACAGCTTAAGTCCCTGAAATTTCAGTTTTCTCGGTTAATACCCTTCTTTTCGCAATTTTGACAATTTTGGCCCAAATTGTAAAATTTTTGCAACTTTGGTCCTTTTTAAATTTAGAAATCATTTTAAACCTTTGAAAAGAACTTGGATCACTTATGGTCCACTGTTTTACAGAAAATCACAGTTTTGGCCCTCCAAAACAGAAAAATTCGCATAATGAGCCTCATTGGGCCGAAATTTTCATTTTTAGCCCATTAAGCTTGAAATTTATGTTTTTAATCCTCTAATTGAGTATAATTCCAGAAATGGTTTTATGGAAACTGTTTTGGCACACTTCATCCTTCAGAATCTGTGAAATGTCAATTTGGGCCCTTAATTTTGTATTTTTCACATTTTTGGCCCAAAATTGGTGTTTTTAGCTTAAAGAAAATTGCTACTAAACCATTTAGCTATCTTTCTTGAAACACTTTGTATGTAGAAATACATTTCATGCTAAAATCATAAAACATAAGTTATATCTCGGTTTTGAGGAGTTTTATGGCTAGATCCAACATTAAAACACATAAAAGCATACATATAAGCATGGAAATCATACAAGGCATATAAACACATATAGATCTACACTTTCACTTGTATTCCCCCCCCCCCCCCCCCCCACAAAACTCATAAAAACAGAAAATAGGGGGTATGAAGCTCACCTTGGGTGTGGGGGCTCGGTTTTGCAAAGAAAATGGAAGGAAAATGAAGTGTTTTTGGCCTTAGCTCCCTTTGATGAAGATCTCGAGTTTTGAGATGGTTCTAGGATGCAAGATCACGATTTTTTTGCATAGATTAGGAAGAGATTTTTGATAAATAAGGAATACAAGTCATAGATCCAAGCAAAACCTTACCTTAGATGATGATTTTGTGGAAGAACTTCCTTGGATGCTTCCTAATTTTCGAGATTTTGGATGGAGAAGAGGAAGAAGTCTTGAGTGAATTTTAGAGAGAGTTTGTGAGTGTTTTGTGTGTGTGTGGTGTTGCTCTCGGCCGAGAATGAGAGAGGAGAGAAGAAGAGATGTGATCTTGAAGTGATTTGCATGGAAGAATGGGAAATAATGCATGGAAGTCCTATGGGTAATAGTGAGGTGGCAAGCAAATAGTCAACTCTTTCTTGGATTTGGGCCTTGGGCCGAGATTTTGGAAGGGAAAAGAAAAATTTGGGGCTTAAATGCTTAAGCCCAATTCTCATGGTTAAGTTGAGTGATTTTTGGTCCAAATAAATATAAAGGTGATTTTTATAACTTGTTAGGGTCAAATTAGGTCAATTATGGATCAAAGCTTTCAATTTATTTCATTCTAGGCTCAATATGGCCCATAATATTGGAATAAATTAGTGTGGGTCCAAATAGAGCCCAATTAGGGTTCTAAGCCCATGATAGTCTAATTGGAAGCTTATTGGTCCATTTGGATCCAATAAGGAAGTTCTAGTCCAAAATAGACTTAACAAGAACTTCTAGGGTTTTCCAATTGTTTGATGACTACTTGTAGCACTTGTATAATGTATTTGATTGAAGTTTTTGATTCACATTAGCTTGAATGTATAGATTACATGACCCAAAATTTCCAGTTGTGACATCATCCCCCCGTTAGAGGGAATTTCGTCCCGAAATTCTGTTTGAAAGCTAGATTTGAGCTTGTTAGAATAGGTGAGGGTACTTTTGCTTCATTTGGTCTTCGCGTTCCCAAGTGAATTCTGGCCCACGCTTTGCGTTCCACCGTACTTTCACGATCGGGATGCGGCTCTGTTTAGTGCGCTTCACCTCCCTGTCCATGATTTCGACTGGTTCTTCGACAAACAGGAGATTCTCATTGATTTCGATTTCGTCAAGAGGAATGACAAGGGTTTCGTCTGATAGGCACTTCTTTAGGTTTGAGACATGGAACACGGGGTGTACACTGTTGAGCTCCGCGGGTAGTTGTAGTCTGTATGCTACTGGACCTATTCGGGCGACGATTTCGAAAGGTCCAATGTATCGCGGGTTCAGCTTTCCCCGTTTTCCGAAACGTATAACCCCTTTCCAGGGTGAGACCTTCAACAATACTCGATCACCGACCTAGAATTCTAAGGGCTTTCGCCGTTTATCAGCGTAGCTCTTTTGTCGGTCACGCGATGCTTGTAATCGAGCTTTGATCTGGACAATCTTTTCTGTGGTCTCGCGAATGATTTCCGGTCCCGTTAATGCCCTGTTTGACGTATGTGTTCTTGCTAGCTGGGTGTCACCTACTTCAGCCCAACATAACGGTGATCTACATTTACGCCCGTACAGTGCTTCGAAAGGAGCCACCTTGATGCTCGAATGATAACTATTGTTATATGAAAACTCGATCAACGGTAGGTGGGTATCCCAAGACTTTCCAAAGTCTATCACACATGCACGAAGCATGTCCTCGAGCGTCTGGATGGTTCGTTCGCTCTGACCGTCCGTTTGTGGGTGATACGCAGTGCTCATATCAAGATGAGTTCCCATGGCCTTATGGAGCGACTGCCAAAAGCGCGACGTGAATCTACTATCCCTATCCGAGATGATAGATTTTGGCACTCCATGAAGTCTTACAATCTCTCATAGGTACAAACGCGTCAGTCTCTCCATCTTGTAGGACTCTTTGATTGGTAGGAAATGGGCAGATTTCGTCAGTCGGTCGATTATTACCCATATGGTGTCCAGTCCGTCCGACGTCTTGGGCAGCTTGGTCACGAAGTCCATAGATATCCCCTCCCATTTCCACTCAGGGATTGCCGGTTGTTGTAACAATCCTGAAGGTTTTTGGTATTCCACCTTTACCCTGGCGCACGTAAGGCACTTACTAACATAAGTTGCGATTTCCGCCTTCATGTTAGGCCACCAATAGTGCTGCTTAATGTCCAAATACATCTTGTCCGAACCAGGGTGAATGGAGTATCGTGTCTTGTGGGCTTCCTTCATAACGGTCTCTCTAAATCCTCCGATTTTTGGGACCCAAATACGGTTCATGAAGTAGTATACCCCATTCTCCTTGACTTCTAGATTCTTCTCCATCCCGCGCAATGCCTCACTATTCCTATTTTCCGCTTCCATAGCCTCTGCCTGGGCTGATGCAATTTGAGTGGCCAGATGAGACCGAACGGTTATCGAGTGCATTTTCGTACGGCGATTTGTGTACTCCTTCCGACTTAATGCGTCAGCTACCACGTTGGCCTTGCCTGGATGGTACTTGATCTCGCATTCATAGTCATTTAGTAATTCCACCCATCGTCGTTGTCTCATGTTCAGCTCCTTTTGATTCAAGATATGCTGGAGGCTCTTGTGGTCTGTGAAGATGGTGCACTTGGTACCGTATAGGTAGTGCCTCCAAATCTTTAGAGCAAAAACCACAGCTCCCAGTTCTAGGTCATGGGTCGTATAATTTACCTCATGCGTCTTTAGTTGGCGGGACGCATATGCTATCACTCTTCCACGTTGCATGAGAACGCAGCCTAGGCCCTGATTTGACGCGTCACAGTAGACTACAAAATCTTCTGTTCCTTCAGGTAGTGATAGTACAGGAGCGCTACAGAGAGCTCGCTTCAAGGTTTGAAACGCAATCTCTTGCCGGTCTGTCCACTTGAATGGCACGCTCTTTTGCGTAAGCAAGGTAAGCGGCTTGGCGATTTTAGAGAAGTTTTGGATGAATCTCCTATAGTAGCCTGCCAGGCCTAAAAACTGACGAATTTCTGTGGGCGTAGTCGGAGTTGCCCATCCTTCCACAGCTTTGACCTTAGAGGGGTCCACATGAATTCCGTCTTGGCTAACCACGTGGCCTAGGAAATTCACACTCCGAAGCCAGAACTCACACTTGGAGAGTTTGGCGTAAAGCTTTTCCGATCGCAGAGTGTCTAGAATTTGTCGTAGATGCTGGCCGTGCTCCTCCTTGCTTCGTGAATAGACGAGAATGTCATCGATAAACACAATGACGAAGTTGTCAAGGAACGGTCGACAGATTCGATTCATTAGGTCCATAAATGCGGCAGGTGCATTTGTTAGACCGAAGGGCATTACGACGAATTCATAATGTCCATAGCAGGTTCGGAAAGCAGTTTTGGGAATATCCTCTTCTCGGACCTTGAGTTGGTGGTATCCGGACCGTAGATCTATTTTGGAGAAATAACTAGCTCCTTGGAGTTGGTCGAATAGATCATCGATTCGGGGGAGTGGGTAGCGGTTTTTAACAGTGAGTTTATTCAACTCTCTGTAATCGATGCACATTCTGAAAGATCCGTCCTTCCTTTTGACAAAGAGCACTGGGGCTCCCCACGGCGAGTAGCTAGGTCGGATAAATCCCTTGTCCAGAAGCTCACTGAGTTGGCTGGACAGTTCCTGCATTTCAGCATGAGCCAGCCGATATGGTGATTTAGCGAGGGGAGTCGCTCCTGGAACGAGGTCGATTCGGAACTCAACCTGTCTCTCTGGGGGTACTCCCGGAAGATCTTCAGGAAACACGTCCGGGAATTCACACGCTACCGGAATGTCTTGGATGTTAGTTTCTTCTTTGGTCCTGTCCACTATGTGAGCCAGGAACGCCAAATTGTTCTTTCGCAGGTGTTTTTGTGCTTTGATGCACGAGATGAGACGGAGATTCGTACTGGGTTTGTCTTCGTAGATCACTACGGTTTCGTGATTCGGAAGACGAAGGCGAACGGCCTTCTCGCGGCACAAAATCTCAGCATGGTGGGGGCTTAACCAATCCATGCCGATAATTACATCGAAACTCCTAATTGATACTGGCATTAGGTCTATTCGAAAGACGTGCTGGTTAAGGGTTAGGGTACATCCAGTGTAAATCTCCTCAGTGGATTCGGTTTTCCCATTGGCCATTTCTACCGTATATGCTTCATCTAGCCTCTGGGGTTGTTGTTTTAATAAATGCTTAAACTTCTCGCTTACGAAACTTCGTTCCGCTCCGGTATCAAATAAGATGCATGCATAGGTGTGGTTTAGGAGGAACGTACCGGTCACAACTGCGGGATCCTGGACTGCATCACTCTGTCCCATAGTCAGCATTCTTCCTGCTCCTCTGTTTCCTGAGTTGTTGTTAGGGCAATCTCGGCGAAAATGTCCCGCCCTTCCACACCCGTAGCAGGTGTGGCTAGGCCCTGCATTATTGCCGCCGGCATTGGTGTTGTTGTTATTGCGGTAGTTGTTGTTGTTGTTGTTGTTCTGGTTGTTCCCCTGACTCTGGTTCCTAGGAGGGTACGTTCTGCAGAACCTTGCAGTGTGTCCCCTTCGGTTGCAACTGGTGCAATGGAGTTCCCTGCATTCGCCGTGATGGTGGAGGCCGCACTTATTGCAACCAGGAAGATTACCGGAGTAGGGTCTTGAAGCATTTGAAGCAGCTGAGGCTGGAGCATGTGGGGTGACTGGAACCGGTGCGGTGACAGCGTTAATTGCCACTGTTTGCTGCCTTTTAGAGGTCTCGGGGCCCTGACGCCCCTTCCTCTTGGGGTTCTTCCCTCTCCTGCCATCACCCTCCTTTTTCTTCTCAGTCTCTAATGGTTTCTCGCCTCTTTTGTTGTTATGATCGTACAGCCTCTTTGCCAATCTCTTCGCACTGTCAAAAGTTTCAGGGTTCGCAGCTATCACATTCCCTTGAATAGGGGATGTCAGTCCCCAAATGAATCGTTCAACCTTCTTCCCTTCTGACGTGATCATACCCGGGCACAATAGGGATAATTCGCTGAATCTCGAGATGTATGCGTCGATGTTAGCATTCTGCACCGTGAGATTCCATAGCTCCTGCTCCATCCTTTGAATTTCGCCCCGGGGGCAGTACTCAGCCATTAACATTTCTTTCATTTCTGCCCATGGGATAGAGTTGGCGACAGGAAGTGTCATAGCTTCCACATGTCCATTCCACCAAGTGAGGGCTTGGTCCACGAAAGTGCAGGCCGCGAACTTCACCTTCATCTGCTCGGGGCATTCGCATATCTCAATCACCGACTCTACTTTCTCGATCCATCTCTTCAAGGAAATCACCCCTCCCGTGCCGTTGAAAGTTCGGGGTTTAGCGTTCGCAAAGTCCTTGTAGGTGCACGTTTTAGTGAGTCCTTGGTTCGTCCCGTTGTTCGAACTTCCGGAGCCTTGACCATTGCCTCCTCCGTTGTTCCCTCGGTGAAGTTGTGCCATAGCTGCGGTGACTGCAGCGGACACGGCTGCCTGGAAAGCAGTGGAGTCAACTTCGGGCGGGGTTGGTTCGGGATTTCCGCGAGTAGCTGGGCGAGGCATCTTTCTGTCATGAAACGGAAAGATGTTGAGTGTATGTGGTCTCTGTGAGGTCGTGATCCTACTAACTAGATGTATGGTACGAACCTAAACATTACTATCATCAAGCATACAATCAATACTTCTCAACGCATAGCATCTTGTAATATCATAGCAAAACATATAAAAGTTTATTTAATATTATCCGAGTTTAGTACAAGAAAATTTGCTCGTAAGAGCATACATAAGTAACACTAATCTGACAGCGTAACGGCTCCATGAGTAGTGTAGTCACTTAAACATAGAGCCGAAGTACATAATATAGTTCCTAATGTTCTACCATGGTAAGTCTGTCCCTAATTGCGATGAGCTGCGTCAGGAGGTGGTGCCGAAGATGTGGATGCTCCCTGAAGACGAGCCACTAGGTGTTCTGCGTCCTGAAGTCGAGACTCCCACCTTACCTGCCTCATGTGAAACTCCCGAAGGACGTCACGCGTCTCCTGTTCCGCACGCTCGACCCTAGTCCACAACTGGTGTACTTGATCAGCAGTGCCCTGAGCAAGGTCGCCGGTGTCCCGTAACCGTCTCACCATGACCGGTAGGGCTCGGTCGGCCGGTCCTCCGTCCCTCAGATCAAAGAACTCCCGCGACCTGCCAAACGGGGGTCGCTGTCCCTGATGTCTGCTCCATCTCCAAAGATCGATGCCCCAAGGAGGGGTAGGTCCAGTGGGACCCACACGATAAGAAGGCACCCTGATCGGGTAAGGGGGGTCGATGACCTCGGACTCCGCGTCCGAATCACCCCCTTCGCTGCCCTCGAGCTCCTCTTCGAATTGCTCTTCGTCTTCTTCGGGTTCGGCAGGCTCGTCCTCGGCTTCTGCCTCCGGTTCTCCGTCAGATTCTTCTTCGGGGTCCTCCTCAGGTTCCTCTTCAGGCTCTTCCTCAGGCTCCTCCTCCTCTAGCCACCCGTTGTTTCCCTGATTAGGGAAGTAGGGGTCTCCAGGGTGATGAAAACCAGCCATGCTGTCTGCGCGAGTACGTGAATATGCTAACATTATTCCTAGGTTCTATGACTATTGTACAGACCAAGCAAACGTTCTCTTGTTGATGATAAAGGGTATAGTTTTAGGTTACCTAGCTATCCCGATCTCATCAAGACGTGTGTTAGTTTTACTTTGGAGAGAATGTAGTTGATCAGGCTACATTCACTCCTTGGTATCACTAAGAACAGTCCCGAATTAACCGAGATACCAGTGTTATTGTGTTTGATTCGGCGTTAGGTTCTTATCCCTAATGCAAGCAAGTGTGTTTTATTTACTTGTTTTGTTCAGAGTTATGTTAGTCCCTCTTTTTGGTTTATAGTTGCATATCAATGTATGGCTCGACATGCTAGTTCACTATAAACAAAGCTCTGATACCAACCTGTCACACCCTCGAACCAGACGGCTGAAACGTCCGGGGGCTGTCGTGACTCAATTGAATACCATAACATTGAATATATATGAAACATAACAACATTCGTCACCATGCATTAGTATTGTACAACCAGTAGAGTTTACATGAAATACATTGTTTAAACATTACATTCCACAATAAATTGTTCGATTCGTATATAAGTAAACTGCAAGCCATCACTGAATAAGATTTCCTTTGATTCACTGGTTCCCTGAGAATACAAGTATTTTGAAAAACGTCAACATATGAAATGTTGGTGAGTTCATAAGTTGTATTAAAAAAAAGAACGTTTCGTGTCTTTTGAAAACCGCCAGAAAATCCGATATTTTCTGAAAATAGTATAGTAAAAAAGGTGTGAAGATCCATAAGTATGCTTGTTTGTTTTCTATACTTGTAAAATATTGTTTGTTGAAATCGTATGTATTCTGAAATTGTATGTATTGAAAACCCTAGGAAAACCCGATGTTTTCCTAATTCTTTGAATTCCATGAAATTACTTGAAACCATTGCAACGCATGAAGTTATCATTCCAGACGACATTGGATTATTTTTGAGCATGATTATCCGCTACAAACACGCGTTACACAAACGACTAGTCTATAGCAATACTAACGATCCCGAAGGCGTCGTCCGTACTAATCACGTTATCCAACCGTCCTGTAGTCCCACATCCGAAGAGAAGGAGGACATGAAGGCCTCGACGACTCCATTAGCCGGTTGGGGATAAAAAGGTACGAGGGGTCCCAGACCCGCCTCGCAAAAAGGCAGACTCTACTAGCGACACTAAAGGACCCTTGGGGACCAGTAGTCTACAGCCATTGAAAGTCCGGTTACGTCGTGTCGGATTGGTAAAACCCAACACATCGTAAGATGAAGTCTTTGGGCCTTAAGATCAGGTCGTCGGGCTAGCTAGGCTCAACGAACAAGATTTTACACTTGTGGGGCCCAAAGATAGTGCGTAGACGTCTGTGCACATGTATAATGAATTCTGAATCGTTATTTGTATGAATCATAGTATTGTAGTATCATAGTATCGTTGTGTTAGTGGTTTCGGATTTTTATTGGTTCGAGACCGAACCAATTCGTTTAACAACGACTTTTGGTGTTGTAGTGTATTGTATCTTGTCGATAGTTGTAGTACCATTACTTGGTCAAATTGTATGTATTGAATTAGTCATGAAAATTTTCTGTTTTCAGTCCCTCCTTGTTTGTAAAATTTACTTTTTCAACCCTTTATTTAAAATATTTTCCGGTTTGGTCCTTAAATCAATTTTCTTGACATTTTAACACCAAAAATTATTGAAATAAACATTTTCCAGCATATTTTTCATAGAAAACAGCTTAAGTCCCTGAAATTTCAGTTTTCT
The DNA here is from genome assembly GCF_002870075.4 of Lactuca sativa. NCBI lineage: Eukaryota > Viridiplantae > Streptophyta > Magnoliopsida > Asterales > Asteraceae > Lactuca > Lactuca sativa. The sequence goes on along the minus strand of NC_056627.2, from coordinate 161,311,369 downwards.
CGGTTAATACCCTTCTTTTCGCAATTTTGACAATTTTGGCCCAAATTGTAAAATTTTTGCAACTTTGGTCCTTTTTAAATTTAGAAATCATTTTAAACCTTTGAAAAGAACTTGGATCACTTATGGTCCACTGTTTTACAGAAAATCACAGTTTTGGCCCTCCAAAACAGAAAAATTCGCATAATGGGCCTCATTGGGCCGAAATTTTCATTTTTAGCCCATTAAGCTTGAAATTTATGTTTTTAATCCTCTAATTGAGTATAATTCCAGAAATAGTTTTATGGAAACTGTTTTGGCACACTTCATCCTTCAGAATCTGTGAAATGTCAATTTGGGCCCTTAATTTTGTATTTTTCACATTTTTGGCCCAAAATTGGTGTTTTTAGCTTAAAGAAAATTGCTACTAAACCATTTAGCTATCTTTCTTGAAACACTTTGTATGTAGAAATACATTTCATGCTAAAATCATAAAACATAAGTTATATCTCGGTTTTGAGGAGTTTTATGGCTAGATCCAACATTAAAACACATAAAAGCATACATATAAGCATGGAAATCATACAAGGCATATAAACACATATAGATCTACACTTTCACTTGTATTCCCCCCCCCCCCCCCCCCCACAAAACTCATAAAAACAGAAAATAGGGGGTATGAAGCTCACCTTGGGTGTGGGGGCTCGGTTTTGCAAAGAAAATGGAAGGAAAATGAAGTGTTTTTGGCCTTAGCTCCCTTTGATGAAGATCTCGAGTTTTGAGATGGTTCTAGGATGCAAGATCACGATTTTTTTGCATAGATTAGGAAGAGATTTTTGATAAATAAGGAATACAAGTCATAGATCCAAGCAAAACCTTACCTTAGATGATGATTTTGTGGAAGAACTTCCTTGGATGCTTCCTAATTTTCGAGATTTTGGATGGAGAAGAGGAAGAAGTCTTGAGTGAATTTTAGAGAGAGTTTGTGAGTGTTTTGTGTGTGTGTGGTGTTGCTCTCGGCCGAGAATGAGAGAGGAGAGAAGAAGAGATGTGATCTTGAAGTGATTTGCATGGAAGAATGGGAAATAATGCATGGAAGTCCTATGGGTAATAGTGAGGTGGCAAGCAAATAGTCAACTCTTTCTTGGATTTGGGCCTTGGGCCGAGATTTTGGAAGGGAAAAGAAAAATTTGGGGCTTAAATGCTTAAGCCCAATTCTCATGGTTAAGTTGAGTGATTTTTGGTCCAAATAAATATAAAGGTGATTTTTATAACTTGTTAGGGTCAAATTAGGTCAATTATGGATCAAAGCTTTCAATTTATTTCATTCTAGGCTCAATATGGCCCATAATATTGGAATAAATTAGTGTGGGTCCAAATAGAGCCCAATTAGGGTTCTAAGCCCATGATAGTCTAATTGGAAGCTTATTGGTCCATTTGGATCCAATAAGGAAGTTCTAGTCCAAAATAGACTTAACAAGAACTTCTAGGGTTTTCCAATTGTTTGATGACTACTTGTAGCACTTGTATAATGTATTTGATTGAAGTTTTTGATTCACATTAGCTTGAATGTATAGATTACATGACCCAAAATTTCCAGTTGTGACATCATCCCCCCGTTAGAGGGAATTTCGTCCCGAAATTCTGTTTGAAAGCTAGATTTGAGCTTGTTAGAATAGGTGAGGGTACTTTTGCTTCATTTGGTCTTCGCGTTCCCAAGTGAATTCTGGCCCACGCTTTGCGTTCCACCGTACTTTCACGATCGGGATGCGGCTCTGTTTAGTGCGCTTCACCTCCCTGTCCATGATTTCGACTGGTTCTTCGACAAACAGGAGATTCTCGTTGATTTCGATTTCGTCAAGAGGAATGACAAGGGTTTCGTCTGATAGGCACTTCTTTAGGTTTGAGACATGGAACACGGGGTGTACACTGTTGAGCTCCGCGGGTAGTTGTAGTCTGTATGCTACTGGACCTATTCGGGCGACGATTTCGAAAGGTCCAATGTATCGCGGGTTCAGCTTTCCCCGTTTTCCGAAACGTATAACCCCTTTCTATGGTGAGACCTTCAACAATACTCGATCACCGACCTGGAATTCTAAGGGCTTTCGCCGTTTATCAGCGTAGCTCTTTTGTCGGTCACGCGATGCTTGTAATCGAGCTTTGATCTGGACAATCTTTTCTGTGGTCTCGCGAATGATTTCCGGTCCCGTTAATGCCCTGTTTGACGTATGTGTTCTTGCTAGCTGGGTGTCACCTACTTCAGCCCAACATAACGGTGATCTACATTTACGCCCGTACAGTGCTTCGAAAGGAGCCACCTTGATGCTCGAATGATAACTATTGTTATATGAAAACTCGATCAACGGTAGGTGGGTATCCCAAGACTTTCCAAAGTCTATCACACATGCACGAAGCATGTCCTCGAGCGTCTGGATGGTTCGTTCGCTCTGACCGTCCGTTTGTGGGTGATACGCAATGCTCATATCAAGATGAGTTCCCATGGCCTTGTGGAGCGACTGCCAAAAGCGCGACGTGAATCTACTATCCCTATCCGAGATGATAGATTTTGGCACTCCATGAAGTCTTACAATCTCTCATAGGTACAAACGCGTCAGTCTCTCCATCTTGTAGGACTCTTTGATTGGTAGGAAATGGGCAGATTTCGTCAGTCGGTCGATTATTACCCATATGGTGTCCAGTCCGTCCGACGTCTTGGGCAGCTTGGTCACGAAGTCCATAGATATCCCCTCCCATTTCCACTCAGGGATTGCCGGTTGTTGTAACAATCCTGAAGGTTTTTGGTATTCCACCTTTACCCTGGCGCACGTAAGGCACTTACTAACATAAGTTGCGATTTCCGCCTTCATGTTAGGCCACCAATAGTGCTGCTTAATGTCCAAATACATCTTGTCCGAACCAGGGTGAATGGAGTATCGTGTCTTGTGGGCTTCCTTCATAACGGTCTCTCTAAATCCTCCGATTTTTGGGACCCAAATATGGTTCATGAAGTAGTATACCCCATTCTCCTTGACTTCTAGATTCTTCTCCATCCCGCGCAATGCCTCACTATTCCTATTTTCCGCTTCCATAGCCTCTGCCTGGGCTGATGCAATTTGAGTGGCCAGATGAGACCGAACGGTTATCGAGTGCGTTTTCGTACGGCGATTTGTGTACTCCTTCCGACTTAATGCGTCAGCTACCACGTTGGCCTTGCCTGGATGGTACTTGATCTCGCATTCATAGTCATTTAGTAATTCCACCCATCGTCGTTGTCTCATGTTCAGCTCCTTTTGATTCAAGATATGCTGGAGGCTCTTGTGGTCTGTGAAGATGGTGCACTTGGTACCGTATAGGTAGTGCCTCCAAATCTTTAGAGCAAAAACCACAGCTCCCAGTTCTAGGTCATGGGTCGTATAATTTACCTCATGCGTCTTTAGTTGGCGGGACGCATATGCTATCACTCTTCCACGTTGCATGAGAACGCAGCCTAGGCCCTGATTTGACGCGTCACAGTAGACTACAAAATCTTCTGTTCCTTCAGGTAGTGATAGTACAGGAGCGCTACAGAGAGCTCGCTTCAAGGTTTGAAACGCAATCTCTTGCCGGTCTGTCCACTTGAATGGCACGCTCTTTTGCGTAAGCAAGGTAAGCGGCTTGGCGATTTTAGAGAAGTTTTGGATGAATCTCCTATAGTAGCCTGCCAGGCCTAAAAACTGACGAATTTCTGTGGGTGTAGTCGGAGTTGCCCATCCTTCCACAGCTTTGACCTTAGAGGGGTCCACATGAATTCCGTCTTGGCTAACCACGTGGCCTAGGAAATTCACACTCCGAAGCCAGAACTCACACTTGGAGAGTTTGGCGTAAAGCTTTTCCGATCGCAGAGTGTCTAGAATTTGTCGTAGATGCTGGCCGTGCTCCTCCTTGCTTCGTGAATAGACGAGAATGTCATCGATAAACACAATGACGAAGTTGTCAAGGAACGGTCGACAAATTCGATTCATTAGGTCCATAAATGCGGCAGGTGCATTTGTTAGACCGAAGGGCATTACGACGAATTCATAATGTCCATAGCAGGTTCGGAAAGCAGTTTTGGGAATATCCTCTTCTCGGACCTTGAGTTGGTGGTATCCGGACCGTAGATCTATTTTGGAGAAATAACTAGCTCCTTGGAGTTGGTCGAATAGATCATCGATTCGGGGGAGTGGGTAGCGGTTTTTAACAGTGAGTTTATTCAACTCTCTGTAATCGATGCACATTCTGAAAGATCCGTCCTTCTTTTTGACAAAGAGCACTGGGGCTCCCCACGGCGAGTAGCTAGGTCGGATAAATCCCTTGTCCAGAAGCTCACTGAGTTGGCTGGACAGTTCCTGCATTTCAGCAGGAGCCAGCCGATATGGTGATTTAGCGAGCGGAGTCGCTCCTGGAACGAGGTCGATTCGGAACTCAACCTGTCTCTCTGGGGGTACTCCCGGAAGATCTTCAGGAAACACGTCCGGGAATTCACACGCTACCGGAATGTCTTGGATGTTAGTTTCTTCTTTGGTCCTGTCCACTATGTGAGCCAGGAACGCCAAATTGTTCTTTCGCAGGTGTTTTTGTGCTTTGATGCACGAGATGAGACGGAGATTCGTACTGGGTTTGTCTCCGTAGATCACTACGGTTTCGTGATTCGGAAGAAGAAGGCGAACGGCCTTCTCGCGGCACAAAATCTCAGCATGGTGGGGGCTTAACCAATCCATGCCGATAATTACATCGAAACTCCTAATTGATACTGGCATTAGGTCTATTTGAAAGACGTGCTGGTTAAGGGTTAGGGTACATCCAGTGTAAATCTCCTCAGTGGATTCGGTTTTCCCATTGGCCATTTCTACCGTATATGCTTCATCTAGCCTCTGGGGTTGTTGTTTTAATAAATGCTTAAACTTCTCGCTTACGAAACTTCGTTCCGCTCCGGTATCAAATAAGATGCATGCATAGGTGTGGTTTAGGAGGAACGTACCGGTCACAACTGCGGGATCCTGGACTGCATCACTCTGTCCCATAGTCAGCATTCTTCCTGCTCCTCTGTTTCCTGAGTTGTTGTTAGGGCAATCTCGGCGAAAATGTCCCGCCCTTCCACACCCGTAGCAGGTGTGGCTAGGCCCTGCATTATTGCCGCCGGCATTGGTGTTGTTGTTATTGCGGTAGTTGTTGTTGTTGTTGTTGTTCTGGTTGTTCCCCTGACTCTGGTTCCTAGGAGGGTACGTTCTGCAGAACCTTGCAGTGTGTCCCCTTCGGTTGCAACTGGTGCAATGGAGTTCCCTGCATTCGCCGTGATGGTGGAGGCCGAACTTATTGCAACCAGGAAGATTACCGGAGTAGGGTCTTGAAGCATTTGAAGCAGCTGAGGCTGGAGCATGTGGGGTGACTGGAACCGGTGCGGTGACAGCGTTAATTGCCACTGTTTGCTGCCTTTTAGAGGTCTCGGGGCCCTGACACCCCTTCCTCTTGGGGTTCTTCCCTCTCCTTCCATCAACCTCCTTTTTCTTCTCAGTCTCTAATGGTTTCTCGCCTCTTTTGTTGTTATGATCGTACAGCCTCTTTGCCAATCTCTTCGCACTGTCAAAAGTTTCAGGGTTCGCAGCTATCACATTCCCTTGAATAGGGGATGTCAGTCCCCAAATGAATCGTTCAACCTTCTTCCCTTCTGACATGATCATACCCGGGCACAATAGGGATAATTCGCTGAATCTCGAGATGTATGCGTCGATGTTAGCATTCTGCACCGTGAGATTCCATAGCTCCTGCTCCATCCTTTGAATTTCGCCCCGGGGGCAGTACTCAGCCATTAACATTTCTTTCATTTCTGCCCATGGGATAGAGTTGGCGACAGGAAGTGTCATAGCTTCCACATGTCCATTCCACCAAGTGAGGGCTTGGTCCACGAAAGTGCAGGCCGCGAACTTCACCTTCATCTGCTCGGGGCATTCGCATATCTCAAACACCGACTCTACTTTCTCGATCCATCTCTTCAAGGAAATCACCCCTCCCGTGCCGTTGAAAGTTCGGGGTTTAGCGTTCGCAAAGTCCTTGTAGGTGCACGTTTTAGTGAGTCCTTGGTTCGTCCCGTTGTTCGAACTTCCGGAGCCTTGACCATTGCCTCCTCCGTTGTTCCCTCGGTGAAGTTGTGCCATAGCTGCGGTGACTGCAGCGGACACGGCTGCCTGGAAAGCAGTGGAGTCAACTTCGGGCGGGGTTGGTTCGGGATTTCCGCGAGTAGCTGGGCGAGGCATCTTTCTGTCATGAAACGGAAAGATGTTGAGTGTATGTGGTCTCTGTGAGGTCGTGATCCTACTAACTAGATGTATGGTACGAACCTAAACATTACTATCATCAAGCATACAATCAATACTTCTCAACGCATAGCATCTTGTAATATCATAGCAAAACATATAAAAGTTTATTTAATATTATCCGAGTTTAGTACAAGAAAATTTGCTCGTAAGAGCATACATAAGTAACACTAATCTGACAGCGTAACGGCTCCATGAGTAGTGTAGTCACTTAAACATAGAGCCGAAGTACATAATATAGTTCCTAATGTTCTACCATGGTAAGTCTGTCCCTAATTGCGATGAGCTGCGTCAGGAGGTGGTGCCGAAGATGTGGATGCTCCCTGAAGACGAGCCACTAGGTGTTCTGCGTCCTGAAGTCGAGACTCCCACCTTACCTGCCTCATGTGAAACTCCCGAAGGACGTCACGCGTCTCCTGTTCCGCACGCTCGACCCTAGTCCACAACTGGTGTACTTGATCAGCAGTGCCCTGAGCAAGGTCGCCGGTGTCCCGTAACCGTCTCACCATGACCGGTAGGGCTCGGTCGGCCGGTCCTCCGTCCCTCAGATCAAAGAACTCCCGCGACCTGCCAAACGGGGGTCGCTGTCCCTGATGTCTGCTCCATCTCCAAAGATCGATGCCCCAAGGAGGGGTAGGTCCAGTGGGACCCACACGATAAGCAGGCACCCTGATCGGGTAAGGGGGGTCGATGACCTCGGACTCCGCGTCCGAATCACCCCCTTCGCTGCCCTCGAGCTCCTCTTCGAATTGCTCTTCGTCTTCTTCGGGTTCGGCAGGCTCGTCCTCGGCTTCTGCCTCCGGTTCTCCGTCAGATTCTTCTTCGGGGTCCTCCTTAGGTTCCTCTTCAGGCTCTTCCTCAGGCTCCTCCTCCTCTAGCCACCCGTTGTTTCCCTGATTAGGGAAGTAGGGGTCTCCAGGGTGATGAAAACCAGCCATGCTGTCTGCGCGAGTACGTGAATATGCTAACATTATTCCTAGGTTCTATGACTATTGTACAGACCAAGCAAACGTTCTCTTGTTGATGATAAAGGGTATAGTTTTAGGTTACCTAGCTATCCCGATCTCATCAAGACGTGTGTTAGTTTTACTTTGGAGAGAATGTAGTTGATCAGGCTACATTCACTCCTTGGTATCACTAAGAACAGTCCCGAATTAACCGAGATACCAGTGTTATTGTGTTTGATTCGGCGTTAGGTTCTTATCCCTAATGCAAGCAAGTGTGTTTTATTTACTTGTTTTGTTCAGAGTTATGTTAGTCCCTCTTTTTGGTTTATAGTTGCATATCAATGTATGGCTCGACATGCTAGTTCACTATAAACAAAGCTCTGATACCAACCTGTCACACCCCCGAACCAGACGGCGGAAACGTCCGGGGGCTGTCGTGACTCAATTGAATACCATAACATTGAATATATATGAAACATAACAACATTCGTCACCATGCATTAGTATTGTACAACCAGTAGAGTTTACATGAAATACATTGTTTAAACATTACATTCCACAATAAATTGTTCGATTCGTACATAAGTAAACTACAAGCCATCACTGAATAAGATTTCCTTTGATTCAACATATGAAATGTTGGTGAGTTCATAAGTTGTATTAAAAAAAAGAACGTTTCGTGTCTTTTGAAAACCGCCAGAAAATCCGATATTTTCTGAAAATAGTATAGTAAAAAAAGTGTGAAGATCCATAAGTATGCTTGTTTGTTTTCTATACTTGTAAAATATTGTTTGTTGAAATCGTATGTATTCTGAAATTGTATGTATTGAAAACCCTAGGAAAACCCGATGTTTTCCTAATTCTTTGAATTCCATGAAATTACTTGAAACCATTGCAACGCATGAAGTTATCATTCCAGACGACATTGGATTATTTTTGAGCATGATTATCCGCTACAAACACGCGTTACACAAACGACTAGTCTATAGCAATACTAACGATCCCCAAGGCGTCGTCCGTACTAATCACGTTATCCAACCGTCCTGTAGTCCCACATCCGAAGAGAAGGAGGACACGAAGGCCTCGACGACTCCATTAGCCGGTTGGGGATAAAAAGGTACACAAACGACTAGTCTATTAGCCGGTTTGGTCCTTAAATCAATTTTCTTGACATTTTAACACCAAAAATTATTGAAATAAACATTTTCCAGCATATTTTTCATAGAAAACAGCTTAAGTCCCTGAAATTTCAGTTTTCTCGGTTAATACCCTTCTTTTCGCAATTTTGACAATTTTGGCCCAAATTGTAAAATTTTTGCAACTTTGGTCCTTTTTAAATTTAGAAATCATTTTAAACCTTTGAAAAGAACTTGGATCACTTATGGTCCACTGTTTTACAGAAAATCACAGTTTTGGCCCTCCAAAACAGAAAAATTCGCATAATGGGCCTCATTGGGCCGAAATTTTCATTTTTAGCCCATTAAGCTTGAAATTTATGTTTTTAATCCTCTAATTGAGTATAATTCCAGAAATAGTTTTATGGAAACTGTTTTGGCACACTTCATCCTTCAGAATCTGTGAAATGTCAATTTGGGCCCTTAATTTTGTATTTTTCACATTTTTGGCCCAAAATTGGTGTTTTTAGCTTAAAGAAAATTGCTACTAAACCATTTAGCTATCTTTCTTGAAACACTTTGTATGTAGAAATACATTTCATGCTAAAATCATAAAACATAAGTTATATCTCGGTTTTGAGGAGTTTTATGGCTAGATCCAACATTAAAACACATAAAAGCATACATATAAGCATGGAAATCATACAAGGCATATAAACACATATAGATCTACACTTTCACTTGTATTCCCCCCCCCCCCCCCCACAAAACTCATAAAAACAGAAAATAGGGGGTATGAAGCTCACCTTGGGTGTGGGGGCTCGGTTTTGCAAAGAAAATGGAAGGAAAATGAAGTGTTTTTGGCCTTAGCTCCCTTTGATGAAGATCTCGAGTTTTGAGATGGTTCTAGGATGCAAGATCACGATTTTTTTGCATAGATTAGGAAGAGATTTTTGATAAATAAGGAATACAAGTCATAGATCCAAGCAAAACCTTACCTTAGATGATGATTTTGTGGAAGAACTTCCTTGGATGCTTCCTAATTTTCGAGATTTTGGATGGAGAAGAGGAAGAAGTCTTGAGTGAATTTTAGAGAGAGTTTGTGAGTGTTTTGTGTGTGTGTGGTGTTGCTCTCGGCCGAGAATGAGAGAGGAGAGAAGAAGAGATGTGATCTTGAAGTGATTTGCATGGAAGAATGGGAAATAATGCATGGAAGTCCTATGGGTAATAGTGAGGTGGCAAGCAAATAGTCAACTCTTTCTTGGATTTGGGCCTTGGGCCGAGATTTTGGAAGGGAAAAGAAAAATTTGGGGCTTAAATGCTTAAGCCCAATTCTCATGGTTAAGTTGAGTGATTTTTGGTCCAAATAAATATAAAGGTGATTTTTATAACTTGTTAGGGTCAAATTAGGTCAATTATGGATCAAAGCTTTCAATTTATTTCATTCTAGGCTCAATATGGCCCATAATATTGGAATAAATTAGTGTGGGTCCAAATAGAGCCCAATTAGGGTTCTAAGCCCATGATAGTCTAATTGGAAGCTTATTGGTCCATTTGGATCCAATAAGGAAGTTCTAGTCCAAAATAGACTTAACAAGAACTTCTAGGGTTTTCCAATTGTTTGATGACTACTTGTAGCACTTGTATAATGTATTTGATTGAAGTTTTTGATTCACATTAGCTTGAATGTATAGATTACATGACCCAAAATTTCCAGTTGTGACATCATCCCCCCGTTAGAGGGAATTTCGTCCCGAAATTCTGTTTGAAAGCTAGATTTGAGCTTGTTAGAATAGGTGAGGGTACTTTTGCTTCATTTGGTCTTCGCGTTCCCAAGTGAATTCTGGCCCACGCTTTGCGTTCCACCGTACTGGGTTTGTCTCCGTAGATCACTACGGTTTCGTGATTCGGAAGAAGAAGGCGAACGGCCTTCTCGCGGCACAAAATCTCAGCATGGTGGGGGCTTAACCAATCCATGCCGATAATTACATCGAAACTCCTAATTGATACTGGCATTAGGTCTATTTGAAAGACGTGCTGGTTAAGGGTTAGGGTACATCCAGTGTAAATCTCCTCAGTGGATTCGGTTTTCCCATTGCCCATTTCTACCGTATATGCTTCATCTAGCCTCTGGGGTTGTTGTTTTAATAAATGCTTAAACTTCTCGCTTACGAAACTTCGTTCCGCTCCGGTATCAAATAAGATGCATGCATAGGTGTGGTTTAGGAGGAACGTACCGGTCACAACTGCGGGATCCTGGACTGCATCACTCTGTCCCATAGTCAGCATTCTTCCTGCTCCTCTGTTTCCTGAGTTGTTGTTAGGGCAATCTCGGCGAAAATGTCCCGCCCTTCCACACCCGTAGCAGGTGTGGCTAGGCCCTGCATTATTGCCGCCGGCATTGGTGTTGTTGTTATTGCGGTAGTTGTTGTTGTTGTTGTTGTTCTGGTTGTTCCCCTGACTCTGGTTCCTAGGAGGGTACGTTCTGCAGAACCTTGCAGTGTGTCCCCTTCGGTTGCAACTGGTGCAATGGAGTTCCCTGCATTCGCCGTGATGGTGGAGGCCGAACTTATTGCAACCAGGAAGATTACCGGAGTAGGGTCTTGAAGCATTTGAAGCAGCTGAGGCTGGAGCATGTGGGGTGACTGGAACCGGTGCGGTGACAGCGTTAATTGCCACTGTTTGCTGCCTTTTAGAGGTCTCGGGGCCCTGACGCCCCTTCCTCTTGGGGTTCTTCCCTCTCCTTCCATCAACCTCCTTTTTCTTCTCAGTCTCTAATGGTTTCTCGCCTCTTTTGTTGTTATGATCGTACAGCCTCTTTGCCAATCTCTTCGCACTGTCAAAAGTTTCAGGGTTCGCAGCTATCACATTCCCTTGAATAGGGGATGTCAGTCCCCAAATGAATCGTTCAACCTTCTTCCCTTCTGACATGATCATACCCGGGCACAATAGGGATAATTCGCTGAATCTCGAGATGTATGCGTCGATGTTAGCATTCTGCACCGTGAGATTCCATAGCTCCTGCTCCATCCTTTGAATTTCGCCCCGGGGGCAGTACTCAGCCATTAACATTTCTTTCATTTCTGCCCATGGGATAGAGTTGGCGACAGGAAGTGTCATAGCTTCCACATGTCCATTCCACCAAGTGAGGGCTTGGTCCACGAAAGTGCAGGCCGCGAACTTCACCTTCATCTGCTCGGGGCATTCGCATATCTCAAACACCGACTCTACTTTCTCGATCCATCTCTTCAAGGAAATCACCCCTCCCGTGCCGTTGAAAGTTCGGGGTTTAGCGTTCGCAAAGTCCTTGTAGGTGCACGTTTTAGTGAGTCCTTGGTTCGTCCCGTTGTTCGAACTTCCGGAGCCTTGACCATTGCCTCCTCCGTTGTTCCCTCGGTGAAGTTGTGCCATAGCTGCGGTGACTGCAGCGGACACGGCTGCCTGGAAAGCAGTGGAGTCAACTTCGGGCGGGGTTGGTTCGGGATTTCCGCGAGTAGCTGGGCGAGGCATCTTTCTGTCATGAAACGGAAAGATGTTGAGTGTATGTGGTCTCTGTGAGGTCGTGATCCTACTAACTAGATGTATGGTACGAACCTAAACATTACTATCATCAAGCATACAATCAATACTTCTCAACGCATAGCATCTTGTAATATCATAGCAAAACATATAAAAGTTTATTTAATATTATCCGAGTTTAGTACAAGAAAATTTGCTCGTAAGAGCATACATAAGTAACACTAATCTGACAGCGTAACGGCTCCATGAGTAGTGTAGTCACTTAAACATAGAGCCGAAGTACATAATATAGTTCCTAATGTTCTACCATGGTAAGTCTGTCCCTAATTGCGATGAGCTGCGTCAGGAGGTGGTGCCGAAGATGTGGATGCTCCCTGAAGACGAGCCACTAGGTGTTCTGCGTCCTGAAGTCGAGACTCCCACCTTACCTGCCTCATGTGAAACTCCCGAAGGACGTCACGCGTCTCCTGTTCCGCACGCTCGACCCTAGTCCACAACTGGTGTACTTGATCAGCAGTGCCCTGAGCAAGGTCGCCGGTGTCCCGTAACCGTCTCACCATGACCGGTAGGGCTCGGTCGGCCGGTCCTCCGTCCCTCAGATCAAAGAACTCCCGCGACCTGCCAAACGGGGGTCGCTGTCCCTGATGTCTGCTCCATCTCCAAAGATCGATGCCCCAAGGAGGGGTAGGTCCAGTGGGACCCACACGATAAGCAGGCACCCTGATCGGGTAAGGGGGGTCGATGACCTCGGACTCCGCGTCCGAATCACCCCCTTCGCTGCCCTCGAGCTCCTCTTCGAATTGCTCTTCGTCTTCTTCGGGTTCGGCAGGCTCGTCCTCGGCTTCTGCCTCCGGTTCTCCGTCAGATTCTTCTTCGGGGTCCTCCTTAGGTTCCTCTTCAGGCTCTTCCTCAGGCTCCTCCTCCTCTAGCCACCCGTTGTTTCCCTGATTAGGGAAGTAGGGGTCTCCAGGGTGATGAAAACCAGCCATGCTGTCTGCGCGAGTACGTGAATATGCTAACATTATTCCTAGGTTCTATGACTATTGTACAGACCAAGCAAACGTTCTCTTGTTGATGATAAAGGGTATAGTTTTAGGTTACCTAGCTATCCCGATCTCATCAAGACGTGTGTTAGTTTTACTTTGGAGAGAATGTAGTTGATCAGGCTACATTCACTCCTTGGTATCACTAAGAACAGTCCCGAATTAACCGAGATACCAGTGTTATTGTGTTTGATTCGGCGTTAGGTTCTTATCCCTAATGCAAGCAAGTGTGTTTTATTTACTTGTTTTGTTCAGAGTTATGTTAGTCCCTCTTTTTGGTTTATAGTTGCATATCAATGTATGGCTCGACATGCTAGTTCACTATAAACAAAGCTCTGATACCAACCTGTCACACCCCCGAACCAGACGGCGGAAACGTCCGGGGGCTGTCGTGACTCAATTGAATACCATAACATTGAATATATATGAAACATAACAACATTCGTCACCATGCATTAGTATTGTACAACCAGTAGAGTTTACATGAAATACATTGTTTAAACATTACATTCCACAATAAATTGTTCGATTCGTACATAAGTAAACTACAAGCCATCACTGAATAAGATTTCCTTTGATTCAACATATGAAATGTTGGTGAGTTCATAAGTTGTATTAAAAAAAAGAACGTTTCGTGTCTTTTGAAAACCGCCAGAAAATCCGATATTTTCTGAAAATAGTATAGTAAAAAAAGTGTGAAGATCCATAAGTATGCTTGTTTGTTTTCTATACTTGTAAAATATTGTTTGTTGAAATCGTATGTATTCTGAAATTGTATGTATTGAAAACCCTAGGAAAACCCGATGTTTTCCTAATTCTTTGAATTCCATGAAATTACTTGAAACCATTGCAACGCATGAAGTTATCATTCCAGACGACATTGGATTATTTTTGAGCATGATTATCCGCTACAAACACGCGTTACACAAACGACTAGTCTATAGCAATACTAACGATCCCCAAGGCGTCGTCCGTACTAATCACGTTATCCAACCGTCCTGTAGTCCCACATCCGAAGAGAAGGAGGACACGAAGGCCTCGACGACTCCATTAGCCGGTTGGGGATAAAAAGGTACACAAACGACTAGTCTATTAGCCGGTTTGGTCCTTAAATCAATTTTCTTGACATTTTAACACCAAAAATTATTGAAATAAACATTTTCCAGCATATTTTTCATAGAAAACAGCTTAAGTCCCTGAAATTTCAGTTTTCTCGGTTAATACCCTTCTTTTCGCAATTTTGACAATTTTGGCCCAAATTGTAAAATTTTTGCAACTTTGGTCCTTTTTAAATTTAGAAATCATTTTAAACCTTTGAAAAGAACTTGGATCACTTATGGTCCACTGTTTTACAGAAAATCACAGTTTTGGCCCTCCAAAACAGAAAAATTCGCATAATGGGCCTCATTGGGCCGAAATTTTCATTTTTAGCCCATTAAGCTTGAAATTTATGTTTTTAATCCTCTAATTGAGTATAATTCCAGAAATAGTTTTATGGAAACTGTTTTGGCACACTTCATCCTTCAGAATCTGTGAAATGTCAATTTGGGCCCTTAATTTTGTATTTTTCACATTTTTGGCCCAAAATTGGTGTTTTTAGCTTAAAGAAAATTGCTACTAAACCATTTAGCTATCTTTCTTGAAACACTTTGTATGTAGAAATACATTTCATGCTAAAATCATAAAACATAAGTTATATCTCGGTTTTGAGGAGTTTTATGGCTAGATCCAACATTAAAACACATAAAAGCATACATATAAGCATGGAAATCATACAAGGCATATAAACACATATAGATCTACACTTTCACTTGTATTCCCCCCCCCCCCCCCCACAAAACTCATAAAAACAGAAAATAGGGGGTATGAAGCTCACCTTGGGTGTGGGGGCTCGGTTTTGCAAAGAAAATGGAAGGAAAATGAAGTGTTTTTGGCCTTAGCTCCCTTTGATGAAGATCTCGAGTTTTGAGATGGTTCTAGGATGCAAGATCACGATTTTTTTGCATAGATTAGGAAGAGATTTTTGATAAATAAGGAATACAAGTCATAGATCCAAGCAAAACCTTACCTTAGATGATGATTTTGTGGAAGAACTTCCTTGGATGCTTCCTAATTTTCGAGATTTTGGATGGAGAAGAGGAAGAAGTCTTGAGTGAATTTTAGATAGAGTTTGTGAGTGTTTTGTGTGTGTGTGGTGTTGCTCTCGGCCGAGAATGAGAGAGGAGAGAAGAAGAGATGTGATCTTGAAGTGATTTGCATGGAAGAATGGGAAATAATGCATGGAAGTCCTATGGGTAATAGTGAGGTGGCAAGCAAATAGTCAACTCTTTCTTGGATTTGGGCCTTGGGCCGAGATTTTGGAAGGGAAAAGAAAAATTTGGGGCTTAAATGCTTAAGCCCAATTCTCATGGTTAAGTTGAGTGATTTTTGGTCCAAATAAATATAAAGGTGATTTTTATAACTTGTTAGGGTCAAATTAGGTCAATTATGGATCAAAGCTTTCAATTTATTTCATTCTAGGCTCAATATGGCCCATAATATTGGAATAAATTAGTGTGGGTCCAAATAGAGCCCAATTAGGGTTCTAAGCCCATGATAGTCTAATTGGAAGCTTATTGGTCCATTTGGATCCAATAAGGAAGTTCTAGTCCAAAATAGACTTAACAAGAACTTCTAGGGTTTTCCAATTGTTTGATGACTACTTGTAGCACTTGTATAATGTATTTGATTGAAGTTTTTGATTCACATTAGCTTGAATATATAGATTACATGACCCAAAATTTCCAGTTGTGACAAATAACGATTGTAAATTTCTAGTTATTTATATCGTAACCATGAAAATATTACTTTATAAATCATTTCATATAGATTTTTGACATGGAATTTATTTATAACATGGTCATGATATTTTTAAGAATATAACTGCAAGTGTATATTGTCAATATAAGATGAAACATAGACTTTAAATAACATGGATGCACATAAACTCCAATAAGTGTAAATAAGTTTAAATATCATATTTTGTTGTGTGTATTCCCCCCCCCCTCTATATGATTTAAAATAGTTTAAATGAGGCTGTAGATACTCACTTTTGTCGCGTGACGGTATTTTAGTTCGAGGAAGTCGGGATGTTTCCGGTTCCACTGAGGCTTGAGATTTGAATGCTTTTAGGAAGTATGTGGCTTGAAGATCACAACAATTATACAAAAAAAAGTAGTTTGGCTATTGTTTTGAATACTTATTTTAGTGCAGCAAAATAACTAACTTTTAGAGGTACTTTAGGGTAAGAATGTTAAGCAAAAGGAATGTGAAAAAGGGGCTGGAATTGTGGATGGAAATGGAGGGATAACACCCTCTTTTTGGCTTCTGTTTTGTTGTTTCGTAAGGTGAGGAAAAGTGCAGAATTTTGGCTAAGTTTTAATGGTTGTTTAAGTGTAATATAGAGAATATTTGGCTGCACTTGTAAGGGAGAAATGAAGGAGAATGATTGACATTTATAGGGGAAAAAAGGAGGCTGAGAAGATTGCTAAATTTCTACTAGATTGGATAGGATAAAAAATTTATATAATTTTTTTTACCTTGCAATTTGCAAGTTCCACCATCCCACTTGCTAGTTCTAGTTGTCTTTCAAATGATTTAGTTAGAAAAATAAATAAATAAAAGGATTGTGAGGGAGGGGGAGGGTAACAAATGGAAGGGGAAGAAAAAGAAAAGATTTAAATATTGAATCAGGGGATTTCTTTCTTCTAGCTTATAGCCATCCTAGCCTATTTTAAATTTTTATTTCCTTATCTCTTTAGATGTACACGAATCATGCTCATGTAACTTCTTCATGTTTGTCATCTTTATTTACTCATTCTTTTATTTATTTATTTTATTTCATTTTTATTGCATGACAACTTGCATAAATAGCAATAGTGATTATATGTATTTATTATTTAAATGCTTATACTAGTTTGTATGTTTAATGGATGTTAAAACAATTTTCATTACCCCCTTGTATAAGACCACATAATATTTTTATAAAATAATAGTAAGGTTTATGGTCTAAAGCACAATTATGTGTGTCTAAGTGTTTCGTAGAGATGTTATTTGTTTTCCGTCGTGTTTGTTCATGAACGACTTAATTTAATTAAATTTCAATTTCGTATATAAGTCTGTTGATGGCATCACTTGTAACCATTGTAAGTAAGTTTACAAGATCAACATTTTCCGTTATCTGGAGTCGTGTAAATGTAATAATGTAACGCCCGTAGATCCGGGCTAGTCAATTAGAGACGATAAATATCAAAAATGAACTTTTGATGGAAGATTATTTAGAAGTATTAATCTTAACTAAGTTGTAGTATGTGTCACAAGGTTTCCGTGAATATAGAGAACGCCGAAATCCGAGTTATAACGAAGAAGTTATGACCTGTCGAAGTTTCGCGACAGAACCGGCACGACACAACGCGACGTAAATAGTGAATTTACGTTAGAGCGATATTTAGCCTTAGCAAACTAAACGAAAGTCGTAGAGTTCATTAAACCATGATCGTGCATAAAAAGAACGTCCAAATCTGACTTCGTATGAGGAAGTTATGATTTTTCTAAGTTTCAGCTTAGTAGTATGCAGCCCGAATACTCGATTTGAGATCGAGCGGTGTTTAGCCGAAACATTCTAAACGAGAATCGAAGATCTCGTTAATAGTAGTAAAACGATAAAAAGATAGACGAAAACGGACGTCGGATGAAAAAGTTATGAATTTATAACGGAGTTTTCCTGTCCCGGCCTACTAAAAATAAATAATACAAACAAAGTCAAAATTAGCCGACAGAGTCTAAATGAAAGTTGTAGAGCGTAGTCTCACCTACGCGGGGATATAAAGAACATCAAAAACGGAGTTCGTATGAGGAAGATATGAATTTTTGAAGTTTATTAAATATTTTCGATATTTAATTTAAATATAAAATAATCGATATTATCCATGGGGGGAGTCAGCTAGCTGATCCACATTACGCTCAGCGTAATATAGAATTACGCCCAACGTAATTCGTTGTTCCAGCCACCTATAAAAGGAATTTGATTGCAACCGAGTTCTTTGCTCATTTCTCCCCTTTTTCTCGCGTTTTTGCATCGTTTTTCGTGCAAGAATTATCTCGAAGCCCCGGTATCATTCTCGAGCCCCAAAGAAAGTCTCGAGGCCCTGAAGATCCCGAGAAGTGCGATTCCCGAGCCGAAGCTCTGCCCGCGAGGAGTCCGGTTTTTGTGAAGATCTTCCAGATCTACCGAAGAATACTACTTCTACAAGTTGTAGTGCTATCCGATCATCTTCTAATCAAGTGAGTGTGTAGTTACTTTCTTCTAACGCATAAATATTAAGTATTTGCTATGAAATACGTGCTATGTTTATAATATAAACTTGTTTATATGTGTGAGTGTATACTCCTTTTCATAAACACGATAATAATACAAGTATTGTTTGAATGTATTAAGTATATGTTTGGGTGAGTGTGTGGTTACTTTCTTCTAACACATAAGTATGAAGTATTTACTATGAAATACGTGTTATGTGTTTATATATTGTTGTTTATTTGAGATATTGGTGGAATGGATGAACTATATAGGTTTTAATGAGTTAAACTATATATGTAATTTATATCTACAAATATGTTGGGTAGGACATGGGTAGATGAGATCTGTGAGTATGGATCAGATCAAGAGGTTAGTTTTAGATCCGTGAGTATGGATCAGATCAAGAGATTAGTTTTAGATCTGGGAGTATGGATCAGGTAAAGAGATAAAACTTGTTATTAGTCCGGGAGTATGGATTAAGACTAAGTTAATTGTCCCTAGTCCGGGAGTATGGATTGGGCACAGTTATTGATCCGGGAGTATGGATCAGATCAGGATTAGGGTATAGTTAATTGTCCTTATTCCGGGAGTATGGATTGGATACAATTATTGATCCGGGAGTATGGATCAGATCAGGAGGTTAGTTTTAGATCTGTGAGTATGGATCAGGTAGTTTTAGATCTGTGAGTATGGATCAAGGGAAAAGGTTAGTTTTAGATCCGTGAGTATGGATCAGGTGAAAAAGGTTAATTTTAGATCCGTGAGTATGGATCTGGTGAAGAGGATAGTTTTAGATCCGTGAGTAGGGATCAGTTAAAGAGGAAAATTTTAGATACGAGAGTTTAGATCGTGTCGTTGTGAGGATCGATGGGGTGGGATAAGAGTTGCCTTTATATGGTGAAATTGTACAAGTTTGAATGTTCTATATTTATAAATATATGATATAACATTGTGGGATGAAAACCCTATATGCTCACCAGGCTCCCAAGCCTGACCCACTCAGTTTTCTTTGTTTCACAGGTATTGATATGAATACATATTTCACAGAGAGATTTAAACGAGATATAAATCATTAGTGTAATTGAATGTAAGTTCTGTTTATGCTTATATGTCTGTATCGGAACATGACATCCCGAGGTTTTATTATTAAATGAAAATACATTCTCTTTGAGAAATGTTTTGATAAGTTATTATCATATCTTGTTTTGGGAACAAATTCCGCAACCGTTTTCTTTAAAAGATATTACTCTGATTTTATAAGACAAAGCATAAAGAAATCGGTCTTTTCTGGCCGTGAAAATGGGGATGTCACAAATAATTTGAACAAATGGTTTTTATTCAATTGTTTTCATGGAACCATTTCTAGTCAAGACAATTTATTATAAAAGAAGATAGACTGTGTTATTAGTTGTAAACTTAGATCTTTAGGAAAATTTCTCAAGTTATTATCTAAATTGCACCAAATTCTCTCCGAGTCCTTGGATAATACACCATTCGTTATTAAATATCAATATATATTATCTTACAAAAGTCTATATTTTTGCCAATTGTTACATTGATCATGGAAGTAAAAATAGAAGGTTTCTTGGTCATTTTAGTTCACTTGATGTAGCCACTGTTTTGGGTGGTTTGGTTCTCAAAATCTCAGAAAGAAAGGGGACGTTTGAATGGTTTTTGTTGAGTCATAAGTAAGTAGAAAGGAGTGGCGATGGAAGTTACTTTCGTGGCTTGTGGATCTGTTCAAAACGATGGGAAGTGCAGTTGAACCGAAAGCAAAAAAAGGAAGAGGGCAGCAGCTATGGCTACCTTGGATCCTTTGCTTGAACCCAGAGGGCAAAAGCTCCTCTTTTTCTCCCAATTTCTAGTCAGTTTCGTAGTGAGGGAGGGGTTGGAAAGGTGAATGGGTTTGAGTGAATGATAGAGTCTATCTGATAGTGCTGGAAAGAGATAGAAATAGAGGAATATAGAGGGATATATCGTGAGTTTTTGATAGGAAGGAAAAAGGAAGGAAGCTAGTAAATATTTTTAAAGATCAACTTGTGGTACTTCAAGATTTATCTAAGATTTGCTTTTTACTAATAGTTACTTGTGCATGTGTAGGTTGGATTTAATAAACTAGATTTGAGAGAGTATGAGAGAAAGTCAACTAATGAGATTGTAGGATCTAGTTTTAGGATTAGTTTGTTGCTAGTTATGCCCATGTGCCTCATTATATTCTCATATATTTGGTGGTACTCTTAGCATCTATAGTTGTTTTATGCATGTGTATGTATTGATGGATGAAATTTGGGTGAAGGTATGAGGCTATAGAAAATAACTAGTAATTTTTCAAATGGTTATTTAGGAAACATTATAATATACTTGACATTTTATTCTCACATGTTTTCATTTGCACAAAACTCCTTTATTTTTAATATTTTTCATGTATATACATATATGTATATAAGTAGTTAGATTTCTATCAATAAATATATATATATATATATATATATATATATATATATATATATATATAATTTTTATTTATACAACATAACTAACTTATATTATATTATTTTTTATAGTACATATATAAAAGAAATGTCTAAATTTATTGTTAAGTTGTCATAAACGTTTTATAATATTGTTATTATTTTCCGTCGTCTTAGTTCATAAATAGTTCGATTGGATTTTTCATAATGCCGTATATAAGTTCGTTTATGGAATCAAACGTAATAATTCCAAATAGAATCACGGAATCACATTTCTCCGATGTTCGAGGCGGTGTTGACGAACGATTAGAATTTTGCGTTCAACTGTTCTTTATTTGATGATTTTTGCGAAACCGTTTCCAATTCAAAATAACACGGACATGAATAGAATATATAATCACACTTCTTGTTTTCATAAAGCTTTTCTATTATTCAAATGAACATGATTAATTTCTTAAACAATTTTTGATAATATACTTCAATTGCTTATAAACAATATATGACATTGTACAATAGTTCCTATTTTTGCCGATTGTTACAGGAATCAAAAATTTTTAGGAAAAGGAAAACGATGTTCCTTCATTCTAGCGTATACTTATTACGAATTAATGATGCTTAGAAGCAACGGTCTTTTTACTTCGTATTTTCTAAAAATCAAAATTTTTGAAGAAAGAAATCAAAAGCTTTGATACTCGAAAATCAGAAGGATATCAAAGCTTTGAGTTCATACTTCTTCATTCTTACTTTTCTCTTCACAATTATTCAAAGTATTAAATTACAATCAAATCAGAAACCTTGAATCTTGAAACCTTCAAAGATCTTAAGGAAATTGAAACTAGGGCAAGGTTTGGAAAATCAAAATCTGTCTCAGAGAAAATTAAAAGGTATTATATATATATATATATATATATATATATATATATATATATATATATATATATATGCACACACACACACGAAACATTTGTGATATTGTTTAGAGTTTCTGTGGTGTAATTTATCATTCTTTTTTTTTTTCTAGAATTCAAATTATTTGTTATAGGCTGTAATTCAGAAATCAGAATTCAAAAATCAGAAGGTATTCTTTGTCCTCAAAATTTGCTTATAAGACGTAAAACAGTGTTGTTTTCTTTCATTCTTTTTTATTCATATTTTCTTGAATCCAGAACAAGTTTCACGTTAAGAAGTTTCGGAATTAAATTTCTTTGGAGTGTGGATGTATGTCTCCAAATAAAAGGATAGTTGTTTTAAGTAGAAATATTTTTTCGTGTATTATTTTTAATGAAAATTTAATTTATGTATTTTGCACTATAAAATGAAAATTATAATTGTTTTTGGTTATTTTTTTAGATTCTTTAAGTTTTAGGGTCTTTTTTTTGTTAAATTGGACAGAGCCTCCGAAATCTTGCAGTCGGTCCCGCCTAATAGAGATTAAATTGTTACCACTTTTGACAACTAAGAAGTTTTAGGACGGGTTTTTATTATATTACATGACTGAAAATTGTTGTTTATTTATTTAAATTTTAGAACATAAATGAAATAAAACGAAAGTATTCTCTGATACTCAGATTTTTAGTTCAATTACTTTTTTCTCGTGTGACTTTTGTTTGATGAAAGATTCATTATATGACCATATGACCAACTAGCTAGTTATATATATATATATATATATATATATATATATATATATATATATATATATATATATATATATATATATATATATATATATATATATATATATATATATATATATATATGGGTCAGATCGGTTGAGAAATCAAAGATTCCCGACAACCCGAGAATTAAAAGTGGAGCTTTAGATCAAAATTAATTCATTAAGGACATGATCATCATCTAACCAATCTCATTTAATGTTTAATTTTTTTGTGTTATATGCAATATTAATAGAAATGTCTAAAAATTTACATAATAAATCAAATTTTTGAATTTTTTTTGTAAATAGTATTTTTGATTTTTTATAAAAAAGTGTAGATTTTTTAATTTTTTTTATCGAAAACATGAATTTTTTTTAAAAAAAATTGAAAATTTTTTTTTTTTTAAAAAACACTGCAATTTTTTAAAAGCATTTAAAAATCAATATTTAAAAAAAATGGAATATTTAAAAAATACTATAAATTTTAAGCAAAAAAATCAACATTTTAAATACATATATGCATATTTTTTTACAAATGCATATATGCATATTCCATATATTATAATATTTGTAAGGAAATCATAAGAAAACTCATTTTATTTACTAATCTCTAAACACAATAGAATAAGTATTTTATTCGATACAAAAAATATAAAAAACAAAAAAATGCTACAAAATTTCATAGTGTTTTCATGTCTTCGTGTCAATATTTCCATATTTTCTTCAATTTATCATTTTCACCTCTTCAATATTCACCACAATTTCTTCCAAATCTACAAGAAAATTAAAAAAAATTATTGACGTAAAAACACTCACAAAAATACATATGTGATTAACATATGAATCACATGTGATTCACATATGAATCACATTTAACTATGACATCATATGTGATTCACATGCGAATCAATATGATTTACATATAAATCACATGTGATTCACATGGGGTTCATATGTGAATCATATATGATTTACATGTAAATCACATGTGATTGACATGTTGAATGTTGGGTTAATCTTGATGCAGTTTCAAGTCAGGTTAATTGGGTAATCCAGATGGGTCAAGTTCATTTGGTTCATGGGTCATGTAGGTTTATTATGCATGTTTATTTTTGAATAAAAGGATATGGTAAAGCTATGACCGAGTCTTAGGGAGTGTATTGAGTGGTAGAAGAAGTCACTCCACTTACCAGGTTTTTAGGAAAGAATAGTAGTTTGATTGTTATCTTTTGTAGCTCCCACGTGATGTATGGAAGGCTTATATATAGCCTTTAAGTGATAGCATTAAGAAATAATAAGAGTAACTTTTGCAAATACTTTTTCCTTCTTATATTTCTCTATCTCTCTATTTCGTTTGTGTGCAGATTTATAGCAATAGAGAGGACCTGATTTCTAACATTTGGTATCAGAGCGGGTTGAAGCTGCAGGTTTGAGAGTCGGTGTAGAGAAAGGAGGAGCAGCCCTTGGCTGTAGGGCTAAGAACGAAAAAGAAGAAGCATGTGAGATCAGCAGATAAAATGGTGAAGGGAGAGAAGAAGCAGAAGAAGAAGAAGATGAAGGGGTTGAGTCAAGTGAAAACCCCAGAAGTTTTGAAGACCAAGATGTACTCAGTCACAACCAAGAGGAAGGGTCATAACTATTTTGTAGCAGAAAGAAGAAAGACCGCTGCACAGCAGCAAATTAGAAAGAAGAATGAAGAATGAAGAAAGAAGAAAGAAGAAAGAAGAAAGACAGAAAGGCAGAAAGAAGAAGGTGGAAAACAAAAGAAGCAAGAAGAAAGAAAGAAACACAGAAAGGAGGATCAAATCAGGGTGTTTTTTTACTATGGTGTGTTCCGGCTCTGCTGTGGAGTTAATGGCTCACAGTGGTGTTGACAGTCCGGCTGGGATGGTGTAATCCCGAAGATAGCAAGCAGGTGCAGAGGAAGAAAGATGCAGCAGCTGAAGGTTGTTATATGTTAGCAAGATTCAGTCAGCAATAAAGCAAGAAAGCAAGTAGCAAGAAGAAAGAAGAAAAGAAAGAAGTAGCAAGAAAAAAGAAGCAAGTAGCAAGGTTGATCATGCTTTGTTGATCACAAGAAAAGAAAGATATCAAGCAATAGATTTGTAGCAAGTAGCAAACCAGAAGAAGTTTGTAGCAAGTAGCAGGCAATAGCAAGAAGATAGTTTCAGGTTTGTAGCAAGTAGCAAATAAGAAACATAATGCATGAGGCATCAAGAAGTATACTTCTTGAGCAAGATAGAAGAACTGTGTGTTCTTAAAGCAAATAGCAAGATTGAATCAAAAGATTCAAATAGCAAGAAAAGCAAGATCAAAATTATCAAGATTAAGGGGGTGAATGTTGGGTTAATCTTGATGCAGTTTCAAGTCAGGTTAATTGGGTAATCCAGATGGGTCAAGTTCATTTGGTTCATGGGTCATGTAGGTTTATTATGCATGTTTATTTTTGAATAAAAGGATATGGTAAAGCTATAACCGAGTCTTAGGGAGTGTATTGAGTGGTAGAAGAAGTCACTCCACTTACCAGGGTTTTAGGAAAGAATAGTAGTTTGATTGTTTTCTTTTGTAGCTCCCACGTGATGTATGGAAGGCTTATATATAGCCTTTAAGTGATAGCATGAAGAAATAATAAGAGTAACTTTTGCAGATACTTTTTCCTTCTTATATTTCTCTATCTCTCTATTTCGTTTGTGTGCAGATTTATAGCAGTAGAGAGGGCCTGATTTCTAACAATTGACATGTGAATCACATGCGATTAATATGTGAATCATATGTGATTCACATGTGAATCACATATGATGTCATATGTAAATGTGATTCATATGTGAATCACATGTGATTTACATGTGAATCACATTTGATTTACATGTGAATCAAATGTGATTCATATGTAAATCATTTGTGATTTACATGTGAATCGCATATGATGTCATATGTAAATGTGATTCATACGTGAATTACTTTCCAAAAATGACCAAATTGCCCATGTAATGCTAGTTCAACATGAAAATTAACATAAAAAATGACCAAATTACCCTCGACACTGATCCATCCTGCAAATTAACATCAAAAACACATAAATGATCCATAAGAACCAAATTAATATAAAGTAAAAGATTCATGATTTTTACTGCAAACATCACAAATGAGAAACAAAATAATATAAAGAAAACAAACGATAAAATATGCAATAAATAGATACATAAAATTAGGTTGCTACTTGTTGTATGTTATTAATAACATGTTATCCTGCATTAAATATAAGGTCAAAAAGCGATAAATGAATTCAAAAAATTCATGTCACATGGGTATCATCCAGATGATGTGACTTATAATATCATGATTGACTTTTATATTATTAAGAGGTCTTTAAAAGTCTACTTAGGCTCTTATTGCCCTGATGTTGCATTATGGCTATTTACCACAAACACAAACTTTTACATCTCTGTAAAGGTACTTTATTTATCTAATATTTATACAAACTTGTTCATTCATTATCATCACTTGCTGACTAAATAACAAATAAGTGACTGACCATAAAAAACAAATATTACCCAAAGAAGAGATATAAATCTCCTAAAACAGAGAATAACATGCAACATATTTATGAATTTTTTTTCATAGACTACTATCATCAAAACAATATATTTCAGAGAGCTATGAATGAAATGACAGTTGTGCAAATTAATAGCTTATTTTGTTAAGTATGAGTATCATAGTGTTTCACCATCAGATCAAATATAACCACCATTCATTATAAATTCAGTGAGTATACGAGATGATTTCATCATCTCAAAAAGAATCATTGATTAAAAATGTATACGGAAATGCAATATAAAGCCACAGATCTCCTCAATTTAGGTTAACGTAATTAGATTTCATTGAATCTTTGTCCTTAAGGCAATAAGTTTATGCAAATTATGGTTTCTCATATTCATATTTGATTTGATTCGACAAAACTTATGTTTATTCAAGGCCATTACAATTTCAAGTCAATGATTTGGTTCCTATTTTCCTTTAAACTCAAATTCATAAAAAAAAAACGCATCATCAACATATTTCAACGATCAGATTAATTGTTAACAATTTTAAGAAGTTTGTTCTCATTTTAGAAAATAGGTACTGACAAGTAACATGAATGAAGACGAAATTCAAGCATACATCTGGCGATCTGAAGAAGGAATCAAACTGTTTTTTAATTCACATCTCTGAAAAATACTTTTAGTGGACAGGGGAGAATGAAGACTTACACGTGAATTAGATCAGGATCTATGGAACGATGTCGATCTGTTGATTTATGGATTTGTTGTCAATGATTAGAGACTGACGATTGTGGATTGGAAGTCGTTGTTGGTCGTCTGATTGGAAAATCATCCAGAAATAGAAGCGATAATTTCATAGCCAGCAATGTCCCTTGTCGACAGAGGAAAGACTTGTCATAACAATGGAAATATCGGTTCGTTGAAGGTAGTGAAGGAGATTCGAGCATATATTAGATATATTGATTTGTGGAATGATGCGATTTGTTTATTCACCGATTAGCTATCGATGATTTGAAGATTAGGTATTATGGATTGGAAGACGTCATAACTCAGAACAAATGCCACCATCACAGCCATCCGACTTTCTCTTTCTTCATCTTCGTTTACCTGTCTGATCAGAAAATCTGCAACGATGACAATTGATGGAGGCAGGAGGAACCGAGGAAGGCGATAAATATGTGAGGCATAGATATTTGGGGGGACATAGAATTTCTGTGCGTGAGAGAGATAACTTTAGATAATCAGTATCTTATTCAAATTATATTTTACCCAGATTACCCTCACATCCTTCAATTTTAAACACAAAAACCCATCAGATTTGAGCGTATTTACATATTATGCCACAAATCATCTAAGCCATCCAAATAATTGATCCTCCATATATATATATATATATATATATATATATATATATATATATATATATATATATATATATAGGGTTAGGTTCATGTGAGACGACCTAATTTTGTAAGACCGTGAGACGCAATCTAAGCCACTCATTTATTAAATAAAACAAAAACATTTTTAAAATGCAACATAATTGAAAATTTTCGAAATTTTTTTTCCAATATTAGTTTAGGAATATATATTTTCCAACAAAAAAAATAAAAAAAATACCAAAAAAATAAAAAAATAAATACATTTTTCTTACATATTTTAGTAGAATATTTAGAATATTCTATATATCTGGCAAATCTAATAGAATATTCTAAACATTCTAAAATTCATATTACAATATGTATATTGTAATATTCTATTATAATATTTCACGTATTATTAAAAAAAAACGGTAATTTTTTTATTTATTTTTTAGTTAAATAAAATTCCGAAAATAATAATAAAAAAAAGAATTTTTGGTTTTATTTTGTATTTTAATATTATTTTTAGATTTGGTCTCACGGTCTTACAAAATTAGTATGGTTTCAAATTAACCTGAATATATATATATATATATATATATATATATATATATATATATATATATATATATATATATATATATATATATATATATATATATATATATATATATTATCGTGTATGTGTATTAAGTAGGTCATGAGAATGATAACCATTTACAGTAATGATATTAAAATTGAACAACACTCCTACTTAAATCTTTTGTTTAAAAAAACATATCAAATACTAAGACTATGTGACCGTGTTTTTGCACAAATAATTATTTTAAAAGAATAATAAAGGTTTTAAAAAGATTTAATCTTTTAATTAAAAGGGAGATATTTTCGTAAGGGACAAAATGTTCACACTAAACTATGGCGACCATTCAGGTAATTTCATCTAATTTACAATTTTGCTTTTGATCATTGAAATATTTGAAATTTGTGACATATTTCGTATTTATAAAATGGAAATGAATGATAACAATTAAAACGTGGATACCTACGTGGAATCTATTGAAAAATTAACGTGCTATAGGACTCTTTTGTCCACAACTTCTTATATCAACTTTAACGATTAGAGACTATATCCAGAAACTCTTATGGTCGGTTTAACACTAGATTGCACAAGTAACAACACTAGTCAGCCGGAAGTCGTCCGATCATCAGCGGGAACCTGTTTCATTTTGTTCATGGCATACACTTCAATTCAATTCATAAGGTATACAATTTACATTCCCAAGCTTCCACCATAAGATTTTGTTATTAGTTCCTAAGAAAGATAATAGGTGGAAAGTATCATTTATATTAAATGCGACATTATACTGTCCATTTTTGTCCAGAATTCATGATCCAGATTTAAACTTGACGAACATGTCAGCTTTCATAAATAGGGCCCATATTTTGGAAATTGGATCACTGCAATTTCTTCATTTGTGCATGTAATGGGTGGTGGTTGATGACAAATTATTACCAATGTGCTAGTCATGGTTCTAACTTATAAATCTCGTTGTATGGAAATTAACCTGTGTATATAATTTATTTATTTTTACTGTTTGCTTAGAAGCAATATGAAACCACAGTCACTATCTTATCTTCAACAATGGATCCGCTTTAACAACTGGAGCAGTGTCGTGTTTTTATTGCTGCTAGT
Organism: Lactuca sativa; assembly: GCF_002870075.4. Classification (NCBI taxonomy): domain Eukaryota; kingdom Viridiplantae; phylum Streptophyta; class Magnoliopsida; order Asterales; family Asteraceae; genus Lactuca; species Lactuca sativa. The sequence continues at coordinate 161,282,378 of NC_056627.2, read as the reverse complement.
TTTCTTGGAGGTTACTGAATCACAGTTCTTGGTTAAGACTCTGCCAGGTTTGCCTGGCGATCTTCCTTTCACACTCGAAACTGGGTAAGACCCTGTCCTTTGAAATAAAAATGTGTTGATTTAATTTACTAAGGTTTCATTATATATGACTAAATGCAAGAAATAACATATTTCTAATTTAGTATAAAACTATGCTTTAATTCAATTTTATTAAGTCATTATATTCTGAAAAATCTACACCAATTTAACTTTGTACCTTTAATCATTTTCTTACTAAACATAAATTGTTTTTTTTATGACCTTTTAATAACCGGATAGATTTTTCAAAGTACCATATTATAGGAAAATATGGAAGTAGAATGTTATAATGAACATATTCATTTATGCCGTTGCTATTTCTTGCATTTAACCTTTGTGCATATTGTTATTGTTGTTATTATTATCCTTTATTTAGTATGAAAGATATACTAACTCTTAAGACAACAATATGGTTCAAGTTACATTGGGGTAGGAGAATATGATGAGGTGCAACTATTTTACTATTTCGTTGAGTCAGAAGGAAACCCAAAAGACGACCCTCTCATGCTTTGGCTTACAGGAGGGCCTGGCTGTTCTGGTCTTTCTGGCCTTTTGTATGAAATAGGTACTTCTAAGATCTGAAGTTGTTATATATATATATATATATATATATATATATATATATATATATATATATATATATATATATATACACTAAAAATATTTATTTTTGAATTTGATATTACTGTGAAGTGTGCGGGTTATTTACATTATTTGCAAACAAAGAGTAAAATTTCCATTCACCATCATTCAAAAGGTTCTTCAGTGCATTTTTTAAGATGACAATCCCATGATTTAGTCAAAAATGATTTGTCATATGCCTTAGAAGTGATGGAGAACAAATCGGTGTTGTTAATTTTGTTTGTTACTTAATTCATGTGTGTCATGGTAGATTTTATTTAAAAGTTCATGGCAAGTAATGTGTAAGGTTTCACATACTCTCTGTTAACTTAATATGCCAATATCATAAACTAATGCCAAATTATGTGTATTTCCATCATAAATTTAGATAGATTTTATTTAACTTCTTGTTGGTTGTAGGCCCGTTCACTATTAACTATGTAAATTCCACTGTGGAGAACGTAATGCTCGAGATAAACCCTCACAGTTGGACAAAGGTATCCTTTTACTTGTTGATTTCGTTTTAAAATTTCTAATATGTTTGATGTCAACAAGCCAATGAGTACAAGTTTCTTCATGATATAACTAATGAAACAAGTATTACATTTTAGGCTGCCAACATTATATTTCTTGATCAACCTGCCGGGTCTGGATTCTCCTATGCAAAAACTCCCGAAGCTTATATAACAAATGATACATTATCAACAGTGCAGATTTACCATTTTCTAAGGAAGGTAAGGATAAGGTAGTTAATTTCCTGATGAATCTAAAGGATTACTTTTACATATTTAAAGGCATACTCACATGTTCGATTTGTGTCTTTGAAATTTGTTTTAGATACGAACTAAGATCATTAATGTTTGCTTGCTATGTCTATTCAAATTAACAGTGGCTTGTGGACCATCCTACATTTCTGAAAAATCCATTATATATTTGTGCCGATTCCTACTCTGGCCTAGTGGTGCCAATGATTCTTTTGGAAATATATAACGGTATATTCAAATACTTGCTATAAAGATGGTTTCAAAAACACAAGTATATGATTCACTAAATTTTACAGCCATCTTGTTTATTCTGCTAAAGCATTTTTTTGACTAAATAAAGTCTTTCTTGTTTCCCTATTTTGTAGGTAATGAAGTTGGAGAAGGGCCACAGATCAACATCAAAGTACGAATTGATCGATCAATCATTTGAAAAAATGTTGGTGTGCATGACTTGATTTGAAAATGCTTTGCCTGATATATTTATGTATGTTTTCAAACATAGGGGTATGTGATTGGTAATCCTCTAGCAGACACAAATGGTGACTACAATTCAAGAATACCATTTGCTCATCGTATGGCACTTTTATCAGATGCAATCTACAATGTAAATAAATACACTTGAGTTGTCTGCCCATACATAATTGAATACATCAAGGAATTAAGTAAAGTGCATGTTTTTGCAGTCAACTAAAGAAACTTGTCATGGAGAGTACTTAAATGTGGATCCCAACAATACTCGATGTGTACATGATCTTCAAGTGGTAGATAAGGTGCCAGAGTAGACTTGAACATGGATCGTATACTATCTGTTACCTAATGTTTCACAATCTTTATATTTCTGTTTAATTAAGCTTTATTATTTCGATTTGCAGTTCCTTGAAGGAATTTGCATGCCCCACATTTTAGAGCCAGTTTGTGACACTTCAAATGCCTTAAAATTTCATCTCTTCAAGACGGACTTAAGATCTCTTGACAAAACTTCTGCGGATGTTCCTCGACTTCAGAAACAATGGTGTCGTGTATTACTCTATCTAAAAACTTTTAATTTTGTCTCTAATAAATTAAAGGTGATTCAGTTTTGTGACCATCATATTAGACACTTACTTTTAAAATAACACAATAGCTTTAGTGACATATTAAAATCAAAACAACTTACATTTTTATCCTTTCAAAAAGTAATATTTCAATTTTTTTAGGAAAAACTCATTTACATTCAAAACTCGAATATGTCAGAGTGATCAAATTAAAAGAAAGATTTAGTGAATTAAATGGTTCATTTATTTTTAGGAGAAAATGTGTTTTTTAGAATGAGACCAATGTTAGAGTTTGACTTGGATATTAATCTCACCTAGAACAAAGTGAAGAAACAGGAATGGCTATTTTCAAAAGGATAAGTGTTTGGAGTAGACCAAGAGTCAATAGGCTCGAAGCCGTACATTAAAAAAATACTTATCCTATGGGCTCAGCGCTATAGTTTTAAGGGTTTACGGCTATAGGTATTCATAGCTAGGGATCCCAGTGTAATCACTTTGAAAACAATCATGAGGAATAAAAGACTTCTCTGATTCCTACGTGTGGATGTAGGTCACATCAATGAAACCATGTTAATACTTTATGTCGTTTCATTGCTTTCTTTGCTTGCTTTCTTCACAACTTGTATCATAGTCTCGGTTGTTCGAGTGGCTAAATATGTTCGAATGAACATGATGTGGAAGATGAGGATGAAGGCTCTTTATTCAATAGGGTTGTGCAGTGACATTGGAAGGAGAGGCAAAATTGCCGAAGGATATGACGGCCGATGCGAAGTAAATGTTTTGGCAAAAGCACATAGTGCAACTGATGAAGTGCTATAGGAGGTTGTGGACCAATCAACTGCTTTTGGGCATTGGGAGAAACTTTGGGACAAGTATTATAATAACTCTCTCACGGATTGGTTGTATCATAAACATCTGTATACCATTCGATGAAAGAAAGTACTGATGTAATAGATCATCAGGACAATGTTAGTCATATTATTCTTGATATACAAGGTGGTGATGGTAACTTCAAAAATGAGGATCAAGATCTTTCTTTTTTGTGTGTTCTTGTCGAAATTATATGAGAATTTCTTGATACCATGTTATATAGTAGAACAAAGATTACTACCTTTGACTGGAAGGATACCTTGTTGTCCAAGGAACTGAAACGTGGGGTTTTTGGTAATGAGGGGGTTTCAGTTCATTTTTGTTTGTTGGCAACAGTAAAATACAAAACAGGGAGGGTGGAAACAGGGGAAATTCACGATCTAAGTCTAATGTATCCATGGAATTTAAATGTTATCATGTAAAGATAAGGATACTTCAAAAGGGATTGTCCACAACACAATGAGACTTAAGTGACATTATAGTTGTATGTATGGTTGGTTTTGCAGACACTTCGATTTTGGACAAATATGTATCTCATCATATGACTTTCTCACTCAATCTATTTTTCTTTCAAGAAAAAGACTGGCACAGTAAAGTTTGGTGATGATGGGATATGGAGTATCAAGAACAATGGCATATTAAAGATTAAAATGCATAACGGTATGGTCAAAAACCTAGATTGCTAGTGTATTCCAGATCTTCTGATTAATTTGATTTCTGTTGAATATTTATTCAAACATGTACACAGGTATTATGATGAAGATGATCGGTTAAAATTCACAAAAGTGCACTCATGGTGATGAAAAAGGAAACTATAACATGGGATTACTTTCTGGAAGATAACTTAGTGACATGAAAGGTGGTTGTTTGTTAATATTTGAAAAAGTGTGATGATAGTCAAAATTATGGCATTAACGACGAGTCACATGAGCAAGAAGGGAATTTCAATTTCGGATAAACATGAATTGCTTGGTCGACATAACTGGGAAGATGAAATACTATAAAGCTTGTGTCACGGCAAAGCAACACATGGTGAATTTCAGATCTGGTAAGCATATGACAAATAAATCCTTGAGAATATTCATTCAAATTTATATGGAACTTCTCCAATGAATTCATGTGGTGGATGCTCAGATTTCATGAATTTTATTGATAACTACTCAAGAAATGTTTGGTTGTATTTTCTAAAACAAAAAATAAGGTGTTGGGCGGTTCATGGAGCGGAAGACCATGGTTGAAAAACGAATAGGGAAACATGTCAAGACACTCAAAACAAATAATGGATTAGAGTTTTACAATGCACTGATCACTTGTGTAAAAGGTAGGTATATTCTGGTACTATATTGTACGATACACTCTACAACAAAATGGGGTTGCAGAACAAAGGTACAAAACACTAACGCAACATAGAATACGTATATATATATATATATATATATATATATATATATATATATATATATATATATATATATATATTGGTATATCAAAATATTTTTGGGCCAAAGCATTGAATATTACTTGATATCTAGTAAATAGATCTCTATCAATTACAAATGATGGAAGACTCCTAAAGATGTTTAGTCCATTAGTGAGAGATTTAGAATGAATCACCGTGATATCAGTGTATATCATTAATCAATATATATAAAAGAAGATTACAACAAGATATCCTAAATAATAGGATCTATACAAATAAATAACAATTAAACATAAATCTAGAATATTCTACTCTATTACCCCCCCCCCCCCAAGCGAAGTCGGGCAAGGACCGACCCAAAACTTGGAACGAAAATCCTCAAATAAAGGTCTGGGTAAGCTTTTCGTGAAAATATCCGCAAGTTGAAGATGAGTAGAGACATACTTAGTATGCAGCTTGCCAGAAAGAACCAATTCACGAACAAAGTGATAATCGATATCTATATGCTTGGCATGTTTGTGAGCAACAGGATTTTGACTAAGAAAAATAGCACTGCGATTGTCACACATAATTGTTGGACGTTCAGAAGGCAGAACATATAATTCATAAAGTAAGTGAATAATCCAAATAACCTCTGAAGCAGTGTTGGCAAGAGCTCGATATTCCGACTCACAACTAGAGCGAGACACGGTGGGTTGTTTCTTAGCACTCCAGGAAACCAAATTTCCCCCAAAAAAGATAGAGTAACCATAAGTAGATCGTCGTGTCTCGATACAACGTGCCCACTCAGCATCAGATACCCCAAAATAGAAGGAGACGATGCATGAGAGAATGAAAGCCCATATGAGAGAGTGCCTTTGACATAACGTAAGATACGTTTGATAGCATTAAAGCGATCAACCATAGGAGCATGTAAGAATTGACTCACTTGATTAACGGCATAAAACAAGTCAGGACGAGTGATTGTGAGGTACTGTAATGCACCAACTAGAGACTGATATAAAGTGGCATCAGAAAATGGAGTACCCTGACTTGTGAAATAATTCGTAGTAGAAAGTGGTGTAGAAACCGGTTTAGCATCCAACATGTGAGCACGAGATAGAATATCATGGGCATACTTCGATTGGCTAAGAAAAAGACCAGTGTCATCTAAGAAAGTAATTAAGCTTTCCAAGATCAATGATAAGAAATTCCTTATTCAAACGATTGATGAAAGTTCGTATAATAGAGGGATTATGCCGGTGAGAATAATATCTTCAACATAGACTAATAAGTAGAGAAGAGTCGAATCCTTTTTAAAAACGAACAACGACGGATCAGCTCTACTGCATGAGAATCCAAGACTTAAGAGAAAAGCACTGAGACGTTGAAACCAGGCTCTAGGTGCTTGCTTGAGGCCATAAAGAGCCTTTTTTAAACGACAAACATGATTAGGAAAGCGTGAGTCAACAAACCCAGGTGGTTGCTCCATGAAGACAGTATTAGATAAATCACCATGCAAAAAAGCATTTTTAACATCAAGTTGATGCAATGGCCATTTGTTAAGAACTGCAAGAGATAAGATAATACAAACAGTAGAAGCTTTAACAACAGGACTAAAGGTGGCAGAATAATCGAGCCCTGGAACCTGATCGAGTAAACCCTTGAGCAACAAGACGAGCTTTAAACTTATCAATCGAACCATCAGCATGAAACTTGGCACGAAAAACCCACTTGGAACGAACAATGTTGGTATGTCATGGACGAGGTACAGGATCCCATGTGGAATTTAATTTTAATGCATGCATTTCATCACACATGGCTGAAAACCACTTGGGATCTTTGGCAACCGTTTTGAAACCTTTAGGCTCTTTTGCAGCAAATAAGGCATGGTGAATAGGAGATGACAAAACATAAGACAAATCAGCACGATGACGAGGCTTAAAAATACCAAATTTGGCTCGAGTTATCATAGGATGTCCTTGTGGAGGTGCAGCAGCAGTCGGAGAAGCTGGTGGCGTGGGTGGAGGCGAAGCAAGTGGAGTATGGATCGGCGATGATGGATGATTTTTCTGCTGATGATCAGGTTCAGGAGGAGGTTGCGGATGATCACTACATAGTTGACACGGGGCTGCTGATGATACCGAATTAGAGGTAGGAGAGACCGGTTGTGAAGGAGGATATGGAAAAACATAGTCATCGCAATAGGTGGACAGCAAGAGGCTCGCATGAGGAGAGGCTGTTTTGTTATTAGAGAAGGGGAACAATTTTTCGTCAAATTGAGCATGACAAGTAATATAAATATGCCACGTAGAGGGATCAAGACACTGATATCCCTTGTGTTGGGTATGATACCCAATGAAAACACATGGAGAACTACGATGAGCAAGCTTGTGAGATGAGTAATCCCGCAAATAAGGGTATACGCAACAACCAAACACACGAAAATTACCATAATTTGGTTGTGATGAAAAAAGCAGCTCATATGGAGATTTGGTGTCAAGTAGCTTGGATGGCAGTCGATTTATGATATAAGTAGTAGAGCTGAAGGCATGTGTCCATAAAGTAGCAGGAATATGAGAATGAAACATCATAGCTAGCCCAGTTTCAGTGATATGGCGATGTTTACGTTCTGCTCGTCCATTTTGCTGAGGTGTGTAAGGACAAGACATACGATGATGTGTACCATTAGCGGTAAATATAGATCAAACCCTATTGTTAACAAATTCAGTACCGCCATCAGATTGAAAAACCTTAATCTTGCTTGAAAATTGTGTTTGAACAAAAACAATGAACACTTCAAGGACATCATAGAAATCTGATTTCTTCTTCAACGGATAAAACCATGTGAATCTCGAAAAATCATCAACAAAAATAACATAATATCGAAAACCATCCATAGATGTAACCGGTGAAGGTCCCCAAAGATCACAATGAATCAAATCAAGGACATGCAAGGAATGTTGGTCATTAAGATCAAATGAAAGCCTTTTATTTTTAGACAATTGACAAGGAGAGCATGCATTTGTATGTGGCAAAATAGATGTAAGAGACAAACAACCCAATTTATTTAAACATGAAATAATGTCATATGAAACATGACCCAAACGACAATGCCAAAGTTCAAAAGATGCATGTAAACGTCTAGAAGATATTTTTGCCAAAAAATCTAGGTGACCACGATCTAAAACATATAAGCCATTTTTACGCCTTCCTTGTGCTAGAGTTTCCTAGGAATGACGATTCTGAATCAGAAAATTTGGATTAGAAAATACAACATCAACTTCATTGTCTTCGGTTATTTGCTAACAGATAGCAAACTTTTGGTAATATTTGGAACCACAAGAACATCAAGTAATGATATATTAGGAAAAGTTGAAGATTTTCCAATATGAGAAATAGAAGCATGTTGATCATTGCCAAGAAACACAGAAGCATTACCTTTATAAGCTGTAGAGCCATCAAGATTGGAAGGATTTGGTGTCATGTGGGCAGATGCACCGGTGTCAACAAACCAATCCGAAGTAGATGTGTTACATTGGGATTGAAAAGCCTCAACAGGATTTGCGTCAAGAGAAGGTGGTCGTGAAGCAAAGGTTTGCAAATCGGGGCATTGATTCGCATAATGTCCATCTTTCCTGCATAATTGGCAATGAGGTGGTCTTCTATTACCTCTGCCTCTACCACGTTGAGAATTGCCACGAAAGGAGTTGTTGAAGCCGCGACCTCGGCCTCGTGAAGAGGTAGAGTTGTTGGAGCTGTACGAGGAAGTGGTATTAAAGGCAACAGGAGGGACAGAGGAATCACTCACCGATTGAAGAAACAATTCATGACTTTCTGCTTGGGAGACAAGATCACGGAAATTTGGACAAGGTGTGATGAGGCATTGTGTTGTCGAGAATGTCTCAAAGGAAGAACCCAGTCCACACAAGAACCAGTGACACTTGTCATCATTAGCAAGAGAGTGGCGGATAGAAGTAAGCTGATCACATATGCTTTTAAATTTACGAGAGTACTCAGCAACAGTAGAAGTACCTTTTTTAAGTGCCGGAGAGAATCCTTGGGGGTGTGAGTGCGCTCGAGAGAATCATGACTGTAGGTGGAGGCAAGGGTAGTCCAAAGTGCATGAGAGGTATTATGGCCTAGGGCTTCGGCCATAGCTTCTTTAGAGAAGCTTGAAGGAGAATTAAGGCTTTTTGATCAGCAGCGATCCATTTGGCATAGGAAGGATTTCCAGTGGAGGTGTCGCCAGAAACAATGGTGGCCGCCGGTTTAGGTGAGGAACCATCAACATAGGGCAATAATTGTTGATAGGTTAATAAGGGCAACATTTGTTTACTCCATAACAGATAGTTGGTGGAGTTTAGCTTAATGTTGAGCATATGAATGATTGTGGAAAGAGAGAGGGGCGCATCATCGGTGGCCATGAGAACATTAGCAGAGGAAGAAGAAGAAGGAGGGGGGGAGTACGGCCAGAATCGTGTTTTAGGCTGATACCATGAGAGATTTAGAATGAATCACCGTGAGATCGGTGTATATCATTAATCTATATATATATATATATATATATATATATATATATATATATATATATAAGAATATTACAACAAGATATTCTAAATAATAGGATCTATACAAATAAATAACAATTATACATAAATCTAGAATATTCTACTCTATTAATTAGACCTTGTTCTTATCATCGATGTATATTTTTTCCTTGTTTATGCTCATTTAATGATGGTAAACTGGAGCTGAGAGTTATGAAGTGCATATTTCTAAGATTTGATGCTAGAGTTAAAGGTTATCGACTATAACATACAGAAGAAGGTAAATATCTAATATTTATAATTAGCATAGATGTTGCGTTTTATGAATCTTCTATGTGTGATTAGAGATCAGAAATTATAAATATTGTATGGGTAAAAGACCATGGTGCTACGTAAAAGGTGAAGTTTGAAACACGAACTCCAAATAAGGTTGTGATAGATGATGAATAACAACTCCATGATGAACATACTAGGAAAGAAGAGTCCCAAGAAGAACATAAAGAGGGAGAGCCTAGTCACAGGTGATGATGAGAATGAAGAAAATGAGTCAGAATCTATAATGAAAAGGAAGCAAAAGACGAAAATTTAGAAGCCTGCAAAATATACACGATGTGTCAATACTTGTGACATATTCAATTGCATATGCATTGGCAGTTGCAAGTAATATCAATTCGGATGGGATGAGATCATGTAAAGATTTTATTTTATGTAAAGAAGCATCATATTGGTTAGTAGAAATGAACACATAAATACAACTGTTAGAGAAAAAGCAAACATGGGATCTAGTATTGTTAAAAATAGAGCATAACCAGTAGCATGCAAATAGGTCCTTGAAAGGAAAGAATGAATTATGGGTGTTGTATCAACGAGATTAAAAGAAAGTCTGGTGGTAAAGGATTTCTCACAAAATGAAGGGATCAACTATCACGAAATTTTCTTACCTATTTGATAGCACAAGAACAATTCAGGCTATATTGGCCATGGTTGGCGCATTTAATAGTTTATTGATACCAAGAATGATAATGTGTGATTATTGCAGAAATATCGTTATGGTTTGAAATGTTGGAGAAACATTAAAGACAAAAGATAGAACAGAAAAAACTCTTGTGCAAAAAAACAGGATTTTATTATTAATCACAGTATCGGCACTTTTTACATTGATACATGGACATAATATTTATACAGACACAGCATGAAACATTGCAACTCTTGATGAACGATAACACCCTTTTAACTCTGGCGGTTCAGATAACCTCCATAACTACTAATTAAGTTAGTTTACAAAATGCCCTTAAGTCTAGATTAACTTTCAACATGAAATAGTCCCTAAGACAGTGGTACCATATATTTGATTCATTAATGGTTTCTCATGGCTATTATTGAAACTAGTATGATAATTGTGTCTACATGAAAAAAAAATTATTGATGGTTCATATATATATTTTTTCTATATGTGGATGGCATGTTAATTTCAATTAACAATATAGATGCAACTAATGACTTGAAAACTTTACTATAAAATTCGTTCAAGATGAAGGATTTAGATGCAACAAAGAAGATACTAGGCATAGATATTTGGATAGATAGAAGAGCATGGTTGTTATAAGAATATAGATTGAGGAAGTCTTATAAGTTTTTCAACAAACATATATTGAGGAAGTCTTAAAATTATTTTATTGACCTATCCAAATCAGTATGTACACCTTTAGTGGCACACTTTAAACTTGACCACAACACAATACCAAATACATATGAGAAGAAATGTTACATGAGAAAAGTTCCATATTCCAATGTTGTTGGAAGCCTTATGTATGATATGTTTGTACTAGATTTGATATGGCTTATACACTAAGTAACAAGTTTATGAGTAATTTGGGGAAGACTCCCTGGAAAGCAGTCAATGGATTATGTGATACTAAAAAGGAATGCCTAATATATGTCTAGCTTAGAAAAGGTAGTGATGGTTTTATTGTCTATGTAGACTCATATTGTGGTGGACACTTGATGAATATACAATCATTTACATTCTATATTGTTACCTTGTTTGGGTGTGATATTAGTTGGAAGGAAACATTACAGCTAACGGTTGCCTTGTTAACAACTGAGGTGTATTACATGTCATTCACCGTAGGGATTACAAAATGCATATGGATACATGGTTACATGGAGTCTTGATGTGAAGTTGGAGAATCATACTTCGTATTGTAACAACCAGCTTTAATCCTGCTTTAGTCCTGGAAAAGAATATATTTTATTCTAATAAAACAAAGAATATTTATGTCATGATGAATTTCATTCATGATGTTCTTGAAGAAGATAGGTTCTCTATTTTGAATATAGCTACTAAAGAGAACCTGAAAAATATGTTAACAAAGGCGCTAGCAAGGAATAAGTTCAAGTATTAGTTCTATTTGCAAATATTCTCAAGAGATAAGTCATTTTGAGGCTAACCAGCAGGAAGGAGATGACTATTTGGAATCCTTCATCGTTAAGCAGACTTCAATTCACGGTGAAGATTTTAGAGTGTGGCTTGGATTTTAATGAGTGAAATAAGCAACCCAATCCCAGACAAAGTGAAGAAATCCGAATGGTGATTTCAAAGGGATACATGTTTGGACCTGCTTAGTTATTCTATATTTCTTGTTTATTGGCTTGTCGCAATAGTTTTTTGGGTTTTATGGTTATAAGTATTCATAGATATGGATTCCAATGTAATCACTTTGAAAATAGCCAAGAGTAATTGAAGAGTTATCTAGATCCTGCTCGTTGTACGTCACATCCACGTTAATTCTTTGTGTCGTTTTATCTCTTTTCTTTTCTTGTTTATTAACAAGAAAAAGATGCAATTTTTGTTTGGTAGTATGCATTTACATATGAGATATTCACAAGTATCATTCATTTATTCTTTTTATTTTTTTTTTTACTTGTGGCAGGATGACAACTATGTGTACTCCTCAATATGGGCTAACAGAAGAGATGTGCAAGAGGCTCTTCACATTCCTGAGGTTTGTAGCTCACAACGAGTTCTATTACTCATATTCAACTTGATCATATATGATACTTTTCATGGTCACCAGGAGTTAAATGGAATCGAGTGGGTACGATGCAATGAAACCTTGGTTTTTAGTACTGATACGGAACCAATATCTTACACGCACAATGTCATAAGTGCAGTTTCTTATCATCGAAAGCTTATTGATAAACATTGTCGAGCTCTTGTATATAGGTGTTACTCTTCATCCATCTCTTTCTCCTATTATTTTATATCTATTCTTTTTAACCTAAAACTAGAGTCACTTGACCCCGAATGATGCATAAAACTTGGTTCCCTAGTGGTATTTATGGAAAAAAAAAGTTAACGATTTGAGTCAAAACAACTTCAATGTGGGGGTTTTAATTCTAATGTAGATTTAACTTCTTGTGGGCACTAGACTCTTTTATGTACCCATGTAATATGTATTATATACCTGACAATATGTCACATATGGGCCATTATTTACTTGATTTATATCTTACATGATACTTGGTTTAAGCCATGTTGGTGGAACAATATCACTTATATATAAAACTAGAGTTCACTTGTTTTCGACCTTTTTCATGAAGAATGTGGTATTTTGAGAACTTTAATGCAAACCTTTACATTTACAGTGGAGATCATGACATGGTTATTCCATATATGGCTACGATTAACTGGATTGAATCGTTAAATCTATTAATTGTGAATGATTGGAGACCTTTTTTTGTTGATGAACAAGTAGCCGGGTTAGTTGTATTTTCATTGTCTTTTAATCATCTAAAAATGTTAAAAATAGAAGTATTTTGTTTTTAAAAAATATGTTGTTATCTTATTTTGTTACAGATACACCATGAAATACTCAAACAAGAACTACAACTTGACATATGCTACTGTAAAGGTGAGATATCTTCCTCATATCCTCTCCTTACTCACCGCTTCTCTTGCGTCATGAAAATTTCAATGTTTGACTTACTAAAAGAGGTTGACTTTGACAACTACAACAAAATATACAAAAGGATTATTTTCCTAGCAACACTGAGCTTGACCATATCATATCATCAAAAGAGCATAAAATAGTAATCTATTGGTAGTTGGCATAAACACCGAGTGCCCACAAAGAATCCCTCCCACACTTGTTAGTTACTGAAACTTCAACCCAATGCAAGTATACTATCCTGAAACCAACTATGCAGTAAAAAACATTATGAACCTATGTTTTGAAAATTTCATGAGGCAAAAGAAAAATAAGTTGATGTGATCTTGATAGTTGACAATTTTTAATGTTATTAAAGGGAGGAGGCCATACAGCTCCGGAGTATAAACCTAAAGAATGTTTAAGCATGCTTATGAGGTGGCTTGATAATGGCATTCTTTAAGTAACAATCATATAGTTAACGTTTAATTTCTATGTTGTATGCATCCACACTTATTTTGTACTTTCTATAATGAAATTTCAACAAATTTTCTTAATTTGATTATCCTAATTTTGTTCTATATATAATTTCTTTTTTTTTCATTGTAAATTCACCTTTTATTAATAATGAAACTTAGCCTTCTTTGGCTCGAAATTTTCAATTGTAATGAGTTTATTTTTTTAAAAAAAATAAATATCTTCCAATTATTCTTATAATATCCACTTGCAAAAGTTAATGAGATAGTTGGTTACAATTATTTACATACGGTGCCCTTTAGTTTCGACTAATGATATTTGATTCCTTAAATTTATGATTTACATTAGAAATGTTTGTTTAGGATGTTTGAATACATTATAAATGTTTGTTTAGGATGTTTGCAAGCGTGGTTATATGGGAGACCTAGGATGGGGTCAGTGTTGTTAGTGTTGTTAGCTGCCCATAGATAATTTTGGAATAACTAATACATATATATATATATATATAAAGAGAGAGAGAGAGAGAGTTAGGTTCAAATGTTTCTAGCAACTATTGTGTGCATGAATGCACCAATAGGAATTTAGAAAAAAATAAATCATTAAATAAATCATTTAAGAGTATTATAGTAATCTTTGCATAGTTAATTATGGTAGATCAAAAAAAATTCCTTATATCACGCAAGAAGCAAAGATAAATTTAGAACATTAGCCATAAATTGAAATCACTATCGTTCCGCTTCTGCTTCTTCTTATGCGCGTGCGGTCTCAATGATTTTTATCTACTCAATCTTCAACAACAAAAATATAAGTATTCATACCAACCACCAACAAAGAATCAAGATTCGGTTTTTGAATCTGGGTTTCATAAACCGGCATCGATGCATTCTCAATCTGTTGTGACTCATACTGAAAACCAGAATCAAGAAATTGAAAGATTCATTAGTTTATAGGTAACCTATCTTGGATTATTCACTAGTTTTTCTATAATTTGGGTGTATTCTCAAGAATTTTAATGACCTCTGTTCTCATATATCGTTCATTGAATCATCATTCATAAAGGTTTTGAATTTATATATTTAATGAATTTATTGCTTAAACTCTTTTTGGAATTTCTAATTATGTATGAACTAAGCATAGTTTTTTCTTTTTTCTTTTTTTAAATTCTAAACCCGTTCTTGATTTATGTCTTAAACCCCTTTTGGCCTTTTCTACAGATCTATACATTATGAAGTACACTGTACTTTATGGCCTTCTTGATTGCATATTGTATTTGCATTTAAATTCTTTTGTGGTATTGAGCACAATTGTATGGTTGGGGAAAATAGAACGAAAGCTATTGGATTTAATGACTTTATTAGTTTTGTATGTTGAATATGAGTTCTTATGTTTAGGAGTGAATTCTTGAATATATCGCAAACAACCCCACTAGACTCTTTATATTAATATTTGTATACTTAGAATCAATAGAGCTTCTTATACTAGACTAGACTTAGATTAAATATGCTTTGTTTCTACATAGTCAAATCGATGAAAAAAGGACCTAGTTTATTATTTCTTACTAATTCCTATTTTTGACATTAAGTTTAATCAAAATGTTATGTAAACTCGTGTGTATGTGCAACACTAATGTAATGAACAATCAAAACAAGGCCACTGTTACATTTTTTACAAGTCAATGATGAGAAATTTCTAGAAAATAAATAACTTGATGGTGGAGTTACAACTTTTTATCTTATCACTCAATTGTGAAAGACATTGTAATTTCAATTATTTCCAAGTGATATTTGTATAATAGGTTTTATTGCTTTTTTTGTAGGTATTCTTTGAGAAACTAGCTTATTGCGTTTTTTGTAATTTCAATCTTTCTTACCGAAGTTATTCTCATAGAATGTCATTTTCGTAAGAATTGACCTGTAAATTCTTTCAGAATAAGGGCAATATTCTTTTAGAATAAAGAAAGGCTTTAGTTTGAGGAAGGCTACTATTCTTCCTGAATGAAGAATATTTAAATATTCTTCACATGTAATCCTGCAAATTGATCAAACCTAGACAACCAAAAAAGGTAGGGAAGCTTTAATTTTATTCTTTTACAATGATTGTTCTATAAGAATGAACTTGAATTTTATTCTTTAATTTTTTTTCATATCAGAATGCAAACACATGTTCATTCTATGAGAATATAAATATTACACAAAACATGTGTTGCTAGTAATTCTGACAGATTACATTTATACATGCTTTAGAATGTTTATGGATATAGAAGAAAAGACTATGATTTAAGTGCATTATGTAATGTATTCTGTTAGAATTTATTTATATAAATAAATTCTGTTAGAATGTCTTTGAGAATGTCTGTTAACAACAAGTATATTTGTTTAACTAGTACTACTAATGACTAATGTATGTTATTCTTTCAGAATTGCATGGAGAAGGAATTCAATATTGATCATACTAGAGAAATATTTGGAATCGAGTTCAACAACAAGTATATATGTGTGACAATAGTCAAAATCGGGTCAAGTCTAAGCCGGTCAAGGTCAACGAGTCAAACCGGTCAACTCGATTAAAACCTTGTATGATAGGGTTTATATGATGTAATTACTGTATAACTCACTATTCTAATGAGAAAACACCACTTGGAAAGTTCATGTGTTTAAATTTCCTTAGCATTGGTGCTAAACAATGAACAAAAACAATAATACAATGTTGCATACTCATAGGGAGTGCGTAAGATCCTAAATCATGGCACAACGGGGTCTAAAGACCTTGCATTGCGAAGCCGAACACTATCATTCATCACACCCGAAGACACTCTTAATCGTTTTCACTCTAACTCTTAGTATGTCGAATCTCTCCCAAATCTCTCTAAGTACGTGAAACCTCTCCCACATACCTCTAAGTATGTGAAACCTCTCCCACATATCTCTAATTATGTGAAACCTCTCCCACATATCTCTAAGTATGTGAAACCTCTCCCACATATCTCTAAGTATGTGAAACCTCTCCCATATATCTCTAATTATGTGAAACCTCTCCCACATATCTCTAATTATGTGAAACCTCTCCCACATATCTCTAAGTATGTGAAACCTCTCCCACATATCTCTAAGTATGTGAAACCTCTCCCATATATCTCTAATTATGTGAAATCTCTCCCAAATCTCTCTAAGTATGAGAAATCTCTCCCACATATCTCTCTGTATGTGAAATCTCTCCAAGAATGTCAAATCTCTCCCAAATCTCTCTAAGTATGAGAAATCTCTCCCACATATCTCTCTGTATGTGAAATCTCTCCAAGAATGTCAAATCTCTCCCAAATCTCTCTAAGAATGTGAAATCTCTTCCAGGTATCTTTTTGTATGTAAAATCTCCCCAAGTATGTCAAATCTCTCCCAAATCTCTCTGAGTATGTGGAATCTCTCTCAAATCTCTCTCGAAATCTCTCCCAACTTTCTATAATCACTCGGGGCATCCCGACCCTCGAATTTGGCGAAAACGACCCAAAAACGGAAGTCTACGCGAAAAACGGACCTTAGGAACCGAAACCCCTCTTAGGAACCGAAACCCCTCTTAAGGAACCGAAAGTACTATTCATGAAGGTCCGAACCGAGAGTACTGTTCATGAGCCGAACCGAAGCTGCTGACCCACGAACCGAACCGAAAGCACTATTCATGAGGGTCCGAACCGAAAGTACTGTTCATCCGAACCGAACCCGGCCATGAAAGAGATCCGAACCGAACCCTGCTAAGAAGAAAGGTCCGAACCGAACCTCACATGGAAGGATGGTCCGAACCGAAGTTACTGTTCATTACTGTTCACAACAGTAGCTTCGGTTCTAGCCACCTTTCGGACCGAACTCCACCTTCGCGTCGGATAGCTGCTCGGACCGAACCCGCTTCTCGCTTTCGCTTCGGACTGCACCGCTTCCGAGCCGAGCTCGCTTCGCCTTTCGCCTCCCCGCCTCAGCCTGCCGCGTCCGAGCCGAGCCACCTTCGCGCCTTCGCCTCCGGATTCAACCCTAGCGCCCGAACCTTCGCCCAGAGGACCGAGCCTCGGCCGAGATCCGAAGGGTCTCGCTGGGCAGCTCGGATTTCGCCTATTTTTACCCATTTTTGCGTTTTAAACCCATTTTTAATTATTTTGACATGGGATTTTCACCCAAAACTTTATTTTTAATTATAGGACCCCTAAATTAATAATTTAATCACATTTTAAGGGTAAAATTTTATTTAAAAAGGAGTTGGTAAAGTACAAAAAGAAGAAGTGTTGACCTTACCCTAGTTATGACGCAAGCAACCCCCATGTCCACTCCATGAAAACCCACACTCCTCCCCACCATACCTTGTACTTTTTACCTCCCTCACAAGCCACCTCCCATGCTTTGAGAGCTGGATATTCACCCTCTCTCCCCATTTTTCTCTCATTTGCTCTCACTTTCACAAGTAGATCAAACTCCTTCTCTCTCACTCTCTCTCTAGAAATCCAAGATTCAAGGGCTGATCTTGAGAGTTTCCTCCACCTTTGGTAAGCATAATCCATTTCCTTTATGATTATCTTTGTTATTTCCACTCAAATCATGGATATCTTACACAAACTCCATTATATTTATGTTAGAGCTTCGAATCTTCAAGCGATCCTTCTAGTGTTCTTGGATTGAACACTTCTTTTCTTCAACACTTATCTACTGAAATCACACCAGGTGAGTTCATACCCCTACATTTTCATGTTTTCTTAAGTTTTTAGGGGGGGAATACAAGTTAAAACACCAAGAACATAACAAAAACTTTCTAACAGCTTTCATCAGAAAAGTTGGACTCCATTCACGGACTGTTTTGGACACCTTAAACATTTTAGTTTTCAAAACTGTTTTAGGTGCATGTAGTTCCACTTCTTAGCTTTAAAATGACTACTTACACATCTCCATACGATTTTTCTACAATTTATGGTGATTTTTACAAAACTGCCTATCATTTCAAACACCAAACCGGACCAGTCTGCGATTATGGACTTTTTCACCTAAGTTGCAGGTCATTGAAAATCATGGTAAAAATTATGAGTAAACTAGACACATTTTGGGAACTCCCAGAATTTACGGATTTAGTTTAAAACTTCGTATGATTTTTCTATAAAGTTTCAAAAACAGTGTAGAAAGGCTGAAAATTTGTTAACAGCTTGTAATTTTTACTACACTTTGTATTGTGTTGAGCAAGGTGTATATTGTCAAGTTCTAAGTATTGAATGTGAGATGTTGTAAATTTTATCATCTTAAACTGAAAATAAGTCACTCATGATAAGATTATTCATTCATTTAGAACACGTATACATACACATAAACTATAATACGCATAGTTTATTGGATTCTATAATCCTAACACCTTTTCATAAAAGAGTTCCCATATATTACAAACGTTTTGGATAAAACTATAATAAGTATAGTTTTCAATACATCACCTAACACACACGTACGAGAAGGGTACATTCATACAGAAAGGTTTTACACTCCCGCATACAACTAGTAAACTTGTTAACCTAAATTGTGAGACACTCTCTTTCCGTACGTCCGAGTGCGGAATATAAAATCCTGTACGTTATAATCAGAGTCTCCCGGAGGGAGAACGTGATAGTTATATATAGATCTATATTGGGTTTGACACCCCACACCTTGCTGCTAGCTACAGTTGGACCTGCAGGTCTACGGGTGATAATTGTCATTTCAGTTAATCGACGCCTAAGAAACGTCGTGGCAGGTTCATTAGTCTTAAGTATGATTATAGCGGCTCACATAAGGATATAACAATACATAAAGTTTACGGGATTCTTTTAAAAAAAAAAAAAAAAAAAAAAAAAAAAAAAAAAAAAAAAAAAAAACTTAAACAAGTTTTATGACGATTTTTGAAATCACTTTTATCTCAATAAGTACGGGCATTACTGCACGTTTTCGGTTTCGGTAATTACGACTACGCATCATGTGATACCACGTTTATAATTTTAAGTATGGACAATACTTGTTACTTTCTTGGTCCAAAGATTTAGGACTACACGCACAGAAAATATTAACAAATTTAAGAAATTTCGAGTGTTTCACTAATATCATATGCGTTTAAATTGAAATAAACATGCATTATTTTCTGTAAATAAGGAAGACTACTCATACATTACAGTTTTTGGATACAAAACTACATTATTCACTTTAAGAAAAATATCGGATTTTTCTGGAACAACTAGGCCATTATTTGACGAGCTTTTTCATAAAGATATCCAAATACTTATGAACTCACCAACCATTGTGTTGACACTTTTCAAACTGCTTGTATTCTCAGGAAATCGCTAAGCAGGTAACAAAACACTTTTGAGGATGGGACGTTAAGGCGTCAAACTTATCTTATTTTGTCAACATATTGTAATTGAATTTGAAACATGTAATACATACAATGATGTAACTTTTTCAATTATATATATGTTGGTTGTGTTTACTTTCATCACTATTACCATTGTTGTTACGATACTACACATGAAGTCCTCCATCCCTGGACGTTTCCGCCATCCTTGGTTCAGGGGTGTGACAGATTGGTATCAGAGCACGGTTTATAGTGAATTAAGTATACCAAACAACATAGGATATACAAACTATAAACACATTTGGGACTAAGAGTCTCTGATTTTAAAACATTCTAACCGGTTATACTTTTCGAAAACGAATAAGTTCTGTTTAAAAGTATACCTACATGCATTGCATACGCGCGTAGTGGCATAACTAGAAGAACTTAAACTAAAAGAAGAGGAGTTGAACGCTACAAGTATGCCTTGGTATAAGTAATCAGTTTTGGGAAGGATATAGCCTGATCAACTATATTAGTCCGGAAAGTGACTTACTCATACCGGGGGATAGCCGTAGGAGGGCAACAAGTCTTATAACCTAACTTCACCCTACAAAGAGTGCTATAAGAACAAAATCTAAACATTTAAAATACTATAGGAGTATTTGTATGTTGCTATATCGCAATATTATTAATATCTACTACTATCCGCTTCTTACCCCTCTATTCTCGCGCAGACGTCATGGCAGGATTTCACCTACCAGGAGACCCATACTTTCCCAACCAGGGAAATGCTGGATGGATTGAGGAAGAGCCCGAAGAGCTGATTGAAGAGGATCCCGAAGAGGATCCCGAAGAAGAGCCCGAGGAAGAAGAAGAGGAAGTAGATGAAGAAGAAGAAGAAGAGGAAGACGACGAGGTGGACATGGATGAGGAGGAAAGTGAAGAAGAGCCAGAGGAAGAAGTCTTCAACCCTCCTTACATTGCTAGGGTGCCTGCAAACCGCTGGGGGCACAATGGGCCTGAGCCCCGTTGGGCAACCATGATCGAGAGGTGGAGTCGGCAACAGCACCAGAGGTCACCCTATGGCGACCAACGAGGTTATTATGACCTCAGCCACGGGGGACCGGCTGACAGAGCTCTCCCCGTTATGACCCAGCACATCACGAACTTGGGAAACCAGAGTAGGGAAATGGCAGACCAGATTCGAAATCTCAGCGCTATTACGGCAGCCACCGATGCACGCACCCGGGATTTGGAGAGGGACTTCTATCCATTGGACCGACTCATCGAGGACCTTACCGCCGCTCGAGCGGAGGTAAGGGAGTACCAGGTGAGACACGCAGCTCTCGAGGAGAGGGTAATCGCGGCTGAGCGCCGGATTGCGGAGCTTCAGGGAGCCTCGACCTCATCCCAGGGCCACCAGGGATTAGATGCTTCACGCCACGAGTAGTGTTCGCACTACTTATATTTTGTTATAAATCTAAGATTTCGAGTATGCGTTGGTGCTACTCTTTGTTGCGAATAGGTTGACCTTGCGACTAAGTGATCCCACTAGTCAAAGGGACTTTTGTACTGCCAAAACTTTGTCTTTTACTATGATGTAATGTAGACCCTTATGAGGTCAAACTCCTAAGAATATTATGTACTAGCAAATTATCAATGAATGTGGTTTGTATTTTATTTCTTTTGATGCTGACACAAACCAAGCACTTGACTCTGCTGGAGTCAACACTAATTAATTCATAAGATTAATTGCATAAACTTGACAAATAATTGCCTTCTAAATTAATAAACTCGGACAAAATACAATTGAAATGAAACAAGTAACGCTCGACTCGTTTCACCATTGAAGTCTTACCGTCAAGCCTTTCTTTTTATTTTCTTATGTCAGAACCATGCCACCAAGGAAAAGACCAAGACCTTCCGGAAACTCAGCACCACCCACTCCGCCGCCACCTCCGGAGTTTGATCCGGTGATGTTTCAGGCTGCAGTAACAGCAGCCGTGGCGGCAGCAATGTCGCAAATGGGTACAAATGGTTCCGGCGGTTCCGGATCCGGGAATGCTAACTCAAATCAGGAGGACAGCACAGGACGCATCAAGGAGTGTTCATACAAAGACTTCACAAATGGCAAACCCGATCCTTTCGACGGGAGCGGGGGCGTCATAGCGCTGATGCAATGGTTCGAAAGGACCGAAGCAGTCTTCGAAATCTGTGCTTGCCCCGAGGCAAGCAAAGTCAAGTACGCGGCATTCACTTTCACAAGAAAAGCTCTTACTTGGTGGAATGGCCGAGTTAAGTCACTTACGCCTACAGTGGCTAACTCCATCGGCTGGGAGAACTTAAAAGCGTTGATGCTAAAAGAGTATTGCCCGAGGGGAGAAATACAAAAGCTCGAGGAGGAACTATGGAATCTCAAGATGTCAGGGATGGATCTCGAAGCTTATACAGCCCGATTCAACGACTTAGCACTCCTTTGCCCTGCAATGGTTACTCCGGCGGAGAAGAAGGTAGAGCGATACCTTTGGGGGCTGTCATCCCAGATTCATGACAGTGTTCTGGCCTCGAAACCTACTACCTTTGAAAGTGCCAAGGAACTGGCACAACAACTTATCGATCATAGGGCCAGCCGTGGCGCCATGGTCGCCGCCACCAACCAAACGAAAGGAGGAAACAACAAGAGGAAGTTCTGGAACCTTAAAAAGAAACAACCGATGCGGGACCCCGCAAAGAAGCAACGGACAGTTGCTGTCCGTGCAGTCACTATTGCTCCCGCCCCAGCGCCGCCAAAGCCATATGCTGGAATCCTCCCCAAGTGCAACAAGTGCAACTACCATCACAAGGGCGCTTGTCGGGAATTGCACTGCAAAAACTGCGACAAGAAAGGGCATACCGCTCGTTTCTGTAGAGCGCCAGCACGACCAAACAACCAAGTTGCCAATGCGGGGGCAAGCCAAACCTGCTATGAATGTGGTGAAGCAGGACACTTCAGGAGAAACTGCCCCAAGGCACAAGCCCCTAATGGTGATGGTGTAGGGAGAGTCCTGACAATGGGACACGGGGAAGCGGTCAAGGATCCCTCGGTGGTTTCTGGTACGTTTCTCCTCAATAACACATATGCATGCGTACTATTTGATAGTGGAGCAGAGAGGAGTTTTGTGAGCCATGAATTCAAACAATTACTAAAACAAACCCCTCTTTCATTAAAAGATACATATGTAGTAGAAATGGCTAATGGGAAAGAAGAGCACACTAATGATATATACTCAGGGTGTACCCTCACTCTAGACAACCATTCGTTTAAAGTAGACCTGATGCCGGTCACAATAAAATGCTTTGACATAATCATCGGTATGGATTGGTTAAGTTCACATCGTGCCGACATTCTATGTTACGAAAGGGCCGTTCGCCTTAATCTGCCAAATGGCGAAACCCTCTTTATCTATGGCGACAAACCCAGTTCAAATTTGCAAGTCATCTCTTGCGTCAAAGCCCAAAAGTACCTCCGAAAGGAGTACCACGCATTTCTAGCCCACATAGTAGATACGAAACGAGAGGTGAAGGATATCAACGACATTCCCGAGGTGTGCAACTATCCCGATGTATTCCCCGAAGATCTTCCAGGTGTACCCTCCGCACGACAAGTCGAATTCCGGATCGACTTAATCCCGGGAGCTACCCCCGTCGCTAAGGCTCCATACCGTTTAGCACCGGCAGAAATGCAAGAACTTTCCAGCCAGTTAAATGAACTGTTAAGCAAAGGATTTATCAGGCCAAGCTTCTCACCCTGGGGAGCACCGGTCTTGTTTGTAAAGAAGAAAGACGGATCTTTTCGCATGTGCATAGACTACCGGGAACTAAACAAACTCACTATCAAGAACCGATATCCCTTACCCCGAATCGATGATCTCTTTGACCAACTCCAAGGAGCAAGCTACTTTTCAAAGATCGACTTGAGGTCGGGTTACCATCAACTGCGAGTACAAGAAGAGGATATCCCCAAGACTGCGTTCAGAACTCGTTACGGGCACTATGAGTTTGTGGTAATGCCCTTCGGATTAACGAACGCACCGGCAGTATTTATGGACCTGATGAATCGAGTGTGTCGACCCTACTTAGACAAATTCGTGATTGTGTTCATCGACGATATTTTAATCTACTCCAGAAGCGAGGAAAAGCACCATCAACATCTCCGGTTGATCTTAGAAACACTGAGGGCCGAGAAGCTTTACGCCAAATTCGCTAAATGCGAATTCTGGATTAGAGAAGTGAATTTTCTTGGCCATGTGGTTAGCGAGAAGGGGATACATGTGGATCCCGCAAAGATCCAAGCTATTAAAAACTGGTCAGCACCTACGACGCCGACGGAAATTCGACAATTTTTAGGGCTCGCCGGCTACTACCGAAGGTTCATACAAAACTTCTCGAAGATCGCCAAACCACTCACCACCCTGACTCAAAAAGGTATGGTATTTAAGTGGGGAGATAAACAAGAAACCGCCTTCCAGACGTTAAAACAAGCCCTGTGCAGCGCACCAGTTTTGTCTCTTCCAGAAGGAACTGATGATTTCGTGGTATATTGCGATGCTTCAAACCAAGGCCTCGGATGCGTGCTCATGCAGAGAGGAAAAGTCATCGCCTACGCATCGAGACAGCTTAAAACACACGAAGTTAATTACACCACCCACGACCTTGAATTGGGAGCGGTAGTGTTCGCCTTGAAGATTTGGAGGCACTATCTCTACGGCACAAAATGTACCATCTTCACCGACCACAAAAGTCTTCAGCATATCCTCAATCAGAAAGAGCTCAACATGCGACAACGGAGATGGGTTGAGCTGCTAAATGACTACGAGTGCGAGATTCGCTACCACCCGGGCAAGGCCAATGTAGTGGCTGATGCCCTAAGCAGAAAGGAATATTCGGGCCGCCGAGTAAAATCCTTAACCATGACCATCCATTCCCACCTGGCCACACAAATTCGGGAAGCTCAAGTAGAAGCCTTGAAACCAGAGAATGTGGCGGGTGAGGCATTAAGGGGAATGGATAAGAACTTAGAAGTCAAGGACGACGGAACCCGTTATCTTAGTAACCGGATCTGGACACCAAAGTTCGGTGGGATCCGAGACGTGGTCATGAACGAAGCACACAAGACTCGATACTCCGTTCATCCTGGGTCAGATAAGATGTATCTAGACCTCAAGAAGTTATATTGGTGGCCGTATATGAAAGCCGAGATTGCTACATATGTGGGCAAGTGCCTGACTTGCGCCAAGGTCAAGGTGGAATACCAGAAACCCTCAGGACTACTTCAACAGCCTGATATACCGGAATGGAAGTGGGAACAGATAACCATGGACTTCATAACCAAACTGCCTAAGACTGCGAGCGGGTTTGACACTATATGGGTGATTGTAGACAGATTGACCAAGTCTGCGCACTTCCTACCAATAAAGGAAACAGACAAGATGGAGAAATTAACCAGAATATACCTCAAGGAGATTGTGCGACTGCATGGTGTACCAATATCTATCATCTCAGACCGATATAGTAGGTTCACTTCGAGATTTTGGCAGTCCCTGCAGAAATCCTTGGGTACTAGGCTAGACATGAGTACAGCCTACCACCCACAAACTGACGGGCAGAGCGAGCGCACTATACAGACATTAGAAGACATGTTGAGAGCATGTGTGATAGACTTTGGTAAAGCGTGGGATACCCACTTGCCACTGATCGAATTCTCCTACAATAACAGCTATCACACCAGCATTAAAGTCGCTCCATTCGAAGCTCTTTACGGACGCAAGTGCAGGTCACCCCTATGTTGGGCTGAAGTGGGGGATACTCAGTTGGCTAGGGAGCAAATTCCGGATAGCACCCTCACTGGTCCTGAAATCATAAGGGAGACCACAGAAAAGATTGTTCAGATTCGAGAAAGGCTGAAGGCCTCCCGTGATCGACAAAAGAGTTACGCGGATAAGCGACGCAAACCTTTGGAATTCCAGGTTGGTGATCGTGTGTTACTAAAGGTTTCCCCTTGGAAAGGAATGATACGCTTCGGCAAACGTGGGAAACTAAACCCGAGGTACATTGGACCGTTCGAAATCCTCACCAGGATTGGTCCTGTGGCGTACAAACTTCGATTACCTCAAGAACTCGATAAGGTACATCCCACCTTTCACGTATCGAACCTGAAGAAATGTCTGTCCGACGAGACACTTGTGATACCTCTCGACGAGATCGAAGTTGACGAAAATCTCCACTTCGTGGAAGAGCCAGTTGAGATTATGGATCGGGAGGTCAAAAGAACGAAACAAAGTCGTATTCCCATCGTGAAGGTTCGATGGAACGCTAAACGAGGACCTGAGTTCACCTGGGAGCGCGAAGACCAAATGAAGCAAAAGTACCCACACCTTTTCCTAAACCCTTAAAGCCCTGGCCAAAGCGTAAATTTCGGGACGAAATTCCCTCTAACGGGGGGATGATGTGACAATAGTCAAAATCGGGTCAAGTCTAAGCCGGTCAAGGTCAACGAGTCAAACCGGTCAACTCGATTAAAACCTTGTATGATAGGGTTTATATGATGTAATTACTGTATAACTCACTATTCTAATGAGAAAACACCACTTGGAAAGTTCATGTGTTTAAATTTCCTTAGCATTGGTGCTAAACAATGAACAAAAACAATAATACAATGTTGCATACTCATAGGGAGTGCGTAAGATCCTAAATCATGGCACAACGGGGTCTAAAGACCTTGCATTGCGAAGCCGAACACTATCATTCATCACACCCGAAGACACTCTTAATCGTTTTCACTCTAACTCTTAGTATGTCGAATCTCTCCCAAATCTCTCTAAGTACGTGAAACCTCTCCCACATACCTCTAAGTATGTGAAACCTCTCCCACATATCTCTAATTATGTGAAACCTCTCCCACATATCTCTAAGTATGTGAAACCTCTCCCACATATCTCTAAGTATGTGAAACCTCTCCCATATATCTCTAATTATGTGAAACCTCTCCCACATATCTCTAATTATGTGAAACCTCTCCCACATATCTCTAAGTATGTGAAACCTCTCCCACATATCTCTAAGTATGTGAAACCTCTCCCATATATCTCTAATTATGTGAAATCTCTCCCAAATCTCTCTAAGTATGAGAAATCTCTCCCACATATCTCTCTGTATGTGAAATCTCTCCAAGAATGTCAAATCTCTCCCAAATCTCTCTAAGTATGAGAAATCTCTCCCACATATCTCTCTGTATGTGAAATCTCTCCAAGAATGTCAAATCTCTCCCAAATCTCTCTAAGAATGTGAAATCTCTTCCAGGTATCTCTTTGTATGTAAAATCTCCCCAAGTATGTCAAATCTCTCCCAAATCTCTCTGAGTATGTGGAATCTCTCTCAAATCTCTCTCGAAATCTCTCCCAACTTTCTATAATCACTCGGGGCATCCCGACCCTCGAATTTGGCGAAAACGACCCAAAAACGGAAGTCTACGCGAAAAACGGACCTTAGGAACCGAAACCCCTCTTAGGAACCGAAACCCCTCTTAAGGAACCGAAAGTACTATTCATGAAGGTCCGAACCGAGAGTACTGTTCATGAGCCGAACCGAAGCTGCTGACCCACGAACCGAACCGAAAGCACTATTCATGAGGGTCCGAACCGAAAGTACTGTTCATCCGAACCGAACCCGGCCATGAAAGAGATCCGAACCGAACCCTGCTAAGAAGAAAGGTCCGAACCGAACCTCACATGGAAGGATGGTCCGAACCGAAGTTACTGTTCATTACTGTTCACAACAGTAGCTTCGGTTCTAGCCACCTTTCGGACCGAACTCCACCTTCGCGTCGGATAGCTGCTCGGACCGAACCCGCTTCTCGCTTTCGCTTCGGACTGCACCGCTTCCGAGCCGAGCTCGCTTCGCCTTTCGCCTCCCCGCCTCAGCCTGCCGCGTCCGAGCCGAGCCACCTTCGCGCCTTCGCCTCCGGATTCAACCCTAGCGCCCGAACCTTCGCCCAGAGGACCGAGCCTCGGCCGAGATCCGAAGGGTCTCGCTGGGCAGCTCGGATTTCGCCTATTTTTACCCATTTTTGCGTTTTAAACCCATTTTTAATTATTTTGACATGGGATTTTCACCCAAAACTTTATTTTTAATTATAGGACCCCTAAATTAATAATTTAATCACATTTTAAGGGTAAAATTTTATTTAAAAAGGAGTTGGTAAAGTACAAAAAGAAGAAGTGTTGACCTTACCCTAGTTATGACGCAAGCAACCCCCATGTCCACTCCATGAAAACCCACACTCCTCCCCACCATACCTTGTACTTTTTACCTCCCTCACAAGCCACCTCCCATGCTTTGAGAGCTGGATATTCACCCTCTCTCCCCATTTTTCTCTCATTTGCTCTCACTTTCACAAGTAGATCGAACTCCTTCTCTCTCACTCTCTCTCTAGAAATCCAAGATTCAAGGGCTGATCTTGAGAGTTTCCTCCACCTTTGGTAAGCATAATCCATTTCCTTTATGATTATCTTTGTTATTTCCACTCAAATCATGGATATCTTACACAAACTCCATTATATTTATGTTAGAGCTTCGAATCTTCAAGCGATCCTTCTAGTGTTCTTGGATTGAACACTTCTTTTCTTCAACACTTATCTACTGAAATCACACCAGGTGAGTTCATACCCCTACATTTTCATGTTTTCTTAAGTTTTTAGGGGGGGAATACAAGTTAAAACACCAAGAACATAACAAAAACTTTCTAACAGCTTTCATCAGAAAAGTTGGACTCCATTCACGGACTGTTTTGGACACCTTAAACATTTTAGTTTTCAAAACTGTTTTAGGTGCATGTAGTTCCACTTCTTAGCTTTAAAATGACTACTTACACATCTCCATACGATTTTTCTACAATTTATGGTGATTTTTACAAAACTGCCTATCATTTCAAACACCAAACCGGACCAGTCTGCGATTATGGACTTTTTCACCTAAGTTGCAGGTCATTGAAAATCATGGTAAAAATTATGAGTAAACTAGACACATTTTGGGAACTCCCAGAATTTACGGATTTAGTTTAAAACTTCGTATGATTTTTCTATAAAGTTTCAAAAACAGTGTAGAAAGGCTGAAAATTTGTTAACAGCTTGTAATTTTTACTACACTTTGTATTGTGTTGAGCAAGGTGTATATTGTCAAGTTCTAAGTATTGAATGTGAGATGTTGTAAATTTTATCATCTTAAACTGAAAATAAGTCACTCATGATAAGATTATTCATTCATTTAGAACACGTATACATACACATAAACTATAATACGCATAGTTTATTGGATTCTATAATCCTAACACCTTTTCATAAAAGAGTTCCCATATATTACAAACGTTTTGGATAAAACTATAATAAGTATAGTTTTCAATACATCACCTAACACACACGTACGAGAAGGGTACATTCATACAGAAAGGTTTTACACTCCCGCATACAACTAGTAAACTTGTTAACCTAAATTGTGAGACACTCTCTTTCCGTACGTCCGAGTGCGGAATATAAAATCCTGTACGTTATAATCAGAGTCTCCCGGAGGGAGAACGTGATAGTTATATATAGATCTATATTGGGTTTGACACCCCACACCTTGCTGCTAGCTACAGTTGGACCTGCAGGTCTACGGGTGATAATTGTCATTTCAGTTAATCGACGCCTAAGAAACGTCGTGGCAGGTTCATTAGTCTTAAGTATGATTATAGCGGCTCACATAAGGATATAACAATACATAAAGTTTACGGGATTCTTTTAAAAAAAAAAAAAAAAAAAAAAAAAAAAAAAAAAAAAAAAAAAAACTTAAACAAGTTTTATGACGATTTTTGAAATCACTTTTATCTCAATAAGTACGGGCATTACTGCACGTTTTCGGTTTCGGTAATTACGACTACGCATCATGTGATACCACGTTTATAATTTTAAGTATGGACAATACTTGTTACTTTCTTGGTCCAAAGATTTAGGACTACACGCACAGAAAATATTAACAAATTTAAGAAATTTCGAGTGTTTCACTAATATCATATGCGTTTAAATTGAAATAAACATGCATTATTTTCTGTAAATAAGGAAGACTACTCATACATTACAGTTTTTGGATACAAAACTACATTATTCACTTTAAGAAAAATATCGGATTTTTCTGGAACAACTAGGCCATTATTTGACGAGCTTTTTCATAAAGATATCCAAATACTTATGAACTCACCAACCATTGTGTTGACACTTTTCAAACTGCTTGTATTCTCAGGAAATCGCTAAGCAGGTAACAAAACACTTTTGAGGATGGGACGTTAAGGCGTCAAACTTATCTTATTTTGTCAACATATTGTAATTGAATTTGAAACATGTAATACATACAATGATGTAACTTTTTCAATTATATATATGTTGGTTGTGTTTACTTTCATCACTATTACCATTGTTGTTACGATACTACACATGAAGTCCTCCATCCCTGGACGTTTCCGCCATCCTTGGTTCAGGGGTGTGACAATATGCGAAGATCAAGTTGATTATTTGAACTATCGAAGAGGATCAAGTGTATGAGCAGCCCAAGTGTATTTATTCAATAATTGTATATTCAAGAATGCTATTGTTTAAGAATTTTATTCATTTTGATGATATTCTGTTAGAATCTATATAACTATATTAAAATTTATAAGGATATTAGTCTGTAAAAATATGTATGAATTTGTATTTAATTTCGGATGAATATTAAGAATAAAATCATAGACCCAAGTTGGATGTATATGAATAATATCTTATTCTTAAATCAGGTAAATTATCAAATATAAGTGCATTGGAAATGTATTCTGCAAGAATAAAACCAAAAATATATTTACTAGTTTATGGTTGACATTCTGTCATTCTGATATAATAAAATCGGATTTTTTAATTTGATTTAACTTAAAATATTGAAATTTTTAAAAATAAAGGAATTAATTA
Organism: Lactuca sativa; assembly: GCF_002870075.4. NCBI lineage: Eukaryota > Viridiplantae > Streptophyta > Magnoliopsida > Asterales > Asteraceae > Lactuca > Lactuca sativa. The sequence goes on along the minus strand of NC_056627.2, from coordinate 161,251,326 downwards.
TCCCTTAAATTCCAGAAATTTCCTTTTTTAATATAGGTAAATTGACCAAAATACCTTTATGCTTAACATTGTGTGATTATATGGTGTATGTTACCCTATTGTAATATCATAGACTCTTATATCATGACTTTTGATTATATTCCATCCAATGGTCAAGATCTGTGCATTCAGGCACACAATAATTAGTAGAAAGAAAATAACCTAAGCCTATATATATATATATATATATATATATATATATATATATATATATATATATATATATATATATACTAGCATTGTACCCGCGCAAAGCAGCGGGGTGTGTAAATTCTTTCGGTAATATGTTTCCTCTACAAAAAGGTTATGTTACAAAAGAAAGTACATGTCGAAGACAAAATAATCAAACTATGGTGTTTTTTGTTACATGATACATCAAATAACCGATAAAAACAAACTGGTCAAGACGACATAAAATATGAAATGTTTAAGTCATTCAAACAAAAATAAAGAATTATAAGAATACACAAAATATGAAAATTTGTAATAACACATGACTAATTATATATTATTAATCGTGCAACACTTCTTTATACACCACATTTGATGTATAAACTTCATCACCTTTTAAATTTTCGTTAGGCTTCACTAATACTTTTGTGTGCCTAGCAGAAACAATATTATGTAAAAAAAACTTAAAGTTTGTCTTCTTTATGATTTTATTACTAACTTTGGACTTTTATGCTATAAATTTGGATATGACGGCTAGTTTTTTTTCACTATCGTCGATTAGTTTCAATAGATGATTAGTTTTCTTTCCGCAGACGTCAAATATATTTATTTTAGTGAACACTTTCCTTTTGGCAATGATTATCTCCCTTATTTTTAATATGAATGTCATCAGATCAAATGAAAGTCTTAAACTCTTATATATTTAGCTTAGTCTTTTCTTTAGTTTAACATCATAATATCAATGTTAAATGCTATATATATATATATATATATATATATATATATATATATATATATATATATATATATATATATATATATATATATATATATATATATATATATATATACACATTCTCAGTTTCATTTCGGCAACTAAATTGTCTGTTTTATTTCAAAAAAATATTAGTTAGTTATAATTTCTTTTGCGGACGGTGAATAATTTTCTTTCGAAGAATCATCTATTTTTGTGAATTATTTGGTCATTCGTAAAAATACCATATCTCAAATGAATATACAATAATTAGTCACATATGATTTATAATTAAGATTAATATTTATTAGTTACGTGTTGGTGTTAATTTTATTAGGTGGAGAAAATAAGTGTAATAATAATAATAATAATAATAATAATAATAATAATAATAATAATAATAATAATAATAATAATAAAGACGTCAGAAAGCGGTGTTATAGAACCGATGGTTACGATAGTGGAAGACGGGAGATGAAGTCATTTTCTATTTTTGGACGGTGGGCTTTATAGCAGGGGAGGGAACAAATAGGTATATGCGATGAGAGAGATATTTGAGTCAACATGCTAAATTTAAGGATATTTAAAAGGGTTCAAAATTTGAATGAATTCGGGATTTGAGGGAACCAAATCAAATTGTTGAGAAATATAAGGAGATTTGATGAAAAATATTTGAATTCAAAACGTGGTTAAAATTTAATATTATTTTATTAATGGTTACTTGTACTATCAGCTTCATCATTTGGACGTCTTAAAAAAAATTATTATTATAATCAATCTATTTTTAGAAATAGTTAGATTTCTATTATAAGATAGTAAGATATATATAGGGTTGAGATCGGTTGAGAACTCATATTTTCCCGAAAACCCGAGAACTAAAAGTGGAGTGTTGGATCAAAAGTAATTCATTAAGGAAATGATTGTCATCTTACCAATTTCATTTAATGTTTAATTTTTTTGTGTCATTTAATATATTAATATAAATGTCTTAAAATTTACATCATAAATCAAATTTTCAGATTTTTTTTAAATATATTATTTTTTATTTTTTTTTAAAATGCAGATTTTTTAATTTTTTTTATAGAAAACATTAATATTTGAAAAAAAATTTTAAAAATATTTTTTTAAAAAAAACTGCAATTTTTTCAAAAAACTGCAATTAAAAAAAAAACATTTTTCTGCAATTTTTCTAATGAAAACTGCATTTTTTTCAAAAAAAAAAAAAAAGAAACTGCATTTTTAATTAAAAAAACTGCACTTTTTTCAAAAAAACTTCAAGTTTTTCTAAAAAAGTTACATTTTTTTTTCAAAAAAAACTGCATTGAAAAAAAAACTATAATTTTTCAGAAAAACTGCATTTTTTATTAAAAATAGTAAATTTTTAGGTGGATATATACATATTTTTTCAAATGCATGTATGTATATTTCTTATACTATAATATTCGTAAGTAAATCACAAAAAATCTCATTTTTATTAATTAATCTATAAACATAATAATACAAGTATTTTTTTCGATACAAAATAAAATACAAAAAAATAAAAAATGCTACAAATTTCAAAGCATTTTCGTCTTCGTATCAATATTTCCTTATTTTCTTCAATTTATCATTTTTCATCTCTTCAATATTCACCACAATTTCTTTCAAATCTACAAGAAAAAAAATGATTGATGCAAAAACACTCACAAAAGTATATATGTGATTTTATGTGATTAACATATGAATCACATGCGATTCTCATATGAATCACATCCGATTCACATATGAATCACATTTACTTATGACATCATATGTAAATCACATGCGATTCACATATGAATCACATGTGATTCACATATGAATCATATGTGATTCACATGTAAATCATATGTGATTCACATGTGAATTACATGTGAATTATATGTGAATCGCTAAAAGGAAACAAATTAAAATTAATAATAAAGAATCACAAGTGGTTCACATGTGAATAACAAGTGATTCACGTGTGAATCACAAGTGAGTCACGTGTGAATCACAAGATGAAGCTTAATAGAGAAGCAATTACCACAAATAATATGTGGTTAATTAGCTAATAGATAAAATATAATGTAAATTTTGCTCCTTTGTAGTTTTATTAATCTTTTTTTAATTACAATGTCAACAAACATCACATTTGTAGTTCGTGAATCGGAAAATCCATGTCTTACCGGTCATTATCATACAAAATGACAATATCTGCAGTGGCAAGATTGATACCAAGGCCTCCCGCTCTTGATAATAAAAACACAAACTTTTCACTTTCTGGCTTATTAAAAGCGTCAATGGAGGCATCACGATCTTCACCTCCAGTGTTTTCGTCAATACGATAGTATAAATATCCACGAAACATCAAGTAATCTTCTAGAATGTCCAGCAGCCTTGTCATCTATAATAGCGTAAGTATACCACAATTTCAATGACTTTATCCTCTATAGTGTACTGTTTATAGTTGCTTAAAATTAGCAAACAAACATTTCAACTATTAATCAAATGGAAAGGAAAGAAGCTAAAGGAATATTTGTGCAAAATCAGAACACTTGAACTTCTTTCTTCTGCCCAATTTTGTGAGCACGATCCTGAGCTTGCAAATCCACTTGTGGATTCCTACAAAATTAAATTTATATTCAGTTAAACAAAACTACCAACTATTTTATAAATGTCATAAAATATGATGGAATCATGCATTATTCCATAACTTGATGCAGTTGCAGTGCAATCGTGCATTAATCTCAAACCTGCAATATGTGCAGCATCAAGATAAGCTCGCGTTTGTAAGTCTGTGAAATATGATGGAATCCCGGTCACAAAGCTTGAAACATGGTTTTCAAGGTTTTTCTCTGCCATTTGCTTTAATTTTGCAAACGACGTTCCCAAAATCTGCATAGGTCTATAAGTGTGTTTCTCATTCAAGTATTGTACGAGAATCAAAACACCACCATCAGAAGCTTCACTGGTTTCAAAAGGTAGTAACTTAAGATCATCCTGCACTAGTGGATTCTTGTATTCACTTCCAATTAACCTTTTAACTTGAGAAATATTAGATTTAGGTTTTATAGTAGCAGATGCAACTCCAGCAGAACCCAAAAACTTTTGCTTCTCACCAAAACTCACCACAACAGGTGTCTTGCGATTTGATTTGTCATTCAATAATACATCAATCCCACGGTTTTTTGCAGCAACGATTACACAGTTTTCATTCCCAATATCAAACCCAACCACACTCATTTCTAAAATTTTAAGTTTCAGCACAGTTTATTACGCATAAATCGATTCAATTATGAACAGTGGCTTCACCTAAATCATGTTAACAAAAAAAATCAGTCCATATAACTCCAAATTAACCAAAGTGAAAAAGAGAAATAGAAGTTCAGGTGATAATGTGGAATTGTGTAATTATCAGAACTCGAAACGTAATTCTACAATAGAAATTTCTCAATTAGAACCCTGATGAGTTCTGTAGTCGTATATTTTAGAGGATAAATGGCAAACGCGCTGACGAAGGGAAGCGGCGGAGGAAAAGAGAGACATACCTTGAAGTCAAAATGAAGGCCTAGAGGCAGACGTAGAAATCAATTCGAAGGGATATAGGTGGATCAGATCTCTGTTATCGATGGTTAGCAGAGAGGGGAGGGAGGTTGGAGAATCATCGACGGAGATAATGGCACACCGATGTAGTTCTGATCATCGAAGGAGAGGCTGGAGGATCTCTCAATCTCTTGTGGATGCTTTGCCTGGCGAAGGCACCGCCACCGTGAAGACGAAGCAACAACGATGAAGACTTGTGTGTGTGTGTGAGAGAGAGAGAGAGAAAGAAAGAAAGAAAGAAAGAAAGAGAAGATAAGAATCGGTGTTGAATAATGAAAGAAATGGTTTTCTAAATTAATTAAAACAATTACTAATTATATTTTTCATACCCAATATAACCATATGATTTTATTTTAAAAGTCTAAGTTACCAATGAAGTTTGTTTTTAATTACAATTATGCCATCTTTGATTTAGAACGTTAAAAATTTTGATCTAACATTTCACTTTTAGTTCTCGGGTTCTCTGGAACCTATGAGTTCTTAAATTATCCTCTCTCTCTCTCTCTCTCTCTCTCTCTCTCTCTATATATATATATATATATATATATATATATATAGTAAAAATCATGACTAAGTCCCGATTAATCCCTAGGCGCTACTCGAGTGATTAAAGGGCGCCTTTCGATTAATTCTTGCATACATAATGAGTGAAACATTCTGAAAAAGTTTTATCTCAATGGAAACTATTTGAGGCATGATTAGTGTTTTATTAATCATATTAACCTATTTTGTTATCATATTACTGGTATTTACAAACTTTGATATGATATTACTCCTATTTAATTTTTTAAAATTCAACAAATTACCAATTAATGGTCCCCGATTAATCTCTGAATAATAGATTAATCCCTTAACCCCAGCCACCGACTAGCTAACGTCGAACGTTTTTTACAACCTTTATATATATATATATATATATATATATATATATATATATATATATATATATATATATATATATATATATATATATACACACACACACACACACTAGGTAATTCCAAGTGTCGTCCAAAGGATAACCCAATTTCATGATGCATTACATGTCAAGAGTAAGGGTATTCTATTCGGGTCTAATATATATTGCATGATGCGTACGTGTCAAGAGTAAGGATATTCTACTTGGGTCTAACACGCACACACACACACACACACACATATATATATATATATATATATATATATATATATTGCATGATGCGTTACGTGTCAAGAGTAAGGGTATTCTACTCGGGTCTAACACACACACACACACACACACACACACACATATATATATATATATATATATATATATTCACATTCATTGCATAGTAGAATGTTGTTTTTTGGTGCTTCACACAACATATATTAGCGTATGAGTAGGCTAGATGTATATATCTATATATACCAATATACATAGCTATTGAAGTGATTAGAAAATTTGGCTATGATGGTGAATGACTTCCCTAGCATTCTTCATAAAGCAAGACTTGTCACGGGGACTTATTTCTAATTTGTAAGCATAATATTCTCTAACTGAAACGAACTTTGGGTTATAAGATTTCTTTCCCAATATTGCAAAAGAAAAAGAAAATAATTTACAATTATGTGAAATACAACTAATGTAATTAAGGAGAATATATCTTACTATTTTCTTCCATGCTTAGCAAATCTTCTGCATTTACAAAACTTTGTGGGGGAAATAAGCTTCTTAGCTACGGAAATAATTCTTCCTCATTTGTTCTTGTCAGTTTCACTCTTCTTAACTCTTAAGAATACCTTGATGCCAACCTAGCTCTCCGAATGGGAACATCAAAGGGTAATGTAAAGGGTCATAACAACCAAAATAGTATTGAACGCTCTTAGATTCATTGTTATACGTTTTCACCTCAATACTTCTAGTACCATAATCCTCATTATCTTCTCCATTTATCCAGATCGTTGCAACTTGTGAAACCTATGGTTTTTTATATACTCGTTGATCCTGACCGTGGATTGTCTGAAGAATAATCTTATAATTATCCAAAACAGGAACATCTCTTAAATATCGGAAAAAGCGAGCATAAGGATTTTGATCAAGATATTTAACACATTTTCCAATCAAATCTTCCGACAAACATGGACAAGTGGAAATGCGATTTTCTATTTCATGCTCAGTATTGTGAAAGTACAACGGGAGACTTTTTGAGCTATTATTCTAAGGCACTAAGTCATTTATGAAATGGTATACTTAGCCTTGTACCCTGAATGTGGAAATTCCTTTGTTTCTCTTAGCAAGAGCTTTGTCTACTTTAACACCAAAGGAATTGAAGTAAATGAAAATACATTATTGTACGATCTTACATATGGTCTAAACATTTTTGCTTCCTATGACATTGAACATAAAAGGTTGTGCATAACAACCGGTGGTTCATTATTTGATAAAACAATAGAACCATCTGAGCCAGATGTAATTTGTTTTTGAATAAAACTTTATAGCACCACAATAGCAACAATTTGCAACATTAGGAAGTCTATCAGCAACAGAAGGAATAAACTTTAGTAATTCTCTTCCTTTTTTACATTTATGTTTTCCTTTTACACTTTTTGATGTTTCACTTGAAGAACCGGAAAGATTTTAGGTTGGTTTTTTGGATGATATAAAGAATTTATTTGTATTTTTACTCCATAATGACTATACACTTACCCTCTTTATTGCTTATAGAAACATCCTTACATTAAACATCACTCAAATAAAGGTTTAAGCAACAATCAATTTAGGTGCTTGTATTGGTGGCTTATCACAATCAAACAGTAAGTAAACCAATAACCTAAGAGTGAAGTTAAAATTTTTTCTTTTAGATGATTTAATTAACTTTGCGCCAAAAAAAAGTCGTTAGCCTTAAGTTGTTTGTCATAATCACATATGCCCTAAAGACACAAGTTATTAGCTTTCAATGATTATCTGTAGTAATCAAATAACCATAAGCCTAAATGGCCCATAAAAAATAAGTCATTAGCCTTAAGTTGTATGTCATAATCCCGTATGCCCTAAATACAAAATCCATTAGCTTTAAATGATTATTTGTAGCAATCCAATAGCAACCAATTACTTGTTATTGAAATTAATGTTTGTTATGTATAATCAAAAGGATGATTATATTTTGCAATATGGTCCAAAATTGTGAAAATCCATAATTTTTTGCTATAAAAACAGTTTGCAGGTTCCGGTATTAACCAAAATTGTAAAAATTAATTTTTTTTATTATAAAAACTCTGCAGGGGCAATATGGTCAAAAATTGTGAAAATCCATAATTTTTTGCAATAAAAAAAGTTTGCAGGTTCCGGTATTAACCAAAACTGTAAAAATTAAAATTTTTTTATTATAATAACACTGCAGGGGCAATACGGTCCAAAATTGTGAAAATCCATAATTTTTTGCTATAAAAAAGTTTGCAGAATCCGGTAATAACCAAAACTTTAAAAATTAAACTTGTTTTATTATAAAAACACTGCAGGGGCAATATGGTCCAAAATTGTGAAAATCCATAATTTTTTGCTATAAAAACAGTTTGCAGGTTCCGGTATTAACCAAAATTGTAAAAATTAATTTTTTTTATCATAAAAACTCTGCAGGGGCAATATGGTCAAAAATTGTGAAAATCCATAATTTTTTGCAATAAAAAAAGTTTGCAGGTTCCGGTATTAACCAAAACTGTAAAAATTAAAATTTTTTTATTATAATAACACTGCAGGGGCAATACGGTCCAAAATTGTGAAAATCCATAATTTTTTGCTATAAAAGCAGTTTGCAGAATCCGGTAATAACCAAAACTTTAAAAATTAAACTTGTTTTATTATAAAAACACTGCAAGGCAATATGGTACAAAAATGTGAAAAGCCTTAATTTTTTGCTATAAAAACAGTTTGAAAGGTCTGATATTGACTAAAACTGTAAAAAAATGATTTTTTTCACCATAAAAAGACTGTGCAGCGCAATATTGTCCAAAAATGTGAAAATCAATAATGGATTTGATATATGTAAATTGGGATAAATAATTCAGTTGATATTGAGGCCCAATAAAAACATAATGGATTTCATATATGTAAAATGGGATAAATAATAAAATTGCTTTTGGACTTAATCGACTAATACCAATTTTTACATTTCAATATTTCCTTCTGCCTACCCCTCAGAGTTGGTCAAGAAACATCTAAGAAGCGATGGGTTTTCAGGTAATTGAATTTCTTCCTGTGACCTCACTTTATTGATATCAAATTTTAATTAGAAACGTTGTCACACGATTCCTTCAATTTGTATAAATGTCAGTCAATGGTTTTAATTTGATCCACATTTTGTACTGTTTTAAAGTGTTATTATTCAAGAACAGTCGATTGAAGAAGTTTACCATGTTAAATCCTATGCACATAAGGCGTTTGATGATTTTTTTTTTAATTTGTTTATTTCAGTTATGATACATGACCACTTCACACCTGAAAAATGAAATTCTTAGCAAGGTTGGAAGTGATTAGGAGCCAGGGGTAGTCTCGTCCAACACCACAAAGTTGGTCAAGAAACATCCAAAGAGCAGTGTCTGTGCAGGTAATTGAATTCCTTCCTTTGATCTCATTTTTGTGAAACATCCAGGTGACCTCTTTGATCAATTCACAGTTCATAATCCACCACACTTCAATTTAGTTATTATTCTGAGTAATTTTCTGTAGAAATACGGTTTACAATATTTATGTGGCTGAATAATTATCATAATGGTTACTAGGATGATGCACTTCTTGAAAACAGTAATAGTAATCTTTTATGTTAAGTTTGTTTCTGTGATGTCATTTTACTTGAAGAATGGAAACTTCATAGTGGACAAAATAACGAATAGGGGAGGAACACTAGACTAATATTGACCCATATTTTTTGAATTATCCAACAAATTGCTCCTATTTTAATGTAGTCCAATTTGTAGTGATTTTACTTTTCATACCATACTGAATGTTCAATGTCGTATCAAATTTTACATGTTGGGATGGATATCTTTTACAACAGATCCTTACAAAAAGATGGACAAGTCTTGGATGGGAACTGATAGACACAAAAAGCCTTACATCGATGGAGTTGCAACATTTTTGGATTATGCAGTCTGCAATTTGAAGATCTCAATGAATATGGACCCACTAGATTCCAAAATAAAAATAAAAATTCCATGTCCGTGTATTAATTGTGTAAACCACATAAGTCTTCATGTGTCAGAAGTAGATCATCACTTAGGTGTTGTTTGTTTTTTCTGAGGCAAAATGTCTGCAGTCTGCGGACCACATCTATAAACCTCTACAGTAGAAGAGGTGGACCAAACATCTGCAATCTGAAAAAAAAAAAAAAAAAAAAAGACTTTTTGTTTTTTTTTAACATCCGCGGACTACTAAAATAAACTGAAATCTAGATAAACTGATTTTTTTAAGCTTCAAAATGATTTTTAATATTTTTATGACTTTGTTATAAATAATTAACGAATCTAGATCAATTTTTATGTATTATTATATAAAAAATAAAAATAAAAATGCTATAAATTAACGTATATATTTGATAAAAACCAACAACTTTTGTTGCAAAGTTATAACCAAACATTATAATTAGTGATCAAAGAATTTGATATATAAATGGATGGAAATAAACTTCGATTTTTTCAATTAAATCTATTAAAAATGTACCATTAATATTTTTCTCTAAAAATCGACGATATTGTATTAAATAATGTTTTACAAAATTTGGCAAAATAATATAAAAATGTATTATGATTTTTTTCATATTTATATAAACAACTTCAACAACTGTTATTGTAATAAATCTTATTTATAAATTTGTCAAAAATATCATATTTGTATCGTCGAACGTTTTTTTTTAAGTTTTGTAATTTTTTTTTTCAAATTGTGTACCATTAATAAAGTCGGAAAAAAATATAAATTAAAAAAAAAACTTGAAAAAAATTAAGATATATATGTTTTTTAGGCTAGAACATGTTTGAAGATGTTAGAAGACTATGGTCCACAACTGCGTTAAGAAGAGGGCGCGCATATATTTTTATGTCTGCAGTCTTCAAAAAAACAAACAGTCTGCGAAAGCAAATGTATGTCTGTGGTCTGCGCAGCGTAGACAGAAGAGACTATGCAGATCTGCAGACAAAAAACAAACACTATCTTATTCAGATATGGAATTGATCAAAACTATACAAAATGGATTAAGCATGGAGAAGAAGAGGACCAACCAAGAAATGTTTCGTTTAAAGACACCTACTCAATGAACACAACATGCGTCGATGAATCCATGAGCTTCACAATAGGAATTCCAACAGATGCCGAAGATAAGTAGACATGGTTAAAGCCACAGAAGAAACTTTCATAGGAGATCATGTCAAATTTCAAAAACTAATTAAGTATTAGTGACAAAAAATACTTATGGTCACATGTTTTTTTTTCTGTTATCATAACAAAATATTCACTTTTCGACACACATAAGAATTAAACAGTAATCATGAAATACTAATAGCCATATGTTTCTTCTTTTTTCACGATGATTGTTAATTTTAGTTGAACGTAAAAATTAAACCATAACCATACAACACTTGTAGTTCAAGGTTTTTTTTTCATTAAACCTTAAGCATATAATACTTATAGTCCTTGTTTTTTTTCCTTAAAACATGGCCGTAGAATACTAAAGGTCACATGTTTTTTTTATGATTATTAATATTTTTTACTTATAATCACCTATATATATGAAATGAATAAATGTCCACAAAATAATAATAGTCATATATTTTTTTTCTTTTATCAAGACTATTATTAACTATTAAACACACATAAGAGATTAAATCATGACTATGTGTTCTAAAAATTGGCAATAAAATACTCAGTCACATATTTTATATTTAATCATAGTGTTTTTTTTTTTTTTTTTTTTTTTTTTTTTTTTTTTTTTTTTTGCTTTTACACACCTAATAATTTAATCAGTAACCGTTAAATACTTACAATCAATTTTTTTTTCTTTTATGATGACTATCTTTTACTTTTATACATACACCAAATTGTAAAAAGTAACAATAAATTACTTATAGTTACAAATATTTTCTTTTTTTATGAATATGATATACCTTTTAGCCACACATAACATGTTTAACTGTGACTATAACATACTTATACTTATACATTTTTTTCTTTTATCATGACAAATGTTTATTTTTAGACACACATAATAAACTAAACATGACCATAAAACACTTATAGTTACTTGTTTGATTGCTCTTAATCAGTGTGTAATAAACGCTATCGTATGAACACACAAATAATTAATGTAGTCATATATTACCTTTTAGTTACGTTGCATTCAAATGTCAATATCTATTCCATGATACAGTCACATAAACATTTGTTTCATGTGACCATATAATAATCTATTGTCTCTAATAAAAACCATCACAAAGTTTTTCCATATATCTAACAAAAATGTGACGAATGGTGACATTTGACCTCATTGTTTCGGTATGGCTAATAATTGTCACATTTGTTATGTTTAAACGTGTCTAAAGGTTTCAACTATATTACTAATGGTCATGAAATACAACTTAAAATGTCATTAAAACAATGGCAGAATTTTAGCAATAACCTTTAGACACAATTTTAGTCAAAAGTGTGGTTGGGCGGTTTTGGTAAAAGTGTGACCATAGGTCATTTTTGTACTAGTGTCTGCTATAAATTTGTAGTTTCTATTTCCTAGACATTCGAACTAAGAGTATATTTCCTAAACATTTGACATAAGATAAGAATTGTTTGTGTAATAAATTCTCGATGATTAAAAGATATTATAATATTTGTTTTTTTTAACGTTTTGTCCTGTTATTCACTATTCTTTTATTTTTGTTTTCCATCAAAAGATCATGATATTTATAAAAGAAAATGATGTTTCTTTTGTTAACCATCTCCTAACTTCTTATTATATCTCCGAACCTCCTTATATATCGCTATTAATAGATTTTAAAAAATTCAAGATGGTTAAAAGATTTTCAGTTTTGTTTGGTGTTGGCCACAACCACAGGTATCAATATTATTTTTTCACATATGTCCGTTTAAAAAATAGCATATTTTCTGTAAATATTTTCACAAAAATTATACATCTACAAATATATTCTCAACTTAAAACTTATATTTATACATTCAGATATGTAAGATAGCACTTCTTTCAAACTTTATTTACACTAATATTTATAGTTTAAATTTTACATATTTATTCAAATTAGATAAAATAATATATATTTCTTAAAAAATTACATTTCAAGAATTTCATTCACGATTTAATAAAGTAGTTTATGACTCTCATTCATATTATTTATATCTTAAAAATATACTTGATTGTTTTAATTATTTCATCAAACACATTGTGTATACCACATAAATTCACGGTTTAATAGAGAATTTCATGACTATCATTCAGAGTTATTAACCATATCCATAGTTTAAAACTTACCTAATTTTGTTGAAAGATTTCATCAAGCACCATATGTGCACTAGACATATAAGATCTATATACACCATGCAAATCAGATCTGATGTATACCCAGTGTAATAAAGAGAAATAGAAAATTGAGGTGAGGAGGAGAAGGCGGTGGTGGAATAGATCACCATCAACCACCATGAAATACAACACATACACTAGATCTAACCTGGAATTGCACAAATACATCAGATTTGATGGATATCTTGTAGTGTTTTCACTAGAGACTATAAAGAAAAATGTTCTAATCTGAAGCAAATGAAACTTACTTATGTTCTTGTTTTAGATCTATACTTCACTGGAAAAGCTAGACAACGAAGACAGTCAGTAGTTTATACTAGTAAGGTGGTCCGACGACGGCGTAGACAACAACAATATTATTCTCGTTAGTGGTTTCTAGCTCCAGATCTGATGTATGTCAGAGTTCCATGTCTGATACCCGCTGGAGTATATCTGAAGCAACGATAGTATCTAATGGTCTTACATCAGTGTTTGACGGGAGGAGAAAACGATGGTGTTTACATCAGATCTCATCAGATCTGACGAGATCTGTGTTTTCTTCAATTTTGGAAGTCGTCGAAGGTAAGATGGATATGATGAAATCTGTAAAACGGTGTTGGAGAAAATGATGGTGATGGTTTGACAGTGGTTTAACGCCGATGATTGGTGGTTGAAAGTCGGCAAAGGTTGGTGGTAGAAAGTCGTCGCAGGATGGTAGTGGACTAGATCTAGACTAGATCTGAACATATCTAAACTCGATCTGATGGAAGAGGAGGTAATAGTGGGGTTGGTTACCAACGGTTTTCGGAGGTGGTCAATGGCAGTTGTTCGCTGGTGGTAGAAGGAGGCGACGGTTCTCCGACGGTAGGAGGCAGCGGTTCTCTGACGCTAGGAGGCAACGGATGTATGATTGTGGTTGTTGGTGGCAACTGGTGGAAATGGTTGGGTGTTCTTCAAGTTTGGTAGGAGATGTTCCAAAAGTATCAGATGTGTTTTGTTCTTAGAAAATATTAGTTACATAAAAGTAATAGATCTAGGTTGTACAATAAATTTCTTAAAAAGACTATTATGTCCATATTGTTTTTTTATTTGTCATTTATAAAAACTTAAAAAATCAAAATATTAAAAAAGACAAAAATAACATAAAAATAAATGATTCCTACAGTTCTTAACTTTTAGTAGTTCTCATTTTATCTTTTATCTTATACTATATTATAAAGCATATTAGTCATATCTTGAATTTTAAGATGTATAAGATAATAAACTTTTTGTACAAATCAATTATGCATAATAAATCATTAACACTTACCAAAAGTTTGCAGACTTGAATTAAGGAATGCTATTAAATTTGGAACAAAATGATAATTTTAAAATATTAAATTCACGTGTGTGTACATATATATATATATATATATATATATATATATATATATTAATTTATATTTCTTAAACTAGACACTGATATTAATTAATTTACATCAACTATACACAAATATACAAACAGAGAATATAAATATAAGGTCTAAACACAAATATTTTATTTAAAAGTGGTAATTTTTTTATAACAAAATAACTAATAATAAAATCTAATCATTATTGCCAATAAAAAAAACTATTCGTTAAAATGGTTATTTATCTTCGTCGCTTTACGCGGGTACACATCTATTATATATATATATATATATATATATATATATATATATATATATATATATGTGTGTGTGTGTGTGTGTGTGTGTGTGTGAGGTTCAATAGAGAACCATAATTAACAATGAATCAAGGAACCAACCGTGAGCGTCGAAAATCATAATGATCAACGGCCAAGGAAATAGATGTACACTTGTACATTGGACGCACACACACTGGTTTATACCAAAACATCCACCTCCTTACCAAAAACCTACCTCTTTTTCTTTCGTTTAAATTTTTTTAGGCCACATTTTTTATCGAAAAAATAACCCGAATATATCGTTGTTCTCGATTTTTAGTCCTCTTTCCTAAGAGATCCATGATGATATATAAAAAACGAACTTTTTTTTCAAAAAAAAAAAACCCCACTTCATTTTGTTATTTTATCAATATTTAAGTTTGTTTTTATAAAAAAAACTAATTATACCAAAAAATATTAATTTTTTGTACTATATTAATAAACATCAACACCGACTAAAAAAACCCTCTGTCAGTATAGATTCACACTATGAATCTAAACTGTAAATATTTCAGTTTTTAACATTCACAATGTGAAAAAGTTCGATCAGTTTAGATTCACATTGTGAATATAACTTACTATTTTGCATGCTATGAATCTGAGAAGGTTCACAATGTTAATCTGAACAGGTTCAGAATATGGATATGAATAGGTTCACAATGTGAATCTGAACTGAAATATCTTTTTTTACACGAATATGAATCTATGTTTAAAAAGTACAAAAAACATGAATTTTGATATATTTTTTAATTTGTTTGTATAGAAAATAGACCTGAACTTTTCAACAAAGAAAATGAAGTGACTTTTTTCGAAAAAAAAAGAGTAAATTACCGAAATCGTCCCTGTGGCTTGGTCAAAATTGCACGTTTGGTCCCTAACTTTTTTTTTGCACTCGGATCGTCCCTGTGGTTTGATTTTGTTGCGTATTTCGTCCTTGTGGTTTGATTTTGTTGCATTTTCCGTCCCTTACATACATAAAGTTAGCGACCAAACATGCAACTTTTACCAAACCATAGGGACGAAAAACGCAACAAAATCAAACCACAGGAACGATCCGAGTGCAAAAAAAAAGTTAGGGACCAAACATGCAATTTAGACTAAACCACAGGGATAATTTCAGTAATATACTCAAAAAAAATCGTTTTTTATATATCATTATGGAACTCTTTGGAAAGAGGACGAAAAATCGTGAACAACGGTATACTCGGGTTTTTTTTCGATCAAAAATATGTGCTACAAATAAATTAAAAGAAAAAAAGGAAGTGCTTTTTTTTTTATAATCTGGTGCATGTGCGTCCATTGTAAAAGTCTACAACCCTTGTTTTTGCCGTTGATTACTTTAAATTTCGACGTTTTGGATTGGTTCGTTGGTTCATTAATTAATAATCGTTCTCTATTATATATATATATATATATATATATATATATATATATATATATATATATATATATATATATGGTTAGGTTATTTTGTTTTCAATATAGATTGTGTGCATGTGTAATTGATTCTGGACCTATCAATTTAGTTATTTTAAGAAAGTAATTAATGCATATTACATGTTGAAGATATAATGGGTATTAATTACATCTTCAGCATTTAATATGCATTAATTACTTTCTTAAAATAACTAAAATGATTGGTCCAGAATCAATCATACATGCACACAATAGAGAGTGAAAACATTTGAACATAACTCTCTCTCTCTCTCTCTCTCTATATATATATATATATATATATATATATATATATATATATATATATATATATATGGGGATATGGAATATACATTACAGCCCCACCTAAGCTTAGGTACTAAACCTCTAAAATATGTCGTTTTAACATGGTAAATTTACCCGGTTTGGTTTCACTTGGTAAATATATCATTCTCCATAACATTTCTTTCTTTCATTATCGTTTTATCATCTCTGTTTTCTTTCCTCAATTATCGTTTATTACTTCATCTAAGTGAACAAAACTAAACCGTAAACCTAAACCTAAACCCTAAATTTAAACCCTAAACACTAAAGCTAAACCCTAAACCCTAAATCTAAACACTGAACCCTAAACCCTAAACCCTAACCCTAAACCCTAAACCTTAACCCTAAACCCTAAACCCTAAACATAAACCTAAACCCTAAACCCTAAACTCTAAACCCTAAACCCTATTGTGTCGATCTTGAATTTACATCTTGAAGTATTAATCGTGAATCCATTAACCGTAATCTTTATATAGTAAAACAATGTATTTTCAAAAGGTTTAGTACCTAAGCTTAGGTGGGGCTGTAATGTATATTCGCTTTTCCTATATATATATATATATATATATATATATATATATATATATATATATATATATATATATATATAGAGAGAGAGAGAGAGAGAGAGAGAGAGAGAGGTGGGTTAAATTCAGAAAATAAAAAAGGTTGAGAATGGGGGAATCATTCTCAGCCACTCATTTAATCTAAGCATAAAAGTCACGGTGGCAAACTTGTAAATATCGTAATAACCTTCAATCTCAAATACATAACTATAGAGAATTCGATAATTGTTCGTTCATCATCAAAATTTTCCTCAAACCTTCAATAATTATCCAGATTTCTTCAACTAAACCGGAATTTCTTCGCTGTTAATGAAATTGGAATCGGATTCTGGACTCGCAGTCACAGTCGACATTGAGGGACTTAGAATCGGTAATCACAGGTTCCCAATTGGATTTTCGGAAATCAAAATCAAATTGAGAAATCAATCAGAGATAGGATGTCGCATCTGAAGTCGAAATCGGAAGTATATGATGATTTGGAATTGATAACTTGATGTTTTTAACATTTTTAAAATAGTTAACTTGTTTACACTCCAACTGTTTGATGAAATGCATAAACTAAATTACCACGTTATATTCACATATGAATATGTTTTCTCACCTGAATTAGTATATGATTATTAAAAATACAAAACAAATATGCAAGTCTGTATGTTATTCATATGTGAATAACATATAAAAATTATATATATTTGTCAAAATACCTTCAATATTCATAAGTGAATATACCTTGTAATATTCATATGTGAATATACTGTGTAATATTCATAAGTGAATATATATCATCTAATATTTACAAGTGAATATACTGTGTAATATTCACATGTGATATACCATGTAATAGTATGTAATATTCACATATGAAATATCATTTAATACTCATAAGTGAATATATCATCTAATATTCACAAGTGAATATATTATGTTAATATTCACAAGTGAATTCATCGTCCAACATTAAAATATGAATATACTATGTTTATTATATGCTATATTCATATATGAATGATACTTAAATTGTAAAAAAAAATCATACTTTTTATTCATAAGTGAATAACGAATGTACTGTAATAAAACTTGATGTATTGTTATTCATTTATGAATAACGATAGCTGAAAATATAAAAAAAATAAATTTTTTATTTTATCTTAAAACTATATCAATATGGATGTCTATTTGTAGAGAATAAAAAATCATGAATTTTGGTATATTTAAAATCATTTTTTGATAAAAAATAGCTTATAAAAATTAAAAAAAAAAACGAAAAAAACCTATGTTTTTGTATATATTAAGGTAATGATTAGCATAGTTTAAGGAAATATGTTATGTTGGAAAACACATGTGCATTTGTTTCCCATTTCCGCCGGTGTCGGTACATTGGAGGCTTTTGCGGCAAAAATAAATGATTGGCTGAGAATGATTCCCCCATTCTCAACCTTTTTTTTCTCAATTGAACTCTCCCCAATATATATATATATATATATATATATATATATATATATATATATATATATATATATATATATATATATATATATATATATATATATATATATATATAAACCCTTTTTTTCGGAGCGTGTAACGGGCATTAGATGGGTTTGTAAAAGAATGCGACTTTGCATATACACTGTTTCCAACATTTCCACCGCTTCTAGAAACTATGCAATGTTTCTCAGTACCATCACATCCATCGAAATTGCCCTCCACCACCCCTCATCTCTCTTTCTTCCCTTCTTTTCGTCTTCCACTATCGGGCCATCCCATAAACACCTTTTTTTCTGGTGTCGCTACACACCATTTGTACAATTCTAATGACGTCATGTCATCCAACATTGGAACGACGCCAATAAAATTGGAGGCAAAAGGATTGAGGTGAAACGATACATTGTTTTTTCCACAGCTTCTGGAAAACCATGCAGCCAATCAACCTCTCATACGCCTGTTGAAGATAAAGGGTATATATATATATATATATATATATATATATATATATATATATATATATATATATATATATATATATATATATATGGGAACTGATTCGTACACAACAAATTTTTTTCATACACAACAATTTATGCATTAATGTATTGTATTGTACAACTCTATAAAACATGAATTGTTGTGTATGGATAAAAAATGTTGTGTACGAATCACTTCCCTATATATATATATATATATATATATATATATATATATATATATATATATATATATATATATATATATATATATATATATATATATGGGAACTGATTCGTACACAACAAATGTTTTTCATACACAACAATTTATGCATTAATGTATTGTATTGTACAACTCTATAAAACATGAATTGTTGTGTATGGATAAAAAATGTTGTGTACGAATCACTTCCCTATATATATATATATATATATATATATATATATATATATATATATATATATATATATATAATAACTTATAAAAGAAATCCTACTATTTCTATAAATAGATCCAATAAAATAATATTATTTTTTAAGACGTTCAACTCTCTAAGTATAAAGTATAACTAATAATGAATAAAATAATATTAAATTTTAATATGATTACTTTTGAAATCTTATCTCTTCCAAAAATTTGACCCGATCTCTTATCCAATTAAAATAAAACAAATAATCCATTATATTGGCTATTTTATTTGTAATTTTTTTAAGCTTTATTTATTGTTTATGCCTTCTAATCGAAATTGACCAATCAGTTGTAAAATCAAATACTTTGTTTAATATTAAGAAAAAATATCTATGTATGATTTATGACTAATATAAAATTAGTATTCCATTTGTTATTCATGTTCCATGAAATATGATTGTATTAATTTTATTATTTTTCGGTTTAAAAATTTAGATATTAAAGTGGATAATAGGATATATCCGTTTAGACTTATCTGTATCAAGCAAACCGGGTTGTTAAGATTAACTTTGATTCTCTCTTTTATTAACTTTATCAATACTAATAAAGGTATAAGCAAGTCACTTCGTATGGATGTGTCATGATTTCTAAAATGGAGGACTATAAACGTATACTACACACCAAAATATTTAGTTTCTTTTGTATTGCGAGGGTTACATTTATTTGTTGCCGTAAAACCGATCGATAACAATATGCATATGTTTTGTGTTACTTGAAATGTAACATGTTTCCGTATAGAACTTATTGCCGAATGAGAAACTATTTTTCGCCGCCGCTTTGCGCGGGTCTATGGCTAGTATATATATATATATATATATATATATATATATATATATATATATATATATATATATAGGAATGAGTTCTATGGAAAACAAATAACTAGGGCAACATCTACCGGAACCAATAATCAAATGACACGTGTCTATTTCTTTCTTCACAAGTAATGTATTGTAGAAGTTATTGTGGAAGTGATGTGTTATTATGTTTTCATTGGTTCAAATATGTGTTGCTTTAATCATTCATTTTCCATATAACTCTTCCCTATATATATATATATATATATATATATATATATATATATATATATATATATATATATATATATATATATATATATATATATATATATATATATATATATGGAAAAGTGAATATACCCTTAAGGGTATATAAGCTTAGGTACCCAAACTCATAATAATGCGTCGTTTTGTTTGATATATTCATTATAATATTGTTAAACTTCAATCCTTAGATTTATATTCAATATTTTTAAATTTTCACTATTATCTTCCTCTTACATCACATCTTTTTGTTGAACACTTACTAGACTATATATATTATTGTTGAAAATGACAATTATGTAAGAGGAAGATAAATATGAAATTTATAAAAATATTTGAAGTAATTCAAGTTAGAAGTTGAATTATAAGAACATTAGACAATTATAATGTCTATATATGATACAAAACGATGTAGTATTGTGAGTTTGGGTACCTAAGCTTATATACCCTTGAGGTATATTCACTTTTCCCACATATATATATATATATATATATATATATATATATATATATATATATATATATGCGATCTTCTCTCTATTCAAGATAAGTTCGTTTCAATCTGTTTCAACTGCTTTCCGGTTTGCCATAAGATTTTTCTCTTCCTCATCGTCTTTTATCATTGTTAATTTTTAGTTTTTCAGGGTCTTAATAGAGATGCCCTACAGCAGGAGCAATTCAGGCCCAAAGATGAACAGTTTTCTTTGGATTGCATGGTCTCTAGGGTTTTTTTTGTTACCCGAACAATTGCTGCATTTTGTTTGATTTTTTGAAATCACTGAAGGAATCAATTGTCAAGTAAGAAATCACCCTACTCGTAATCTTTAACTTTCAGTTTATGGTTCATTTGAAACCATAGCTTTGTTGGTATATGTGTAATTTGTTTGAAATCCATTCAATTTTCAAGTATCATAGCTATAGGTTTGCATAGAATATTGTAAATCTCCTTCAGATCGCAACTTAGGCGATGATGCTTTTTTTATTTCTTTTATTTGGTGTTGAGAATTTTCTAGGGCTTTTAATCGAACCTGCATCATCATCCTTTATTTCTTTTCTTAAGTTGGTGCTTTTTAGTTTATGAACAACTATTTTGTTGTGAAAGGTTAATGTTTAATTTTTCATTTCCCATCTCTTTGATTATTTATCTTTTGTAAATTGTGAATTATTATGTAAGGAAGTTCATTTCAATTTGTGAATCTGTTGGGGAATTCTGAAAAAACACAGAGCTAAATCTACTTGTTTACAAAGTTTTGTCCTCCTTAGTGTTGAATGTATTCAAAGATATATATTTCAATTTCTTTTCGTTTTTTGTGTTTTTCTAAACTTGGATATATTCCTGTGAATTTTGGGATATATTCCTATGATTTTTGGCATGAGATTGTTGAAGAGAAGGAAGAAATATTAGGCTGTATATTCCCCCTCAAATGAGGTGAGGTTTTCCCATAGGATATTCAAAGACATTGCCATAAACTGAGCAGATGAATTGGTAATCGTTTTTCAATATTATTATTACAGGTTTGCTATCATCTTTTTTTTCCCTCATCAACTCAAATATGTAAACCCTAACCATTTGGGAGAAAGTGACATCTCATGACTTTCATTTTTTTTTCTTTTTCAGATGATGCAGCATGATGTGGCAAATAACATCCAAAGAAATGTTTCTCTATCCAACCTTATTTTTCCTTCAAGCAATACGAAAACTTAATAGTTTGGAATGTATTTTCAGTTTATTTCATGATTTCAATCATTAATTTATGAGCGTGTATGATATATAAGCCTAAATGATAATCACAATTGAGAAATAGAATAGTTAGACTCGGAAATAGCTCTGGAGACTGTTTTTAAGATCTTGTAACCATCTGTAATTCTCTTTGTGGGATCCCATTTAATCCTTGCTAAAGATTCAATTGTGATGTTGTTAATATACACTTTTCATTACATACTACATTAGTTTTCATTAGAATTTTACAAATAAAAACTGAAACTATTCTATGTTTTAGGATTCTTAAATCAAATATAATACAACCCAAACTTGAAATTCTTCGTTAGTAATTTTCATGTCAATTGGACATTATTTGTATGCATCTTGTCTAGAGGGGATTCCATGTTGCTGATGTTGCATAATTAATCAAAGAAATTACTTGCATCTGATAAACTGGCGAGTTGTTTCTGTGAACTCTCCTAATATAGCTAATTAAAAGGTTTTGATCATTTCCTTTTTATTCCTCCTAAAAATATGTGAATTTTCGTTCATTGTTCAATTGTTTGTTCTGTCTTGGGACAATTTGCGGTATGAAAAAGGGATAAATGATCAAATTTTTTTCACAAGTTTATATAATTTGCTGTTTTTCTACTAAATGCTTTCAAAATATCTTTTGTTTCTTATTGCACAAGAAAACTCATTACAACCACAACTTATAAAATATATGAAGTACATTAGTTACCAATCTCTTTCAGTGTGCTACAATCACACCAAAATACGCCAAAAAAGATAAATAGACCATTAGCTCCAGACTATCACTTAAATAGCCGACGATATCATACTAAAAGTTACTGTTCATTGCAATTATGAGTAGAATTTAATGGAAGTCTACCTTTTTTTGTAATTTAATATTGTTGTACTGTTACAAAGTATATCTAGACTAAACATTTAGTATAAAAAATTGATCGTTTGTATCATATTTACTCCAAATGGGTAAAATAGTCATTTACTCATTCATATTATTCTTCCGGTCCAAAAAATAACCATTTTTACTCACATTTAATCCAAAAATGTTAAAGGGTTGTTTACTCACATTCACACTATGCAAAAAAGAGACTGTCCGTACAAATGTTTAATCTAAAAAGGCTAAAATGGTAATTTTCTCAGATTTACACAGTTGGATTACTCCAACAAAGTGACTATACTCATTTCATATAAGTTCATATATATATATATATATATATATGGGATGGTTCCCTTGAAATTAATAAAACATTAGAGATTGTGAGATTAAATATCAGCCAATTGAACTTAACGTCAAATGTTATATATATATATATATATATATATATATATATATATATATATATATATATATATATATATATATATATATGGGATGATTCCCTTGAGATTAATAAAACATTAGAGATTGTGAGATTAAATATCAGCCACTTGAACTTAACGTCAAATGTTAAATGATTCAGGATTATAACAGTAAACTACAAATTAATTTTCAGAAAGCGGACACCTTCTTTCTCTAAAAATCATCATATCGCTAAATCATCGATTCTCAGTATAAGTCACGTAATCATATCATCAAATCTTCAACAATCATTAAATATAATAAAAAAGATCCTATTTTTACTGAATCCGTTATCAAATTAATCGCAATCTTCAACTCAAAAAAAACGATCGAAACAGAGCATCAGTTCATATCCTCATAAATACGAGA
This sequence comes from Lactuca sativa, assembly GCF_002870075.4. Classification (NCBI taxonomy): domain Eukaryota; kingdom Viridiplantae; phylum Streptophyta; class Magnoliopsida; order Asterales; family Asteraceae; genus Lactuca; species Lactuca sativa. The sequence continues at coordinate 161,227,280 of NC_056627.2, read as the reverse complement.
CACAATCCTCAAATCGAAGAAATAAGCACCTCGCAATCATAACAGAGCATTTGAAAATTGAAAAAAAAAATCAATTTTCATAAATGATGTCGAATCCAAAAGAAATTGGCAAGTCGATCGCAACTGATACTATTATAGTTTAAATCAATTCATCTCGTAACGACGAGCAAATCGATTCAATTTCTTTCACTTCTGAAGAATTTCAAAATACGATTCGTATTGAAGGTACAACTAATTCGCTTTAATACTACATATTACATTACATTTTCTACAATTCATTATGATTCTTTTATTATACAATATAAATTACGATTAATCATATATGATTATACAATACAATATGTGATTAATCATATATGATGAATAATCATATATGACTGTTCATATCTATGATTAATCATATATATTTATAGTTTGTAATTATCATTTATCATATATGTTTTCAAATGAAATCTATATTAATATTATATTTGGATGAATAATCATATATGATTATACATCATAAAATATGATTATTTATAAATTAATACATATAATCATATATTACAAACTACAAATACATATGATTAATCATAAATGATTAAACAAGATCCAATATGATTATTTATAAATTAATACGTATAATCATTTATGATTACACAATATAGTATATGATCAATCATATAATACAATGTACAAAAACATATGATTTAACATCAAATAATATATTAATATCTAAAATCATATATGATTTTTTATACTAAAATATAAATGCATATCGTTAATCACATATGATTATTACAGCATAAAATTATATAATAACATATTTGTCATTTCCTTCTTTTATCAGGTGAAAGTTCCAATTCAATAAATGAATCATATTGCAGTAACATAATTGAAGAATCTGAATATAAACCAATATCCCTACAGAATTTGTACCAGTTGTAAACAGCATTTTCAAATCACTAAATTTGGCAGTAAAAATGTATACGGATTATGCATAAATGGCAAGATTTCATACAAGACTGAGTAGCCAATCAAAATCCAATAGCCAAATAATATATATATATATATATATATATATATATATATATATATATATATATATATATATATATATATATATATATATAATATGCAATAGGGGTGGCAAGGATAAACCAAAACCTTGTGATACATTGGCTACAAGTTCTGTCAAGAGGAAACCAGATTCAAACAAGATAATTACTGGGTGTACAGCAAAGATTATATTTGAAAATTTTTATGGAACAACAGATTACAAAGTTAAGAAATTCTTTGAATTGCACAACCACCCACCGGAAAGTATTGACGAAAGACCTTATATGAAAAAGGCAAGAAAGATGTCATCTTCTGAAAAAGAGTTTGTAGTACGTGCATCAAAAGCTAAAATTGGTCCCATAATGGCTCACAAAATACGAGCAGTTTTGAAAGGAGGATATGAATATGTAGGGCCGAAGGTAACAGACTACAAAAACTTGATGAGAGGAGTAAATAGAATCTTATGCTACAAGGATGCTCAAATAATGATAAACAAAATGAATAATCGTAGAGATCATTACCCAAATTATTCATTTGAGTTCCTACATGATGGAGAGTTTGGAGAAGTTATATCTTTTGGTGCAACTTTCAGAACAAACAAGTTAATGTATATAAATTCAAACATACTATTAATCAAATATGATTGTACTAAACACATTTTATACCTATATAAAGAAAATGTGTTTAGTACAATCACATTTGATTAATAGTATGTTTGAATTTATATACATTAACTTGTTTGTTCTGAAAGTTGCATCAAAAGATATAACTTCTCCAAACTCTCCATCATGTAGGAACTCAAATGAATAATTTGGGTAATGATCTCTACGATTATTTATTTTGTTTATCATTATTTGAGCATCCTTGTAGCATAAGATTCTATTTACTCCTCTCATCAAGTTTTTGTAGTCTGTTACCTTCGTCCGTATATATTCATATCCTCCTTTCAAAACTGCTCGTATTTTGTGAGCCATTATGGGACCAATTTTAGTTTTTGATGCACGTACTACAAACTCTTTTTCAGAATATGACATCTTTCTTGCCTTTTTCTTATAAGGTCTTTCGTCAATACTTTCCAGTGGGTGGTTATGCAATTCAAAGAATTTCTTAACTTTGTAATCTGTTGTTCCATAAAAATTTTCAAATATAATCTTTTCTGTACACCCAGTAATTATCTTGTTTGAATCTGGTTTCCTCTTGACAGAACTTGTAGCCAATGTATCACAAGGTTTTGGTTTATCCTTGCCACCCCTATTGCATATAATATATATATATATATATATATTATTTGGCTATTGTATTTTGATTGGCTACTCAGTCTTATATGAAATCCTGCCATTTATACATAATCTGTATACATTTTTACTGCCAAATTTAGTGATTTGAAAATGTTGTTTACAAATGGTACAAATTCTATAGGGATATTGGTTTATATTAAGATTCTTCAATTATGTTATTGCAATATGATTCATTTATTGAATTGGAACTTTCACCTGATAAAAGAAGGAAATGATTTTACTAAACACATTTTCTTTATATAGGTATAAAATGGTATTTATTCCATTTATAGTAGTTGACCACCATAAGAAATCAGTTACTGTTGGTGCTGGGTTGCTGAGTAGAGAGACAATTGAGTCGTATGAATGGTTACTTAAAGCTTTTCTTAGAGCTTATGAAGCGAAAGCACCAAAAAATTGTTCTAACTTATCAAAATCCAGCCAAATTCAAGACACAGACTATGCATGTGGCACATAATGAAAAAACTACAAGCAAAGGTATAATAAAAATACAGTATATAATCATGTACAATTATATCGTATTATGACAGATGATTCATATATAAATTATCAAATATCATACTATATAACCATATATGATTAACTATTCTAATAATATGAATTATCACATATATTACTATATAAACATATATGATTACATAGTATGAAATATGATAATACGGTATATAATCATATATGATTATAATAATATGACTTATTATATATCATACTATATAATCGTAAATGATTATATAGTATCATATAATCATATATAATTAAGTATTTTAATAATATGATTATATAATCATATATGATTATATATGATTAATCATATATAATTATAATAATATAAGTTATCATATATCATAGTATATAATCATATATGATTATATAGTGTGATATATGATGATACAGTATATAATCATATATGACTATATAATACGATTATGTAATCATATATGATTAAACATATATGATCAATCCAACATTACAATACATATATGATATATGATTAATCATACATCATATATCATACATTATAGTAATCACATATGATTAATCATATATGATATATCCAAATAGGTACATAATTTATACTTATATAATCATATTATTAAAATACTTAATCATATATGATTAATCATATATGATTATAATAATATGAGTTGTCATATATCATACTATATAATAATAAATGATTATATAGTATCATATAATCATATATAATTAAGTATTTTAATAATATGATTATATAATCATATATGATTATATATGATTAATCATATATAATTATAATAATATAAGTTATCATATATCACACTATATAATCATATATGATTATATATATGATATATGTGTTGGATAAGGTTTCTAAGTCCATAACTATACTCAGTATGTACTTGACCCGGTTTGGCATGGTCCATTTGGGATGCATGGCATCATAATAATTGGATAGACAAAATGAGAAAAGGACACTTATGGTTTGTTAATATATTATAAGTTCTAATATATTATTTAATTAGTATTGATAAAGAATTAATTTGGAATTAATTTTTTGATCAAAAAGAGAATAATTAAATATATGGGGATTGATTTGTAAATCATTCATTCTTATGTAGTGGGATTATGGTTCATGATTCACTAGATTGGGCTTGGACCCATTAGGTGCTCCATGCATGCTCCATGGAGGTTAAAACCCATGGATCATGGAGGAAAATAAAAGTCATGCACATTAGGGTTTACATGGTGTAACCCTACATGTGGCACATTATATAAAGAACCCCATGGCAAGAAAAATCGACACTAAGACTAAAAGGGTGAGGGCTAGCCGATTTTTGTGATCAAGTGTTCTTCTCTCAAGTTATTCCAAGAGTTGTGGTGTTTTGTGAAACATTTGAGGCATCACGTTTGGGGTGTTAGGCTCACAAGGTCTTAAGGGATCCATGCTACAAGAAAGGTATGTCATTCTACTAGTTTTTTATATTACAAGTACCCTATGCCATGCTAGTTAGGATGAAAACCTTGGAAAAACAAATTTGCATGAATATTAGAGAAAACATAGATCCAAAGTTACTAGGGTTGCATGTACACCATATGAGTGTTAGTATGCTCAAAACTCGTCAGTGGTATCAGATCCTAGGCTTGCTTTCTTGATATTTGATGAAAAATTCTTGAAAAAAATCGAATTTTCTGCCCACTATTCATTGGACTCGCCGAGTCTATGGGGGGACTCGACGAGTCCAAGCGAAAATGCATCCTACTCATCGAGTAGGTTCTTGCACTTGGCGAGTAGGAGCTCGTATGTGCAGATTTTCGAGTTTTGCTACTGGAAATGGACTAGAATCATTACCCTAAACTGTTTTGGACTTATAAAACCTGTTTTTGATGGTGTAATGATTATGCTAATCCATTTTCAATAGGTATTATCAAATTTTCAACTTTTATATATTTTTATATGATTCTTGAAATTGTTGATATGAATATTCATGCTTATAAGTGTTAGTAAGATCATAGGAATTATATGCAAATTGTTTGATGATGTAATTATTGATCTAAGTGTAATTGATGGATTCCATAATTTGTCCTCAAGTAATGGATTACCAAAAGTCTTTTCTTTAAAGAGTCATTAAACAACCGTAGGTTACATAAAATGAAGAGTCTTCATTTTAATAAACCATTAAACTCATAAGTTATGAATATGAAGGGTTTTGAATAGTTTCAAAACTTGCCCTCAAGTTTTGGAATTTGTAAAGTCTCTTTAGAAAACTTTAATTCCATACCCTAGAGTTTTAAAAGTTAAAATGCAACCTTTGTACTTTATAATATTATAAGTTAATAATATATATATATATATATATATATATATATATATATATATATATATATATATATATATATATAAGCACAAGTCAGTTTTAACGTTAGTAGGCGTCATTCACGAAGCCGGTCTATAAGGGGGTATAAGGTTGTTGCCTATAAAATGGCAGCTTAATGTGTGTCCACTCTCACCCACCGCTTCCTTGACTGGTGGAGGGTCGTTAGCCGAACGGGTAGGGCAAGGACTATCATTCTCACTAAAAGTATAATGAAAAATATAAAGTAACTAAACCTTTTATAAATTCCCAATCTTAGTTACTTTAGGAAAATATGAAATTGGTGCTCTCTCATGAAATTACACTTTGTACCTTACCAAGTCGTTAGTGGAGCGTGTGTGGGTAACCGGCACACTAAAATGGACTAGTAAGAGTGGCAAAGGGTGACTTAATCTTTATCATAGATCGGTGGAGCGCGTGTGGGTAATCGGCACATTTATTAGGTGATAATGATTAAGGGTACCAAGTTAATTTGCATGGCTATTCACACCTTGTTTGTGATCCTCGGCATCCCAGTCACAAACTTGAGAGGGCACAATCGAGATTTAAACATGCCATTGAAAAGTTCAATGAATCTCAAAAGAATCTAGGAGTTTCAATCCAATTAAAACCTAATAATTTATTTTGCTTTTCATGGTGGAAATTGGTGAATCGTCATTCACCTACCTTCAAATATTTTATAGCTTGGATTACAAAATCCCTCTTCCAAGTTATGAAGTATTGTGTTCGTTCCTAGCCTTAATATTACATTTGGGTGTCTTATTAAGGATCCTATATGTAATCTAAACTTGTCTTTCTTCTTTTCAAATGTCTTCCAACAATGCTGCTTCTAGCTCAAACCCTACCGGCTCCTTCTCTCTCATGAACCTTTATGGGAGAGTCATCTTTGATGGTTCAAACTTTAATGATTGGATCTGGAACATCAGGATGGTCACGCGTTACGAGGACAAGGAATATGTCCTCGACAAGGAGCTGAAAGAAATTGATGAGTCTACTGCTACTCTAGAGGAGATCATTGACTTTAGGGCACATGAGAGAGATGCTACCAAAGTGGCATGTATCATGTTGGCTACAATGACAGCTGAACTCCAAAAGTCCTATGAGGACTTTTACCCTTTTGAGATGCACATGGACTTGATGGACCGCTACCATCAAAGTGCTCGTCAAGAGAGGTATGAAATCATCTATTCCATGATAACAACCCGAATGAAGGATGGTGAATCCATCATGGGCCACATGCAGAAGATGCAAAGATTTGTGGACCATTTATTGAAGTTGAATGTGAACTTCCCCTAGGAGTTGGCTATTGATATCATACTGCACTCCTTACCTACTTGTTATGATAAGTTCCGGATGACCTATCACATGAACAAGGAAGAGGTCACACTCAGCAAATTTCAAAGACTTTTGAAGACCATTGAAACCGATCTCAAAGGTAAATCGGTTGTGACTGCTCCTACTCCTAACACCGCCCTTGTTCTGGCAATCAGGAAAAGTAGAGGGAAGAAGAGGAAGACCCCTTCGAAGGATACCAAGGGAAAGTCTCTTGATGGATCCTCTTCAAGTGGAACCAAAGGTGGTTCTGTCACTCCTTCTTCTAACCCAAAGGAAGCTCAATGCTTCTTTTGTCAGGAAAAGGGGCACTGGAAACGAAACTGCCCCAAGTACATGCAAGATGTTAAGGATGGGAAGGTCAAACCTACCCATGCAGGTATTTACACTATATTGTCGAATAACTTGTTACATTCTACTTCTTGGGTTCTTGATACAGGTTGTGGTATTCATATATGTTCTGATTTGCAGGGCCTAAGAAGAAGTGAGGATGTAGAGCATGGAAAGATAAACTTGATCATGGGGAATAGGAAAGCTTCACCTGCCACCAAGATTGGAGTTTATTTTTTGTTGCTAAGTAGTGGGTTAGTGTTATATTTGAATAAGTGTTGTTACTCGTCTAAAATGGCGAGAAATATTATTTCCTTTCATGGTTTGTACAAATAAGGATTCACTTTTTCATTTGATAATGAAGTTAGTGGTATTAATGCTTTTTATAATAATGTTCTTTATTTTAAAGCATTACCTTGTGATGATGTATATGAAACTGTGTCGGTTGTAGACAACTTAGGAAATAATGTATTACATATCGATTCTTCAACTAGTTTGGACAAATTATCCTTGTGGCATTTTTGTCTTAGACATGTTAACAAGAAGCGCACAGGCCAACTCCAGAAGGCTGGAGTCTTGGAGTCAATTGACTTAAGTTCAGATGATAGTTGCGAGTCTTGTTTGCTTGGAAAAATGACAAAGTCACCCTTCACTGGTACTTGTGGTAGGGGTGAAGGTTTGTTGGACCTCATACACACAAATGTGTGTGGACCCTTCAGAACCGCCAGAAGGGATGCTAATCGCTTCTATGTGACTTTTACTGATTATTATAGTAGATATGGTTATGTCTACTTAATCAAGCATAAGTCAGAAACTTTTGAAAATTTCAAAGAGTTTAAACAGGAAGTGGAGAATCAACTGGGAAAGAACATTAAGATGCTCCAATCCGATCGAGGAGGAGAGTATCTTAGCACAGAGTTCCTTGACTATCTTAAGGAATGTGGAATTGTTTCACAATTGACACCTCCTAGGACACCACAACTTAATAGTGTGGCTGAGAGGCGCAATCGAACCTTGTTAGACATGGTTCGTTCCATGATGAGTCGAGCTTCATTACCAATCTCATTCTGGGGGTATGCCTTAGAGACTGCCGCCCATATCCTAAATCTAGTCCCCACCAAGAAGGTTGGCAAAACACCTCACGAGATGTGGACTGGGATAGTTCCCAATTTGGACCACATCACGATTTGGGGTTGCGAGGCTTTCGTGAGGCGTGAGACTCAGGATAAGCTCGAACCTCGTAGTGAGCAGTGTTTTTTCATCGGCTACCCACATAATTCTTTTGGTTACCTCTTTTACAGTCAGAGTCAGAATGTGGTCTTTGTGGCAAGGAGAGGGGTCTTTCGAGAGAGAGAGAATTTATAAGCCAAGGAAACAGTGGGAGGCAAATTGACCTTGAAGAACTTTAAGAGTCAAGCGGTGAAGGAACCTCAAACCCTAGCAATTAACCTGAGGAGGAAACTCTTGTTGATGAGTTCGTGCCTCTGAGGCGTTCCACAAGAGTTAGGAATCCACCTAAGCATTACTATGGTTTTCATATTACTGTGGAAGGTGATGCATTTATTAGTGATAGTACAGTGGTAAATTTAGATGAGCCTAACAACTTTAAAGAAGCCATGGCAGGCCCTGAGTCTGCCAAAATGGAAAGAGGCCATGGACAGCGAGATTCAGTCCATGTATGACAATCAACTTTGGAACTTGGTTGACAATGTATCGGGTCGTAAGACGGTTGATGCAAATGGATCTTCAAGAAGAAGACCGACATGGATGGGAATGTACACACTTATAAAGCCCGACTGGTTGTGAAGGGCTTTACTCAAACTTTGGGAGTTGAATACGATGAGACCTTCTCACCAGTAGCAAAGATTAAGTCTATTAGGGTTTTGCTAGCCATAGCTGCATTTCGTGATTACGAAATATGGAAATTGGATGTGAAAACCGCTTTCCTTAATGGAAAGTTGGTTGAGGATGTTTACATGAGTCAGCCAGAGGGTTTTGTCAATGCAAAGCACCCTAATAGAGTGTTTAAGCTTGAGAAATCCATCTATGGATTGAAACAAGCATCTCGCAGATCAAATCTTTGTTCGATGAGAAAGTCAAAGAGTTTGGTTTTTCAAGGAGCGAAGATGAGTCTTGTGTATATGTTAAGGCTAGTGGGAGTATAGTTAGATTTTTGGTACTGTATGTGGATGACATACTACTCACAAGAAATGACGTCCCAACCTTGCAGGGGGTTAAATCTTGGCTTGGGAAGTGTTTCGCTCTGAAGGACCTTGGAGAAGCTGCCTATATCCTAGGGAAAAGGATTTTGAGAGAATGGAGTAAGAGACTAATTGGACTTAGTCAAAGTACATACTTGGATAAGGTGCTGAAAAGGTTCAACATGCAGGATTCCAAGAAAGGTGACTTACCAATCCAGAGTAACGCCAAACTAAGTAAGACTCAGAGCCCGAGTACAGAGGTTGATATAGCTGAGATGAGTCGAGTAACATATGTTTCCGCTGTAGGCTCGATCATGTATGCTATGACTTGTACTTGCCCTAATGTGGCCTTTGCTTTGAGCATGATCAACAGATATCAAGGGAATCCGAGCAAGGCTCAATAAACTGTGGAAAAGAATATTCTTAAGTACCTACGGAGGACTAGGGACTGGGTCCTTACCCTTGGTGGGAGTGATGAATTGAGAGTTGTGGGGTATAGTGATGATGGCTTCCATATTGATAGGGATAATTTCCGCTCTCAGTCGGGCTGGGTCTTTACCCTAAACGGAGGAGAAATTACTTGGAAAGGTTCCAAGCAAGAAACAGTAGCTGATTCAACTTGCGAATTAGAGTACATAGCAACAAGCGAGGTGGCAAAGGAGGCTATATGGATAAAGAACTTCATTGGAGACCTTGGAGTTGTACCAACTATTAAGGAGCCTATGGAGATTTTCTGTGACAATGAGGGTGCAGTTGCCTTAACTAAGGAACCAAGGGATCACAGCAGATCCAGGCACATAGACAGAAAATACCGGTTCATTAGACATCGGATAGAAGAAGGATTCCTCGTAGTAAAGAGGGTATAATCGGATGAGAACTCAACAGATCCCCTTACGAAGGGGTTGTGTAGGGTTAAGCATTTGCAGCATGCGAGGCGCATCGGGATGAAGGATGATATTATTTTTACAGATTAGATAGTTATTTTTGAAACTTTTAAAATGTAAATTGACATTTGATGATTAAATAAAAGTTGTTGTTTAGTTATTAGTAAGGTGTTGCTATCTTGTGTCAATTTTTTACTATTGTTTCAATTTTGCATGTTTTGACTTCCACAATAACTACTTTATTCAAACTCTCCATAGTCAGTCATATGTTGGAAGTAGATATGAATCAAGACTGTCATGAATTGGGTTTATAGATGTCTAAGATGTTGGACATAGCAAAAGTTGCTACAACATTCATGAGTGCTCATAAGTTCTGAGTATTGGACTCAACCCACGCTCACTTGTATCACTTCATGGAATTTATCTCGAGAGATCGTTAGACGATAATATCATATAAGTATTCAAACTAGAGATATGAGTTGTTGATTATGAGTTGGTTGTGCATTGATTGTACGAAAACGCATCGGTAACTCGATGTTATAAAACGTGCTTTTGTGTATGATTCAACAAATAGTTAGTACAAGCATATGAGTCGAAGTTTATCTGTTCCTTCTAGTCCTTGGAGGATTAAAAGCGATATCTGAGCCCCTCGATGATTTTGTTTTGACCTATGTACTGGGCCCGGTCAGAACCAAATTGATGTGTTCAGTTTAGTTCTATGTCAAACAAATCGGAAATCAGGAAACAAACTGCTGGACAATAAGTACAACATTGTTCCATGTATTTGTCCGGATGATATCTAGAGCATAGGATTATATGATCACTTATCTTAAATGACACATCATCATCTTAGTTCTGCGAGACTTTGAAAGAGGTACGATTTATGGTCGGTTCCTGAAGTCATACATGTAACTATTGTTATTAGACTTATCCAAGTAGGAGACTGTTGGATAAGTTGTCTAAGTCCATAACTATATTTAGTATTTACATGACCAGTTTCGCATGGTCCATTTAGGTTGCATTGCATCATAATAATTGGATAGACAAAAATGATAAAAGGACACTTATGGTTTGTTAATATATTATAAGTTCTAATATATTATTTAATTAGTATTGATCAAGAATTAATTTTGTAATAAAAAAAGACTAATTAAATATATGGGGATTGATTTGTAAATCATTCATTCTTATGTAGTGGGCCTATGGTTCATGATTCACTAGATTGGGCTAGCACCCATTGGGTGCTCCATGAAGGTTAAAACCCATGGATCTTGGAGGAAATGAAAAGTCCTGCACATTAGGGTTTACACGGTGTAACCCTACATGTGGCACACTATATAAAGAGCCCCATTGCAAGCAAAACCGGCACTCAGACTAAAAGAGTGAGGGCTAGCCGATTTTTGTGATCAAGTGTTCTTCTCTCAAGTTATTCCAAGAGTTGTAGTATTGTGTGAAACTGTGACAACCCGATATTTCAAGTCAATGTACTGACCTACAAGTCAAGGATTTGTAATCTACTTTTGATACAATAAAAATATCATCAAAAATAAAATGTTCAAAAGTGTCAATTGGGTTTCATGAAGTAATAGATGTCGTAACAAGGCTTTCAGAAATATAAAGAACACTAAAATTCGAGTTATAACGAAGAATTTATGACCAATCGAAGATCCGCAACAAAAGCGGTAAAACACTGTTAAACGTAAAACGCAAAATTTCAATAAAATACTTTTTAGCTTTACGTATCCAAATGAAAGTCGTAGATATCATTAAATTGTGAACATACATAAAAAGAACGTCCAAATCTGACTTCGTATGAGGAAGTTATGATTTTTCTAAGTTTTGGAGTACCGGTAGACAGCTAAAAAACTCGAAGTAGAGATCGAGCGACTTTTAGCCGACACAACCTAAACGAGAATTGAAGGTCTCGACAATAGTAGTACAACGGTAAAAAGACAGACGAAAATGGACATCGGATGAAGAAATTATGAAATTTTAACGGACATTTCCTATCTCGACCTATTAAAAATATATAGTTAAAAATAAAGTCAAAATTTTCCAACGAAGTCTAAATGAAAGTTGTTGATTATATTCTCACCTACGCGCGAATATAAAGAACGTCAAAAAGGAGCTTGTATGCGAAAGTTACTCATTTTAGAAGATTGGGGCACACAAACCAAGTGGGAGTACGCCATGGCGTACGAGGGTACACCCAACGTACTTAATGATGGGCCTCGGATCGACCACGTCTCCCCTATTGCCTTCTAGCCCGTCCTATCCGAAGTCCAGTATCCGACGAAGATGTCATGCATGATGTACTCCCCGTGTACGCGAGTACGCCTAGCGTACGAGGTCGGTTTCCACCACTATAAAATGGGATGCGAGGCTTCCAAACTTATTTGGCAATTTACAACTTCTCTCCCATATTTTCTCACTCTCGAGCCCCTCGAAACTACCCTGACGCCCCTGTTACGTATCCAAGCTCTGACGAAGGTCCGAAGCTCCGAAACTCCCGAGAAATTTTCCACTTTCCGGTCGAAATGCTGCCCAAGAAAAGTCTCATTTTCTTCAAATCATCACACTTACTAGGTGAGTTCATACCCCTATATTTTTACATCTTTACTATATTTTAGGGGGGAAATACAAGTGAAATGCAAGAAAAACTATTGTTAAAAATTCAAATCGTTACACACAGTTTCTAATTTTTTATCTACATTTTGTGTAGAAATGTTAAATAAGTAAAATAACGTTATTACAAATGTTAAACTTTACATGCAAAGATGGTAATACACCAAGGCTTATCATTCAAATGAAACATACTTTCATAAAAACTATAATAGGTATAGTTTACGAGATATTCACGATATTTTACATACTATAAACACTATAAGGAGGAAAGACTTACATTTACAAGAAAAATGGACTTTTCATACGTAAATCTATTTTATACTAACTTTTGTGAGACATTTGACTTCACGTACTTTCTAGTATGCATTTCAAGTCCTGTATTATAAACCATAATCTCTTGTAGGGAGAGCGTGATACTCATGTATATATTTACACTGGATTGACAATCCCGCACCTAAACTGTTAGCTATAGTTAGACCGGCAGGTCTGGGGTGACAAACGTCATAACACTCCAACGCCAGAAGAACGTTGTTAAAGGCAGTCTGGGTCAATAATATGGTTATAAAACTCACATGAAGTATTAAAACATTTTAGTTTACAGGGCTATCAAACGCCCCAGTGGTTATATATACGTATATAAACCTACTTACACTATATTAGGTATGGAAAATACTTATGCATTCTGGGTTTTTGGAACTTTTAAAACTACCATTTATTTATGGAAAATATTCGATTTTCTAGAAACAAACTCAATCACTTTATACAAAAAGGCATACAATTCTTATACAAAAAACGCTTATGAACTCACCAACTTAATTGTTGACACTTTTTCAAAACCACTTGTATTTCTCAGGGATTCAGGTAAACAACAACTTTTGGGGAAGGGACGCTAAGGCGTCAATTTCAAACTTATTATATCATCATAATTGAATTTCTTTTGAAACATGTATTACACGCAACAATGTAACTTTTTAAATTATATTTATGATGGTTGTGTTTGCTTTCTTTACTATTTACTCAACTGTTATGATACTACATGAAGTCATCCACCCTCGAACGATTCCGCCGTTCTGGTTTGGGGGTGTGACAGATTGGTATCAGAGCATTGTTTATAGTGAACTAAGTACATCGAACCACATAAGATATACAAACTATAAATGAAAAGGGACTAAAACTCTCTGAAAAAACGCTTTCACACCAACCATACTTCATTAATTTAAAATGTTAGTTTCATAAAGGTACAAATACACTCATGCAACAGTTTAATGTCATGGTTAGAACTATACAAAAGTATTAAGAAAAGTTGGACACTACGACTAGGCCCCAGAATATGTAATCAAATCTAGGATGAATATAGCCTAATCAACTATACTTATCCGAGGTATGACCAACGTATGTTGGGGAATAGCCGTAGTGAGCAACAAGTCAAAAACATACCAAAGTAACCCTAGAATCAAATTTGCAAATTTAAATACTATAGGAGTATTTGACACTATAAAACTGTAATGAGCGAGTAAACCTCGACATTCGTTAGAACTAGGAATCGTTAATTTAATAGAATTATGCTTCTAAAAAAACTAACTAAAAATCTTCCCTGACAGGTCTATAATTGCAAAGTGCATACTTTAAGGTTACACATGATTGAGGTTCCATAGGCTTACGATTTATTATTTTGCTTTAGGTTTTTTTCCTTGTTTACATGTGGGCTTAGAGTGAAGCTACTTATCCAACGGTACATTCGATCTCAATTGTATGTAATTTGTATACACTAGGTAATTATAGGAGGACTCGGTATAGGTCTTATCATAAAATTTTCTTTTACACTCAAGCTTTATATAATTCTCTTATCTCTATTCTCGATCAGACAAAATGGCAGGATTTCATATCCCCGGGGAACCCTACTACCCTAACTAGGGAAATGGAGCCTGGCTCGAGGAGGATCCAGAAGAGGATCCCGAAGAGATTCCTGAGGGAGATCCAGAAGAGCATCCCGAAGAGGAGGAAGAGGAAAAAGAAGAGGAAGCAGATGATGAGGGCACTGACTCAGAACCCGAGGTCTACAATCCTCCCCAGGTAGTACCAAATCTCCGACGGAACTTTCAGGGCCCGGCGCCTTGTTGGGCTGTAGATCTGAAACGATGTAGCAGGGAACAAGGACAATGTCTGCCTTACGGCATGGGACAAGGTTTTCATAACCTCGGTAATGGAGGTTCGGCTGACAGGGCCCTCCCTATCATGATTTGTCACATTGCCAACCAAGGCGAGCAAACAAGAGTGAACTTCAGCCAAATCATGGATGTTGGTGCCACCACCCAAGTCACTACGGTACTTCTTCGTCTTCTGGACGAAGAACATGAGCGAACAATAGAGCACACCTTTTCCCTCCAAAAAGACATTACCGCTGCTAGAGCCGAGGTAAGGGAGTTTCGGAAAAGCCAAGCTGAAATGGAGAGGTGAATCATTCAGGCTGAACGTCAAGTAACTCGAGCTCAGACTTCCCCAACCACATACCATGGTCCTCAACTTACCACCCGCTCGGAGTAGAGCGCGTACTTATTGCGCTATGTATAGACTTATCGAGTGAGCGTTGGTGCTACTCTTTCCTTTATGTATGTAAACCCTGTCACACCCCCGAACCAGTACGGCGGAAACGTCCGGAGGTGGGTGACTTCATTGTGCAGTGTCATAACAATTGCATATAAATGAAACATAGCAAATCCAAACAACATACATCAATATAACAAGCTTACATTGTTTTACATCATGTTTATGTTCTCAAATTTTACACAAAAGATACATTGGTAAGCAATTCCCAAAATACAACAAAATAATCCTGAGTCTGCGATCCATAACCTACTTATTGGTTTCCTGAGAATACAAGTCGTTTGAAAAGCGTCAACATAAAATATGTTGGTGAGTTTATAAGCATTTTCGTGTAAAACTTCGATGGTAGTTTAGAAATCCAGAAAATCCAATATTTTCTTATCAAAATAGTTGTAATTCTTGTTTCAAAACGAGTATAGTTGCATGTATGTCTTAGTTCGTCATTTTCGAAATTGTATAAAATCGTTTCCTCCTGAAAATCCTATATTTTCTGATGTATAAAATAGTAGCTTTAACAAAACAATAACACTTGTGTGAAAAAGGTCTTGTTTGAGGAAATCAAAACAGAGTTGATTGTAAACCAAAGGTGAAATCTGTATAAATACATTTCTTATATATTCTAGTGAGTCGTTATAACCATACTGATGTGACGGAGTGCCTGTTATGACGTTCTTCAGGCATCAGTTTTGTTCAATACATTTGTCACCCTAGACTAGCCAGTCTAGCTGTAGTGAACAACGAAGGTGCGGGGTGTCAACCCCGTATAGATCTATACACAAATTCTCGCTCTCCCTCTAGGAGACTATAGTTATCACTCTTATAGGGCTTAAAGCGTATAATATTGTATTAATATATGTACTGTGAAGATTTTTCTGACTAGAATACTAACCGATCTTTTGAGAAAATCGTGAAAATCATTATTTACTAAATAAATAATAATAGTTGTAATGGTAACTAGATATTTCATTTCGTTCGTTTTGTTTGTTGGAATAAATCTACTTTGAATATTTATCAAAATGACCCAATATTATCGAAGCCGACAAACAACCCTTTTTCTTTATAAAATACTAAGCGTGGCTCAATTTGTCAGAAAAATGCCAAGTTATGATTTGTATAAACTATGACTTGGGTGAAGTTATGACAGCAGCTTTATGACATGCAAATTTTTCTGTCATAAAGGCTCTAATTGTACATTTTCCTTGACGAAATTACTTGTATCAAATAGTTATAAAATAATCCCTAATAGTTTGTCAATAGTCCCAAAGTTCCCATTTTCGAAAATTAATAGAAATAGTGTCAACTAATTCAAGGTTCCTTTTTATAACTTTTATCTCTAGACATGAAAGCATAGATAAAGGGGTTAAGTTGGACACACCCAATAGTTGGGAGGCTCTCTTGTACACAAAGTATCATCTGATCTTTATGAAATTGTGAAATCTTACATTCATGAGAATATTACTAAAATAATAATTTAATAATATTTCACACACACATCTAAACATATGTATACATGCAATTATTCAAGTATTTAGACAAGATTTGACTTGTACTCTCCCCCAAAAACAATAAAAACTTAGAAAAAGGTGGGGTATGAAGCTCACCCTGGTTAGCTTGCTGGGTGATTTGAAGAGATGATAAGAAGTTTCCAAGCTCCAACACTTGAAGGTTTCTTTGAACTTTAGGAAATTCTATGAATAATTTTATGTATAAATATAGTGGGATCCTAGAAATAATGAGGAGAATTATTATTCAAAGAAGATAAAATACTTACAAAAAGAAATTGGGAAACTTTCTTTGAAGAGATGAAACTTGGAGCTTTAAGGAGTTGAGAGTATTCTTGGGATTTTTCTGAATGTAAATGTGAGGAGTGGAATAAGGGAGGAAAAGGAGTTCATGTATCTAAAGGGGAGGATAGGGGAGGTGACTTGACATTTGCATGGAGGGCTGGTGGGCAAAGCTTATTATCCATGGATAATGTGTGTTTTACTAAGATTTGCATGGGAAATGAGAGATTTACATCACATCATAAAGTCAAACTCCTTTATCTTCTAAAAATCTCTTTAAAAATCTTGGGTAATATTTTATATAAATATGTTTAAAATAGTTAATTATGGCATAAAGTAGGGTTTAAGGGGTTTAGGATACGAAAAATAAGAGTTTGGTGTGATTTTCGACATCAAAATGCCTTAAAATGATGAAAAAGTCTGAAAATGACAAAAATATGGAGGGTAGCCTTGTTCTTGCGAGGGTCCGAAGGGCTGAGGGAAGTTCCAGAGTCTCTTTTCAAGGTTCCGGAGTCAGCTGATAAATTCCGAAGCTAAGTTCCAATTTTCGGAGTCATGCGAGGTCCGGAGTGTTTTCTTCTGATCCAGAATCAGGTACGAAGTCTAGAGGTCTGGTCCGAGATGTGAGTCAGTCCAGAATTTCCTAAGCAAGGATCATGCGAGATCCTCTGGAGCTTAAACCTTCCAGAGTGAAGAGAGGAGAGCCGAAGCTAGGAGGGTTCAGAAGAAGCGAGTCCTCTTGGTTCCTTGGGAGGCATTACGGACTAAGAGGGTTCCAACCAATAGGTTCAGGACCAAGAGGGTTCCAGACCAAGAGGGTTCTTTTGGGTTTTCTCCTTCGATTTTGGGTTGTTTTCGACTGAGAAAGGTACATGGAGAGATTTGAGATACGTGGAGAGATTTGGGAGAGATTTCATATTCTTGGAGAGATTTTATCGGGAGCCTTTATTAATGTTTTTCTTCGTAGAACAAGGACCTTAGACTTAGTTTCATCTCATTTTGAGTGTTATACACCCCCGAAGGGTACTTATTAGTACTTTTATAGAGCTGTTACTTCCATAAATCAGATTAGGGTTTTAAATTTTTAACATTTGGAACTTTCAAGTGTTACTTTGCATTAAGATTTATACTTGTTCATTAGTAACATAAAGAAATCCCTAACATATAAACACTAGTTGGGTTGACCAAGTTGACTTGTTGACCTTGACTTGACTTGACTTTGACTTGACCAGAAGATTTCCAGTTGTCACAAACCCGACGGATTGTGAATACATAATTCGGGGGCCTGAATGTTGTCAAATTTTCCCATTTTCATTGATGTACTCTAGACCTGTGTTAAGGTCAAATTTTCCTAATCGATGTATCAAATATTAATATCAATAAGATTGACACGTATTTATTATTTCATTGGGTATTTCATTAGGTTCTTAAAATACTAAAGAAAGCATGTACTTATTGTCGTAAGTTTCTATTTCGCAATTAACTTACAAATTCGATAATGTTCGGAACGTAAATCATATAATTACTAAGAAGACTTATCAAGAATTCATCTTTTAACTTATGGCAGAATCATGCCACCAAGAAGGAATCCCCGACGCATCAATACTACAGGAACACCACCACCACCCCCATCAATGGACAATGCTATTTTTTAGGCTGTCATAATAGCTGCTGTGATAGCAGCGATGACACAAATGAGTAACAATGGGTTAGGAGGAGGAATAAATAGCTCTATCAATGGCCAACACCAGGGTCGTTTTGGGGAATGCACTTACAAGGTTTTCACCAACAGCAAACCCATATCCTTTAATGGGACTAGAGGAGTAATGGTTCTATCCCGATGGATAGAGAAAACGGAAGTAGTATTCGAGATCTGCTCATGCGAAGAAGGGAGCAAAGTAAAATTTGTTGCATGTACTTTCTCCGAATGTGCCCTAACATGGTGGAATGGCCATGTTAACTCACCAACAATGGTAATGGCTAACTCCATGAGTTGGGAGAACCTGAAACAAATGCTAATGCAAGAGTACTGTCCAAGAGGCGAGGTACAGAAGCTCGAGCAAGAGCTATAGGGCCTTACTATGGTAGGCTCGGACATCACGACCTATACCAATAGGTTCAGTGACTTAGCAATACTTTGCCCGGGAATGGTTGCTCTAGAGAGCAAGAAGATCGAGAGGTATACCTGGGGACTGTCACCCTAGATTCAAGGAAGTGTACTAGCTTCCAATCCAGTTACTTTCGATAGCGCCAAACAGTTGGCACAGACCCTCGTTGACCATGGTGTCTGCCAAGGATTCATGACTGCTATTCCGGAGCAACCCAGAGGAAGCAACAACAACAAGAAGATGTTTTAGAACAAGAGGAAGGATCAAATTTTGCAGGAACCTTCCAAGAAACAACAGATAGTAGTAGTCCATACCGCTACCGCTCCCACCACTGTTCCTGTTACCCTTACACCAGCAAAGCAATATGCTGGAAACCTACCAAAGTACGGCAAATGCAATTTGCATCACAATGGAAATTGTCGGGAGATGCACTATAATAACTGTATCAAGAAAGGTCACACTGCTCGTTTCTGTAAGGAACCAACACGACCAATCATCCAAGTTCCTGGAGTCGGTGTGGGACAGGTGTGTTATGGGTGTGGTGAAGATGGGCACTACAAGAGAGATTGCCCTAAGGCAAGGAAAGACGACGGCGTAGGAAGAGTGTTGGCAATAGGGTAGAACGAAGCAATAGTTGATCCCACGGTGGTTATGGGTACGTTTCTCCTCAATAACGCTTATGCATGCATACCCTTTGATTGTGGTGTGGAGAGGAGTTTCATGAGCCAAGAATTCAAACACTTACTTAAACACAACCCCCAATCACTCAATAAGATATTTACAGTAGAAATGGCAAACGGGAAAACAGAAAGCACAAACGATATGTACTTAGGTTGCACGCTATATTTAAATGAACACTCGTTCCAAATCGATCTAATGTCGAGCACTATAAGAAGCTTTGATGTCATCATCGGTATGGATTGGTTAAGCCTTCACCATGCCGATATACCTTGTCACGAATGGGCCGTTTTCTTTAATCTACCAAATGGCGAAACTCTTATCATTTATGGTGACAAACCAGGTACCAATTTACAAATCATCTCTTGCGTCAAAGCCCAAAAATACCTGCGTAAGGAATACCATGCTTTCCTAGCCCACGTGGTAGATAAGGAAAAAGAAACGAAAGACATCAAAGACATTCCAGAAGTCTGCGATTTCCCCGATGTCTTCCTTGAAGATCTTCCAGGAGTTCCACCAGAACGTCAAGTCGAGTTCAGAATCAACTTGATTCCCGGAGCTACCCCAGTAGCAAAATCGTCGTACCGTCTAGCACCGGTAGAAATGCAGGAATTATCTAGCCAACTAAACGAGCTACTCAACAAGGGATTCATCAGGCCGAGCTTCTCACCTTGGGGAGCACCAGTCCTATTCGTAAAGAAGAAGGATGGATCTTTTCGCATGTGCATCGATTACCGGGAACTAAACAAGCTCCCAATCAAGAACCGTTATCCTCTACCGCGCATAGACGATCTGTTCGACCAACTCCAAGGAGCAAGCTACTTCTCAAAGTTCGATTTAAGATCCAGGTATCACTAGCTGTGAGTCCTGGAAGGAGATGTTCCCAAGACAGCCTTCCGAACTCATTATGGTCATTACGAGTTTGTAGTCATTCCCTTTGGATTAACAAATGCACCAGCGATGTTCATGGAATTAATGAACCGAGTATGTCATTCTTTCCTCGATAAATTTGTGATCGTGTTCATAGATGATATACTCATCTTTTCGAAGAGTAAAGAAGAACATAGTCAACATCTCCGGCAGGTCTTGGAAACATTAAGGGCAGAGAAATTCTACGCACAATACTCAAAGTGCGAATTTTGGATTCGAAAAGTAGATTTCCTTGGTCATGTGGTCAGCAAAGAAGGGATACATGTGGACCCTTCCAAAATCAAGGCAATCGAGAACTGGTCAGCTCCAAGAACTCCAACAGAAATCCGAAAATTCATGGGCCTTGCTGGCAATTACCGAAGATTCATACAAAACTTCTCAAAGATTGCCAAACCACTTACTGCCCTGACTTATAAGGGTGTAACCTACAACTGGGGAGAAAAGCAAGACGCTGCGTTCCAAACACTGAAACAAGCCCTATACAGCCCACCTATAATATCCCTGCCAGAAGGAACAAAAGACTTTGTGGTCTATTGCGATGCATCAAACCAAGGTCTTGGATGTGTTCTAATGCAACGAGGAAAGGTCATCGCATACGCCTTGAGACAAATCAAGATGCATGAAGTCAACTACATTACCCACGACCTCAAACTGAGAGCAGTCGTTTTCACTCTGAAGATCTGGAGACACTATCTCTATGGCACGAAATACACAATCTTCACTGATCATAAGAGCCTTCAGCACATTCTCAACCAAAAAGAACTCAACATGAGACATAGACGATGGGTTGAACTACTGAGCAATTATGAATGCGAGATTCGTTATCATCCAGGAAACACTAATGTAGTAGCTGATGCTCTCAGTCGAAAGGAATACTCAGGCCGCCGAGTGAAATATTTAACCATGAAGATCCATTCACACCTGTCCACGCAAATCAAGGAAGCTCAAATGGAAGCATTGAAAACCGAAAATGTGGCTGGCGAAGCCTTAAGAGGAATGGATAAGAATCTTGAAGTCAAGGGTGACGGAGTTTGTTACCTCATAAATCAGATCTGGACCCCGAAGTTTGGTGGATTCAGAGACGTTGTCATGAATGACGCTCATATGACTCGATACTCCGTGCATCCCGGTTCAGACAAGATGTATCTGTACCTCAAGAAATTGTATTGGTGGCCGAACATGAAAGCCAAAATTGTTGCCTATGTAGGCAAGTGTCTGACTTGCGCCAAAGTCAAAGTAGAGTACCAAAAGCCCTCAGGATTGTTACAACAACCTGAAATACCCGAGTGGAAGTGGGAGGGGAGTGGATATCCATGGATTTCATAACCAAGTTACCCAAAACAGCAGGTGGACTTGACGCCATCTGGGTGACTGTCGACAGATTAACCAAATCCACGCACTTCCTATCAATAAAGGAAACGGACAAGATGGATAAACTAGTTGGAACTTACATCAGGGAGATTGTACGACTGCATGGTGTACCAATATTAATTATCTCAGACAGAGATAGTAGATTCACCTCACGGTTCTGGCAGTCACTACAAAAATCTCTTGGGACAAGACTAGACATGAGTACCGCTTACCATCCATAGACCGACAGTCAGAGTGAGAGGACCATTCAAACTTTGGAGGATATGCTAAGAACTTGTGTGATCGATTTTAGTAAGGCATGGGATACCCATTTACCACTAGTCGAGTTCTCGTACAATAATAGTATCATACTAGTATCAAGGTTGCTCCATTCGAAGCCCTCTATGGCCGCAAATGCAGATCACCTCTGTGCTGGGCTGAAGTGGGTGACACGCAACTAGCTAAAGGACAAGTACCTGATAGCACTCTCACCGGCCCGGAAATCATAAGAAAAATGACTGATAGGATTGTCCAAATCCGGGAACGACTAAAAGCTTCAAGAGACATTCAAAAGAGTTATGCGGACAAAAGACGGAAGCCCTTGTAATTTCAGGTTGGGGACCGGGTACTATTGAAGGTCTCACCCTGGAAGGGATTAATACGTTTTGGAAAACGTGGGAAACTAAATCCAAGGTATATCGGACCATTCGAGATCCTTGCCAGGATCGGCCCGGTAGCATACAAGCTTCGATTACTACAGGAACTCAATAACGTACACCCTACCTTTCATGTGTCAAACTTAAAGAAGTGCTTGTCCGATGAGACCCTCGTCGTCCCTAGGGACAAAATTAAAATCAACGAGAGTCTCCACTTTGTAGAAGAACCAGTGGAAATTATGGATAGGGAAATTAAAAGAACAAAACAAAGTCGCATACCCATTGTGAAGGTCTGCTGGAATGCAAAGTGAGAACCTGAATACACCTGGGAGCACGAAGATCATATGAAAAAAAATACCCGCATCTTTTCCCTAGTCTATAAATACTTACCTTAGAAGAAATTTTGGGACGAAATTCTCGCTAACGGGGGGATGATGTGACAACCCGATATTTCAAGTCAATGTACTGACCTAAAAGTCAACGATTTGTAATCTACTTTTGATATAATAAAAATAGCGTCAAAAATAAAATGTTCAAAAGTCTCAATTGGGTTGTATGAAGTAATATATCTCGTAACAAGGTTTTCAGAAATATAAAGAACACTAAAATCCGAGTTATAACGAAGAAATTATGACCAATTGAAGATCCGCAACAAAACCGGTAAAACACTGTTAAGCGTAAAACGCGAAATTTCAATAAAATACTTTTTAGCCTTAGGTATCTAAATGAAATTCATAGATACCATTAAACCGTGAATGTATAAAAAAAAGAACGTCCAAATCTGACTTTGTATGACGAAGTTATGATTTTTCTATGTTTCGGAGTAGCGATAAACAACTAAAAAACTCGAAATAGAGATCGAGCGACTTTTAGCTGACGCAACCTAAACTAGAATTGAAGGTCCTGACAATAGTAGTACAATGGTTAAAAGACAGACGAAAAAGGACATCGGATGAAAAAATTATGAATTTTTAACGGACATTTCCTGTCTCGGCCTATTAAAAATATATAATTAAAAATAAATTCAAAATTTGCGAACGAAGTCTAAATGAAAGTTGTAGATTGTATTCTCACCTACGCGTGGATATAAATAACGTAAAAAACGGAATTCATATGTGAAAGTTACACATTTTAGAAGATTGGGGCACACAAATTGAGGGGGAGTACGCTATGGCGTACGAGGGTACGCCCAGCGTACTCAATGCTGGGCCTTGGATTGACCACGTCTCCCCTATTGCCTTCTAGTCTGTCCCATCCGAAGTCTAATCTCTGAAAAATACGTCATGCATGACGTACGCCCCGCGTACGCCCAACGTACGAGGTCGGTTCCCACCACTATAAAATGGGATGAGAGGCTTCCGAATTTATTTGCCAATTTACAACTTATCTCCCATATTTTCTCATTTTCGAGTCCCTCAAAACTACCCCGATGCCCCGGTTACGTATCCAAGCTCCAATAAAGGTTCGAAGCTCCGAAACTCCCAAGAAATTTTCCACTTTCCGGTCGAAGTGCTGCCCAAGAAAAGTCTCGTTTTCTTCAAATCATAACACTTACCAGGTGAGTTCATACCCTTATGTTTTTACATCTTTACTATATTTTAGGGGGGGGGGGATACAAGTGAAACGCAAGAAAAACTATTGTTAAAAATGCAAATCGTTACACACAGTTTCTAATGCTTTATCTACATTTTGTGTGTAAATGTTAAATAAGTAAAATAACGTTATTACAAATGTTATGCTTTACATGCAAAGATGGTAATACACCAAGGCTTATCATTCAAATGAAACATACTTTCATAAAAACTATAATAGGTATAGTTTACTAGATATTCACGATATTTTACATACTATAAACACTATAAGGAGGAAAGACTTACATTTACAAGAAAAATGGACTTTTTATACGTAAATCTATTTGATACTAACTGTTCTGAGACATTTGACTTCACGTACTTTCCGGTACGCATCTCAAGTCCTATATTATAAACCATAATTTCTTGTAGGGAGAGCGTGATACTTGTGTATAGATCTATACGGGATTGACAATCCCGCACCTAAACTGTTAGCTACAGTTAGACCGACAGTTTTAGGGTGACAAACGTCATAACACTCTAATGCCTAAAGAACGTTGTTACAGGCAATCTGGGTCAATAGTACGGTTATAAAACTCACATGAAGTATTAAAACATTTTGGTTTACGGGGCTATCAAACGCCTCAGTGGTTATATATACATATATAAACCTACTTACACTATATTAGGTATGGAAAATACTTATGCATTCCGGGTTTTTGGAACTTTTAAAACTACCATTTATTTATGGAAAATATTGGATTTTCTAGAAACAAACTCAGTCACTTTATACAAAAAGGCATACAATTCTTATACAAAACGCTTATGAACTTGCCATCTTAATTATTGACACTTTTTCAAAAGTACTTGTATTTCTCAGGGATTCAGTAATACATGTAAACAACAGCTTTTGGGGAAGGGTCGCTAAGGCATCAATTTCAAACTTATTATATCATCATAATATAATTTCTTTTGAAAAATGTATTACAAGCAACAATGTAACTTTTTAAATTATATTTATGATGGTTGTGTTTGCTTTCTTTACTATTTACTCAACTATTATGATACTACATGAAGTCATCCGCCCTCGAATGATTCCGCCGTTCTGGTTTGTGGGTGTGTCAGAAACATTTGAGGCATTACATTTGGGATGCTAGGCTCACAAGGTCTTAAGGGATCCAAGCTACACGAAAGGTATGTCATTCTAATAGTTTTTTATATTACAAGTACCCCATGCCATGCTAGTTAGGATGAAAACCTTGGAAAAACAAATTTGCATGCATATTAGAGAAAACATAGATCCATAGTTTCTAGGGTTGCATGTACACCATAGGAGTGTTAGTATGCTCAAAACCCATCACTATGATGATACAGTATATAATCATATATGATTATATAATACGATTATATAATCAATCCTACATTACAGTACATATATGATATATGATTAATCATACATCATATATCCTACATTACAGTAATCATATATGAATAATCATATATGATTACTCATATATGATATATCCAAAGAGGTATACAATTTGTACTTATATAAGTAAAATTGTTCATTCATAGGTTACTAACGATTTATTTAAAAACAAAGACTTCAAGAAGAGATTTAACAAGCTTGTTTGGAGCATGTATATCAAACCTGATGAATTTGAAAAGAAGTGGGAGTTGATTATTAATGAATTCAATCTGGAAGATAAAAGATGGTTCTATGATAAGTTTGAATTACGTGACAAATGGATACTTGCATACTTCAGTGACACAAGAATGTCTGGATTGATGAAAACCACTTCAAGATTAGAAAGCATGAATTCCTTCTTCAACACTTACTCTCAATCTATAAATTTACTTTTACATTTCATGATGAACTATGACACAACAATTCAAAAACAAAGAAATACACAACAAGAGCTTGATAATCAAACAAAGAAGGCGGTATATAAATTTATTTCACCGCGACCAATAGAAAAGCATGATGCAAAAGTTTATACAAGTACATTGTTTTATGAAGTACAGAAAGAAATCTATAAAGGTTCCTGGTACTGCCAATACGAACATGTTGGAACAAAAAATGATGGAGTTATACAAAGTGGAACAACTGAACAAAAACAGTAATCTAAAAACAAAATTTGAGGCAATATATTCTTATTTTAAATTTTGTTGAATCAGACCATAATATACAACAATATCCAGTTATGATTGTAAAACACTTAATGCTTTAATTTTATTTTGAACATGTAGAAATAAAACTTCCAACAAATGATGTAAAATGTACTTGTGAACACTTCAACTGCTTTGGGACTTTGTGCAGACATGCATTCAACATACTCATGAAACATGTAATTAAGGAGATACTTGAAGAGTACATTAAGGATCGTTGGAGAAAGGATGTGATATCAAGGCATTATCATTTTGGTAGACATGTATATGATACAAGAGACAGTGAAATTAACAGATCTGTCAATTAAGCATACTACAACTTTGAAGCATGTTTGGAATACACAAGAAAAAATGGATTTGTTTCTTTAGAAAACAAAAAGTATGTTGAAGGAATATAAAAACAATCCTACAAATGAATTGCAGAAGAATAGGATAGATGTTGAAGATGTAGGAAAGCTTATGGGCATATCTATTCCAAAAGACATTGACATCAATGTTCCAAATGTTCAAAGTAATAAAAGAAGTGGAAAGAAAAGTAGAATTCAAAGTGTAACAGAAATAACATATAAAAATTTAAACAAGAAAACAAGAAGATGCTCAGGATGTGGAGAAAGGGCTCCTCATAACTTGCGAACATGCCCAATTAAACTTGCAGCAGAACAAATATCAAAAGCTATATAGTTAATTACTGCTTTAATCAGTAATGAATAAGTCATGATTTTTTTTCTAAATAATATTATTTTTGTTTAGTACACTTTACTCTTTTTATAAAACAGAATTTACTTTGATAATTCTTTGTTTGATTTTATTAGTAGTACAACAAATCAGTTTTCTTGAATTTTTTCTATCTTAAACCTTCTTCTATGTAACTTTATCTCTTTTATGATTACAAAAGTATATAATCACTTTTGATTAAACAAAACATATGAAGTGGTATTACATAATCATTTATGATTATACAAATAAAAATAATTATGTAATCTGTTAATTGTTATTCAATACATGCAATCATTTATGATTACATATAAATAACATCTAAGTTCTACTACAAAACTAATTACATATAACCATATACAATATTCATATATATAATCATAAAGGATTATGTAATACCACTTCATATGTTTTGTTTAATCATAAGTGATTAAAAATATGATTACATATAAATAACATCAAAGTTCTACTACAAAACTCATTACATATAACCATATACAACAACATTGTTCCAAACAAATATACAACGCTGTTCTTAAAAAGATATAAACATAACAACATACATCTAGAAAATCAAATTCTAATCACCCATCATAGAATAACATCAAACATGATAAAATCTTCAATAACAAATAATTTCACAAGTATCAAATATCACGCTCCCTATTTTCCAAGATTCTTGTTCTTCATATTCCTAGCTAGATTTTCATACATATTGTAGCAGACTCCAAGAGCTCTTCCACCATTAATTAGAAAGAATATCTTCATTGAACATAAAAAATCTTTACTACATATCTGATGTAGAGAAATGTTGTTCATTAAAAAGAAATCTTCTTTAAATGAACAACATTCCTCCACTTTAAAGACATCTAGTAAAGATAAGATATGTTTAATGAAGATAAAATTTTTTAGTAATGGTGGAAGAGGTGTTCTTGGAGTCAACTACAATCTGTATGAAAATCTAGCTACAAATAAAAGAACAAGAATCTTGAAAAAATGGGGAACATGTTATTAGATACAACAAAATTATTTCTTTTAGACTTATAGACTCCAAATTTTACCTGAAATAAAATGGAAGTTGTTTACATCATAAATAACTAATGGTGATATATAAAAAAAATTAAATTAAAAATTGAAGAAATTAATAATCAAAACTAACCATTTGGAAGTATAAGGAGTCATCTTTGAAGAAATGTAAGGGGTAGCACGAGGCTACCCCCTTTATACAAACATAATATGCACGAGGCTGTCCCAATCTGTTTTCATTTATAAAGAAAAGATTCTCCACTACAAACACTAAAAAACAAAACTAAAATCTTACAAAGATAAGATTCTGCAGTAAAGATAAGCTCACTTATCAAGAAAAAGATGTAATAAATTATAATGTGTTGTTCAACATATATAATCATTTATGATTACAAAAATAGAAAAAAAAAGTAATATCACTAATGATTACATCTAAGCGACATATAATCAATCCTAAAAACATAAATTACATCTAAAAATATAACATAATCACTTATGATTAACATTCAATAACATAATTCACACAAACAAACTTACATAATAAAATCCACCAAAATACATATTAACTTGTTTTCCATCATCATAAAAACAAACATTCTTCACAATATCCATGACATACACAACATAAACAAACTTTTTTTTATAACATCATCCACTCATTTACTTCTAAAATAAGAAAATATTCAATCAAAAAAACTTTGACAACCTTGTTTCTATATTCCATTGAGCATCATATGCATGCTTACCAAGAATCTTTGGATCAACGTTTTGATACTCATATGCAACTTTCAACACATCATCATGCTTTTTATTAATCTTAGAAGTTAAATTTGTTTCATTTCAGAAGTTAAATTTGCTGCAACATATTTCATTCTAAACTTCTCCAAAAAAATTTCTTGAGAAGCACCTTCTTTTGGAAGACCACATTTCCATTTAGAACCTTTTTCTCCAAAATAACTCTCCATATGTCTCATAGCAAAAAACTCCACAATCCACTTTGTTATAAACTGTCCTACATGGCATTATTAATCTTACTAGAGTAAGATTTTTATCAGCCATTTCATTTGCTTTAGCATGATTGATCTCTTTTAGATACTTCAAAAAAGACTTTTTCTAAAAATCATATATGATTTCAAGTCAGAAAAATATAAGAATAATAATTATAAAACATATCATATATGATTTCAAATCTAAAGAATAAATATCATTTGAAACTTACAAGAGGTTTAAAAAATGCACCATACTTATCATCAAAATCAGCATGATCTGCACCATTATCAATAACCTTAAAAGTACGTTTCTTCAGATTCATAACAATAAGATATATGTGCTTATGCCTCAAAACAGGGAAAAATACCTAACATCAACATGTGTAATATTAGAAATAAAACATTAATATATATATATATATATATATATATATATATATATATATATATATATATATATATATACAAAAATAAATATACCATATCAACATCCTTCAAAACCTTCAAGTCTTTATCACCACAAACACTGCGAGAAAAGGCATCCTCGAAAACTTTATATTTTGCAGTTTCATTCAAATGATTATATTCAAATGAAAAAGTCTATAATATAAGAAAATCATAAATGATTATATAATAACATGTAAATATTTAATAAAAAAATCGTTAATGATTATCAAAATGTGAAAAGCAAATAATAAAATAAAAACTTACAGTGTCAAAATTCATGAACAATCTGAGTGGAGAATTAACAACATCTCTAAATTTCTCTTGATGATTTAGTATACGAGACCATGAATCAAGAACACTTAAATGCAAACAGGTTTCTTTATAAAGACTTTCATAATTAGCTCTAAAACTATCACACCCCGAACCAGACGGCAGAAACGTCCAGGGGCTCGTGTGACTAACAGGTGAATTATCATCACAATGAATATACATGAAACATAACACATTCATCACCAACATTATATAGAACAACCAGCATTGTTCATATCAAGTACATTGTTATAAATTACATAAATTCAAAGTATTAATAGTACGATGAGTGATGTTGCACAAAATAAATCCATACACACCTGAAAATCTTCCTGCTTAACGATTACCTGAGAATACAAGTTATTTTGAAAACGGTCAACATATATAATGTTGGTGGGTTCATAAGTATGTTTGAATAAAAGTCTTTGTATCTTTTGTAAAACCTAGAAAATCCGATATTTTCTGTAAAATGTCTGAAAATGATGTGAAAATCAAGTATAAATGCATGTATGAATTTAATAGCAGTGACATATAAGATTCCAATTTAAATATTTCGTATTGTAAGTAAGTGATAATTGAATAATAGTATTTACCCATAAAATATGATATTTTCTTATTTATAAAAATTTTGAGGTTCTTGTATCATTAATTAAGTTGTTTCGTATAGACACAATCGAAGGGTTAATCTTCGATATGTTAAATTAGTATTGGATCTCTATATGAGCCGTTATGACTGTTGGATTAGTGTCTAAGTCCATAACTATTTTGGTATGTACTTGACCCGATGGTGCATGGTCCTTTTGGGTTGCCTTCAACAAAGCAACTTGATAGGATGAATTATGGAGAGAGAGGATTAATTATGATTTATTAATATATTATGAGAATAATATATTAAAGGGGAAATCATATTGTTTAATTAATATTAGTCAAGAATTAATAAGAATTAATTATGTGGCTAAAAGACATTAATTAAATAATGGGGACTAGTATTGTCAATTGTGTGATAGTGGGATATTGCGCTAATAAAGGGGACTAGTATTAGAAATTGTCCAAGGCCTCTAAAGAGGGAGTCCATGGGCTGCTTAGGGCTTAAGCAGTCAAATTAGGGTTTCATTGTTAGATAACCCTAATAGCCTCATTATTTAAGGACCCTTAGGGCACCAAAAATGTAACTAACTGATTCCTTAGGGTTTCTAGATATTTTTGGGTGCCTCTCCTCTTCTCCTTCTTCATCCTCTTGCTCTTGGTGTTTGTGAGCCATTAGAGGAGTGACACTTGTGACTCTAAGCTTTCTAAAGCCATTAAAAGGAGGATTTTAGATTGTTATTGCTACATAACAATCAAGGTAAGATCTAAACCCCATTCTTATGTTAATACTGATTATCACATGCTAGATCTAGGGTTTAAAGTCTTGGATGAATGCATGTACAATAGAGAAACCTAGATCCAAGCATTAGGGTTTGCATGAGCACATAGGATGTTCTTGTGGCTAAAACTCAACAGTGGTATCAGAGCCATGATTGGTTTCTATTGTATTGTTGCTTAGTTTTTCATTCTTGATTGCAAAGTTGAGTTTTTGGCCATCTGCTTGACAAACTTGTGGAGTCCCAATGTGGACTCGTCGAGTAGGATGAACTCAGCGAGTCCATATGGGGACTCGGCGAGTCTGGCTGTCAGATAGACGAATTTTCAGATTTTTTGCCTATTTTGACTTAGGATAATCGTCATAATTGTTTCAAATTATTAAATTACGAATTTTATTGATTCCTTATGATTATCTTTGTCAAAATATAAGATTTTGGTCATCTAATTAGATAATAATTTCCTTATATGATAAATGTTAAATTATTTGAATTATTTGGTCAATTATCTTGCAAATAAAAATGATTAGGTTAAATATAGATAATCATGAAATTAATTGTTTAATTTTGAATTATTTGCTATTTGATCCTTTGTGTTTTGAAAGGTTTCAAAAATTGCCCACAAGTTTTGGAATTTAAATTTTTGATTAAAAAGTTTATTTTTTAAATATTTAAATTCTAAACCCTAATGATTTGAAATGTTTCAAAACATGCCCTCAAGTTTTGGGATTTACATTTTTTAATTAAAATTTTAATTGCAAAATGTTAAATTCTAAAACCCTAAGTTTTGAAAAAGTTCAAATTGCACCCTTATGGTTTTATTAAATTAATTAAGTGTATAATTAAAAGAGAGTTAATAAATACATAATGATACGGTTTACATTTAATTAAATTAAAAGTGTAATTTATTAAATTAGACCACCTAGTATTTTAAAAGTGTAAATTACACCCTTATACTATATATAACATTAAAGGTCTAATATTTTATATGTATAACTTAAACTGCTAGTCTTACCGTTAGTAGGCCTCATTCACGAAGCCAATCTATAGGGGGGTATAAGGTTATGGCCTATAAAATGGTCGTTTAATGGGTGTCCACTCTCACCCACCGCTTCCTTGATTGGTGGAGGGTCGTTAGTCGAACGGGTACGATAGGACAAACCCTTTCCATTAAAAGTATAATGAATTATCAAGTAACTAAATGTTTTACAAAATTCCCAATCTTAGTCACTTTAGGCAAAAGTGAATTTGATGTAATTCCATGAAAATTACACTTTGTACCCTTGCGAAGACGTTAGTGGAGCGTGTGTGGTTAACTGGCACACTAAATGGTTCTAAGCAAACGTAGCAAAGGGTGACTCAATGTTTGTCATATTTCGGTGGAGCATGTGTGGTGAACCGGCACATCGAATATGTGACTGTAATATTGGGAGAACCATGTAAGCATGCATGGTTATTCACACCCTGTTTTGTGATCCTCGGTATCCTAGTTAAAAATCGAGGGGCATATCGAGATTTAAACATGTCATTGAAAAGTTCAATGAATCTCAAAGGATCTAGGAATTTTTCAATACATTTAAGACCTAATCTCTTTTTCGTTTTTCATGGTGGAAAATTAGTGAATCGTCATTCACTTACCTTCAAATGTTATGAAATTTGGGTTATGGCATCCCTCTCCCAAGTTGTGGAATATTGTGTTGGGTCCTAGGCTTAATATCTCATTTGGGTGATTTATTAAGGACTCAATCAATCAACTAACTTGAATTTTTTTCTCCCGTTTTGTAGATGTCAAAGTATGACAACTATGGTCTTCCCAAATCCTGTGGAACAAGCTTTCCACATGAAGTTGATATTCCACGATTCAATCGAGGAGCACGAGATCATGCTTCACTTCCTCCACCTCCTCCTATTGTTCTCCCTAACCTACAAGTTCAAAGGCTTGAAAAGTTCAAACTCACTCAAGCCCTTTTGGCAAGTAAACATGAAGAAGGAAAGTCAGTGTGTGCACACGTCTTAGAGATGAAGTCACACATTGATAAGTTAAGAATTTTAGGAACTGTTGTCTGTGAGGAGCTGGCTGTTGGCTGGGTTCTTCAGTCGCTTCTTGGCTCATATAGTGAGTTCGTAAGAGAGTACTATATGACAGACCACGACGTGACCCTCATCGATCTCACCTATCTTCTTATTGCTGCTGAATCAGCGATGATTTGGCGCACTGGAAAAGCAAAGTTGATTGGTGGATCTGCCTTCCAGACCTCTATGGAAATAGGCAATGGCAACGAAATGCATGCCATGGTCGAAAAGTTTGATCATAAGAGAAAGGCAAAATCTGAAGTAGTTTCGTCTGCTGTTCCAAAAGAGTCAATTTGCTTTTATTGCCAAGAGAATGGGCATTGGAGACGAAGTTGCCCAGTCTACCTAAAGAATCTAAGAGATGGGTGAGTCAAGAAGTATGGCTCTACTTAAGGTAATATCCACTATCTAACTCCATTAAGTTCCCATTCATTGATTCTTAGTACATAATGTGATAAGATTACATTTGAATATTTTTCAGGATTAGAAAAAAAAGAGGAAGCTTGATGGAAGAGCAAGATGAGTCTGATCACGAAGAAATGGATCACGATCGCATGGATTTGAAGATCAGATTTTGAGCTTAAAAAGTAATGATAGAGTTGTTAGGAAGATTTGATTACATAGTTTTTAAGTTGATTTTGCATTGTAAGGACATGTTTTCCGCTGCTTTTATGAATAAAATAAATTTTTTTATTTGTCTTATTTATATATATCCTTGCAATGAAATCGTTCTGAAAAATTGAAGTTTGTGTATTTCTATAAATGGATATGATTCTTAGTTATGTTATTTATAGTAGTGTCAAAATTTTCTAAGTAAAGAAAGATTCGCATCACCCAAGTTTCAATTGGACAGAAACTTGGTATCATATGATTTGAATCATGTGATGTATGGAAATCTTGGTACTTAGGAGATTAAGACTAGTTCCTTGATCACACAAATATGTGAGTCAAGTGAACGACTAAAGGAATAGAACACAATGTTGTGCACTAGTCAAGTCCACCACAAATAACAATAAGACTATTCGTCATAATTTACTAAAAGTCTAGTAAATGTGGTTATGCTTACAAGGTTAAGTGGAATTCTGAATCATTGAAAAGTTTCAATGAATGGTAGAACGAATAAGAAGAATCAATTAGGCAGAAAGATAAAAGTTTCTTCAATCTAAGAAGAAGGGAGATTACTTTTGTATCGGATTTTATGATCATCTTAATGATTAAGAACCATATCACAATTGATCCTCTAAGGACGTCTTAGTGCACTGGTATGGCTAAGAAGAGGAATCGGAAATTGTTGAATTGGTTAAATTAAAAGGATGAGTCACACTTCGTTCCAAAATCAAGTCTTAGAATTGTATTACAAGATTGTGAATTAGGTGACACACACTCATCAAATGTAAAGTAGAAAAATTGTTTTTCTTACTCTTGGACGTTTAAAATTGGTGTGTAGTGTTTATCTTGATGAGAATCGCTCCACACCAACTCTTGAATATTTGTTTATCAAGAAATGTTTCTTGATAAGAGAATCTTATATGTCAAGAGGTCAGTGGGAGTCTAAATTATCTTGAAAAGTTTCAAGAACTAATCAAGAGTAAACCTATTATTAAACACTATCACACGACTTGAGGATTGTAACCTATCGTGTTGACAAAGTTTTATTTCTGTGCCAATCCAGTTGAGTGATTACGCATATGAGTTCTATGAGTTCTCAATAGAATGCATAAGGCAAGCACCTCATTCAATGAAAGTACATTGACTAGAATAACTGAGCCGCTAGATAACTTGGAAGCAATGGTGGGACCGTTGATGACAAGAAATTAAGAATGAACAAGTTATGTCCATAAGAGTTTGAATTTTTCACAAACATTATCTTTTGGTTATGGTTATGGCAAATTCACATGGATATGAACACATGCACCGTCAAATATAGGTGTCATATAGGTGTCATAAGGTTTCTCTCCTTCATGAAAATGATTGTGAGGAAACACTTTCACTAAGAGAGATTTTAAGGAGATAGCGATTATGCAAATTGCATTCTCAAATTCGATTATGATTACAGCATCCCTCTTCACAGTTTGAATTGTGAGATTTAGCAATTAGTCTGAACATTTGGGACTTAGTAATATAATTTCTGAATTAGTTTAGACATGCATGTGAGCTGTCTAAGGAAAGGTGTGTGATTTTGAGAAGCTTAGATAAAGGCTTATCGAAGTATATCATATTAGAAACAATAAACTTTGGAAGTCAATAAATATTGTTTTTTAGAAGTTTAGCTGGTTTCTAAATACGTGTCAAAGCTAGTGGGAGCATAAATGTTATGCTAAATGGATATAATCATCATGTTAGTGGGAGCATGATTATTATTTAAGTATTGCAAGTTGACAATATTAATTATAGAAAAACAAAAGTTTCACTTTGCAAAGCTGCAGGGGTAGAAAAGTTGTTTTTGCTATAATTAAGGGAGAGAATGTTATACTTCGTTTCCAATCTAAAAGCTTAGATTGAGAAATTTTAATTGAATTTAGTCAAGGTTATATTTATTATTTTCATTCTCAAAGTTTGATTATGATTATGGCATCCCTCTTCATAGTTCGAATATGTAAAGTATCACGTTTTTCATTATGAATTGTATCCCATACGCTTCGGGTATAGGATCGATTGCATATGCTGTAATATTCGGCCATTCTAAAATTTTCCAAGTGCCTAGGGCATTTAGAAGGAAAAAGAAATAGAACTGGTTTTGACTAAAATAATTAAACAAATGCCAAGGACAATCTAAGGTTCGCCAAGGATCGGTCGCTTGTGGACAGTTTAAAGTATAGTTATGGATGGACCATATTGATATTATTATGAATAGATAAGATTCTATTTAGAATGAGTTGTCATTTGGAAAATATGGAAATGTTTCCATATTGGGAGTTGGATATCGAGAATCATTATCTAGATTAATTAGAAACTTTTATGCAAGAAGGATGTTCAAAGGAATGTACATTGAATATGAGACTTCATAACTATGGAATTGTCTTGTAACAATCTCCAATAGAGTATTTTGTAATTTCATTGGCCGAGTCTTGGTGACTTTTTTGTCGTGACATTACGAAAGGACTGTTGCATAAAATGCTAGAGTCTAACATATTCTAGTAGTGGCGAGAATTTTGTATTCTTACACTAATGGATTAGGAATTGTGAAATGAGTGTGATTGAAAATGTTATTCAATTATACTATTTCACAAAGTAAGGACCATAGGTAAACATAGTGTGCATGCTAAGAGCATGGGACAATTGTTGTTATAATTCAAGTAAGAAGTTGATTACCCGAAACAACAAATAATGAGTAATCAATATGGTGATTAAATAAAAGGTGTTTTATTTATACTCAAAAGTTTGGGGCCATATATGA
Source organism: Lactuca sativa (assembly GCF_002870075.4). Taxonomy (NCBI): domain Eukaryota; kingdom Viridiplantae; phylum Streptophyta; class Magnoliopsida; order Asterales; family Asteraceae; genus Lactuca; species Lactuca sativa. The sequence continues at coordinate 161,190,554 of NC_056627.2, read as the reverse complement.
TTAATATTATTTTTGTGTTTCACTTTGTATATTTTGACTTCCTGAATAATAAGATTATTCGAACGTTCCACAGTCACTCATACTTTGGGAGTAGGTGTGAAAGAAGATTGTCATGAATTGGTTTGTAGATTGCCTAGAGTGTATTAGACATAGCAAATGTTTGCTGCAACGTTCATGAGTGCTTATGAATATGATTTGAGGATTGGATTAAACCCACGCTCACTTGGATCGCTTCATGGATTTTATCACGAGTGATTGGTGAGACGATAATATCTTATATTCTTGAAATCGAGATATGTGAGTTGTATCTTACGAGTCGGTCACACATTGATAATATGTAAACACACCAGTAACTTGGTGTTATAAAACGTATCATTGTGTGTGATTCGGTGAGTGAGTGCAAGCGAGCCTTGAGTCGAAGTTTATCCGTTCCTTTTACCTAAAGTGAGATAAAATCGATATCTGTGGGCCCCTCGATGATTTAGTGATGACACCTAAGCGTTGACCAAGTCGGGACTTAGTTGATGTGGTCAATTGTAGTCTATTGTCAGTCGTTGTAAATCGGAAATCGGGAAACAACACATAGACAGAGAGAATGATTTCAATCCATGTCTCACGTCTATACAATATCTAGAATGGAGGAATATATGATACCTTATCTAAAGGACGCGTATCTGATAAGATCAGAGTTGATAGCGGCTTTTGAAAGCTACGATTGCGGATCAAGATCTAAAGTCATACGCAGAATACTTATTAGACTTATCCAAGTGGGAGACTGTTGGATTACTGTCTAAATCCATAACTACTTTGGTATGTACTTGACCCGATGGGGCATGTTCCTTTTGGGTTGCCTTCACCAAAGAAACCTAATTGGATGAATTATGGAGAGAGAGGATTAATTATGATTTATTAATATATTATAAGAATAATATATTAAAGGATAAATCATATTGTTTAATTAATATTAGTCAAGAATTAATAAGAATTAATTTTGTGGCTAAAAGAAATTAATTAAATAAAGGGGACTAGTACTGTCAATTGTGTGATAGTTGGATATTGGGCTAATGGACTCCATATTAGAGGAGTGAACGAAATCTATGGGGAAACCCATTAGAAATCGTCCAAGGCCTCTAAGGAGGGAGTCTGTAACAACTCGAAATTTCCGTATCATTTCTTGTAACTCTTTCGTAGTACAATTCACGCACCCAAACGTCGTTTCCAAATTCGATTTCCGATCTTCCGTTTAATTAAGTCATTAACTGGTACGTATTTAAAATGACTTAATGGGTGTCTTAATACATATAGAAATCATTTTAACACTCAACTTTAGTGATCGAAATATTTCTAGAAATTACCATATCGGGTTACGGCAACCTAATCGGCTACGACCAAAAGCCTGGTCTAACGCCGGTATCGGGTAGAATTCCACCGTGTCCAAAAATTAAACACTATATAATGTGTCTTAAGCCTCCATTTGAAGCCTTTGGCGATTTTCTCATAGAACTCTCACAACCTCTCTCCTCATCCATAATCAAAGGTCCAAAACAAAGATTTAAGGCTTCCAATCAAAGAGGTAACACCCCTAACTTGTTATTCAACCTCTTAAGCCTTCAAATTAATGTTTAAATTATGTTTTGGGACCAAGAACATGAGTTTACAACCAAGGATCATGCTTGGGCCGTAAACTCCTCAACATGGGGTTTTTGAGCCAAATTACCCTTCCAAATCATAGTTGGGACTTAGATATGACTTTAAGACTTGCTAATTGGGACTTGGAACACATTAAACATGAATTATATGGGACAAACAAGAGTTTACGGCCAAGGCATGTGCTTGGGCCGTAAACTCCATTAAATTGGAGATTTAGTGCCTTAAATCATGTCCAAATGCCTTGAAACTCAACCAATGGCCTTGTGGTAAAATCTAGATGCATCTAAAAATAGTTTAAGGGTTTGAAACATATCAAAAATGTCATTTATAGGAGTTTACGGCCTAGGAACATACCCTTGGCCGTAAACTCATAAAACCTTGTTAATGATGCATCAAATACACTCTAATGGTTAGCATAAATTTCTAGAATCACATATGATTGTTTTTAAACATCAAAAACTAACTTTTCATGAGTATAAGAGAGTTTACGGCCATAGAACATGCCTCTAGGCCGTAAACTCCTAAAAGTATGTTTAATGGTGTTCTAATTTCATAACAAGGCTTGGAAAATTAACTAGAATCACATGTGATTGTCCTTTGTAGCTTAAATCCATTTTTCTTGGCCATGGGTGAGTTTACGGCCGTAAACTCTTATGGTGTGGCCATAAACTCCCTTTTAAGTGTTATAATTCCATTCAATCCATTCCAAGGCATTTTAGAAATCCATTCCAACAATCCCCATGTCCATTTAAGCCATTAAACACTCAAAATCACACCAACATGAGTTTACGGCCGTAAACTCATGTGTGAGTGTGTTATGTGGCTGTAAACTCTTTAAAACGTTTACTCTTGAGGAGTAAACTCAAGTCCTAAGTCCCTAGTGCCAATACACGTCCGAAGATGTCACCCGGGTCACTCCAAACGCTCGTTTTGAGGTGTTTAACCTCGTTGGAGTGTAATGTTCCATATAATTAGTGAATGTATCTCTAATTGAATATATATGTGGACATTATTTCATTTTACATAGGGACATCACGAGTAATAGAACCCCGAACCAACGTCTAGTATCCAAAACCGACGCATTTCCGAGTCCGGTGAGTTCATACCCCTATCCTTTTTCACTGTTTTCACTGTTTTCAGGGGGAACACAAGCAAAGTACAAGGGAATTCTTGTACTCAAAAACATGTTTTCAAATGTGTGTTAATATTCCATATGCTTTTAATACTGATTACTACAACTGATAACCATTTGAACATGCAGATCACGTAACATATATTTGTGAAATGGGTCTTTAAACTGTTATGTTTTACATATATTTCACAAATGACTTTCCACATTTTATCAGTTAAAAGCATGACATTAGACATTTGAATATAATACCTGTACACTGTTTTGTCCTCGGTAACACTCCACATATATACGCGAGTGGAGGACTATCATATTATTACTAGTAAATTTGTTAATCCTGTATGATTGGAGACACGTCCTCGGCGAACACTCCACAGAGATACGCGAGTGGAGGACTACACCCGTAACCAGAATCTCTGGTATTTAGAGAGCGTGACTTGAGTGTATAGATATATACAGGGCTGACTACCCCACGCCTGGCTCCTAGCTACAGCCGAACCGAAATGGTTCAAGGGTGACGAAAGTCAAAAGTATGTGGACTACTTATTGCCACATGTGGACTGCTTATTGCCACAGGTTTAGTCTATCGTATGGTTATGGAACTCGCAATTAGGATAACAGAGATTTACTTATAGTAATAATAAATCTCTTTATACATCTTTTACATCTTTCAAGTACGGTAACTAACATTCAGGAAAGTATGAGACTTTCCTGGGGAAAACATGGAACCTAACCACGTTTACATCTTTTACAACTTTTATATCGTTCACATTAGAAACCAACATGCAGGAAAGCATGGGGCTTTCCTGGGTAACATCTACATAACTAGAAAGGGTAACAAACCAGGTAACATTACATCTTTTACTTTTGGTAATATACAATAAGGAAAGTATGGGACTTTCCTGGAAATATACGTTAAGTAAACAGAACAGTTTAACAAACCAGATAACCAAACTATACATTTTTACATGAGTTGATATGTTTTCAGTGTACAAACTTATTATACTTTATATGTGTGAAACAACAACCAACTTTTAAGAAAATATGGGATTTTCTTGGTGTGCGTAACATTTCAGAATCAGAAAGGAAACTTGAACATTTTCACAAACAAAAACCGCTTATGAACTCACCAGCGTTATGCTGATTTTTAAACCGCTTGTGTTCTCAGGTCAGCGTAAGAACAGGTACCCGAAGATCCCTTTTTGATCAGAAGACGGAGTACATGAAGATCCGTTTCATTTTTGTTCATATATATAATATGTATCACAACTGTACAAACTTTACTTTTGAAACAACTGTAAAACTTTTCTTATGTAATGTAATGGTTGTTTTACTTTACTTACTATGTGCATTGGATTTGATACTCAACGTGGAGTCAACCCCGGAAACGTTTCCGCCTTCGGTTTTCGTGGTGTGACAGAGTCCATGGGCTGTTTAGGGCTTAAGCAGACAAATTAGGGTTTCTTTGTTAGATAACCCTAATAGCCTCACTATTTAAGGACCCCGAGGGCAACAAAAACGTAACTAACAGATTCCTTAGGGTTTCTAGATGTTTTTGGGTGCCTCTCCTCTTCTCCTTCTTCATCCTCTTGCTCTTAGTGTTTGTGAGCCATTAGAGGAGTGACACTTGTGACTCTAAGCTTTCTAAAGCCATTACAAGGAGGATTTGAGATTGTTATTGCTACATAACAATCAAGGTAAGATCTAAACCCCATTCTTATGTTAATATTGATTATGATCACATGGTAAATCTAGGGTTTAAAGTCTTGGATGAATGCATGTACAATAGAGAAACCTAGATCCAAGCATTAGGGTTTGCACGAGCACATAGGATGTTTTTGTGGCTAAAACCCATCAATAACCATGTATGATAATGACTAGGTTGACTGTCTTGGCATTTTTCCAAACGTCGGTATTTGCTCAAGGATTTGTCGCTCTAGACTGACCTAGTCTAGCTATAGCGAACAGCTAAGGCGTGGGGGGGGGGGGGGTCATCCTGTATAGATCTATAAGCAAACTCCTGCTCTCCTTCCAGGAAACTCTAGTTATAAAAAACTACAGGCTACGATTATACACTCAGAGGTGCCAACCGACGTGTGTCACTAGATTCTCAACTTTTCATACCATGTTTAATGTTTACGTGAATGTTGTATGTTTTCAAATCCAAAGGTATGTATATAAGTATTCGAAGTTCAAGAATAAGGTAAAGGTATAGTTATGATCTACTAAGCATGTGAATTTCAGTCCAAGTCCAATTAGCATGTAAATGGACCACAAAAAGTCCAATGACATGTAAGAGGGTAGTTCAAACCCAATAGGCATGTAAGTGGACCACCAAGGCCCAACAAACATGTGACCCATAGCTCAGGCCCAAATTAACATGTAAATGGGTCGCAAGACCCAATAAACAGGTCATGGAAAATATTTGGCTCAATATACACTTGAATAGGCCCTTAAGGGCCATTGGCCATTTAATATGAATATTAGGCCCAATAAAATTGTTATCGATGTATTTCGTCAATTCGTTATTATTTGTGGTTTGCTTTAGCTCGATGTTTACCGAATTGAATATAAAAAGTCCCATTTTTTGTAAAAACGACATTCTTGGCTAATAAGCCTCAAATTTTCAATTAAGGCCCAAAGTTTTGTAAAAATAACACTTTAGTCCATAATTTATAAAAATTTGTAATTTCGCCCCAAATGTTTAGAAATTTACAGATCTAGACCAAAATTTTATATTTTGACATTTATGGCCTAGTTTCGTAGAAAATTACATTTTTAGCCCCTTGTTTGTAAAAATGACACTTTCGGCCCAATTTTTTATAAAAGTTACATTTTCGGTCCAATTTAGAAATAAATGTTATTTTTACCCCTAAATTTGGTTTATTTACATTTATGACTCAAACTTTGGTCAAATTACATTTTTAATCCCAAAACTTCCATTTTTTCGCAAATTTTGGGCCTAAAACCGTGAGGAAAAAATATTAAGCCCATTAAGCTAAAATTTACATTTTTGGCCCTTTGGAAAGCATGTTTATCATAAAAATCCCTTTTTATACAAGTAGGACCTGTTTGGTCCTTTAAAAACCATAAATGTCACTTTTTTCCCTTAACTTTTGTTTTCTGGACATATTGACCCTTAACAAGGTTTTTGTTTTACATTTTTGTATCTTAAACATATAAACACTTTTAACTTGATAATATGATGTATAAGGTGTCTTAGTTCATGGGTTTTTACTCAATGTTGCTTCAGATGTCGAGATATGTTAGGATCTAATATATTTTTACAAAATAGACTAAGAAATCACCTTTGTTTTGATGTTTCAGTTTTGAAGAAGAAATGAAGGGATTTTTGGTCCTAGCAACACCGTGGAGTAGTTTTCGAGCTTATGAAGTTTCTAAGAGTGTGATCATGGAATAAAGCTATGTAAGAAAAAGTTCTTAATGTTAAATTGAAAGGAGATGTTTTTGTTTGATAAAAACTTACCAAGGATGGTGATTGTGGTGAAAAATCCTCTTATAAACACCCTAAATCTCGAAATCTTGAGGGAAGAAGGAGGAGTTGTCTTGAGAGTGTATTGGAGAGAATTTGATATTATGTGTACGTGTATGGTTTGTTTTTGGCCGAGAGAAAGAAAAAAAGAGGGGAAAGAGAAGGTTTTGCATGGAAACATGAGAGTGCTTTGTTGTATGTTGTATAAAATGCCTAGTTGTCCTTTAAACAAAAATGAGGTGAGATGTGCACATTAATCTTGTTTTCTTCTCTTTTTTACATATGGACCAAAGATTTGGGCTAGAAGAAAGAAGTTGAATATTTTGGGCCTTTACTTGTCTTTACTTGAAATTATGGGGTCCAATAATTATCTTTTTGGCTCATTGGGCCCTCATAGATGTGCACGACCGAAAGAAGTTTAATTAAGGAGGTTTAGGGTCCATTAGGGCTATTGGAAGTGTTGTGGCCTAATAAGGCCCATCAAGGTTAGAATGAATAATTCTAGGCCCAAATGGTCCAAAATGTTATAGATTTATGAATTTGGTCCATTTAGAATCCAAGTAGGGTTTCTAAGCCCAATATAGTTGAATTGAATGCTTATTGGTCCATTGGGCCCAATAAGGAAATCCTACTCCATAATGAACTTGAACCTTGATCTCTAGGGTTTTCAGCCCTTAGTTGAACACATGAGATGTATTTGAATGAGCATAGAGTATGATATGATCTTAGAGTACAAGTTATTAGACTAGGTGAATGATTACATGAGAGTAGAATTTCGTACTTTTGCTTTATTTTGTCTTCACGTTCCCACGTGAATTTCGTTCCACGTTTAGCGTTCCATTGAACCTTCACAATCGGAATGCGACTTTGCTTTGTACGCTTCACTTCCCTATCCATAATCTAGATTGGTTCTTTGACGAACAGGAGATTCTCGTTTATCTCAATCTCTTCAAAAGGCATGACAAGGGTTTCATGTGATAGAAACTTTTTTAGATTCGAGACGTGGAACATGATGGGTTTTGGCCATAAGAACATTCCTATGTGCACATGCAAACCCTTCATTATCTCTCGGTTCCTTAGTCAAGGCAACCGCTCCTTCATTATCACAGAAAATCTCCATGGGCTCCTTTATGGCGGGTACAACTCCAAGATCACCAATGAAGTTCTTTAACCATATTGCCTCCTTCGACGCTTCGCTCGCTGCAATGTACTCTGGTTCGCACGTTGAATCAGCTACAGTTTCCTGCTTGGAACTTTTCCAAGTCACTGCTCCTCCATTAAGGGTAAAGACCCAACCCGACTGCGAATGGTAGTTGTCTGGGTCGGTTTGAAAACTGGCCTCACTATACCCTCGCACCTTCAAGTCATCACTTCCTCTGAGGACTAAAAACCATTCCTTCGTCCTTTGAAGTTACTTAAGGATATTCTTCACCGCAATCTAATGGGCTCTGCCAGGGTTCCCTTTATATCTGCTAACCATGCTCAAAGCAAAGGCTACATCAGGGCGAGTACAAGTCATAGCATACATGATTGAGCCAATTGCGGAAGCGTATGGTACTCGGCTCATTTCTGCTATTTCAGCTTCGGTACTCGGACTTTGAGTCTTACTCAACTTGGCAGTACTTTGTATCGGTAATTCTCCCTTCTTCAAATTTTCCATACTAAAATGTTTTAGTACCTTATCTAAGTAAGTGTTCAGACTAAGTCCTATTAGTCTCTTACTTCTCTCTCTTACTATCCTTATTCCCAAAATATAGGAAGCCTCTCTGAGGTCCTTCATAGCGAAGCACTTCCCGAGCCAGGACTTAACTTCATGCAGAATCAGAACGTCGTTTCCTATGAGTAGTATGTCATCGACATACAAAACGAGAAAGCTAACTATGCTCCCACTGACTTTGATCCTAATGCTTGGATCTAGGTTTCTCTAATTAAACATGCATTGAATCCAAGACTTCTAATGGCTAATAGAGTATAAGAACAATACAAAATCAGAGTTAGAAGCTTACCTTGAAACACTTATTTGATCTTCTTGTTCTTGGAGCTTTAGAGTCACAAATGTCACTTCTCTAATGGCTTACAAACACCAACTAGCAAGAGGATGATTTGAGAGAGAGGAGAGGGAGGAAATCGGCTAGGGTTTCTTTGCTTTAGCAGAGGTGCCGATTTCCCTTGCCCCAAGGGTCTATTTATACTTGTAAGGCTCCTAGGGTTTCACCCTTAAACCCTAATTAGATAACTTTCACTCAAAGAAATCCAAATCCTTTCCATGATAATCCCTTGGACGATTTGTGGATTATCCCAAGCCCTTGAAATCGTCCAACCATATCCAAGAAGGATTTACAGCCCAAAGTGTAACTATCAAACAATTGACAGTTTATTCCCTCTTATTTAATTAATCTCTTTAAGTCACCAAATTAATTCTAATTAATTCTATGACTTATATTAATCAAATAACAGTATTATTATTCCATATATTATTCTCATAATATATTAATAATATTTATTCTCTCATAATAAATCATCCTGTCAAGTTGCTATGGTGAAGGCAACCCAAAAGGATATGCACAATCGGGTCAAATACTTGTCCAATATAGTTGTAGCCTTAGACACTATTCCAACAGTCTCCCACTTGGATAAGTCTAGTAACTATATGCACAAGTACAATTCGATTTGCAATCGTAGCTCTTAAAGACGCTGTCAAACTCTAATCTAATCAATCTTGTCCTTTAGATAAGGGATCGTACAGTCCTCTGTTAGATATCATGCTGACAATTCTATGGAATAATTTGTCTAGCATTTGGTTTTTCGATCTCCGATTCATTTGACATAGAACTTAATCGAACACATCAATTCAGTTCCGACCGGGCCCAACACATAAGTCAAATCAAATCATCGAGCGACCGAGATATCGCTTTTACCCTCTTAGGATAAAAGTAACAGATAAACTTCGACTTATATGCATTTACTTATTCATTAATCAACTATACACAACAATGCATTTTATAACACCGAGTTACTGATGCGTTTTTTTGCATTATCAATGTACAACCAATTAACAAATAACAAACCATATATCTAGGTTCTAAGACTATATGATATTATCGTCTTGCGATCACCCTTTCCTATCATATTCCATAAGGTGATTCCAGCAAGCGCGGGTTTGTTCCAATGCTCAAAACTAGTTCATAAGCACTCATGAACGTTGTAGCAACCCTTTGCTATGTCTAATACCATTTAGAAAATCTACACACCGATTCATGACAATCTTCATTCACATCTACTTCCAACATATGAACGATTTTGATAATTTGAATAATTCGATTATTCTTAATAAACTCAATTATTCTGGAAGTCAAAACATGCAAAAATGAAACAATAGTTAAACAATCAACATAAGACAGTAACATTACTCATAAATAATAATCTTTTATTTATTCATCAAATGTTAATTACATTTATCTATTACACGTTTCTACTACTATCTAATCTATGCTAATATCATCATTCAACCCAATACTCCTAGCATGCTGCAAGTGCTTAACCCTACTCAGTCCCTTCGTAAGCGGATCTGCTGGGTTATCCTCCGATGATATCCTCTTCACTACGAGTTGTCCTTCTTCTACACGATGTCTAATAAAATGATATTTTCTGTCGATATGTCGTGATCTACCATGATCTCTCGGTTCCTTAGTCAAGGCAACCGCTCCTTCATTATCACAGAAAATCTCCATGGGCTCCTTTATGGCGGGTACAACTCCAAGATCACCAATGAAGTTCTTCAACCATATTGCCTCCTTCGACGCTTCGCTCGCTGAAATGTACTCTGGTTCGCACGTTGAATCAGCTACAGTTTCCTGCTTGGAACTTTTCCAAGTCACTGCTCCTCCATTAAGGGTAAAGACCCAGCCCGACTGCGAATGGTAGTTGTCTCGGTCGGTTTGAAAACTGGCCTCACTATACCCTCGCACCTTCAAGTCATCACTTCCTCCGAGGACTAAAAACCATTCCTTCGTCCTCCGAAGGTACTTAAGGATATTCTTCACCACAATCTAATGGGCTCTGCCAGGGTTCCCTTTATATCTGCTAACCATGCTCAAAGCAAAGGCTACATCAGGGCGAGTACAAGTCATAGCATACATGATTGAGCCAACTGTGGAAGCGTATGGTACTCGGCTCATTTCTGCTATTTCAGCTTCGGTACTCGGACTTTGAGTCTTACTCAACTTGGCAGTACTTTGTATCGGTAATTCTCCCTTCTTCAAATTTTCCATACTAAAATGTTTTAGTACCTTATCTAAGTAAGTGTTCAGACTAAGTCCTATTAGTCTCTTACTTCTCTCTCTTACTATCCTTATTCCCAAAATATAGGAAGCCTCTCTGAGGTCCTTCATAGCGAAGCACTTCCCGAGCCAGGACTTAACTTCCTGCAGAATCGGAACGTCGTTTCCTATGAGTAGTATGTCATTGACATACAAAACGAGAAAGCTAACTATGAGTAGTATGTCATCGACATACACACGATTCATCTTCGCTTCGTACAAATCCAAACTCTTTGACTTTCTCATCGAAGCAAAGATTCCATCTGCGAGATGCTTGCTTAAGTCCATAAAAATAGACTTCTCAAGCTTACACACTCTATTTGGATGCTTCGGATTGACAAAACCCTCTGGCCGAGCCATGTAAACATCCTCGGCCAACTTCCTATTAAGGAAAGCGGTTTTGACATCCATTTGCCAAATCTCATAATCATGAAATGCGGCAATCGCTAGCATCACTCTAATAGATTTTATCTTCGCAACTGGTGAGAAGGTCTCATCATAGTCAACTCCGGGAGTTTGAGTAAAGCCCTTCGCGACCAATCGCGCCTTATATGTGTGTACGTTTCCATCCACATCGGTCTTCTTCTTGAAGATCCATTTGCACCCAATGGTCTTACGTCCGGGCACATTATCAACCAAATTCCAAACTTGGTTATCATACATGGATTGGATCTCGCTATCCATTGCCTCTTTCCATTTCGCAGACTCTGGGCCTGCCATGGCTTCTCTATAGCTATTAGGTTCATCAAGATTTATTAGTGTACCATTACTAATATACGTGTCCCCTTCGGTAGTAATATGAAAACCATAAAACTGGGGTTGAACTCTAACTCTTTCGGAACGTCTAAGAGGTAAGGATTCGTCAATTGGTTCAACCGGAGTTTCCTCCTCGGGTTGAGTGCCAGCGGTAGAGGTTCCTTCATCTATCGACTCTTGAATCTCTTCAAGCTCGATTTTCCTCCCACTATCTCCTTGGCTTATGATTTCTCGCTCTCAGAAAACTCCTCTCCTCGCAACGAAGACAACATTGTCGTTCGGTCTATAGAAGAGATATCCAAAGGATTTCTACGGGTAGCCGATGAAAATACATCGCTCACTACGAGGTTCGATCTTGTCGTGAGTATCTCGTCTTACGAAAGCCTCACAACCCTAAACCTTGATATGTGCCAACGAGGGAGCTTTACCTGTCCACATCTCGTGAGGTGTTTTGGCAACCTTCTTAGTAGGGACTCGGTTAAGGATATGGGCGGCAGTCTCTAAGGCATACCCCCAAAAAGAGATAGATAGTGAAGCACGACTCATCATAGAGTGAACCATGTCCAACAAGGTTCAATTACGCCTTTCTGCCACACCATTCAATTGTGGTGTCCTAGGTGGCGTCAATTGTGAAACTATTCCACACTCCTTGAGATAATCGTGGAATTCAAGACTTAGGTACTCTCCTCCTCGATCGGATCGAAGCATCTTGATTTTCCTGCCCAATTGATTCTCCACTTCATTCTTGAACTCTTTGAACTTTTCAAAAGTTTCTGACTTTTGCTTGATTAAGTAGATATACCCATATCTATTATAGTCATCGGTAAAAGTCACATAGAAGCGGTTCCCATCCTTTGTGGTTGATCTAAACGGTCCACATACATCGGTATGTATTAGTTCCAATAGACCCTCACCCCTTTCTCACGTACTTGTGAAGGGTGACTTAGTCATCTTTCCAAGTAAACAAGATTTGCATGTGTCATCTTCCCTAAGGTCGAATGACTCCAACACTCCATCCTATTGGAGTTGGGCTATGTGCTTCTTGTTGACATGTCCAAGACAATAATGCCACAAGGATGCTCTATCCATACTATTGGAAGAATCCACGCATAAAACATCATTTCCTAAGTTATCTACAATCATAACGGTTTCATAAATTCCATTACATGGTATAGCCTCAAAATAAAAGACACCATTTAGATAAGCCAAAATAGAACCATTCTCATTATTAAAAGAAAATCTAAAACCTTTTCTAAACAAACCATGAAATGAAATGATGTTTCTAGCCATTTCTGGCGAATAGCAACAATTGTTCAAATCTAAAGATAAACTATTCCTAAGAACTAAAGAATAAACTCCAATCTTGGTCACAGGCGACGATCTTCTGTTCCCCATGATTATATTTATCCTTCCATGCTCCACATCTCTATTTTTTCTTAGTCCCTGAACATTAGAACAAATGTGGTAACCACAACCGGTATCAAGAACCCAAGAAATATCATGAGATGAATCATTAGATTTAATTGTGTATATACCTACGAAAGATGGCTTGATCTTTCCTTCCTTGATGGCTTGCAGGTACTCTGGGCAGCTTCTCTTCCAATGTCCTATCTTGTGGCAGTGGTGGCACTCTGCCTACTTTGGGTTACGGCAGGGTTTAGTAGGATCAACTTTGGTCCCACTAGAAGAGGCACCATCTCGGGGCTTAACCTTGCGATGGTTCTTAGATGAAGCCTTCCTCTTCTTTCCACTTCCTTGTCCGATAGTCAAGACAGGAGCAGCGGGTGGATTAGGAGTTGGTGCAACAGACTTGTCCTTGAAGTTGCTCTCAGCGACCCTCAAGAGACCTTGGAGCTTGCTTAGGGTGACCTCTTCCTTGTTCATGTGGTAGGTCATCCTAAATTGATTGTAACTCGGAGGCAAAGATTGAAGCACCATGTCGATCGCCAAGTCTTCCCCAAAGTCAACATTCAACTTGCGAAGACGTTCGACATACCTTTGCATCTTTTGCAGGTGCACGGTAAGAGATTCTCCATGACCCATCTTAGCGGAAATCATGTTAGTGAAAATCTCATAACGCTCTTGTCTCGCGTTTTGGTGGTATCTCTCCAACAAGTCTTGGTGCATCTCGTACGGGTACATGTCCTCATAGGACTTTTGGAATTCAGAGTTCATAGTGGCTATCATGATGCAATGTACCTTCGTTGCATCACGCTCGTGAGTTTCAAAAGCGGTCATTTCAGCCGCAGTAGCGATTTCAGGGTTGATTTTCTCGAGCTTCTCATCGAGGACATACTCCTTGTCCTCATAGCCAGCAATGGTGCGAATGTATCTTATCCATTCACTAAATTTTGTCCAATCGAAAGTGACCTTTTGACAAATGCTCATCAATGTGAAAGAACTAGCAGTAGCGTTGTTTGCGTTCGACATCTACAAATAGAAAGGACAAAGATAGATTAGAATTTGAATCCCTAATAATAACCCAATAAGAAAATTAGGGCTAGGATCCAACAACAATATTTACACATTAGAAAAGGGATGCCGTAATCCAACATGCAAATAATATGAAGATAAGTGAATGACGATTCACTAATTCTCCACCAACATAACTTTAAGTCCTAAATGTATTGAGAATTCCTAGGTTCGGATGAGATTCATTGAAACTCTTCAATGGCATGTTTAAATCTCGATATGCCCCTCTTGTTTGTGACTGGGATACCGAGGATCACAAAGCGGGTGTGAATTACCATGCAAATTCACATGGTGCCTTCTTTGTAACGATCACCTATTCGATGTGCCGGTAAACCACACACGCTCCATCGAACTATGATAAACAATGAATCACCCTTTTCCACCTTTGCTTAGAACCAATTAGTGTGCCGGTAAACCACACACGTTCCACTAACTTCTTAGCAAGGGTGCAAAGTGTAATTTCATGGGATTGCATCAATTCACTTTTCCTAAAGTAACTAAGATTGGGAAATTTTGAAAATAAATGTAGTTACTTTGTATTTCATATTATACTTTTAATGAGAAGAGAGAGTTGCCCTATCCTACCCGTTCGGCTAACGACCCTCCACCGATCAAGCAAGCGGTGGGTGAGAGTGTACACCCATTAAGCGCCATTTTATAGGCCGCAACCTTATACCCACCTTATAGATCGGCTTCGTGAATGAGGCCTACTAATGGTAAGACTAGCATTTTAGTTATACATATATATATATATATATATATATATATATATATATATATATATATATATATATATATATATTAATCTTGTAATATTATATTAGTATAGGGTTGTATTTTAAACTTGTAAAACTCTAGGGTTTGAAATTTAAATTGTCTAAATTAAAACTTTTAATAACAAAACATAAATTTCAAAACTTGAGGGCAAGTTTTAAACATTTAAAACATAGAGGATCAAATAACAAATACTCTTAATTAACAATTAATTCCATAATTATCCATATTTGATTTATTTAATGATTTCTTGCAAGATAATTACCAATTTAATCAAAATAATAAATTAATTATCACATAAGGAAATTAAATATTTTATTAATTGATAAATATCTTTAATTAGATCAAGAATATAGTCATATATATCAAAAAAATCGGATTAGGGTTGATCTAATATGATAAAGGCAAGTTTCCATAAGATAAATACCAAAAAATCTCGATTTTAGCTCTTCCTGACGCTCAGACTCGCCAAGTGCACCATGGGATTCGCCGAGTCAGGCCAACTCGTCGAGTCCACCATGGGACTCGCCGATTCCATGACTCAGAATCACAAAATTCGAATTTTGCAAGCAAGAAACAAACAATCATGCATCAATTTAATAGAAACCAATCTAGGCTCTGATACCACTTATGGGTTTTGGCCATAAGAACATTCCTATGTGCACATGCAAACCCTAATGCTTGGATCTAGGTTTCTCTAATTAAACATGCATTGAATCCAAGACTTCTAATGACTAATAGAGTATAAGAACAATACAAAATCCGAGTTAGAAGCTTACCTTGAAACACTTGTTTGATCTTCTTGTTTTTGGAGCTTTAGAGTCACAAATGTCACTCCTCTAATGGCTTACAAACACCAACTAGCAAGAGGATGATTTGAGAGAGAGGAGAGGGAGGAAATCGTCCAAGGTTTCTTTGCTTTAGCAGAGGTGCCGATTTCCCTTGCCCCAAGGGTCTATTTATACTTGTAAGGCTCCTAGGGTTTCACCCTTAAACCCTAATTAGATAACTTTCACTCAAAGCAATCCAAATCCTTTCCATGATAATCCCTTGGATGATTTGTGGCTTATCCCAAGCCCTTGAAATCATCCAACCATATCCAAGAAGGATTTACAACCCAAAGTGTAACTATCAAACAATTGACAGTTTATACCTTCTTATTTAATTAATCTCTTTAAGTCACCAAATTAATTCTAATTGATTCTATGACTTATATTAATCAAATAACAATATTATTATTCCATATATTATTCTCATAATATATTAATAATATTTATTCTCTCATAATAAATCATCCTGTCAAGTTGCTATGGTGAAGGCAACCCAAAAGGATCATGCACAGTCGGGTCAAATACTTGCCCAATATAGTTGTAGCCTTAGACACTATTCCAACAGAACACTGCGTGTATGTTGTTAAGCTTGGCAGGTAGCTGCAGCTTGTAAGCCACTGGACCAATCCGAGCAAAGAATCTCGAACGGTCCAATGTATCGCGGGTTCAGTTTTCCTCGTTTCCCAAAGTGAATCATTCCCTTCTAAGGAGAGACCTTTAATAACACGTGATCCCCGACATGAAATTATAATGGCTTTCGCCGCTTGTCAGCATAGCTCTTATGTCAGTCTCGTGATGCTTGAAGTCGAGCTTTGATTTGGACTATCTTTTCGGTCGTTTCACAGATGATTTCGGGTCCTGTAAGAGCACTGGCCGACGATTTCCCTTTTGCTAGTTGAATGTCACTCACCTCGGCCCAGCATAGGGGCGATCTGTATTTACAACCATGAAGAGCCTTGAAGGGAACAACCTTGATGCTCGTGTGGTAACCGTTGTTATAAGAGAATTTGATCAGAGGCAAGTGGGCATCCCATTATTTTCCGAAGTCAATCACACAATCTCGGAGCATATCCTCAAGTGTCTGGACGGTACGCTCACTCTGATCATCTGTCTGTGGGTGGTAGGCAGTGCTCATATCTAATTGTGTTCCTATTGCCTTCTAAAGAGATTACCTGAATCTTGAAGTGAATCTGCTAACTCGATCCGAGATAATAGATACCGGCACTCCATGGAGTCTCACGACATCCTTGATGTAGATTCAGGTATGCTTTTCCATCTTGTAGGATTCTTTTATTGGCAGGAAATGAGCGGATTTTGTTAATCTACCGATGATTACCCATATAGCATCCAATCCGTCTATTGTCTTTGGCAATTTTGTCACAAATTCCATGGTAATCCTCTCCTATTTCCACTCGGGTATCACTGGTTGTTGTAGTAGTCCCAAGGGCTTTTGGTATACCACTTTCACTTTGGCGCAAGTAAGACACTTGCCCATGAAAGTGGCTATCTCTGCCTTCATATTAGGCCACCAATATTGTTTCTTGATATCCAAATATGTTTTATCTGACCCCGGAAGAATAGAGTATCGCGTCTTGTGGGCTTCATGCATGATTACTTCTCTGAATCCCCTAATTTTGGGAACCCAGATTCTATTCATGAAGTAGTGAGTTCCGTCATCCTTAACTTCAAACTCATTCTCCATTCCACGTAGGGATTCACTAGCGACATTCTCCGGATTGAATGCGTCCAATTGGGCTTGCATGATCTGTGAGGCTAGATGAGATTGGATGGTGATTGATAGGGTCTTCACACAACGATCCGAATACTCCTTTCGGCTCAGGGAATCGGCTACCACATTAGCCTCACCTGGATGCTATTTGATCTCGCACTCATAATCATTTAGCAGTTCAACCCATCTTCGTTGCCTCATGTTCAATTCCTTTTGATTTAGAATGTGATGGAGGCTCTTGTGGTCTGTAAAGATGGTGCACTTGGTACCATATAGGTAGTGCCTCTAAATTTTCAAGGCGAAGACCACCGCCCCTAGTTCGAGATCATGCGTGGTATAATTTACTTCATGTGTTTTCAGTTGTCTGGATGCAGATGCAATTACCTTCCCACGTTGCATAAGGATACAACCTAAATGTTTGTTCGAAGCATCACAATAAACTATGAATTCTTCGATTCCCTCCAGTAAGGATGGCACAGGAGCACTACAGAGGGCTTGCTTCAAGGCTTGGAAGGCGATCTCTTGCTTCTCAGTCCAGTTGAAAGGTATGCCTTTCTATGTCAATGTGGTGAGGGGTTTGGCTATCTTAGAAAAGTTCTGAATGAATCTTCAGTAGTAGCCCGCAAGACCCAAAAATTGGCGAATTTCTGTTTGCGTTGTCGGAATTGCCCAGCCTTCAATGGCGTTGACCTTGGAGGGATCTACATGGATTCCTTCTTTGCCGATAACATGTCCCAAGAAATTTACACTGCGGAGCCAAAACTCACACTTGGAGAGTTTCGCAGACAATTTTTCAGCTCGAAGGGTCTCTAAGATCTGTCGAAGATGTTGACTATGCTCTTCTTTGCTTCGAGAGTATACTAGAATATCATCGATAAAAACGATAACGAATTTGTCTAGGAATGGGCGGCAGACTCGATTCATGAGGTCCATAAATGCAGCGGGGGCATTTGTTAGACCAAAGGGCATCACAACGAATTCATAATGACCGTAACGAGTTCGGAAATCAGTCTTAGGAAAGTCCTAATCTCGGACTTTGAGTTGATGGTAACCGGATCTCAGATCTATCTTTGAAAAGTAACTAGCCCCTTGAAGCTGGTCGAATAGATCATCGATTCGTGGAAGTGGATACTGGTTTTTTATGGTGAGCTTATTCAGTTCCCTATAGTCAATGCACATCCTAAAGGATCCGTCTTTCTTTTTAACGAAAAGAACCGGAGCTCCCCATGGAGAGAAGCTTGGTCTTATGAATCCTTTATTCAATAGTTCACTTAGTTGGCTTGACAATTCTTGCATTTCAGCAGGATCCAACCTATAGTGTGGTTTGGCGATTGGAGTGGCTCCAGGCACTAGGTCGATTAGGAATTCGATTTGTCGTTCTGGGGGTATTTCTAGCAGTTCATCTGGAAACACATCTGGGAAGTCACATGCCACTGGGATGTTTTGAATGTTCGCTTCCTCTTCGGTTTTATCCACCACATGAGCAAGGAATGCGTAGTTCTTCTTTTGTAGACACTTTTGTGCCTTGATACACGAGATAAGGCAAAGGTTTGCGTTGGGTTTATCTCCGTAGATTATTAGGGTTTCGTGATTAGAAAGATGAAGGTGAACGGCCTTCTCGTGACACATAATATCTGCATGATGGGGGATTAACCAATCCATCCTGATGATCACATCCAAACTCCTAATATTTACTGGCATCAAATTTATTTGGAAAGAGCAGTTGTTTAGTGTTAACGTACATCCTATATAGATATCTTTGGTTGTTTCAGTTTTGCCATTAGCCATTTCCACCGTGAAGGCTTCGTTGAGCTTCTGGGGTTGTTGATTTAGCAAGTATTTGAATTTATTACTAACGAAACTTCGCTCCGCCCCACTATCAAATAATATGCATGCAAACGAGTTGTTAAGTAGGAACGTACCGGTGACAACGGCTGGGTCCTGCATTGCTTCACCTTTACCCATTGTCAGCACTCTCCCTGCTGCTCCTGCCCCCTGATTGTTTGCGTTGGGGAAATTTCGTCATAAATGCTCGATTTTCCCACTTCCGTAACAGGTATAACTGGCCCCAACATTGGTGTTGTTTTTATTTTTGTTGTTGTTGCTGTTGTTGTTGTTGTTTGGCATCTGGTTTTGTTGAAGCTGAGTCCTGCAATACTTTGATGTATGGCCTTTCCGGTTGCTCCTTGCGCAAATCATCTCTCTGCATTCCCCATGATGGTGGAAGTTGCATTTGTTACACTTCGGGAGATTTCCTGAATACTACTTTGGAGCATTGGGCGTGGATGAGGCTGGAGCATGTGGTGTGGTGGTAGCTTGAGTTGCAGCATGGATAGTCACAGTTTGTTGTTTCTTAGATGATCCCGGGTTTTTCTTTCCCTCTCTCTTGTTGTTTTTCCCTTTCTTGCTCTCACTTTCTTTCTTGACCTCCGCTTCTGCTGTTTTGGCACCCTTCTTGTTGCCATGATCAAACAATTTCTTGGCCAGTCTCTTGGCACTATCAAACGTCTCAGGGTTTGCTGCAATGACATTCCCTTGGATAGGTGCAGTCAATCCCCAGATAAACATCTTAATCTTTTTCCCTTCTGAGGTGATCATTCCGGGACACAGAAGAGATAGATCACTAAACCTGGATATGTATGCGTCGATATCGAAGTTTTGAACCGTGAGGTTCCACAACTCTTGTTCCATCTTCTGAATTTCGCCTCTTGGACAGTATTCAGCTAGCAACAATTATTTAAGCTCTTCCCAAGTCATTGCATTCGCCGTCGGGAGTGTCATGGCCTCTACGTGGCCATTCCAACAGGAGAGGACTTGATCAATGAATGTGCAGGCTGCGAACTTGACCTTACACTCATCTGGACACCCGCAGATTTCAAAAATAGATTCTACTTTCTCGATCCATCGCTTCAGGGCTATTACGCCTCCTGTCCCATTAAAGGTTCAAGGTTTGGCGTTGGTGAAGTCCTTGTAGGTGCATGTTCATGCGGTTTCGTGGTTTGTTCCTTGATTTTTGCTTCCGATTCCCTGTCCGTTGCCTTCTCCGTTGTTTCCATTGCGAACCTGTGCAAGTGTTGCAGTGACCGCAGCGGACACTGCTGCCTGGAATGCAACCGAGTTTATTTCCGGCGGGGTTGGTGTGGCGCTGTTTCTACGGTTGGGTCTTTGAGGCATCTTTCTGTCATGGGACGGAAATATGTTGAGTACCTATTGTTTTGCGAGTTTTGGAATCCCATAGACTAGGCGTATAGTGTGTGTATTTAAGTAATTTCATGCATTAACATAAAATAAGGAAGTAAAACACATAGCAGATGACAACATCATGATAAAACATAAAGCATTTTCATTAATACTATTTGTTTTGATACATGAAAATTTTCCAGAAGGCATACAGTACATGAGGAAATATAAAATCTGGCAGCATGACGACCCTATGAGTAGTATGATCACTTAAACATAGAGTCGATAGTACATAGCATAGTACACATAAGGGAAACCTAATACTATTAAGAAATACTACTGGTCCTGATCATACTGAGAAGTACCTAATGGTGGTGGCGAAATCATATCCCAAAATGTTGTGCTAATAACCGAGCCATCTCGGTCATCTCTCCGATGACCTCATCCCTTTCCTGCTCAACTTACACGGCTCGTGCCTCCATAGCAAATAGCTGTTGTCGAAGTGTGGCAACCTCCGCTTCCAGAGAACGATCCTCATCAACGGGGTTCCCTGGTGGAGCAAGGTGGCCCTGGTGTGCCTCATCGGTAGCTGGTTCGACAGGGGCTTCATTTGTGTCCCCATCTTCCTCCATGTCTTCGTCAGTCCTATCAAACTCATAGTCTGTATTAGTGCTCGTCGGGCCCAATGCCAGGGGCTCCCCCTTGTTCTTCTTCGGGACTCTCCTCAAGCATCACATGAGCCACTAGGTCTTGATAAAAATGTACTCCTTGTTGGTCATCATCCATGGTGACTGCATGAGGGCACACGAATAAGTCATGTTTTGATTATTCCTATAGTATATTTTAATTATTTAGGTTTGGGTTCCCTAGAGTTATTGGAGAGTGAGGTAGGCTTTTGGATTCATTTCCTGCTATGATTACTCCCAAACACATGTTGGTCATATTCTTAATAAATATAGTTGATCATACTATATTTATCCCTAATAGGACTACATAACTGCGCAGGTTTAATCATAGTGTTCAATATCCTCCAGAAGCTTCTATTAAATATTGTTAGGTTATTATCCTAATATGCGCACATAAGTATGAAATATTTGTTTTGTTCAGATTTATTTTGTCCCATTGTGTTTATATTTGCATATCATGTATGGTTAGATATGCTAGTTCACTATAAACATTACTCTAATACCAACCTGTCACATCCCCAAACCAGACGGCGGAAACATCTGGGGGCTCGTGTGACTAACAATTGAATAATCATCACCATGAATATACATGAAACATAACACATTCATCACCAACATTACATATAACAACCAACATTGTTCATATCAAGTACATTTTTATAAATTACATAATTTCAATGTATTAATAGTATGATGAGTGATGTTGCACAAAATAAATCCATACACACTTGAAAATCTTCCTGCTTAACGATTACCTGAGCATACAAGTTATTTTAAAAACGGTCAACATATATAATGTTGGTGGGTTCATAAGTATATTTGAATAAAAGTCTTTGTATCTTTTGTAAAACCTAGAAAATCCGATATTTTCTGTAAAATGTCTAAAAATGATGTGAAAATCAAGTATAAATGCATGTGTGAATTTCATAGCAGTAAAATATATGATTTCAGTTTAAATTTCTTTGTATTGTAAGTAAGTGATAATTGAATAATAGTATTTCCCCAGAAAATCCGATATTTTCTGATTTATAATAATGTCGAGGTTCTTGTATCATTAATTAAGTTGTTTCGTCTAGACACAATCGAAGGGTTAATCTTCGATATGTTAAATTGGTATTGGATCTCTATATGAGCCGTTATAACCATGCATGAGAATGACTAGGTTGTCTGTCTTGGTATTTTTCCAAACGTCGGTATTTGCTCAAGGTTTTGTCGCCCTAGACTGGCCTAGTCTAGCTGTAGCGAACAGCTAAGGCGTGGGGGGGTCACCCCGTATAGATCCATACACAAACTCCCGCTCTCCCTCCAGGAAACACTGGTTAGAACTACAGGCTACGATTGTACACTCAGAGGTGCCAACGAACGTGTATCACTAGATTCTCAACTTTTCATACCATGTTTAATGTTTACGTGAATGTTGTATGTTTTCAAATCCAAAGGTATGTATATAAGTATTCGAAGTTCAAGCATAAGGTAAAGGTATAGTTATGATCTACTAAGCATGTGAATTTCAGTCCAAGTCCAATTAGCATGTAAATGGACCACAAAAAGTCCAATGACATGTAAGAGGGTAGTTCAAACCCAATAGGCATGTAAGTGGACCACCAAGGCCCAACAAACATGTGACCCATAGCTCAGGCCCAAATTAACATGTAAATGGGTCGTAAGGCCCAATAAATAGGTCAAGGAAAATATTTGGCTCAATATACACTTGAATAGGCCCTTAAGGCCCATTGGCCATTTAATGTGAATATTAGGCCCAATAAAATTTTTATCGATGTATTTCATCCATTCGTTATTATTTCGTGGTTTGCTTTAGATCGATGTTTACCGAATTGAATATAAAAAGTCCCTTTTTTGTAAAAACGACGTTCTTGGCCAATAAGCCGCAAATTTTCAATTAAGGCCCAAAGTTTTGTAAAAATAACACTTTAGTCCATAATTTATAAAAATTTGTAATTTCGCCCCAAATGTTTAGAAATTTACAGATCTAGTCCAAAAATTTATATTTTGACATTTATGGCCCAGTTTCGCAGAAAATTACATTTTTAGCCCCTTGTTTGTAAAAATGACACTTTCGCCCCAATTTTTTTATCAAAGTTACATTTTTGGTCCAATTTAGAAATAAATGTTATTCTTACCCCTAAATTTGGTTTATTTACATTTATGACTCAAACTTTGGTCAACTAACATTTTTAATCCCAAAACTTCCATTTTTTCGCAAATTTTGGGCCTAAAACCGTGAGGCCCAAATATTAAGCCCATTAAGCTAAAACTTACACTTTTGGCCCTTTGGAAAGCATGCTTATCATAAAAATCTCTATTTATACAAGCAGGACCTGTTTGGTCCTTTAAAAACCGTAAATATCACTTTTGCCCTTATCTTTTGTTTTCTTGACAATTTTGACCCTTAACAAGGTTTTTGCCTTAAATTTTTGTATCTTAAACATATAAACACTTTTAACTTGATAATATGATGTATAAGGTGTCTTAGTTCATGGGTTTTTACTCAATGTTGCTTAAGATGTCGAGATATGTTAGGATCTAACATATTTTTACAAAATAGACTAAGAAATCACACAAGACATGCATATAACACATAGATCTACACATTTTACTTGTATTCTCCACCAAAAATCATATGAAAACCGAAAACAAGGGGGTATGAACTCACCTTTGTTTTGATGTTTCAGTTTTTAAGAACAAATGAAGGGATTTTTGGTCCTAGCAACACCGTGGAGTAGTTTTCGAGCTTATGAAGTTTCTAAGAGTGTGATCATGGAATAATGTTATGTAAGAAGAAGTTCTTAATGCTAAATTGAAAAGAGATGTTTTTGTTTGATAATAACTTACCAAGGATGGTGATTGTGGTGAAAAATTCTCTTGTAAACACCCTAAATCTTGAAATTTTGAGGGATAAAGGAGGAGCTGTTCTTGAGAGTGTATTGGAGAGAACTTGATATTATGTGTATGTGTGTGGTTTGTTTTTGGTCGAGAGAAAGAAAAAGAGAGGGGAAAGAGAAGGTTTTGCATGGAAACATGAGAGTGCTTTGTTGTATGTTGTATAAAATGCCTATTTTTCCTTTAAACAAAAATGAGGTGGCATGTGCAGATTAATCTTGTTTTCTTCTCTTTTTTTTTACATATGGGCCAAAGATTTCGGCTAGAAGAAAGAAGTTGAATATTTTGGGCCTTTACTTGTCTTTACTCGAAAGTATGGGGTCCAATAATTATCTTTTCAACCCATTGGGCCCTCATAAATGTTTATGGCCCAAAGAAGTTTAATTAAGGAGGTTTAGGGTCCATTAGGGCTATTGGAATTGTTGTGGCCCAATAAGGCCCATCAAGGTTAGAATGAATCATTCTAGGCCCAAATGGTCTAAAATGTTATCGATTTATGAATTTGATCCATTTAGAATCCAAATAGGGTTTCTAAGCCCAATATAGTTGAATTGAAGGCTTATTGGTCTATTAGGCCCAATAAGGAAATCCTAGTCTATAATGAAGTTGAACCTGGATCTCTAGGATTTTCAGCCCTTAGTTGAACACATGAGATGTATTTGAATGAGCATAGAGTATGATATCCTCTTAGAGTACAAGTTATTACACTAGGTGAATGATTACATGAGAGTAGAATTTCCTAGCAAAAATGTGAGTTGTGACAAAAACCCATAACATCTGTTTCCATAAGCAATACAAGATCCTTGTATATATTTATTTAAATTTTATTTAAAATAAAAAATTATAATTATAAAAATCAAAAATTATATTTAAAAAAATTGTAACATCCCGAAATATCAAGAGTAGAGTTGAAGGGCTAAAAGAGTAAATTGGGAAAGAGCGACTCGGCGAGTCCATGGGTGGACTCGGCGAGTAGAGTCGCGACTTGGTCGCGTGTTAAGTAGCCGACTCGGCGAGTCAGTAAGATGGACTCGGCGAGTAGGCGCTGAGTGGTGAAAACCCTAATTCTCGGGGTTGAGCCCTATATAAAGAACATAACATCCATTCCCCCAGCCTCTTTACTCATCCTCAAGTCCAGAAACCCTAACCTTCGTATGTGAGTGGATCAAGTTGCATTTGGGAGCTTGGAGAAGCAATTGTTGAGGAAATCTTGAAGAAGAAGAGGCTTGGAGCAAGGGGCTTTGCTTGGATTCGAGTTCCATTGCAGTTGGGGTGTTCTTTTGAGGTAATATCTAATCCTTGAGCTGTTACTCTTATGGATTCATCATTTTGGGGTTTATGGGGAGCTTATCTTGGTATGTTTTGGAGTTTAGAAGTTAGATCTGAGGTTGCTACCTCATATCTGGAGTGGTGATGGTCCTAATGTGCATAAAGTCCCTGTATTGAGTGTTGGGTGAAGCTATCATGTCCCAAACCTTAGCCCTAATGTGCAAAATGCATAGATCTCTTTGGATTCACGTAAAGTTTGCCACTTTACGTGATGGATGGGTTGTAGGAGGCTAGATCTATGTTTTGGATCAATTGCATGGCCTAGAATGCTTATGTATGGATTCAGACCGGTGGTACACGGCGAGTCACATGGGTGGACTCGACGAGTTGCTTGAAGATGAGCTGGAACTCGACGAGTTGGATGAAGATGGCCTGGAACTCGGCGAGTTGTATGAACAACTCGACGAGTAGGTTGAAGATAGCCTTAGACTCGGCAAGTCTGTTCTTGGACTCGGCGAGTCTTGTCGAAGAGTCCCAATATTTTCTGGTTGACTCGAGAATCGACGAGTCAAGGGATGACTCGGTGAGTTGTGGGCGAGTGGACTCAGAGTTGTTGGACTCGACGAGTCTCGGGGTGACTCGGCGAGTTAGGTCGCGGATTGAGGGAAGTTCTGAGTATGGGGACTTGGCGAGTCATCGGGTTGACTCGGCGAGTAGAGTCAGTCAGGGGTTGACTTTGACCTTGTCTAAAGGTTGACCAGTTGTCTTTCAGGGGTATTTTGGTAATTAAGGGTATTTATTGAGTTGAGTGTGTTGGTGTTCAGTGGAGGAGTTCGTGTCGGTGCTTGGAGCAGCGGGATCTTATCCTTTCAGCCGGCAGTTTCGAGGTGAGTTATCCTCACTATATCAACAGGGTCTAAGGCACCAAGGCCGGCCCTTATCGGATTGAGATCCGGGTAGTTGTTGTTATGTTGTTGCTGTGATATGTTTGCATCCTGAGAGCTAGGATGGTATATGTTAGAGACTTGATTGAGATCGGTATCCTGAGAGATAGGGAGATGCTATGCTAGTGACCTGTTAGGTCGGTATCCTGGTTAGGATGATGATATTTTATGTGATCTGTTTGATCTGCTTGTTGACTGTGAATTGCTATATGATTGTATGTATATGTGCACATGGTTGTTTGGACTGGAGTTGGGTTGAGGCGGGTCCTGCTGTGTGCTGTAGGCCAAGATACCTAGGGCGGACCGGTTGATCCGAAGGCCCAGCGAGCGGTCCGGATAGGCTGTAGGCCCCAAGAGGGCAGACCAGACGTGCCGAGGCTCGAAGAGTGGACCAGGCAGACTGAAGGCCTGGTGTGGGCGGACCAGTCATACTGTAGACTCAGAGAGTGGACCAGGTGGATTGAAGGCCCGGTGCGGGCGGACCGATCACACTGCAGACTCGATGTATGTGGTTAGATTCGGAGAGTGGACCTGTTGGATTGAAGGCCCGGTGCGGGAGGACCAATCACACTATAGACTCGAGGTTTATGGCTAGACTCAGAGGGTGGACCAGGTGGACTGTAGGCTGGTGCGGCGGACCAGTCACACAGTAGACTCGAAGTGCATGGCTGTTCTATGATCAGATATGTTGTGGCATGTTATGTGTGTATGGTGTATGTGGTTGGTATTTTGGGGATATCTCACTAAGCTTTCGGGCTTACAGTTGTGGTTTTATGTTTTTCAGGTTCTTCAGGAGACCGTGGCAAGGCGAAGGCGTGATCGTACCGCTCCTCATGATTTTGTAGTAATGTGATTCTGGGAATACGTTAAAGGTTTTGTATTGAAAACCTTTTTGTAAAGATTTAATGGAATCGAGCTGTTTTTTGAAAAATTTAAAATTGGTTGTATTTTTCGGTCGTTACAAAAATTACCATGGATTTTCTTGAAGACTAAAAAGCCATTCACAAACAACATTTTCTAGTTGTATTTAAAATCAATTAACCTTTCCTTAAATGGTGACTTATAAACATAAGAAAACTTCATTCCTCTCTTTCCTTTGACATCCACTACTGATGTTGCTTCTTCATTTATATCTTTAGGTTTGCCACAAACAGGTCCTTCTAATGTACACAAAGGGGGTAAAAGAAACTGGACTAGCATCAATAACATCAACATTTGGAATAACACACTCTAGACCAGCATTTGGTTTTTCCAAATAAACTCTATCCTTAATCTTTTTCTTTGTCATCCATTTAGAAGAAATTTGACTTTGAGATGACTTCTTGGAACCTTCAGAATCTTGACTAAATCCAAGACTAAAACTTGGAACAATATCATTTTTCAATGATCGAGTCTCATTTGAATCCTTCGTTTTATTTGAACAATCTTCAACATTTTCTGCCCAATAAAATTATAAAATCATATATGAATAAACAATAATTATAAACACAATCATATATGAATAAAAAATAATTATAAACAAATTACCTCCATCTTTATTTTTATTTGAACAATCTTCAACATCTTCACCTTCTCCATCCATCTTTGCTACAATAACTTTATCAACAGTATGATCTGAAATTAATTTTTTCTTATGATCATCCTCACCCAAATTTACAGTCCCTAAATTATTAAAATCATAACTGAATCATCTATATAACATATTTATATATATATACATATATATATATATATATATATATATATATATATATATATATTATGTATTAAAAATACATAAATAAATACTTACCATAATCAAAACCAGTCAAATTCTCCTTCACATCATCTTCAACTTGTTGATTTATACAACCATCAGTACCTATAAAATTCAAATATAAAAAATTAAAATCATATATGATTAAACTATATATAATAATAAAATATGCCTACCTTGATCCAAAGTTTTCAGAAAACTTTCAACAACTGGATCGCAAATAAATTGACTAAAAGATACACCTTCCTGGCTATCAATTACACCCACACTCTTAGTAACATTTTCTACAACAGAATTTAAATTCATGGCCTCTTCTTTATTACATCCACTTCCATTTCCTTGTTCATCATGTTGATCATCTTTCTCACTCAACAAATCATTATTTTTACCAAAATCACCACCTTTACCTTGAACATGATTTTTACCAATATTGCCCTCATGTGGACCACTTCCATCCCCCTGACCACCAAAACATTTTCCTTGATCATAATATTCAACATTTTCATCATCATTAAGAAAATCATTCCCATAATCTTCATCATTAACTTGAACAAAACCAGGTGTTAATATCGGTTCTTTATCTTTTTGTGAAACATAAGGGAAATTAAAACTTTATGTTCTCAAATCTTCAACAGGAAATAATAATTTCCAATTTTTCAAATTTTGACTTTGAGGAAACTTCAACACTCCTTCATCTATCTTTACAACAAGATCCTTTTTCAAATCCTCCATCTTCTGATACATACATGAAATTTTACTTTCATACACCTACATAAGAAAAAAGATAAATACAACTAAAATACTTAGACATAAAAAGTCATAAATGAATAAACTAATTAAATCATAAATGAATAAAACTATAGAATTACCTCCACAACACTAACTTTATTAGCATAAAAATCTTCTTCATCCTCATCACATAAATCCTCTTCACCATCAGATTCATCCTCATCACCACTAGATTCCTCCTCATTATACTTAGATTCTTGAAATTCTTCTTCAACATATGCTTCATTAACATGTCCACATCCAAATCCTCCACTCTCTTGTAAGATATCCTCAAGAAACCTTATCTTCTCTAACATCCAATAAAAAATAGTTGGACGTTTACGTGTGACATGCAAATGATCAAACTTGAAAGTATCCACATACAACAACTACAAAAAATATATATAGCATCATATATGATTTTGATGTGTAATATATAATTAAACAAAAATTATACTATATAATCATATATGATTATATATAATAAAATCATATATGATTTATTATAAAAACAAACATATTTTTACAACTAAAAAGAATAATTAATATCAAAAAATAACTCATGTACCATAAGGTATGTTGCTGGTCCATAAAAGAAAGAAGATTCTTTCTCTGGATTGTAAACCTTCTTCATCCTTACCAAACAATCCACAATGTAATCGCACCAATCAATTCTACTTAAATCAGTATATCTTTTGATTAAATACAATGGATTCAGATTACATTTACCCATGCTCGTAGACTCACATAGAGTATTAATAAAAAGAAACAAAAATTGATTTTGAAGTTATCATCCGTGGCACTAGTTTGAACAAGTTCATTCTTTAGTTGTTTCAATCTCAATTTATCAATATTTTCATACTGTTTCTTCCACTCAAACATACAACTCTCTTCCTTATTCTCCGAAATGTAATCCATGTTTGAAAGTAATGAGCCACCAGATGGTAATCCTAACATCTATTGAACAAACTTACTATCAACACTAACATGACAATTCTCAAAATCCACCTTCAAAGTTTCAAAATTAAAATGATCAAGAACATAATAAACAATCTTCAACAGTACATCAATCATCTTCATCCCTAACAAACTCCCAAGTCCCATAGCCCTAACACAATCCTTATGTTCTCTACTTAAGCCTTGAATAACACCCAACAATCACCCGGGTGAACATTTATTCTTCAATGAAAGAAATTCTTTTATAACAGCAGCTTTTCTATCTTTCTTCAAAACTTTAGTTTCTCTCTTTGGTTTCTTTAAAGATCCAGGACAACTCTGAAAATCTGAATCATCTTCATCAGATAGTTCATGTTTCTTACTTATAGTTTTGACCTTAACCCTCAGCTTCACTTTTGGTTGTTCAATAACTGTTTCTTTGGATGTCTTTGAGCGTGTTTGCAACACCTTGTTCGCCTTTTCTCTTTGGAAGATGATCGTGTCTTCCTTGATCTATCTATATTCCCTTTTTTAACTACGATTTTCATTACAAACATAGTGTTAGTAAAAAATAAAACATACATTTATCATTACTATTCACTAATAATTATAAACAAACGTATAAAATCATTTATGATTAGAATAATAAATAAAAATACAACTAAATCTTATATACAATCCACTTAAAAAACCACAAAATCAGTTATGATCACAAAAATAACTTTATATTCATGTTTGATACATAAAAACACATTTATCATTACTATTTACCAATGATTATAAACAAATGTATAAAATCATCTATGATTAGAAGTAGAAATAAGCATATAACTATATGTTATGTCCAATACACTGAAAAAATCAAAAAATCAGTTATGATTACAACAAATAACTTCAAACATTAAGTTATATGTTTATTTCTACTTCTAATCATAGATGATTTTTTTGAACTGTACCTTCGAAAATAACAGCACTTCTACCGCATTCGATATTTTTTTGATTTTTGAATTTTTTTCAAACATAGTTTCTTTTGAAATCCTTATCTGTGAAAATATAAACAAAAACTTACATCAAAAGCCACCATAAAGAAACATAATAAAAAAACATATCAACTCTAAACGAGACAATCATCAAAATCAAGTTAAAATGACGAAAAAACTACCGAATCAAAACAAAAAAACACCATTATTAACATAAAACTACATTTAACTAATTAATAAAAACATGCATTATCAATAAAATGAAAAATAACTCACATTCTAACCTTTCATTTCAATTAACGAAGATGCGACTTCGTTTATATTTTCTCCTGGAGACATTTACAGATTTCTCAAGAACAGGTAAGAAACGAAAACTTGGGCAAAATGCGATAAAGAAATAAAAAGAGGGTTTCCAGAGAGTTTGAAGTGAGACTTTGACCGAGAAAGAAAAGAAAGGAATAGGCGGTTACAGTATCATAGCCTGCAAAATTCATATCAATCTTTGTAAAATTACAACAATAGCCCCACAATTGTAAATTAACGGCATTAGTTTAATAAGTTACCAATATAATTACAAATATGTCACCGCATAGTTTTATAAACAAACATGAGCACATCAAACGGTTATACACACATCTCACAATCTCTAAAAAAAATTTATCTCAAGGGAACCAACATCTATATATCTATATATATATATATATATATATATATATATATATATATATATATATATATATATATATATATATATATATACACACACACACACACACACACTAGGTGTATTCATGCGCGTTGCACAGTAAAATAAATATATGGTTAAAATATGTTGAAATTTATAATTTTATCAATGGTTTTTGGTCACTTTTATATATAGGCATATTAAAATTGGAACCTACAACCCTAGAATAGTGGAACCGATCCTGGAACATGTTACGTCAGTTTTTAATATTTCAAAATTGCTCTTAAAATTGCCGATATTGTGTTCTAATTTTTTATTATAGAATAAATTGATTGACTATTACAACTTATGAAAAAATAATTACCCATATAAATTATTGATAACATAAATACAACGAATTAAATGAAAAGTTAAAAATATAAATAAAATACTTTTATAATTAATGTCAAAATATTTTGTAATAGATTCTAACCAGACTAATAACAATTATAAAACCCAAAATGAGTTTTAGCCCTCATATGTTATTAGAAAACATAAGTTAGAAAACAATTAAACGATTTGTATTTTGTGAGATTCCCATGCCATTGTGCTTTTCATTAGCATAACATAAAATTAGAGGTGTAAATTGCAATGGCTAAATCTGATTTCACTTTTAATTACCTTACAGTTAAATCATAAACGTCTCATTTAAAAAGATCATGAATGATTAAATGATTTATAATCAAATAATAGCTAGCTTGTAATGATATATATTAATAATTCAAATTTACTATTTTTATGGAATATAACAAAATCAATTTAATAAGTTTTATCAACTGCATAACTGTCATCTATATGACCATTTTCATGTAATCGATTTTGAACGTCCAACACAACATGAAGACTTATAAAATTAAACGTTGGCATACACTCCATTACATCACCCTGGAAAGAACACCCAATGAATCTTTTTAAAAGTCTAGTTATTCAACTTGAAGTGGAATTAACATTAACAAACTACAATATAATTTATACGACATGAACACTGGGTTTAGACTTTAGACAGTTAGTTGTATAGCTTCCATTTGGGACCCTGCTGAACATGATTATAACTTTCATAAAAAGAAAATGCAAAACTTTAAAATAAATTGAACCACCAAAATTTTAAAATCATGAAGTATGAATTACGCTAGTTGTATCTATTCTTGTTTTTTATTGTTGTGAAGTAGTCTTGTTGCTCATGTGAATCTAGAGGCAATGATTAGAGTATCTTCATATATAATATTTTTCATTCCAACCAAAATCATAATTATACAATATAAATTTGGATAATAAGAAAGAAGAAAATGAAACAATATTTCTTACCATAAACTTTCATATTTCCTTCTCATCATCATCTTCCTCTTCCTTATTACTTATGCTCTCCATCGACAATTTTTTTGTATGGAGTTTCTATCTACCTCTCAACCACTCACACAAATCTTTAAACCATTATAATAAAAATATATCATTGTGAGCTATATATATATATATATATATATATATATATATATATATATATATATCAACTTTAATCGATTGGTGTCATAAGAACCATTAAGTATCGTAAGTTAAAAAACTATTGAGTGGTAGTTGTTAATTAGATGCTAATGAAAAGTTATGTAGGTTTAAATGGATATTATGGAATCATTATTATAAATAAATATGAAAAGATATGGAAGTTTCAAATGATTGTCGTGATAGAAAAAAATGTCTCCTTTATAAGTATAGTGTGATAAGTAGATTTTATATGACTTAATCTATATATTTGTAATGTCTGGTTCCTGGTATGTATTTAAACTTCTAAATTATTTGATTTTGTAGAGAAACTCGACAAGTTGGAAGCCCCAACTCGTCGTGTTGAAATGTTATGGACCGCATGTCTTAAGTGACCAACTCGACGAATTGGGAGGCCTCAACTCAACGAGTTGTCTGGAAGAAATGAAACCTTAATTTCGAGATTTTGCACCCTATTTAAACAACTTAAGCCCCATAATTTGGCGTCATTTCCAGCCTCCACTGTCTAACCCTAATCTCGAAACCCTAAGGCATCTTTAAGCGATTGTGAGCCATTTTTTAGTGTGTTGTATGTGTTTGAAGCCATTGGAAGAAGGGGAGCTTGGAGATACATGAAGGAGCTGCTAGATCCAAAATCCTTGCTTCATTTTTGATATCTTTCTGGTAAAAAGTCTCAACCTTGATTTGTGGTTACTTAGATCTTCATCTTAGTGTTATTTCGCTTGTTTTTGTCCAAACACAATGGTCATTGGGATTTGGACGTTCCATATGGACAAACCTTTTCAGACCCAGGGTCTTAAGGAGCTTTCTGTTGGGTTTTGAGCATTCTAACACTCCTATGGTGTACATGCAACCCTATAAACCTTGGATCTATGTTTTCTCTATTATACATGCAAATAAGGTCTTTCCAAGGCTGTAATCCTAACTAGCATATTATGAATTTCTTATACTACAAAGTACTAGTTAGATGACATACCTTTTGATGTAGCTTGATGTCTTCAAGCTTTAAGAGCTTAGCCCCA
Organism: Lactuca sativa; assembly: GCF_002870075.4. Taxonomy (NCBI): domain Eukaryota; kingdom Viridiplantae; phylum Streptophyta; class Magnoliopsida; order Asterales; family Asteraceae; genus Lactuca; species Lactuca sativa. The sequence goes on along the minus strand of NC_056627.2, from coordinate 161,156,739 downwards.
GTAGTGTGGAAGCCTCAAGTGGAATCACAAACCACCAAAACACCTTGGAAGACTTTAGAGAATATGGATACTTGGTTCTCTCTAGTGAAATCGGCTAGCCTTTCTTAGTGTACCACACTAGTGCCCATTTCACCAACCAAGGACATCTTTATATAGTGTGGAGGATTAGGGTTAAACCCTAATACCCATGACCTTTCATTTCCTAGGATCCATGGGTTAAAGCTCCATGGACTATCCATGAAGACTTAGCCCAACCTAAATGAACTTGGCCCACTACACACACACACACACACACACACACACACATATATATATATATATATATATATATATATATATATATATATATAAGAGTCCATATTTAATTAGTTCATTTTGATCACTTAATTAATTATAAATTAATTCTTGATCAATACTAATTAAATAATATGATTATATTAATATATTAGAACTTATAATATATTAATATAAATCATAAATATACTATTCTCAAAATACTATCCATATAAATTGTGCCGGTGAAGTGCAACCCAAATGGATCATGCCGGGTCGGGTCAAGTACATACCAAATATAGTTATGGACTTAGACATTAATCCAACAGTCTCCCACTTGGATAAGTCTAAAACTATTATTGAGTATGAGTTCAAAACCTAACTGGCAATCGTAGTTCTTAAAGCCATTGTCGAACTCTGATCTTGTCAACGAACTTGTCCATTAGATAAGGGATCATATATTCCTCCATTCTAGATATCATATGGACTGAGACATGGATTATAATCATTCTCTCTGTCCATTTGTTGTTTCCTGATTTCTAATTCATGATGACTGACTGATTGAACAAATCAAATCAGTCCTGGCTTGGCTAAGCACTCACATGTATCATCATTAAATCATCAAGGGGCCCACAGATATCGCTTTTATCCCGAAGGTAAAAGGAATAGATAAACTTCGACTCATATGGCTTGTTCTACTACTTGTTGAATCATACACAAAGACACGTTTTATAACACCGAGTTACCGAATGCGTTTTCGTGCAATCAATGTACAACCAACTCATAGTAACAACTCATATCTCTAGGTTTGAAGAATAAAGATATTATCGTCTCATGATCACTCGTGATAAAATTCATGAAGTGATTCCAATGAGCACGGGTTGAATCCAATACTCAGAACTTATGAGCACTCATGAGTGTTGTAGCCATTTGTCCAACACCTTAGACCTCTACAAGCTAACCCATGACAGTCTTAATTCACATCTACTTCCAACATATGACCGACTGTGGATGGTTTGAATAACTTAGTCATTTCGGAAGAATAACCTAGTTTATTCTGGAAGTCAAAACATGCAAAATGAAACACAAGAATAATTGAATCCAATATGGTCTCAGAACTTATGAATATAAATAAAACACCTTTTATTTATCACCATATGATTACACATTATTCAGTGTATGCTGTTTCAGCTATCAACTTTATTCTTGAATTTAAAACAATAATTGTCCCATGCTCCAAGCATGTACACTATGTTTTCTAAACACTAGTCATGCCACACACCAAGTATGCATACTATGTTTGTCTATGATCTTTACTTTGTGAAATAGATCAATTGAACATAACTCCAATGATCATCTTTCACAGTCCCAAATCCTTACTGCAAATGCAAGAATTCCAAATTCATGTCATTTACTAAAATCTGTTAGATTCTAAACTTATATGCATTGATCCTTTTCTAATGATTATGCACAAAGTCAGAAAGACTTAACAACAACCATTACAGAGCATTCCAAAGGAGATCAACTCCTTGGAAACATCCTTCTTGCATTAAGTTTCCTAGTCATACAGATTGAATACTTTCTAACTTTGAAACATTTCCATATTCCATTTTGACTATCACTTCCAAACAAGAGTTGCCTCTTTTCAGACTATGTCAATATGGTCCTTCCAAAGTCAACACTATACTTCCAACTGTCCTTGAGCAACCAATCATTGGTAAAACTTAGATTGTCCTCAACAATTGCTTAATCATTTTAGTCATATCCAATTCTAGACCTTTTCCCTTCTTAATGCCCCAGGCATTTGGAAATTTTTTAGAAAGGATGAATATAGCACATGTAATCGATCCTATATCCGAAGCATATGGGACACGATTCATGATGTCTCACATAAATACTAAACCATTCTTTTGCTATAATATTTCCATTTCTACTTGCCAAGTTCTCATAATTCAGATTATGAAAAGGGATGTCGTAATCATAATCGAATTTTAGAACGCAAATATTGAACCCATATATAGAATTTCGTTATGTTGAGCCATTCCAACATGAAATTCATATATATTCTTGACTAAATACGATTAAGACCTCAATCTAAGTTTTTAGATTTGAGATGAAGTATAATTTCCTCTCCCATAATTATAGCAAAACAACTTTTCCCAATTGAGATCTTTTGTTTTCTATAATTAACATTGCTAACTTGAAACCTTTATCATGCTCCCACTAACACGATGATTAATAGCATAACACTTATGCTCCCACTAGCTTCGACATGTACCCAAAAATCAGCTGGACTTCTAGAAATCAATACTTTATTGACTTTCTTACCAAAGTTCAGATTTCTGATACTAGATTGCCTTGATAAGACTTTATCAAAATCATACACCTCTCTTAGATAGCTCACAAGTGTGTTTAAGCAATTTCAGAACTATGAAAAGGGATGCCGTAATTATAGTCTAAATTGTTTAGACCTTTTGCCATTTCTCATAAATCAATGTTAGTGTGCCGGTTAACCACGCACGCTCCACTAACGACTTTGAGAACTACAAATATCACAATTTCTATCTACTTAAAATCTACATAGTGAAAGAGTTTCCTTACCATCATTTTCATGAATCGAAGAGAAACCTTATGACACTTAGATTTTAAGGTGTAAGTGTTCCTATCCATGTGAATTTGTCAAAACCATAATCACATGACTAGGTTGGTGACAAATCCTAACTCATATGGATTGAACTTGTGCAATCTTAACTTCTTGCCACCTGGCAGCTTAAGGGCCTGCCATTGCTTCCAAGTAGCTATACAAACAATTGAGAACATGTAGAACTCAAATGTATAGCCAACTTAACTGGAATGTGCACAGAAATGTCAGCACGATAGGTTATAAACCTCTAGATGTGTGCTAGCGATGAAATACAGGTTTTATTCTTGATTACTTCTTGAAACCCTTTCAGGATCTTTTAGACTCCCACTGTCTCCTTGACCTATAAGACTTTCTTGCCAAATATTCAAGAGATAGTGTGGATGCTAATCAAGATAGACACTTAACACAATTAGCCTTAGTTGGCCTTTGTTTTATCCAAAACATCACAACTTACCAATTTCAAATGTACAAGAGTAGAAAACTTTTACTCTTACATTTGACGAGTGTTTTTAAACCTTCTTTAAGACATGTCACTCAAGTTACAATCTTAGAGTATAACTCTATGAATTGTTTTGGAATGAAGTATGAATCATCTTCTTGATTTAACCACTTCAACAATTCATAACTCCTCTTCTTAACTATCAGAATGTACTTAGAGGATGAATTGTGATAAGGTCTCAAAATCATTAAGATGATCTTAAAACATGATAGTAAAGTACTCTACCATCTTTTCAGATTTGAGAAACTTTTATCCTTCTGCCTAATTTGATTCTTCTTATTCGTTCTATCATACATTGAAAATTTTCCAATTCTTCAGAATTATACTTAAGCTTGTAAGTATAATCATATTTACTTAACCTTAGTAAATCATGACGAATAGTCTTATCCATATTTTGTGGTGGACTTTGACAAGTGCACAAGAAAGTGTACTTGATCCCTTAGTCCTTCTCTTGACTCACACATCCATGTGAACAAGCAGTTAGTCTTAATTTTCCAATGCTCGAAAGTTCTCATTCATCATGCTATACAACTTGCATGATTCCAAGTTCCGGTCCAATTGAAACTTGGGTGATGAGAATCTTTCCTTATTTGGTAAATTTAGACATTACCACAAATGAAAGAATCAATTTCATATTTCCAATATTGCTATCAATGGAATCATATAAGCAACATCTTTTCCTTTTTCTACAAATGCCATTGTAAGGATATATTTTTAAAATAAACAAAAATAAAAACTTTTCTTTTATTTTAAAACTTTGCGGAAAAACTAATCCTTACAATGCAAATGTATATGAAAACTTGTTGTTATCTATTCCTAATCAATCTATCATAACTCTTAAGCACGTGCTCAAAATTCTGATCACCGAACCACGCGATCGAAATCCATCTTCGCGATCAGAATCAGCATATACTTCCTTTAAGTTTCTTTACTTTTCTTTGATTCTTAAAACATCAACATGTGACCCGGCCACATCATGTAATAAGAATCTCCAAGTAGGAACTTAATAGAGTTAGACAATGGACTTTACCTGAAATAAAGTCAAACTTATTGACTTTATCGTCCTTAGGTAAGTCTGGCAGCTTCATAACCAAAGCCCCTTCCTTTGGCAATAGAAATATATGGACCCTTAGGTAATAGTACATGGGACTATCTCAGACTTAGCCTTTCTCTTTACCATTTGGTCAACCAAGTTGACTATGGCCAATCCGTTAGCATTGGGAATAGAATGCATTTCTGGATTTCCTGTGTCACTATTTTCCTTGTCCATAAAGTTTTGGGAAGTTGATCTCCTAATCAAATATGCTTTACTAGTACACTAAATCATTTCTGATTTAGCAGCACCAAGCAAATAGATAAGATCATTAAGGATCTTGTCATAGTCTATTTCATAGGTGTCCCAAAGGAACTCACTATGTGACTTAGAAAGTGATTGAGCCACCAACTTTCTCAAGACTTTGACACCCAACTCTCCCGGCTTGTCAATATGTGAATACAACTCCAAGATGTGATCACACATAGACCTTTCCTTGCCAATAGGGCTTGAGTGACCTTGAACTTGTGGGTTAGGGAGAATAATTGGAGGAGGTGGAGGAAGTGAAGTTCCAAGATATTTGGGAAGATCATAGATGTCTGAACTTGACATCTCTTGGGAGATATTCAAGATAGTTGATTTAAGGTCCTTAATATAACACCCAATATGAAATATTAAGGCTAGGAACCAACAAACTATTTTATAACTTGGAAGAGGGATGTCGTAATCCAAGCTATAGAATATTTGAAGGTAAGTGAATGATGATTCACCAATTTCCACCATGAAAAACGAAATAATTAATTACGTTTTAATTGGATTTGAAATTCCTAGATCTTTGAGATTCATTGAACTTTCAATGGCATGTTTCAATCTCGAGTGTGCCCTTCAGGTTTTGTGACTGGGATGCCGAGGATCACAAAACAAGGTGTGAAGTAACCATGCAAACTACTTGGTACCCTTAAGTGTTTACCCCTCAATCGATGTGCCGGTTAACCACACACGCTCCATCGATACTATGATAAACATTAAGTTACCCTTTGCCTACCTTGTTAAATACGAGTTAGTGTGCCGGTTAACCACACACGCTCCACTAACCGACTTAAACAAAGTGCAAAGTGTAATTTCATGGATTAGCACCTTATTCACATTTTCCTAAGAAACTAAGATTGGGTATTATTAAGAGTTTAGTTACTTAGTATGTATCATTAATACTTTTAATGAAGGGTGAATTATAGTCCTGTCAAACCCGTTCAGCTAACGACCCTCCACCAGTCAAGGAAGCGGTGGGTGAGAGTGGACACCCATTAAACTGCCATTTTATAGGCAGTAACCTTATACCCCCCCCTTATAGACCGGCTTCGTGAATGAGGCCTACTAACGGTAAGACTGACTTGTTCTTATACATACATATATATATATATATATATATATATATATATATATATATATATATATATATTATTAATTTATAATATTATAAAGTATAAGGGTTGAATTTTAACTTTTTAAAATTCTAAGGGCTTAACTTGGAATTAAAGTATTCATAAAATAAAACTTTTCAAATTCCAAAACTTGAGGGAAAGTTTTGAAACTATTCAAAACTCTTGGATTTTCATAACTTATGAGCTTTAATTAAAGTTTTAAAACTTTTAATGAAGAGACTCTTGGACATCCATAACTTGAGGACAAGTTAGGGAGCCATAAAAACTATTTATAAGGAAAGACTCTTCATTTTTTTTTGTAACCTAAGACATTTTTATGAGCTTTTAAGATTCATAAATGTGACTTTTCATATAACTTGAGGACAAGTTACAAAAACACATTTTATGAACAACTTTTAGATTAATTTGGATTGAAAAATACTAACACATATTTTTCATTAATCTAAAAAATAACTCATAAAACAAGGTAACACAAAAAAAACTTTTGGATTCCATAACTTATGGAGTTTAATGTTTCTTTTATGATGAAACTTTTCATGTTCCATTACTTAAGAACATGTTATGGAATTCTTTAAAACATTAAGACCAAGTTTTGTAACTCCATAAAAAACTTTGAATCAATTTTTTTTTAAAACCATTTCATATCCATAACTTATGGAGATTTCAAAAAACTCTTTAGATCAAACTTTTAAAACTAATAAAATAATCATATAATTTTATCTTTTACTAAATTTGACCTAATTCAACTCATATAGCAAATGATTCAAATTTTACAAATAATTAGTTTTTCACAAAAACAAGTAATTATCTTAAAATTTGACAAACGTCATGTTTTTTTTCTTTTTTTTTCAACTTTAAAAATAAAACATTTGCATTAATATAACAGAAAACAACCCATGGCTATGATACCATTGTTGGGTTTTGAGCATTCTAACACTCCTATGGTGTACATGCAACCCTATAAACCTTGGATCTATGTTTTCTCTATTATACATGCAAATAAGATCTTTCCAAGGCTTTAATCCTAACTAGCATATTATGAAGTTCTTATACTACAAAGTACTAGTTAGATGACATACCTTTTGATGTAGCTTGATGTCTTCAAGCTTTAAGAGCTTAGCCCCAATAGTGTGGAAGCCTCAAGTGGAATCACAAATCACCAAAACACCTTGGAAGACTTTAGAGAATATGGATACTTGATTCCCTCTAGTAAAATCGGCTAGCCCTTCTTAGTGTACCACACTAGTGCCCATTTCACCAACCAATGACATCTTTATATAGTGTGGAGGATTAGGGTTAAACCCTAATACCCATGACCTTTCATTTCCTAGGATCCATGGGTTAAAGCTCCATGGACTATCCATGAAGACTTAGCCCAACCTAAATGAACTTGGCCCACTACACATATATATATATATATATATCTAAGAGTCCATATTTAATTAGTTCATTTTGATCACTTAATTAATTATAAATTAATTCTTGATCAATACTAATTAAATAATATGATTATATTAATATATTAGAACTTATAATATATTAATATAAATCATAAATATACTATTCTCAAAATACTATCCATATAAATTGTGTCGGTGAAGTGCAACCCAAATGGACTATGCCGGGTCGGGTCAAGTACATACCAAATATAGTTATGGACTTAGACATTAATCCAACACTTTCATGGCATAAAGGTGCCAACTTTATGGCCCTAAGAGCTCCATGCACCTTCTAAGCCCTTGTTTTGGCCTCTTAAGCTTCATTTGGCCATGCATGTGAGTAAAGTTGAAGATTTTACGTGACCTTTTAGCATTTAAGGTCCAGATCTGTTTTCATGATCCCTATATTGAAGATATGGTGGTTTTTGGATTAATTTATAAGCATTTTAGGATTTGGGTTTGAGCTTAATGCCTTTGGGGTAGTTCTTCATGGGTAAAGTTGGAAACCTTACCCTTCTAGACACATTATCAGTCTAGATCTGGAAGATAGGTCTTCGGTTTGAAGAATAGTGTCTTAATTCATTAAGTGGGTTGGTTGATCGAAGAACTCAACGAGTTCTTAATGGAACTCGGAGAATTGGGTTGGGCTTGTCTCGATTCTGTTGAAAAAGGAGGAACTCGACGAGTTAAAGGGAAAATCGGCGAGTTTGATTGAAATATCGTGATTCTATGCTTGATGGATTGGTTGAGCCCTAATTAGGCAGTGATCGATTATGAACAATAGTTGGTTCGGGTAAGGACCCCAAGTGGGAGAGAGTTGGTGATTTAGGGTGAGAGACTGCAGCGTGGGCTGGTCATATGTTATTCAGCGAGGACTGGAAGCTACCTTCATCATGGTTGTGTAGGTTTTGTCGCCTATGTCATGGATACCCGGGATAAGGGTAACGCTACTATGGACGATGTGTTGATTGTGCGGGAGTACCTGAATGTATTCTCGGAGGATTTTCCTAGGGTACCACCAGAGAGGCAGGTGGAGTTTAGGATCAATTTGGTTCCAAGTGTGGCTCTGATAGCCAAAGCACCATATCGGTTGGCTCCTCCCGAGATGCAGGAGTTGTCTAAACAGTTGCAGGAACTGTTAGACAAGGGATTCATTAAACCGAGCAGTTCACCTTAGGGATCCCTGATTTTGTTTGTGAAAAAGAAGGACGGATCCTATTGGATGTGTATTGCCTATAAGGAGTTGAATAAGGTTACGGTGAAGAACCGTTATCCACTCCTGAGGATTGATGATCTTTTCAGCCAGCTTTAGGGTGCATCTTGGTTCTCCAAGATTTATCTGCGATTGATTTATCATCAGATGCGATTCGGGTACGAGGATGTGCAGAAGATAGCTTTTTGGACTCGCTATGGCCATTATGAGTTCGTGGTGATGCCATTTGAGCTCACCAATGCTCCTATTGCGTTCATGGATCTCATGAACCGCGTATACAAACCGATGTTGGATCGGTCTGTGATAGTATTTATCAATGATATCTTGGTTTATTCCAAGACACAGGAGCAGCACGAGGAGCACCTAAGGGAGGTATTGGAGACATTGAGGAGGGAGAGAGTTTTCGCAAATTTCTCCAAGTGAGAGTTCTGGTTGCACGAGGTGCAGTTTCTGGGACACCTTGTCAACCAGAACGGTATTATGTTCAATCCGGCCAAGGTCGAGGCCGTGATGCAGTGGGAGGTTCTGAGGTCTCCATATGAGATTCAGAGTTATCTTGGTTTGGCGGGTTATTATAGGAGATCCATCCAAGGTTTCTCCAATATTGTTGTTCCATTGACCCGACCAACCAAGAAGTCGGTGACATTTTTGTTGGGGGTCCGATCAACAGACAACTTTTGAGACTCTTAGGCAGCGATTGTGCAAGGCGCCAATTTTGACCCTTCCAGAGGGTGTCGATGGTTTTATGGTCTATTGTGATGCTTCGATCACGGGTTTGGGTGCAGTTCTGATGCAGCGGGGGCGTGTGATTGCTTACGCTTTGAGGCAGCTGAAGCCTCATGAGGCGAATTACCCGACACATGATTTGGAGCTAGGGGCGGTGGTTTTTTCCCTCAAGATTTAGCGGTATTACCTCTATGCGATTCGTTGTACTATTTACACGAACCATAAGAGCCTGAGGTGTTTGATGGATCATCCGAATTTGAATATGAGACAACGTCGTTGGTTGGATGTGGTGAAGGACTATGATAGTGAGATCCTGTACCACCTGGGGAAGGCCAATGTGGTTGTGGATGCTCTCAGTCGCAAGGTGGTCGCGTCTCCGATTAGGGATATATGTTTGTGGATGACAGTGATTACTCCATTGCTAGGACGGATTCGGGAAGCTCAGGTGTAACGACCGTTAACTGAGGTATTAATTATTCATTATTTCTTAAATTATTGTTGGGCGAAATATGGATAAAAGGACTTTTGATTTGGACTTAAGCAAATGTGCCAAGGATCTGGGCCGCCCATAAGACGTATGTTGAGCGTAGCCTTGGTGTATGCGGGGCATAGAGGCATGCATTGGATGCGGAAGGCGTGCGCACGTACGCGCAACATAAGTGGGTAGATGCCAAAACCCTAATTTTTAGGGTTTAAGACATATAAATACCCCATTATAGCCACCCCCTGGCCTCCTTACCAACCCTTCACCCTCAGAAAACCCTAATACGCCCTCATACTCCATTGTTGTGTATGTTTGACCTCTTGAGCTTATTTTTGGTGAAGAAAAGCTTGGAAGAACTGAAGAGAAGTTGGAGGAGAAGAACTTGAGTATCTTGAGCTCAAGGATCTGAAGCTATTTCATCTTTTGGTACCTAAAGGAGGTATAAAGCTTCTAACTTTCCACTTAGCAGCTTAGATCTAAGATTTTAGAGCTTTGGACCTTTTTAGGTCCAAAGGATGGACCTTTATCATGCAACTTTGTTTTTGATCTTAGGGTTGCCACCCTTGGAGCTCAAAGCATTCCTTTAGCAGTAAAGTTTCAATCTTTGGGGCTTTTATGGAACCATGCATGAGATCTAGCCATTTCTATGGAGTTAGTTGCTATTATTCTATGTTTGGGCTTATTTGATGGGTTGCAAGCTACCAAGTGATCGACCTTATGGATTAGGACGTTGAAAGGGACTTGGATATATAGTTATAGCCTCTAGAGTTGAGTATTAAGTGCTTAATGGGAAAAGTAGCTTAGCAGGGTAGTACGTTAGGCGTACCAGCTTATACGCATAGCGTATAGAGAAGTACGCCCCGCGTACTCAATAGTATTGGGCTTTTACCTTTTTGGGCCTTGGTTTGGGCCAACTATTGGACTTATCAGCTATTGGGCCTTAGTGGGCCATCAGAAGTCTGATTTTAGACTATGGACATTGTTGGGCTGAGGGAAGGCCTATTTGAGAAGTTGGGCCCAATTTAGAAAATTGGGCCATTAGTGGGCCTTTAATGGGCCATTAGTGGACTTAGAAAGATTAAAGGGATTTGGGCCTTGGTTATGGTCCAAATCATAGCAGGGGTAAAATGGTCATGTTACCCTTAGAAGGATTTTCAGATTTTCTGACTAAGTGTTGCTGTATATAGTTAGCCGGGGAGTCGTGGGAGCAGCTAGCAGAGATTCCTCACGCACGAGTTCAGCATCCAGTTTGAGAGGTGAGTCCTCTTCCAGTAGGAACGGGTCTAAGGCCATAATGTCGGCCCGTTAGATGTTAGTAGTTCCAGATTACGGTCCAATGACGGGGCGGTCCCGAGAAGAGTTTATGTATGCTTGACGTCATTGTGATTCATGCATGTTATGTGTTATGTGTTCCGGGGCTAGCCCGATGCATGCAAGTTTATATGTTATATGTTATGTATTCTAGGGTAAGCCCGATGTCGGGGCAAGCCCGATGTATGTTATATTCTTATGTTATGTATTTATGATATATGATATGTTGTGTATGTGCTTGGGTTAAGCCCGATGTCAGACGTGGTCTGATGTCAAGGTGAGCCTGATGTCGGGCAGGAGTCCGATGCCGGGTAAGCCGATGTCGAATTTGTCCCGATGCAGCTGGGCGGTATCCCATAGTTGTGTTATCTTTTATATGATATATATGTGTATGGTATGTGGTAGTTTGGGGGAGCTCACTAAGCTTCGTGGTTACAATTTTTAGTTTGGTTTCAGGTACTTCAGCTAGCAAAGGGAAGGGCTCGGGATTATCGCATAGCACACACCATGGTTTTCCAGCCTGAGAGATTTACTCTGATATTTACTATGAGAATTTGATATGTTGACAGACATTATGATATTTTGAGATACATGGTTTATGATTTTATACTATGGTGATGATATTTATGGTTTTAATAATGATTTTAAAAAAATGAAATTTTTGGACCATATTTTTGGGATGTTTCAAGTTGGTATCAGAGCCTTGGTTTGAGGGATTCAGGCACACTTTCGGGTGTGTCTGAACTTAAACTGAGGAATTGATATAGAAATTTTCAAAAGAAAAATCATTTTTTTTTATAAAAATGATTTCTGAGAAAGGAAAAGAATTATGAAAAGGGTCTGGTGCATGCAATCAGTCGAGCTCAAGTAAGTACTCCCAAATTACCCATACAAGTTTATGTTATGATATGTTTATCAACCTTCTGAAAACTGCATGCTAGATTAGGACTAAGGATCTAGGAAGGATGCCTTATGTGCCTGTTATATGTGTATTAGCTTTATGAGAACTGAATGCTAGTACAGATTAGTCAGTATGATAGTTTGAGTAGTATATGCTTGATTATGTGTACTCAATGCTCGAATGCTGCTTGCTTTGTGCTTTTAGGAGTTCTTGTAACGTCCATAAAAATCAAGCCAATTTAAAACCTTTTAAGTATCCAAAAAACCATTAATTATTACAAAGTGTTTTCAAAATAGTTTAAGCATCAGAGTTCTCATAAATCGAGGAAGTGTACGGTCACGCTTTCGCCTTCCCACGGTCATCCGCTGCACCTGAAACAATAATCGATAAATGTAAGCTCGAAGGCTTAGTGAGTTACCCCAAAATACCCGTACACACAACAATACACATATAATAACAAACAGCATACTATGTCATCCATCGGGATGGAATAACCCAGGCCCCTCAACCATCGGGTTGGAATACCAACATACTGTGGGTCCAATCAACCATCGGGTTGGAATACCCCAGGCCCTCAACCATGGGATTGGAATGCCCACATACTACGATTTCAATCATCCTCGGGATGGAATACTCTCGGCCCACAACCATCGGGTTGGAATGCCCACACACAATACATATATAACAGATACTATGTGTCCAATCATCCATCGGGATGGAATATCCCAGGCCCCTTAACCATTGGGTTGGAATGCACATATACTACGAGTTCAATCATCCTCGGGATGGAATACTCTCAGCCACAACCATCGAGTTGGAATGCCCCCATAACCAATCAAACATGTGCACCTATATTAGATAATCATATAACAATCTATAAAGACAACATACTAGGGTCCTATCATCCTTGGGACGGAATACCCTCAACTACAAATCAATCATTTGCACATATAACAGGTAATCTCCTACCAGCATACAGACAATCAGACCAAACTATAGGTCACTAAGCATAACCACATCCGATCTACCAGGATATCGATCAAACAGATCATACTAGCATATAACCATCCTACCTACGAGGATATCGAGCTAACATATCACAACAGTAACAATCCCAAATAACAAATCAAAGGGTTGGCCTTCGTGCCTTAGACCCTTGAGTACAGTGAGGATAACTCACCTTGAAATATCAGATCAAAACTGAAGAATCACTTTCCCGAATAACCGTCCTGCCAAGAATCCCGAACTATCAAAAATAACATATGCTAAGTCAACTTATGGTCTATCAATCTTGACTAAGGGATCCATATAGTCCAGTTTGCCTTTTCTCTAGTTTGGGCCAAGGTCCAATACCAAATCCATGGTCCACAAGTCCACATATGCAAGGCCTATTATTGGCCCAATTTACCAAATTAGGCCCAACTCTCTAATTAGGCCTCATTCCAAGATCCATATTCAAAACTGGCCCAAAACACCATATTCATAAAGTCTAGCAAAGGCCCAAATCCAACTAGTCCATAAATAGCCCAAACCCCGAAGCCCAAATGACAAAACCCAACAAAGGACGTACGTTGGGCGTACTCCTCTGACACATTGGGCGTACTCCGCCTTGTGTTGACCACCAACGGGGTGGTTGACCCAGTATGTTGGGCGTACTGGATTTATGCGGGGCGTACGTGAGCTGTTCTTATTACTCTAATAAGTGCTTTATAGCTTAAGCACTTAAGCCCAAATTTCAGATCCATCGACCAAATGTGCCTTAGAACCATAAAGTCTTGAACTTTATCACTTTGGTCATCTAGAAAGTTCTTAATACATGGTATTAATCCATTAAGACCCTTCTATTACATGCATGGGACACCTTCAGCCATTGGTACATCATTTTTATCACTTAGGACCCTTCCTAGAGTCTGAAAGGATAGCTCATTTCGTCCAAATCATAACATGCACTAACTTGAGGACTTTTGGGACAAGAATGGTTCCATAAAGCTAGAATGGCTAGATCTATGTCATTTAAGCATAAAGTTTGGATCTCTTTTACCTTCTGGAGCTTCTAGGGCACCAAGCAACTTCGGATCTACAAGCTTGTTCTCCTTCTCTAACTACTTGATGAAACACCTTCCTCTCCAACTACTCAAAATACACTCTATAAGCTCACACACTAAATGAAATGATTAGGGTTTGGGGAAAAAGACTCTAAACAGTGGAGGCTGAGGTAATGGAGGGTTATGAGCTCGTATGGTTGTTTATATAGCACCCAAACCCTAAATATTAGGGTTTCCTTCTGATATGAGTACGCCCAGCGTACACAAGTGTACGTCCAACCTACTAGGGCGCCCCTAGTATGCTCAGCGTACCCTTATGTATGCAGAGTACTCCTCCTGGTCCCAAAATTACAACTTAGGCCTTAGGCTTTTCATGGCTTTACCCTTCCATCCCTAAGGACTATAAATGACAAATCTTGGGATGTTACAATTTTGGCTATCTTTTACTAACTAGTAAACGAATATGTTTAGTTACATATTGCAAGGACTAAATAATTTCCGAAGGTTAGGTTTAAGCCTTATTTCGTAGCTCTCGTTTGAGTCTAACCATTATAGGGTAGAACCTCTCATGCGAAGAATTATCTAGTCTGAGTGATATGTAATAGTATTCACGAGCTAGTTAGGGAAAGAAAGTGGGGACTTCTTATGCAGCTGATGGAGGAGAGTGGGGTGGTGATTACCCTAGGGCAAGCCTAGGATGAGATTAGCAGAGAGTAGCAGTAGTAGAAGGGACTTTATGGAGTCAAGGTAGTTCTTGAGGAGAGTACGGATAGATGTGGAAGGTAGTATGGGCCCGTACTACTGAAAACAAAGGATCCGTACTCGAATCAAGGAAGGTTGAGATGAAACCAAGAAACTTGTAGCGTATGAAATCCCTTGATTTATGTTTAGTATTCTGATGTTGTTATGATGTGTTTTCTTTTCAAAATGGTGGTTTTACGCCCTAGACCATCAGTCGGCAGTTCAGGTGCCGGTGAGGGATCAGGCTCAGGCTCTGGAGTTGAGCAGATGGACAAGCAGAATAGGGAGTTCATCTCCTCAGATATCACATGGATTATTCTTAAGCAAACTCATGTGATCTTCGTTTCGATCAAGGAGTGTATCTTGGAGCTTATTGATGAGAGATTTAGTTCTTTCCGCACTGAGGTGGCGGCCATGATGGGGCCGCGCACACTCACTTTCCGGGAGTTCAGAGCATGTGGAGCTCCCGACTATCATGGGGCTCGAGACCCCATTGCGAGTACTATATGGTTGGCTGATGTCGCCAACGCATTCCGCACCAGCAGATGTCCCGAGGGGGACAAGGTTAGCTTAGCGTCCTGTCTTTTGAAGGACAGGGCACATGACTGGTGGGAGGAGGTCGGATGAGCCAGTGGTGATAATACAGTGTTGGATGAGATGACCTGGAGTGATTTCACGACCAGGTTCAAGGCCAAGTTCGCACCTGTTATTGAGGTGCAGCAACTTGCTAGAGAGTTTCAGGATGCACCGTTGTGGCAAATGCGGCAGGATGCACGTGGGAACGTGCAAGACAAGGAGTTCGGGCTGCTACAAGTGCGACCGAACTGGTCATGTGAGTCGAGATTGCACAGCCACCACCACCAACACGACAGCATCAGATCTGATTTGCTTTCAATGCAATCAGAAGGGACAGAAGCGGTCCCAGTGCCCGAGTTTAGCAGCAGCAGGGAAGGTGGCGGCACCTTCCCCTACCACATTGAGAATTACAGATGGCCATCAGGGTCGGGCTGAGGCTCCCACGGTGCGGAGCAGGGCTTTTCAGCTTACTGTAGAGGAGGCACGAGCAGCTCATGATGTGGTGACGGGTATGTATATTTCTCTTATCTCTTTATTTATATTGTCTGTTACTTATGTTTATGTGTTTTGTTATAGGATCGTTCTTAGTGAATGGCATATCAGCTTTGGTATTTTCTGATTCGACTGCCACCCGGTCCCTTGTGTCGCTTGCACTTAGCAAGCACTTTAGTAGAGCTCCAGGGGAGCTAGATTGCCCACTTGATGTTGAGATAGCAGATGACAGGATCGTCAGGGTCACGAGGGTTCATAGATGATGTACGTTATGGTTATTCGATGAGCAGTTTTCATTGGATTTGGTTCCTATTCCCCTACGAGGGAATAAGGTTATAGTTGGTATGGACTGGTTAAACCCTAATGGGTCAGTGATTGATTGTGAGCAGCAGCTAGTGATGGTTCATACCCCTAGTGGAGGAGGATTAGTGATCCAGGGAAAAAGGCCACAATGCGGACTGCTTTTACGTTCAACAGCGAGAGCGAGGCGCCACCTTTAGCAGGGTTACGCAAGGTATGTCGCCTATGTCATGGATACCCGGGATAAGGGTAAGGCAATAGTTGATGATGTACCGGTATGCGAGAGTACCCGGACGTATTCCTGGAGGATTTACCTAGGGTACCTCCGGAGAGACAGGTTAAGTTTAGGATTGACCTAGTCCCTGGGGCGGCTCCTATAGCCAAGGCACCATATCGGTTGGCTCCTCTCGAGATGCAAGAGTTGTCTACGCAGCTGCAAGAGCTATTGTACAAGAGTTTTATCAGGCCGAGCAGCTCACCATGGGGAGCCCCGATCCTATTTGTGAGGAAGAAGGATGGGTCACATTACATGTGCATAGACTAGCGGGAGTTGAACAAGGTAACGGTGAAGAATCGTTACCCAGTTCCGAAGATAGATGATTTGTTTGACCAACTTCAGGTAGCATCTTGGTTCTCCAAGATTGATCTACGGTCAGGGTATCACCAGATGTGAGTCAAGCATGATGATGTTCAGAAGACAACTTTTAGGACTCGTTATGGTCATTATGAGTTTGTGGTAATGTCGTTTGGGCTCACCAATGCTCCAGCCACGTTCATGGATCTCATGAGCCGCTTGTGCAGACCGATGTTGGATCAGTTTGTAATAGTATTCATCGATGACATTTTGGTTTACTCCAAGACTTGGGAGCATCATGAGGAGCACCTGAAGGAGGTGCTGGAGACACTGAGGAGGGAGAGGCTTTTCACAAAGTTCTCCAAGTGTGAGTTCTGGTTGCACGAGGTGCAGTTCCTTGGGCATCTCATCAACCAAAAGGCTATTCTGGTCGATCCGACCAAGATAGAGGTCGTGATGCAGTGGGAGATTTCGAGGTCTCCATCTGAGATTTGTAGTTTCCTGGGTCTGGCGGGTTATTACATGAGATTTATTCAGGACTTCTCTAAGATCGTAGTTCCCTTGACCCGACTGACCAAGAAGTCGATGACTTTCCGTTGGGGGCCTCAGTAGCAGGTGGCCTTCGAGACTCTGACACAGCGGTTGTGCGAAGCACTGATTTTGACTCTGCCTGAGGGAGTAGATGACTTTGTGGTGTATTGTGATGCGTCGATTTCGGGCATGGGTGCAGTTCTGATGCAGAGGGGTCATGTGATAGCCAACGCGTCGAGGTAGCTGAAGCCTCACGTGGCTAACTATCCGACGCATGATTTAGCCTACGTTTAGGGTTTTTTGTTTCCAATAGAACCTAAACTTATATATATATATATATATATATATATATATATATATATATATATATATATATATATACATATATATATATATATATAGAGAGAGAGAGAGAGGTGGGTTCAATTGAGAAATTATAAAAGGTTGAGAATAAGGGAATCAATCTCAGCCACTCATTTAATCTAAGCATAAAAAGATACGGTGGCAAACTTGTAATTATGATAATAACCTTCAATCTCAAATACGTAACTGTATAGAAATAGATAACAGTTCAAACCCATTTCTAATCGATCATTTATCATCCAAATTTCTCCTCCAACCTTCAACAATCATCCAGATTTCTTCAATTAAACCATCATCAACATCATCCAGTGTTAATCAATCATTGATCTTCGTCAATAACATGTTTATCAACACGATTCAACAGTTAACAACAAAAAATCGTTTTTGGTTCTATTAATCCAACCTTCAATTCTGCTTGAATACGATCAGATTTGCAACATCCACGATTAGTTATACTCCCAGCGTCATTAGATTAATATCATCAATAATCAACAAAAAATTCACTTCTCATCATTCATTCAACATCGATTATCAAATAAAACTTCAAAATTGAGGTTAGAAAAAGATCAAATCGTTTTTTTTTTTGAAAAATTTCATATAATTCTCTATCAATCTACTATTTTGTAAGATTTAAATAGTCAGAGTATCATGTTTTTAACATTTTTAAAAAAGTTAAATTGTATGCACTCCAACTGTTTGATGAAATGCATAAACTAAATTACCACGTTATATTCATATATGAATATGTTTTCTCACCTGAATCAGTATATGATTATTAAAACAAAAAAAAAACAAATATGCAAGTAGGTATGTTATTCATATGTGAATAACATATAAAAATGATATATACATATATATATATATATATATATATATATATATATATATATATATATATTTGTGAAAATACCTTGTAATATTCATATGTGAATATACTGTGTAATATTCATAAGTGAATATATCATCTAATATTCACAAGTGAATATGTTATGTAATATTCACATGTGATATACCATGTAATATTATGTAATATTCAGATATGAAAATATTATCTAATATGCATAAGTGAATATATCATCTAATATTCACAAGTGAATATACTATGTAGTATTCACAAGTGAATGCATCGTCTAATATTTAAATATGAATATACTATGTTTATTATATGTTATATTCATATATGAATGATATTTAAATTGTAAAAAAAAAAAAAATTAATCGTGGTTTTTATTCATAAGTGAATAATGAATTTGTTTTAGTAAAAACCTAATTCACTTTTATTCACTTATGAATAAAGATAGCTGAAAATATAAAAAAAATATTTTATCTTAAAATTATATCAATATGGATGTCTATTTGAAGAAAATAAAAAATCATGAATTTTGGTATATTTAAAATCATTTTTCAATAAAAATAACTTCTTAAAAATTAGAAAAAAACTATGTTTTTGTATATATTAAGGTAGTGTTTAGCATAGTTTAAGGAAACACGTTTTGTTCGAAAACACATGTCTATTCCTTTCTCATTTCCGCTGATACGACGGAGGCTTTTGCGGCAAAAATAAATGATTGGCTAAGAATGATTCCCCCATTCTCAACCTTTTTTTTTCTCAATTGAACCATCATCTATATATATATATATATATATATATATATATATATATATATATATATATATATATATATATATATATATATATATAAAGGTTCAAATGAGAACCAAAAAATATTAAGAACCCCTAAGAACCATTTCATTAAGGGTATTTTTGTCAAATACATTCATAACATTACACCCATTAAACATCAGATCTGATACACTCAAACTTCAAAAAAACTTTCAAACTCCCTCAAACTTTTTTAAAACTCTCATGAATCTTCAAGAACTCATAAACTTCAACACCACCGACTGCCACCACCTACCTCCGCCACACACCACCACAACCATCTAGAATCGTCGCCTCTCTCAAATGTTGGAGCTCTACCACCACCTCAGATCATTGACCAAACTCACCAGCACCATCTCCAAGCTCTTAGATCTGAAGCTTGACGTCATCCGCTACATATCACCGCCGTATGACTTCTCCGACTGAGCAGTAGCTCCACTACAAACAACCTCCGATCGTCGCCTCCAGAACCTTACACAATCGGCGCTGCTCATCGTCAACCACCAGATCCAACATTCTGTCATCCAGATCTAACATTCTGTCCTCCAGATCTGTAATCTTCGGTTCAGATCTATTATTTCTGCTACCATCGATGTTCAGATCTGAGAGCTCTAGTACAGGTCTATGATCTCCATTGCATTAGATATTCCAGATCTGTGATATTCCGACCGTCGTTGCATTAGATCTTCTAGATCTGTGATTTTCGCGACCTCATTTTACTCCTCTCGCATCTGCACTGCCACAAACACCACCAGAAACACCTCCCGGTATCAGATTTGTTCCACCAGCTGTCAACTCCTCATCCTTCCGCTTATGCTTCACCACAACCGTCATTTTCTACTCCAAACACCGCCTTCACATTGCTTCAGATCTGCTTTCATTATGATCTATACTATTACAAGCTCAGATCTGACAACCGACTACACCGGAGCAAATCTAAAGCCAAAAAAGTTTTTTGTGGTCAGATTTATCAAGAAATAACAAAAACTCGTCTTCTTTGGTGGCTAGTGGTGGTTCCACCGTCTTATGATGTTTTATGGTAAAATCTGGTTTTTTTAATAAGAACTCATCTTCTGTTGTCACCTCCCTTCATTGCTCTGTTTCTTTTTTATTTCTGAAAACTAGTTTAAAAAACAACATACACACAAGCTGTTTGATGAAACGTTTCAATGAAAAGATATATGTTTTAAGTTGTGAATACTATGAATGAGTATTTGAACTAGTCTGTTAAGTTGTGAATGCGTGTCTGAAATAATCTTTTAAGTTATGATTGAGTGTGAACTAATTTATTTAATTGTGAAATATAAAAAAAATTAGTATACTAAACTATGATTTTTTTAATCCATATATGATTATTGTAGCATGCTAAGAGCTTCATATTTGATGAAATATGTATTAAATTGTGCATATATTGAATTAGGTGTGAATATACTACATTAAGTTGTAAATTTTATAAAGTAAACTATAAATAGACTGAATTAAACTATGAATTTTATATATTAAATTGTGATTTGTATATAATTTTTATGTTAAATTGTGTACGAATGAATTAAATGTTCAAATAATATTATAGGTTTTTACTTCTCTACTCTATGATGTTGTTGGTCGTAAAAAAATTGTAAATTGACTAAATTAAATTGTGAATAGATAGAATTAAACTGTGAATTTACTATATTAATTTGTGTATAATACACAACTTAAATTGTGAAATTATTAAATTAAACGGTGAATTTTGTATATTAAATTGTGAATTCACTGTATTAAGTTGTGAATCAACTGTATTAAATTGTGAATTCAATGTATTAAGTTGGAAATTAACTGTATTAAGTTTTAAAATAACCGTGTGAACTGTGAATTATATTAAGCTGTGAATTTTTTATAAATTTTGTGTTATAATATGAATTATTTATGTTTGAATTTTGTATTAATTTTCTTGTAAATATATTAACTTTCTATATTGTATATAGTAGTTTTATAATTCTTTTACATTAACTCTAAATAAATGAATTAATATTTTATTAAACTGTGAATAAAGTATTTAATCGGTGAATATATGATTTTATATACATACATATATGATTTTGAAGGAATGATGGTTGCAATGGTGACTCATGGGGTTGGTAGGAGGGTATTGTAGTGGGTGGTGATGATAAACTTTATTTAACTCCTTTGAATTTTTGAATTTTTGTAAAATGGATTGTATTAAATTGTGAATTTTGTGAATTCAACTGTAAATAGATTATATTAAATTATATAATTTACTATATATATATATATATATATATATATATATATATATATATATATATATAGAGAGAGAGAGAGAGAGAGTAATAAATTATGAATGAAAATACTAAATTGTAAAAATTCTGAATTTTCCATTTTTTTAAGAAAAAGCACTAAAAAATTAGGATTTTTATATGTTTATTAATCATTCACATGTTTAATAACTATAAAATAAGGTTCTTAGAGTTCTTAATCTTTTTGGATTTTCATTTGAACCACTTCCTATATATATATATATATATATATATATATATATATATATATATATATATATATATATATATATATATATATATATATATATATATATATATATATATATATAATTCATTTCTCGAATATCGAAAACCGTAGTTACTATGGGTGAGCAAAAACTGAACCGCAAACCAAAAAAACCGAAAAAACCGTATAAACCGAAACCGAAATGAAAACCGATGGTGCAGTTTTTAGTTTTACAAAAACCGAAAATACTCGGTGCGGTTTGGTTTCTAGTCTCGCAAAAACCGCAAAAAACCGAACCGCACCGCATATATATATATATATATATATATATATATATATATATATATATATATATATATATAGCGAAAAGTGAATATACCCTTAAGGGTATATAAGCTTACGTACCCAAACTCATCATAACACGTCATTTTGTTTGATATATTCATTATAATGTTCTTAAACATCAATCATAACTTGATTTACTTTCAAGATTTTCAAAATTTCACTATTATCTTCCTCTTACATCAAATCTTTTTGCCGAACACCTATTAGGTTATATATATTATAGTTTAAAATGAAAATTATATGAATGGAAGATAAATGTAAAATTATAAAAATTTTGGAAGTAAATCAAGTTAGGAGTTTAATTATAAGAACATTGGACAATTACAATGTATATATACGATACAAAATGACATAGTATGGTGAGTTTGGGTACGTAAGCTTATATACCCTTATGGGTATATTCACTTTTCCCATATATATATATATATATATATATATATATATATATATATATATATATATATAAAGTGTTATAATTTGTAAGAACCAAAAACTTATGACAATTAAAGTTTTTATAAATATAAATGTCTATCTTATCTATTGAATGATGATTGTATATTTTTAAGCATACATGCAACAGTATTTACAATAACAAATAATGTTTATAATATTTTTTTAAAATTTAAATATGAAGAGTACTAGTGATATAGTATCATTTTTATTAATACATTAATTGATATTATCGTGAGTGGTTATGTAATTTGATTTCAAACCAAGAGTGGTGGTATCGGTTTATCTCCAATAAATGATTAGCACTCCTCATCTGAGTTAAAGTAACTCGCTGAGTTACTTGAGTTTGAGTAAAAAGGCAAAATGAAAACAAAAAAAAAAAACTAACAAAAAACCGCAAAAAACCGCAAAAACCGAACCGCATAAAACCGAACGGTGCGGTTTGTAAATTTCAAAAAACTGAAGTTGCGGTTTTCGGTTCGGTTTTAGCCAAAAACCGCACCGAACCGCACCATGCTCACCCCTAGTAGTTACTGACTTAAATGATGTCCCATAATTACTGAAAAACATATTGTTTTATTGAATATATTCATCCAAAGGAAAATTGCACAAGTAAGAACAACAGTAGTCAGCCGGAAGTCGTCCATTCATCATCGGTGGTGACCGAGCCCGGGAACCTGTTTCATTCTATTCATGACATGCAACTTCAATTCAATTCGTAAGGTATCATTAATCCCCAAATCCCACCCGCTTCCGTCATTAGATTCTGATATGCTTCCGTATTTGCGTTTCAATTAAGCTCTTTAATTAGTCCCGATGAACAGTAAACCCATGGAAGGTCTCATTTATGCCAAACACAACTCCTTTTTTGTCCCTTTTCGACCTAATCTGATTGAGAATTGCGTTACATCAATCGGACTCATATTTTGCAAAATCTGTCACCGCAATTGTTTCATTCTGCATGCAATGATGACGGAGGATGAAATTAACCTGTGTATATCTATTTTTTGCTTAGAAGAATCATGAAACCTCGTTCACAATCTCATCTTCAACCATGGAACCACTTTAACAAGTTCAGGAATCGGGTTTTGCTTGGTGCGTTTCTTCTTCTGGTAGTTTCCATGGAGGTTACTGTGTCACGATTCCTGGTTAAGTCACTGCCAGGTTTGCTTGGTGATCTTCCTTTCACACTTGAAACTGGGTAAGGTCATGCTCTTTCTAATAAAATCTAATTTCCTATGCAGATTGCGGGAAATAACAATGTGCTAAATTCTTGCTACCAAAATGTGCAATGTACTTATATTTTTATCCATATAATAGCAATGTATTTATATTTTATTTCTTTACTTATATTGTACTTTATTTGAGTAAATTGGTGAAAAATTGTAAGTAGGTTGCTTTTCTATGTAAAGAAATGTAAGTAGTTTGCAATTATAGGTAAAAAAATTAAGCATATTGCTATTTTGAGTAAAAATAAAGTATATGCACTATATTGGCAAAAAAAGACGAAAGTTTGTTACTTTCTGAAATTTGTGTTTTTATATATTATTCTTTATTTTTCTTTTTATATAGTAAATATACTAACTCTTAAAAGAACAATGTGGTTTAAGCTACATTGGGGTAGGAAAATCCGATGAAGTGCAACTATTTTACTACTTTTTTGAGTCTGAAGGGAACCCAAAAGCCGACCCTCTCATGATTTGGCTTACAGGAGGGCCTGGTTGTTCTGCTCTTTCTGGGCTTTTGTATGAGATAGGTATGTCTAAGATATGTAGTTTTTATTACTAATAGAGTAAATTACACGAATGGTCCTTATGGTTTGGGGTAATTTGTGCACTTGGTCCCTAAAAGGTCCCTCCTGTTTGTTTTTATTACGCGCTTGATCTCTACTATTTGTTTTTCTTACAGACTTGGTCCCTATCTTACCTAAAAAGACTATTATTTAAATAGAGAAAAATGATGGGGTATGTAAGGTAAGGTGAGGGGTGGGGTGGAATTGGGGGTGTGTTTATTTAAATAAATCAAAAAACCAAGGGCAAAATAGTATTTTTAGCTAAGACAGGACTAAGTGCGTAACAAAAACAAACAGTAGGGACCTTACAAGTTAAAAAAAAAAAAAAAAAAAGTTAGGGTCCAAACGTGCAAATTACCCTAAACCATAGGGACTATTCATGTAATTTACTCTTACTAATAAATTAATGCCACAATATGTGTCTTGCTCTTTCCATCATAAATTTAAGAGGATATTAAGTGTTGGTGTTTATAAGTTGTAACAGGCCCATTCATGATCGACTATGCAAATTCTACTTTGGAGAAGCCAATGCTCCAGATAAACCCTCACAGTTGGACAAAGGTGTAATTTTACTACTTGTATATAGTATTTCATTTTAGAGTTTATAACCTTTTTTAATGTTAAAAGTCCAATTAGTACAAGTGTCTTGATAATATAATTAATGAAATAAGTGTTACATTTTAGGTGGCTAATATAATATTTCTTGATCAACCTGCTGGATCTGGATTCTCGTATGCAAAAACTCCTGAAGCTTACATAACAAACGATACATTATCAACAATGCAGGTTTACCATTTTCTGAGGAAGGTAACTTAAGGTCATTTTTACGTTTCCATTTACATTCTTGGAGGCATACTCACATTTTTCCATTTGTGTCCTTGACAATGGATTTGTAATATATGTGTATCAAAATTAATAGTGGCTCCTGGAACATCCTAAATTTCTCAACAATCCATTGTATCTTGGTTCTGATTCCTATGGTGGGATAGTGGTGCCAATGATTGTTCAAGAAATATATAACGGTATATTCTTAATACATAGCAGTGTACTAATTAAGCTTCTGTTGACTAAATAGTCTTTCTTAAGAGGTTAATTTTCAGCTTCTTGTTTCCCTCTTTTAGGTAATGAAGTTGGAGAAGGGCTACATATCAACATAAAAGTACAAACTATTTACCTAATCTTTTCTCTAATGAACAATTGTGGGTTACATTAGCTTTGATTGGACTTGAAAAAGATTTACCTAATCTCTTCTTGGATGATCACTAAATATTTTCCAACTTAGGGATACGTGCTTGGTAACCCTTCAACAGACGCAAGTCTTGACTATAATTCAAAAATCCCATTCGCTCATCGTATGGGATTCTTATCTGATGCAATCTACAAGGTAAATAACTATAGTTGGATTAATTACGTGCCTAGATTATTAGATATATATCATTTTCTTATATAGCTTTCCTAGCTGCAAATCACAATATATATCCGGGATTTAGTTAAGTTTTATATTTTTTCAGTCAACTAAAGAAAATTGTCATGGAGAGTACTTAAATGTTGATCCCAACAACAGCCTCTGCGTACACTACCTTCAAGTGGTAGATAAAGTACATGACCTAGACTTTTAACTCGGATTACTTACTAGCTAATAATGTCATCTTCAGAATCTGTGTATATTCCGTTTAATCTTCTTTTTTTTTTTTTTTTTTTTTTTTTAAATTTATCTACAGTGCCTGGAAAGAATTCGCAAGGCTCACATTTTAGAGCCTTATTGTGACACTCTAAATACCCTCAAATCTGATCTCTTTAGTAGGGGATTAAGATCTCTTGACAAAACCTCTATGGATATTTGGTCGTTACCTCAACTTCAGATACAAGGCTGTCGGGTATATATATATATATATATATATATATATATATATATATATATATATATATATATAGATATATATATATATATATATATATATATATATATATATGTGTGTGTGTGTGTGTGTGTGTGTGTGTGAGAATAAGATTTTTGTGTTGTAACAGGAGGACAACTATCTGTACTCGTATACATGGGCTAACAGAAAAGACGTGCGAGAGGCTCTTGACATTCATGAGGTATGTGAGTTGTATTTAAATCCATGTTCATCTTGAATATACAGGATAATATAATCTCATAACCACCAGGAATATAAAGAAATCGAGTGGGTGCGATGCAATGAAACCTTGCGTTCTCCTAATGATCATAAGAAGGTCTTATCTTACACGCACACTGTCCCTAGTACAGTTGCCTATCATCGACACCTTGCTGATAGAAATTGTCAAGCTCTTGTATATAGGTGTTACGCTTCATCCATCGCTCCCTCTCAATATCATATATCTATATATACTCTATATCTTAAGTTAATTAAAACTAGAGTCTACTTGGACTTAAAGGGCATAGCATAGTTGGTTCTCGGGGTTCTATACTTCCAAAAAGGTCAAGGGTTCGAGTCTCGGCAGCTGCAACATGGGAGTTTCAATTCTAATGTGGATTGATGTTTTTATAAGCGAGTCGTTGTTTACCTAATTTACATCTCGTATGATGTTGGGCAGGTGGGCAGGTGGGGTAGGACTGAGTCAGCTCAGGGTTGTTGGAATAATAACCCTTTGAAGAAAACTAGAGTCCGCTATTTGTCGATCTTATTCATGCATGCATGTGGTATCTAAATTTTTTTTATTTAAAGTAAATGAACATTGGTTACATTTTACAGTGGAGATCATGACATGGTTGTTCCATATTTGGGTACATTAAAATGGATTGAATCGCTAAATCTGTTAGTTGTGGATGATTGGAGACCTTGGTTTGTTGATGAACAAGTAGCCGGGTTAGTTTGTTTTCATTGACATGATATCATCTAAATGAATGCTAAAATACTAAAGGTCCGTCTGGTTGTGGAAAATTTTCCAGTTTTCTAAGAAAAAATTTCAAGAAAAACGGAAATTTTGAAAACGCGTTTGGTTCGTTCAGTTTTCCAGAATTTCCTAAGAAACTGGAATTTTTCAGTTTTTCAAATTGTATGTAAATTAGAAAAGTGATTTTTACAGTTTTCCAAAGATTTCTAAATTTCTCAGATGGAAAATGAAAACTCCACCGATTCCAACCAAACGCGTTTTCTAAAATTTTCATTGAAAACTGAAAATGAAAACCCAACTCTATTTTTTAAAAACTTTTTCTTAGAAAATGAAAATGGTTTTCCACAACCAAATGCACCATAATATTTCAGTTTTCCAAATTGTTTTGTTGTCTTACTTTCTTGCAGATACACCATCAAATACTCAAACCACAACTACAACTTGACCTTTACTACTGTAAAGGTGAGAAATCTTCATCAAAAACTTCTCCTCACTATAGCTTCTCTTGTCTCATGAAAGTGGCAATGTTTGACTTTGTAAAAATTAGTATACTTGTAAAAAATGTTGTCAAATACAACATTCTTGTTATGATCGTGATGGTTGACCTTTGTGTTAAAGGGAGGAGGTCACACAGCTCCGGAGTATAAACCTAAAGAATGTTTAAGCATGCTTAAGAGGTGGCTTGCTAATGAAGATCTGTAATCAACACTACTGAAGTTAAAACTTTTGTTCCTTGTGTTGTACTTTTTGTAAGTCAATTTCGATAGATATTGTAATGTAGCTTTGTAAAATGTGTTATCATCCCGTAATTCTTCTAAAATAATTGACATTTGCAAAAGTTAATGAGATGCTTTACATATAGCCCTACTAGTCTACTATGACAACACCTCCACATTTGTTAACAAGTTGATTTTGTGATTTTTGTAAAAATCACTTTTGTAAAAATCCCGACTAATCTCCGATTAATCTCTGCATACATAATGAGTTAAACAATATAAAATGATGAAATTTTAACACTTTGAAGGAATTTTATCTCAATCGATACTATTTGAGGTATTATTAGTGTTGTATTAATTATATTAACCTATTTTGTTATGATATTAGTGGTATTTACGAACTTTGATATGATATAGTCATATCTAATTTTTTAAAATTCAAAAAATTAGCAATTAATGGTCTCCGATTAATCTTCGTCTAACCGATTAATCTCTTAACCTCAATCCACCGATTAGTTAAGTGTTTATTTACAACCTTGTATAAAATAAATATAAAGTATTTGTTTTTTAGTCGATTTTGAGAATATTAGGTTAGTTTTCTGTTCTAATCAAATTACAAGTGGCATCAAAAACAGTATGATACTTGTTTTAACCGAGATACTTGTTTTCTTTTTATATGTTTTGACCCTCACATACCTAAACAATGAGAGAGATATTAGTTATTTTATACCATCTTAGCGGGGCTTAATATAAATGAAGCCCATTTGAAAGCCCGGAGTATTAAATCATAAGTTTGGACCACTTTGACCTAAAATGAACAAAAAATCTTCGATATGAAAACCTCTCCGTCCTTTTTAGGATAGTGATGGTTAAAAATCATAGTAACCTATGTTTATAACTTTATTTATTTTTACTTTCATATGGCATGTACTTTTTGATAGGTTTATAACTTTATATACATCTTTATTTAAACAAAACTTATCATCTACTTTAAACCAGACTTTAATTTTCTTTAGAAACAAATGAAATACTCCAAAAATCACAATTTTTAAACAGCTCCTGGCATCAATATATTTTTTAATTTTTTTCTAAACTAGGGTCGTTTACACCATAAAAAAACAGACCAATGACAAAACTATCTTCTAATTATACAATATTATGGAAAATGAATATCTAGAGATTATATGCCAACCAAAACCAGAACTATATATACTATATACTAACATTAAAAAAAAAAAAAAAAATGAAACAAACCAAAAAAAAACAAGCCCTTAGTGAATTGGCTTCCTACTTTCTCAATACTAACTCAAAAAAAAAAAAAAAAAAAAAAAGTACTTGATCAGATTGGGGATCACAAGGTCAATTTGGTAAATTTGAATCCTTCCTTGCAGACTCCTATAACTGGTGGTTATCAATCGGCTCTCAATCTCAGTATCTCCTTGGCAGTTCTCAATCTAAAATATGGCATATGCTCCTACAAAAATAAAAGATATTTACTACTATTTATGACAAATTTAAAAGCAATGAATATATATATATATATATATATATATATATATATATATATATATATATATATATATAAATAATTTGTTTTCTTCAATATTCATTTCTCTATTAAGTTATTAGAATATGGTTTACCTGATTGAAGCACAATCCAATGTCCCTGCTATAAAAGTCTGCATATTTTATCATGAACATGCCACAATCATACCTGCCCACAAACAAATCCAACTACTAAAAAAAAATTAAAAATTATAATCCCAATAAATTACAATCTCTAAATCCCAATGTCCTATGGAGGGCATTCATGTCTTTTGCACAGAAAGAGATTTCAATAGCATTTTTCAACTTGCAGCGTAGATGAATTTCATTGACTTTATTCAATTCAATTATCATAAAGTCAACAAGAAAAATGTCCAAACTCCAAAAGCTACCAGATTCCAAATAATAAAAAATTTCCTTTTTTGGTAAATATTATGAAAACTATTTCAAGAAAGTGAATAGTATACACACCCGTTTTCTTGATTAGGAAGATCAGTGACAAATTCTTGCTTCCAACAACTGACATCGATGTTTTTTCCAGTCTTGTCCTTCACCTCATCAGTGATGTATGTGGCCTGAAAACATGAAACAACACATAAGATTCATACATGGATGCAAGGGTATTTTAGTCTTTTTACACAAATAAGGTAAAGAAATGGAATCTGGCCTAGGAATTGAAATCTGTTATGCATTCGGTTGGCAAGAAATAGAATGGAATTCTTTTTGAAAAAAGAATATTTCACTTTTAATGGGGGGTATTTTAGTCTTTTAAATAATAAAGAGAAGAAAAGGGAAAAACATACCAACATTTTCATTACTTTCTTATCTGCCCCTCCAAGTGAGTCAAGATACTGGAATTTTTCTTCTTTTTTGTTGATAACAGCCAAACACCAGTGTATTTCTTTATGAATGGGAACAAATATCTGTTTAAAACTATTATTAGCAAACAAGTAGAAAAAAAAATAGAAAATTAAAATCTTTTCATTTACCTTGTCACACTCAAGGAGACCATATCCTAACTTCTTCTGTGTAGTCCATCTTCTAACTGACTTATAGTCATACCCTGTTCTTCCACTTATCAACTGCCAAAAATAAAATTATAATTTAGAATATAAGTTTCTATATATGACTAGATAATTGGAGAAATATTTTACATATTACTTAGGCTCATATTACTTATGCCCATTATGCATTTATGATAATCAATAAATCCTTTTATCTTGAGATATAAATAATTTCAACAATTACCAAATCTATGAACAAGAAAAGATAGAAAAAAAGGAATGTGATTAACCAACCTTCTTGTAGAAAAATGTGTTGAAGAAATGACATTTCAAAAACTTTTGGGGATCCCTAGTTTCCCTCTCCTTTAGCAACTCAAGATAAACATTGATGACCTTTAATAAAGAAATCAGCAGTGTAAGCTTGCATATTATTAATACATTAATATACTTTCATATATAACATTTTAAGTCAATAATCACCTCATCATTTAACCATGCCTTAGGTCTCAAACATTGCAGAACTTCCCCTGTGATTGTAATATTTGAGTTTTCATGATTGACAAAAGGCTTCCTCCTACAAATTTGAAAGTCCATTTAAAATCTGACAAATCAGATGAAGAAAAAAAATAAAGCATTCTTGGTTTGTATACAGTTTACTACATATCTACAAACATACACAAACAAAAAAACATACCGATTAGAATAAGACAGTGCATTATCAACCATTTTCTCTTCGTCCTCTGTAAGAGGTCTAAAAGGGTCATTTAAATCCTGAAAAAACAATTGATTTGATATGAAAAACAGTTGATAGAATATATAAAGTTATAAACTTCAATCCAAATTACCAATGAAAGTTGAATACAAACTGTTTACCTCCTTTTTCTTAGCAGGATGTGATTGTTGATATAAAGCTCTCCTCTTTTCGTGTAACTCGATATCAAAATTTATCCTCCTCAATTTAGAATCACTCCTTTTAGCAGATTCATACAACTTCTTATGCAAAGGGGAACCCATATCTACATCCATAGCATCTGAACCCCGGTCCAAAGACAAAGATTCCAACATCTTTCCATTTGTCAACTCAGATACAACTTCAGAAGAAGTTGAGGGTGTCTTTTGATCCAATTCCCAATATTTGGCTGCTATTTCTTGTACCTCCCCTGAACTATGAATGTGTTTTATCGCATCTTTCACCATTTCAACCTCCTCAACACTAGAACTCGTAGAAGCAGCCTTGTCATATTTAAAATTCTCCTCTTTATCAACATCAATTACTTCCGTCATATCCTGCTTTTCAAACACAACAAGCCTGCAAGCACCAATTGCAGATTCCTTCGCGTGTTTGTACTTCGAAAACAGATCATTCATATTTTCACCCGAAATGTAAGATTTTTGTCTAACAATCCCACTAGAACCACCATTGAGTCTTTTCACAGTAGAAGTAAATCCACTAACAATTATACAAGGAGCATGAACTTCTCTATTGATCGGGGTTACCGGCTTAGGATATTGGCTGAGCCTGGAAACCGAACTTCTTGAAGTTTTCGTTGGAGCAATGTGAGGCGAAGACCAAGATGATGATTTGAGTTTCTTCGCAACGTGTAGAGAGTTGTAACCGTACACAGATGGTGATGAAGTTTGAAATTCTGCGTCGCGCTTGTTCCGATTAATCGTTAAAGCACCCATTACTGCTGAAAAATGAAAGCGATCTAGGGTTTTCTCCAAACCCTAGGAAGAATTTCTGTCAAGCAATTGTATGTTAACATACAAACAGCAACAAATTGAAAATCTAAAACCCTAGAATAGGAAAGGATTGTGAATTTGGCGTAAAGTTAGGGCTCGTAAGATTGGAGTAAATAGTTTTGTGCTGGGATAAATTGACGTTGATTTCAGCTGCGAATGTCTTACCGGCTGGGTGTTCACGGGTGGGTTTTAAACGGTGAAACCGGTCAAATTACGCAAGGGTTAGTTTAGCCGTTTGTTTTTTTTTTTTTTTTTCTTCATGTGGTTTCAAATATTCGAAACCGTAATAAAGCTGTTTTGTTTTGCGGTTTAAAAATTTTCAAGCGGTATAAAATTGGATCAAACTCGAGAATTTATATATATATATATATATATATATATATATATATATATATATATATATATATATATATATATATATATATATATATATATATATATATCTTTATACTAATAAAAGAGTAGCTTTTTTGCCATGTGTCATCATATTAGACATTTTAATTAATGTGTTGTCACTTGTCAATTTATTAGTTTTTCCATTTTTAATTTATTAGACCTCCTCATTAATGTGATTCTATTCTAAATTTTAAATTTTAAATTATTGTTTTCATTAATTCACAAATACAAAATATCTAATATATATTAAAAATTAATTTTATATATTTATTTGAATCAATGATTATAATTTCACATAACTAATAAAAATATCTCTTAAAATAACAATTTATTTAAAATAACTTATTAATAATTTTGAATTTTTACTATAAAAGTTTGATTAATTTTATAACCGTGGTTCCCACGGGTTATAAACTAGTGTATATATATATATATATATATATATATATATATATATATATATATATATATATATATATATATATATATAATTAATTTTTAATATATATATATATATATATATATATATATATATATATATATATATATATATAGAGAGAGAGAGAGAGAGAGAGAAAGAGAGAGAGGTAAGTTGAATAGAAAAAATAAAAAATGTTAAGAATTATTTTCAGCCAATCATTTATCTAATATGTACACCTTAAAAAAATGTGTGTGTCATTTTTCATTAAGGGTATCTTTGTAAATTAGCCACTTTTTTATATTGAACTTACTTGTTCGTTGTTATCAGTTTCCGATTTGATGATATATTTATCTCGTTTGAATCAGATATGAGGAATTCATTATCAAGATTCTTTTCTTTATATAACTCGTTAGCAATTATACGTATTTTTTCCATTAATCGTGAAGTTTCGCATCTTTATTTCAGTTTTCTTATTCATATACAGTTTCCAATTTAATTAGGTATGTATATCGTTTGAATCGGATATATCGGAGTTCATTATCAAGATTATTGCTTTATATAATTTGTTAGGAATTACGCGTATTATTTTCGTTTTTGCTGAAGTTTCGAATATGTGTTGGAGTTGTTTCATCGGATTTTTGTTATGTAGTTTGAGATCTTTATTTCAAATCGGAATTGATTTAATTTTCAATCGGATATATCGTTGTAGTTTTTACGCTCTGAATTGAGAGATTGCTTAATTACATCATCTAATCGAGCTGATTTAATTTTCTTTCAGATATTTTGTACGTTGAGGTGAGATATATTCGAAATTAACCAGGTTTTCATATTTACGACTTTTTTTGTGAGATATATTCGATATTAAGATTGTTTTTATTTATTTATATAGATTATTTGGTTTATTATGTCAAATTCTAGTGTTATTGATGGCGATTTGTATTCTTCTATGTGTGAGAGTGAACAAGAAGATGTTGAAAACTTATTTTTTGAAGGTATCAATTATTGAATTATTTTGTTGTTTTTAATTTTGATGATTATCATTTATTGACATATGAATATGTTACTATGAATAAATTATTGTCTTATTCATATATGAATAAACATGTGATAATTGTAATTTCAAATTTATTATTATTTTCGTTTTATTCATATATGAATAAGTTATGTTTATTTTATATATTTTGAATCCTCATGAATTTTATGTATTCATATATGAATGTTTTATTAATCTATTAATAAACATTGTTTTTTGTTTTATTCATATGAATTTCATGTATTCATATATGATTGTTTTATTCATGCATTATTAGATTGATTTAGATTTATAATTTTTTAGGTGGTGAATCGTCGAGTTCAGTAGATGATGCGTAACATTGTAGTGATATAATTAGAGAACATGTCTATAAACCAGATGTACCTGTTCAACTTATTCCATTTAAAGGTTTAATCTTCAAATCATTAAAGTTGGCCATCAAAATGTATTCTGAGTATGCTGAAATTGGTGGTTTTGATGTGAGACTAAGCGCACAGTCAAGGTTCGATAACAAGATTATAAAGAAGAAACATGTTATATGTAATCATGGTGGCAAACAGAAAAAAGAAATCTTGTGACACATTGGGTACAAGTGGTGTTAGGAGGAAACAAAATTCAAATTCAAGAGTTATTGGTTGTTAAGCAAATATTATATTTGAATCTGTGTATGGAATTCAAGACTATAAAGTTTTTCAGTTTGATGAACTTTACAACCATCCACTTGAGAAGAGAAGTGATTTAAAAAAAGCGAGGCAAATGTCGTATTCAGAAAAAGAGTTTATAGTGTGTGCTTCCACATCAAAAATAGGCCCAACTATGGCTCGTAAGTTGAGGGCAAAGCCCAAATTAGTTGACAATAAAAATTTAAGGAGAGATATCAACAGGGTTATAAATTATAAAGATGCTCAAATGATAGTAAACACAATGAATGACCCTCGAGCTCACTATCCAAATTACTCATTTGAGTTTAATTGTTAAGATGATGTTTTGGACTGTATGTTTTCAGCTGATGAAACGGAGAAGACATATGATGTTTTGGATCAGTTGAACCAAATATAATGTCATCGACATAAATTTGAACAAGCATCAAATGATCCCCTACTTTCTTTTGAAATAAAGTGGGATCAACGGATTCTTGTTTAAATTTAGCCATTTTAAAAAAAATGGTAAGAGTCGCGTACCAGGCACAAGGTGCTTGTTTCAAGTCATACACTGCCTTGTCGAGAATATATAACAGTGATTAGGATACTTATCGTTAACGAAACCGAGTGGTTGTTCGACGTATACCATTTCTTCAAGAACACCACTGCAGAATGCACATTTTACATCCATCTGGTAGACATCAAAATCCTTGTGTATTGCATAAGCCAGAAAAATTCGTACCGCCTCGAGTCTTACGACTGGAGAAAAGGTTTCTTCATAATCCATTCCTTTTTTTTTACAATAACTGTAACGCCCCATTTCTGGTATGTGATTTAAATAAAGTAATTTTTCATTCTTGAGGGGTACTCGACGAGTCAGTAGCCCGACTCGTCGAGTAGAGACGGGATTTGCACGCGGTTTAAGTTGGCGACTCGACGAGTCCATATTCTCGGACTCGGTGAGTCTGCCAGTCTGGATTAAACCCTAATTTTAAGGGTTTGCACCCTATTTAAACGTCATTATAGCCCCAAACCAGTCTCCTTCAATTCCCAGAGACTTATTCCCGAAACCTTAGCCTCCTTAAAGTGTGTGTGAGTGATCTTCCCCTTGTGAAGGAACTTTTGGTGCATGCATATTGGAGCAAAGAGAAGAAGGAGAAGGTAGAAGAGCTCAAGGAAGAAGAAGTAGATCCATAATACACTCCTCTTTGGCCATCCCTTCCGGTAATGAAATTTCCATCTTGATTATTGTGTTAATAGATCTAGTTTGTCCCCAAATTGTTGGCTTTAAGCTCAAAAACCCCAAATCCTTTGTGATAAAGTCTTGTGATCGAGTCATATCTCAGATCTAGCCTCTCTTGAGCTCCAGAAGCTCAAGGATACCATCTTTTGGCAGCCATGGCTTTGTTTTGGTCTAATAACCCCCATAATAGCAAAGTTTGAGTGTTATTGCTTCATTGCATCTTAGAAACACGTAAAGTTAGCAACTTTACGTGTTCAGATAGTCCTAGAAGCTTAGATCTATGAATTGGATGCACTAAAGTTGATTAGAATCGACTGTATGGATTCTTCATGCAAAGGACTCAGCGAGTTGGGTCGCGATTCTTAGACTCTCGGTTCAGTAGTAGCGAGTCTGTGTAGTGAGTAGAGTAAGGACTCAATGAGTTAAGACTTGGATCTGGAAGCACACGGACTCGACGAGTTGTTCATACGACTTGGCGAGTCATAGATTGGGTGTGTTCTTATGTTGAAGGGGAACTCGACAAGTTGTTCATACAACTCAGCGAGTCAGTTGAAGGACGACTAGACATTAATGTAGAAGGAGAACTCGTTGAGTGTCACAACTAGAAATTTTGATGCTTTGTAAACATTGAACAACGATAACATGGTGATTAAAACTTGAAAGCATTTATGATGCTTATTCAATGACAACAAAATTTCATCAAACACTCTATACAAACACTTCAAATAGTCAACAAAGAATTGGAAACCCTAGAAATCCCGGTTTAGGTCCATCATGGACTAGGATTTCCTTATTGGGCCTAATGAGCCAATAAGCTTCCAATTTGACTATTTCGGGCTTAGAACTCTTAAATGGGCCCTAATTGGACCCATATTCATGAAACTTAACATTTTGTACCATAATGGATCTAAAATGGACTAGTTTATCTCTAATGGGCCATAACAAATCTAACTAGCCTAAATGGGCCATGAGACTCATACTTTAATTTATTTTGGGCCGTGAACCATCTCCAAAGACCTATTGGGCCGAAAAATCATTAAAATGGGCCATAATATGGATTTAAGTACAAAAAGGCCCAAATTCTTTCTTTCTTTTCTCTCTCTCTCTCTCTCTCTCTCTCTCGGCCCAACTACAAAAAAATGAGGGGAAAATAGTTGACTTAATGTTGCCACCTCACAATTATACATGGGGTATCCATGCAATCCTCTCATGTTCCCATGCATGTCAACTCAATTCACTCTCTCTTCTCTCCCCTCCTCTTAATTCGGCCAAAACACACACACCCCATCACTATTTCAAAGTTTCTTCAAAACTCTCTCTAGAACTCCTTCACTTTTCCTCCAAAATTTCAAGAATCACAAGGGGCTACAAGAAGATCTTTCTTAATATCACTAATCATTGGTAAGTTGTTGTTTAATCAATGCTTTAACTTCTTGATTACCTCAAAAATCTCCCTTAACTCATAGATAATTCGTGATCTTGCTTCTTAGAACACATCTAAGCCAAAGATCTTCCAAGAAGCTTGCTAGGCCGAAAAATTTCACCATTTTCTTTCATTTCTTCTTTAAAACCGAGATCCACAAGAAAAGGTGAGTTCATACCCCTCTATTTTCGGTTTTTACAAGATTTAAGGGGGAGGGGAGGGAATACAAGTAAAATGTGTAGATATATGTGTTTTGTATGATATGTGTGATTTCTTGAATTTATTTGATAAATACGTGTGAAAAATCATGATCTAGCCGAGATCCTTAACCCTGATTAGGATATATATGTTCTAAGGCATCTTAAAACATGTTATTATCAAGACCAAGGTATTATACAAGTTCAAAATAAACAAAACAAAACACAAATCCAAATTATGAACCATTTTTGACAAATAAGCAAAAGATGGGAAATAAATGTCATTTATGGTTTTATAAGGGTCAAAAAGGTCAAATTAGTTAAAATATGAGTTATTATAACAATCTTGATTTTAAAGGACTAAAAGTGTAAATTTTAGCCTAATAGGTTAAACCTTTGGCTTTTCAGCCTTTAGGCCCAAAATTTCGAAAAAGGTGTTTTTCAAGGGGTTGAAATGGTAAAATTCTCAAAACAAGGGGGAAAAGAGTAAACAAAATTAATTCACTCTTATACATGGGGTATCAATGCACTCTTATCATGTTCCCATGCATGTCAACTCAATTCACTCTCTTTTCTCTCTCCCCCCCCCCTTCTTAATTCAGCTGAAACACACACACCCCATCACCATTTCAAAGTTTCTTCAAAACTCTCTCTAGAACTCCTTCAGTTTTCCTCCAAAATTTCGAGAATCACAAGAGGCTACAATAAGATCTTTCTTAATATCACTAATCCTTGGTAAGTTGTTGTTTGATCAATGCGTTAACTTCTTGATTACCTCAAAAATCTCCCTTAACTCATAGACAATTCGTGATCTTGCTTCTTAGAACACATCTAAGCCAAAGATCTTCCAAGAAGCTTGCTAGGCCGAAAAATCTCACCATTTTCTTTCATTTCTT
Organism: Lactuca sativa; assembly: GCF_002870075.4. Lineage (NCBI taxonomy): Eukaryota > Viridiplantae > Streptophyta > Magnoliopsida > Asterales > Asteraceae > Lactuca > Lactuca sativa. The sequence goes on along the minus strand of NC_056627.2, from coordinate 161,118,259 downwards.
CTTCAAAACCAAGATCCACAAGAAAAGGTGAGTTCATACCCCTCTATTTTTAGTTTTTACAAGATTTATGGGGGAGAATACAAGTAAAATGTGTAGATCTATGTGTTTTGTATGATATGTGTGATTTCTTGAATTTATTTGATAAATATGTGTGAAAAATCATGATCTAGCCGAGATCCTTAACCATGATTAGGATATATATGTTCTACGGCATCTTAAAACATGATATTATCAAGACCAAGGTATTATATAAGTTCAAAATAAACAAAACAAAACACAAATCCAAATTATGAACCATTTTTACAAATAAGCAAAAGATGGGAAATAAATGTCATTTACGGTTTTATAAGGGTCAAAAAGGTCAAATTAGTTAAAATCTGAGTTATTATAACAATCTTGATTTTTAAAGGACTAAAAGTGTAAATTTTAGCCTAATGGGTTAAACCTTGGGCTTTTCGGCCTTTAGGCCCAAAATTTCGAAAAAGGTGTTTTTCAAGGGGTTGAAATGGTAAAATTCTCAAAACAAGGGGAAAAAGAGTAAACAAAATTAATTCAGGGGATTAAAATGATATTTTTCCAAACAAGGATAAAAAATGTAAAGTTTTTGGATTTTGGGCCAAAATTGTAAAAGTTGCAAAAAAGTTTGGGCTTTAACCGAAAAACACTTTTTTGGAAGGGCTGAAACAGAATAAGTTTTGAGCTAAAAATATCACTTGAACAAGTCTATGGGTCAAAAGTGTCAAGAAAATGGTGTAAGGGATTAAAATGTCTTTTTTTTTTTTTTTTTTTTTTTTTTTTTTTTTTTTTATAAATGACTAAAACCATCATTTTTACTAAAGAAGGGCTGAAAGGGTTCAAACCAATATTTTTGAGTCAATTATTTTATTTTTAAGATATTGAGTCAAAAACACCAAACTACAACTTACGAAAATAGAAACACGAATATACATATAACTCTAAATATCGTTATAAACAACCGACCGACCTCGTGCCGTTACGAATCTAAAAATCAGTCTTTCCGACAATTATACAATACCCAAAACAAATAAATATACAAACTTTGGGCTTGAAAGTTTGAATCATGCTTGTTGGGCCTTTGTGACCCATTAACATGACTTTTGGGCCCAAAGGATAATAATAAATGTTATTGGGCCTTCTATGACCCAATTTCATATTTAAGGGACCCTCAATGACTTTCAAGTGCTATTGGGCCTTAGTGGCCCATTAGCATTTCTAGTAAGGTCCAAGTAAATCAAATGCGAAATGGGCCAACGTGCCCTTCATATACCCAATAGCCATAAATAATACGTGGGATTAGTAGGACTTTGTAATTCTCTTCTCCTCATTTATTAGGCCTACCTTCAATTCAGTAAACATATACATGTCGTTAATCAATGGTAATCAAACTCATGATAGATTTAGTGAGTCATAGCGGGCGGCACCTCTATGGGTTGTCTGTAGTTTGTAGTTATAATCAAAGTCTCCTGGAGGGAGAGCGAGAGTTTGTGTATAGATCTATACGGGGGTGACTCCCCCACACCTCAGCTATTCGCTACAGTTAGACTCGGGCAGTCTAGGGTGACAAATTCTTAAGATCAATTCCGGCGTTCGTTAGAATGCCAAGACAGACGAACTAGTTTGTAACACCCAAAGTCGGGAAGGCCAAGAAAGGAAAGAAAACCATAATTTTAAAGGGAGACTCGACGAGTCCAAGGATGAACTCGGCGAGTCCGAGCGGGATCCGGGTCGAGGAGTAAGTGACCAACTCGGCGAGTCGGCCAAGGAGACTCGGCGAGTCTGGTCTATGCGAGGAAAACCCTAAATTCGGGACTTGGAGCCTATTTAAGCGTCTCATTCTCTCCCCTAGGGTTCCTTTACTGCCTCTTTCACCCAGAACATTAAACCCTAGCCGCCATATCCTCTATTTGAGCCATTTGTTGCCTTAGAAGGTGCATTAAAGCTTGGAGAAGGAAGAAGGAACTTGGAGGAGCAATAAAGGACTATAGATCTGGGATTGTGAGTTCATTCTGAGCATTTGGAGGTAATAAACTAGTTCCTGGACCCCTTTTGCACCTAGATCTATGTGTGGTTGTTGGGGCTTTTTAGCCATAATGTTATTATTTTGAGTTAGAAGCCACATCTGAAGTTGCTACTTCAGATCTAAGCATATTATGGTCTTGAGAAGCATAAAGTAGCAGCCCTTGAGTTGATTATGGAGCCTCCTTGCCTTAAACCCTAGTTTATGGTGTATTTTGCCTAGATCTCCTTCTCTATACGTAAAGTTTGCAACTTTACGTGAGGAATAGGCTTGGGAAGGGTAGATCTACAGTTTGGAGTCCGTGCATGACTCAAAAGTCCTCTGCATGTATGGAGATATGAATGGACTCGGCGAGTCCTTTGAGTGGACTCGGTGAGTAGCATGAAGATTTGGAGAAACTGGACGAGTGGGATGAACAGCTCTTCGAGTCAGATGAAGTTGGGCAGGAACTCGGCGAGTTGGAAGAACAACTCGGCGAGTCTGTTGAAGGTTGTCTTGGACTCGGCGAGTCTGTTCTTGGACACGACGAGTCAAGACGCGAAACCCCAAACCCTTCGAGTTGAGACTCGAATCAGTGAGTCGAATGGAGACTCGGTGAGTTGGTCAGGTCAGGACTCGGAAATTGCTAGACTCGGCGAGTCATGGACTGACTCAGCGAGTCGAGTCGCGAACAGAAGGACTCCTAACATATGAACTCGGCGAGTCAATAGGGTGACTCGGCGAGTAGGGTTGACCTGGAAGGTTGACTTTGACCAGGACTTTGACCTTGACTAGAGTTGAATTGGTTGTCTTTCGGGGGTCAGTTAGACTCAGTGGTGCATTGATATTGGTAGCTCGGGGAGCGAGTGGAGCAGGAGTTCAGAGAGTTGCCGGGCAGCAGCTAGTGAGATCATTAGCAAGTTTAGCCAGTGCAGGTGAGTTTCCCTTTGTGTGAATGGGTCTAAGGCCACAATGCCGGCCCATGTAGCTATGAGTAGAAGACCCGGGGGTTAGCCCTAGGCACACTATGCTAGTATGATATTCAAGACGAGATCCAATGATGACGGGCGGGTGCCCAAGGATTGGTTTATATGATAGTTTATACCTGTTGTTTGTATGATACATGTATGTGCTTGGTAGGGAGGTGAGTGTGGGCGAGGTCCCATATCTCACCAATAGTAGAGTGTGGATGGTGTTCCACATCTCATTAGTAGCAGAGCAGGGGCGAGGCCCAAGTTAGGGAAGGAGTGAGTGTGGGCTGGGCCCGTATCTCACTATCAGTAGGAGCATGGACGGGGTTCCATGTCTCATCAGTAGCTGGACAAGGGCGTGGCCCAGGATAAGCGAGGCCTTAGGACATGATCCATTGTATATGTTTAGCTTATGTTTTGCAGTATGATTATGTGCTATTTTATGTTAGCGGGCGAGGCCCTGTAACAGGCAAGGCCTAAGTGAAACAGATCTATATCCGAGCGGGGCTTCAAGCCAGGCGGGGCCTGGAGCGGCGGGGCCGTTGTATCGGGTGAGGCCCGAGGTAGCGGGCGAGGCCCGAGGTAGGGGCGAGGCCCAAGATAGCGGGCGTGGCCCAGTATGTGATTATACATGGTATGTGGTAGGGTGGGGAACTTACTAAGCTTCGTGCTTACGGTTTTCAGTTTTGGTTTCAGGTACTTCCGGTAGCGGAGGGAAGAGCTCGGGGTGATTGCATGGCACACACCATAGATTAGACAGCTTGGGAATGTTTACTCTGATAATGAACATGTGTTTTGAAAACTCATACTCAGATTATGTTTTGGAATGATGTCTTTGCTTAAAGTAATGTTTTATTAAAAGAAATTTTTGGTCTTGAATTTTGGGTCGTTACATAGTCATTATCATGCATGGTTATAACGACTCACATAAACAAATCTAATACTATCTGAGTAATTAGGGAAAAATCATAATCATTCGTTGTGACGGTTTAACAATTTGAAACATTTATATCTTCTGATCGGAAAACGTCGGGTTTTTCGAGGAAATCAACACCATTCATTTGTACTTTTCAATAACTATAATGTAAAACTTTTCATTTATACACGCTTTGAAATCATTCATGCATAAACCTATGGATCTTCACACTTTGGTATAAACAATTGTCTTTTTCAGAAAATATCGGATTTTCTGGGTTTTATAAACTACACAAAACATTTTCATAACAACCATGCTTATGAACTCACCAACATTCCACATGTTGACGTTTTTCAAAATAACTTGTATTCTCAAATAACAGGTAAGCTGAGGAGTAATACCAAGTATGTTAGAGTAATTGTGTTTTTTTTTAAACTATCAAACAATATATGTTATGAATTTGTAATGTTTAAACAATGTACTTGATGTGAACAATGTCAGTTGTAATGTATTTGATGCATGGTGATGTTTATGTTATGATTCATGTATATATTCATTGTGATGATATTCAATTTAAGTCATGCGAGCCCTCGGACGTTTCCATCATCTGGTTCGGGGGTGTGAGAGTTGAGTCTTTGCCAAACTTGACGAGTAGTGTCGGTGGGGGAATGGAAGGAAGGATAGGGACTCAACGAGTTGGCGGCCTAACTCGGCGAGTCAGGTCAACTGGAAGTTGACTTTGACCAGGATATTGACCTTGACCAGAGGGTAAACGGTCATTGTACCCTAAGATTAGTTATCAGTGTTTGATTAAGTGTTTTTATGGGAATTGTAGCCGGTAAGCTACCGTAGCAGCAATCAGACAGTTCCCGATCATCATTTCAGCAGTCAGTCGTACGAGGTGAGTTTCCTTCCAGTAAGAACGGGTCTAAGGCCACAATGCCGACCCATTTAGTTAGCAGTAGTTTCCGGACTTCAGTCCGATGCAGTAGTTAGTATGTTTACTGTCTTCATGACTCAATCAGGATTATGTGTTATGTGTTCCGAGCTACGGTCCGATGTAGTATGCGGTATATGTGTTCATGTTATATGTTATGCTTATGCTATGCTATGTACAGTCAGTTCCGGACTTCGGTCCGATGCAGAGGGCAATACCCTGGTTAGTTTCGGACTTCGGTCCGAGGCAGTTCCGGACTACGTCTGATGCAGGGGGCAAGGCCCCGGGTTAGTTCCGGACTACGGTCCGATGCAGTTCCGGGCTTCGGTCCGATGCAGAGGGTGAGGCCCTAGTTAGTTCCGAATGCAGGTCCGATGCAGTGGGCAAGGCCCAGTATGTGCTTCTTATGTTGATGTATGGTATGTGGTAGTTTGGGGGAGCTCACTAAGCTTCATGCTTACAGTTTCAGTTTGGTTTCAGGTACTTCAGCTAGCAAGGTGAAGGGCTCGGGATGATGGCATAGCACACACCACAGTTTTACCCTGGGAGTTATACTCTGATATTTTCCACATGTTTTTGATATCGGTTTGATTTGATACATTGTTATGACTTTTTGAGATACATGAGACTTGGGTTGATAATATGATATTTGAGATTATGTGTTAGTTAATGTTAAAACATAAAATTTTGGGTCGTATTTTTGGGATGTTTCAATAACCTTTTACGACTAATCAAACTTTATTTTGAACAATATTGCCTTCTTTATCAGTTTTATTTTAAAAAACCCATTTGAGACCAACTATCGAAACATCATCAAGTTTAAGAACAAGTCTCCAAACCTTGTTTCGTTCAAATTCTGCCAACTTAGATTGCATAGAAACAACCTAATCAGAATGTTCTAATGTAACCTTGACAATTTTTGGTTTAATTTGTGATATAAAAACATTGAACATACAAAAATCTTGATGAACATTTAACACTTCATTTTTGGCTCGAATCTAGGCTCGAGTCAAAACACAAGAACTTGGATCACCAAGAATCTGTTCCTTTGGATGATTTCTTGTTCATTTGTCCATTGGTGGAAATGAAGGATCAAATTCCAATTCTGCATCTTCATAGACTTTGTTAGTTTCCAGCCCTTCTCTAGTAATTGAGATATTGTCATCAAAATCATGAAAGTCATTATTTTCATCATTACCCTCATCATGAGTCGATCCACTTGGCTCCCCCTCAACCAATGGGTTTGTTATATTCTGCTCCCCCTCAGAATCAAGACAATTAGACAGATGCTCCCCTTCGACATCAGGATGGTTAGACATATGCCCCCCTCAACATGATTATTAGGCGAGACTTGCATCCTTTTGACATTGGCTTATGTGACTAATGAAGAATGTGCATTATTTTCATCATTTGAAATTGTCGATTCATCAGAATGTTTCGATGCATAAGGAATTTGATTATCATCAACATTGATTTTTGTATCAATTGCCCTATCAGGAATACCAAAAATTAAATCAAGATCAACATCAAATGTAAACATTTTCTCAGATTCATCATTAGATTAAGAAATTATCGGTTATTGAATGAATGCTTGTTCACTTCTCTTGACATAATAGTCATCAAATGTGAGATTGAAAGTTTGTTCAATCTTCCTAGTGCGCTTATTCAACACTCTATAGGCAACAAAATTGTAAGAATATCCCAGAAAAACCCCCTCATCAGCCTTTGTATGAAATTTTACAAGATTATCTTTTGAGATTCATGATGAAACATATGCACCCAAAAACATGGAAAAATTTAACATTAGGTTTCCTGTTGTTTATAATCTTATAGGGTGTTATATTGAAACGACGATGAATAAATGAACGATTTTGCATAAAGCAAGCTGTCGAAACCGCTTCAACCCAGAGGTATTGAGGAAGATTCGCATAAGTGAGCATCGTTCTCGCTGCTTCACTTAAGGAACGATTTCTCCTTTCGACTAAACTATTTTGTTGTGGTGTATAAGGAGACGAAAAATGATGTGAAATTCTCATTTGTGTCCAAAGCGAATCAAAAATTCTATTTTTGAACTCTGTTCGATTATCACTTTTTAACTTTCGAACTTTTCTTTTCAAGCTTAACTCAATGTTCTTGATAAAATCAATCATCACTTGAGCAGTTTCAAACTTCTGTCAAAGAAACAAAACCCAAGTACACCTTGAAAAATCGTCAACAATAACCACTATATACTTTTTCTTATTGAGCGACTCAACAGTCGAAGGTCCACACAAGTCGATGTGAATAATTTCCAATGGTTCAATGATCATTGAATCAGTTGTGAGTGGAAGACCCTGAAGATGTTGTTTTCTCTGTTCACATGCTGCACACATTGAATCATTGTCAAATTTCAAGATAGGTAAACCACGAACAAGATCATTAAGAACAAGTTTTTAAATTCTTGAAGTTAAGATGAGAAAGATTTCGATGCCCTAACCAATTGAGATCCGAAGATGCTTTCGATAGCAAGCACATAGAGGGTATGCCAACAATTGGTTTCATGTCGAGAGTGAACATTTCTCCCTTTTGTTTTGACTTTAGCAAAACTTCCTTTGTTTCCTTGTTTGAAATTGTACTACATTCCTCATCAAAAAGAACTTGATTGCCTGTTCCAACAACAATTTACGAAACACTAATCAGATTATACTTCAATCCTTCAACATAAGCAACATGATTCGTTGTGAATTTCCCATTTGTTACTTTTCCAAATCCTCTGACTTTACACTTTTGATTATTTCCAAATTTAACAACACCATCATTCTCTGACTTTTAAAAATCTCTAAAATTTTATTTCCTTCCAATCATGTGACGCGGGCATCCGCTATCGATATACCAACTTCCGTTATATTGCTCGTCACATAGTACCTGCAATCAGTTAGAAAAATTTAGTTGCCCAAGACCTTTTGGGTCTGTGGACATTAGTTTGGAACATATTGTGCAAAGAAGAACTTAAAACCCGATTACAAACTTTCGATTTTAAATTGTCAATTAAGTCAACTTCATCAACTTTAGGCATCGATATATAATCATGTAATGAAAAAGTTTCAACATTGATTTTCTCTTTTTCAACCTTTTGCTGAGAAACATCAATTTTCTTCTTTGGAACATCTTTCCATTTTTCCATTTTTGGAGTAGACTCTCGAGATAAAGAACTTTCGGTCATTGACTCAGTCAAGTATTTCTCATAAGCATGTTGAATTTAATCTTGAGAAAATTTTCGTGATTGATATTGTATTCCCTTTCCTTCAATCCAATGATTGAAATTATTAATATAATTATTTCCTTTAACAAATGAAGTTTCATATTTTGCTTCGAATCAGGATTTGGAAAGTTTGGACATATTTTGATTTCCTTTGATATCCATTTTCTCAAACTGTCTTGTGTGAAATGATTTGCGAGATGAATGTTGAAAAGGATTTCGATACCGGTTTTGATAACCAAAATGTGAATTTTGTTGAAAACTTTTTGATTTTGAGAAAACTCCTTTGTGCATGGTTTTGAGCAAATCCTTGAAAACCATTTTGCTTTTGAAAATTGTTCTTTCCATATCGAAGTTTATTTCGAACTTGATTTTGACCTTGTCAAAAATTATTTTGATTTTGAAAAGATTTATTAGAAAAATTCTTTGCATTTTGTGAAATCTTCTTCTAAAATTCAGGATATTTTTGTTTAAAAACCTTTTTTTTTTGTGAAAATCTTTTTCATTTTTCCAATACACTTTATTTTGTGCTTTTGATTTTGAAATTCCTTTTTCAGATGCTGATTTTTCCACTTCTCTTTTGAAAATTTGTGTTTTTTGCCTTTTGATATTTTAGATCACTAGGCAATGATTCGAGACATTTTTCTTTCTTTTTATTTTCAACAACAGTCTTTTCTATTTTTACTGTACAAACACGTTTTGTTTTATTTTGACATTGAAAAAACTTTTGATGGTTTGTTCAAACCATTTTTGATAGTACATTGATTTGAATTAAATCTATCATCTTTTACAATTGAATTGCCTTCCTTTACCAAATTGTTCAATTCAGGGGCTACTTTATCAACATTTCCTTTTGTGACAAGGACCTGATTTGGATACACAACATCATCAGTATCCTTGAACCTTGGATAAACCACAACATTTTATTCAAGATAATGTGCTCCCTTTTCTTTTAACACTTTTGTGTATTCTTTCGAGTCTTCATAAACTTGATCTTCCACCACTCGTGTAATTTGTTTATCATTCGAAATTTCATCATCATTACTCACATAGTCCTCAACAATAACATTATGTTAAAAATAACAGTTTTGAGTTGTTGAAGATTGATCATTGTTTGGCTTTGTCATTGAATCATTATTATCTTTTCCTTTAGGTATTTAATTGACATTAATGACTAACAGTCGTGAGCAATCAACACATTCTTTTTCCTAAATTTCACTAATATTATCAGAATTATCTTCAATATCAACAAAATTTTGTTGAGAATTTAGTGTCCACTTCTCGGTCATGTTCAAAATCTTAACTTGTTCATTTTTGGTTAATGTCCCATTCATAATTTTCACAAGATCATAAACATTCAAATATTCATCAATATTAACAATACTATATGCATATGAACCATTAGGTATCTTATCATAATCAACTATCTTAATTTCACAGTCATAAGTTGTTTCATCAATTTGTTCTCTTTTATATGACAGAAAAGGAAGTAACTTCCAATGATGTTCATCATACATATAAGTTGAATGATAAAATTTAGTTAATTTACCATATAAATGTTTTGCTGAATTACAATAAATGTTCCTCTGTTTGATAAGCATTATATTGTCCATTCTAAGTGTGCCTATGTCTATTAAAAGATTCGTTATTCTTAGGTCTAGAGACTCCATTAATCCCTTTTTTTTCTTCAAGTCTATTTCTAGCTTCATATAACATGGATTTGGATTTTCTGCTTCACTACTCATGGAGATTAACATGTCATTAAGATAAGCACAAGTATTATCAAACTCAGACAAAACATCATTATAAGAAGATGAAGGAATTTTAAATGTATCAAGAAGATTATTCACCTTTGTAGTTATTGGTGATTTAGTTGAGTCTGTCGACATGAAACACCTTCCTGAGATCCTTTCTTCTTCATTCTCCTCATTCGAAACAACCTTCTCATCTTCATCCTCTTCAAATTTTGCATACATCCACCATAAGTTGGATGGTGCATTTCCTCATCATCTGATCCCGAAGACCAGATTTGATAGCTACCATCCTCTTCATTATTTCCTCTTACAACCAATGAAATGTTCTGTAACGCCTGCAGATCCGGGCTAGTTAATTTAGAGACAATGAGCATCAAAAATAAATTTTTTTGATGGATGATTATTTAGAAGGATCAATCTTAACCAAGTTATAGTATATGTTACAAGGGTTCCATACATATAAGGAATGCCGAAATTCGAGTTATAGCAAAGAAGTTATGGTCTGTCGAAGTTTTACGGCGAAACCGACACGACACCGCGTAACGTAAAAATTAAAATTTTGATAAACTAATTTTTAGCCTTAGATATCTAAATGAAAGTTGTAATATACATTAAACCAAGAGTGTGCATAAAAAGAATGTCAAAATCTGACTTCATATGAGGAAGTTATGATTTTTCTAAGATTTGGCATAGTAGTGCACAACCCGAAATTCGAATTTTAGATCGATCGATTTTTGGCCAACGCAACCTAAATGAGAATTGAAGATCTCATTAATAGTAGCGCAACGGTAGAAAGACAGATGAAAATGGACGTCGGATGAATAAGTTATGAATTTTTAACGGACTTTTCCTGTCCCGGCCTGTTAAAAATATAACTTTAAAAATAAAGTCAAAATTAGCCGATACAGTCTAAATGAAAGTTGTAGAGTATGTCTCCGCCTATGCGTGGATATAAAGAGCGTCAAAAACAGAGCTTGTATGAACGAGTTACAAATTATAATAGCATATTTACGTATTAAAATAAAGTATAAATCATATATACGTACACACACACACACATATATATACATATGTATATATCACTAGAAATGTATCAACAATGCGGTCATTATAAGACTAATGTTGAATACTTTCGATGTTAGTTTAATACAAATATCGTTAAATCTATTAAAAATAGTATTATAAAGGGGTGTTTAGTTGTTTATATAACTATAAGGTCATTAATGAACTATGAGGGTATTTTTTGAAAATTCAGAAACTGTAAATAAGAGCCTTAGGCTCTCATATTTCTTTCACCATTCTCTTGATTCAGGAGTCTTTCTCTTCTTATCCCCGAACATTTCGGTCCCTCGTGATTCGACTTCTCTTTCTGTAGTTATAGTATAGTAAGGTGAGTGCTAAAGCATTGCACGAATCTTTCTTAGAAATATTCAGCGACGAAGTTCTGCCCCTGTAGAGTCCGACTCCTAGCTAAAACCCCCTTGTAAATAAGTTATGCTTACCCTATTTTTATATGACTTATATTTAAAATTAGTATTTTTATTATGAACTTATAATAAATATTTGGACTATTATTATAACTTATATAAGTGTCGCTATAATATATTTTTAACTACTTGTGGTACGGAGAATCTGGTTTAAAGGGCCACATAGGGTTGTTAGATTTCAGAAGTTATATGTGCTAAAATGGTACTGCCCTTCAATGTTTTATGTCTGGCCCTGTCTGTACATAGTAGTTGGAAAATATTGTTTAAACGCTTATATAATAATAATAATAATAATAATAATAATTAGTCACGGTAAATATTAGACTAAAATCTAGTGATAATAATAGTAGGTTTTGTCGAAGGAAATTATTTTTAAGAAGCGAAGTGTTATCTAAGTTCGGAATCACCACCTTTACAGGTGAGTGCATAGTTACTTTCATCTTACACATAGATATGAAGTATTTTATATAAATTACATGCTATGTATGCATATTATCTGAATACTTGTTGTTTATGTTGGATGAAAGATTTTATACATGGTTTAAATGATTTAAACTGTATACGTATTTTATATCTACAAAATTACGTTGGGTAAAAAGATGGGTAGATTAGAGATGAGATGAGATAAATGATGAGTGACGAAAGATAAGACGAATGATGAGCGATGATATAAGAGTGATAGTGAGAAGCGATGAGCCAAACCGATGAGCCAAACGATGACCCAAGCGATGGCCCCGTCATCTATCAGAGTATGGATGACAACCACAAACTATTCTAGACAGTCCAGTGGAACACTAGCAGGCTCGCAACCTGTAGCTGTTGTGAACTTGATGTTCACCGGTGTACTCTAAAAACCCATTGACATGTATTGCTAGTGGAATCTCGAAAACGGTACTTTCAATAAACGAGATAAACCTCGACGACTACGGAGTTAGCGCCTGTTGAATAAACCTTGGCAACGATGGATTTTGTGCATATTCCTTAGGATGATTCTTAGGAATAAATGAAAGGAATAGCTTATTCTGAGGGTAGATCCTGAAGAGTAAAGATGATAATGGGGAATGGGTAATTGGGTTGATTGACTGTTTGATGTTTAAATATAATAATTATATTATTGTGGGTTAAAACCCTATGTACTCACCAGGTTTCCCAACCCGACCCACTCAAGCTTATTTGTATCACAGGTGTCAATATGAAGTTACACTACACTTAGAGATTTAAAGAGATGTAGATCACTAGTGTAAATGAATATAAGTTCTATTTATGCTTATGTTTCTGTAATGACGATGACATCCCAAATGTTTTAAACTTAATAAAAATACATTTCTTCGGAAATGCTTTTGATAACGTATTTATCATGTTTTTCTGGGAACCAATTCCGCAACATTTTTATTAAAAGAAGTACTCTGATTTTTATAAAGCATAAACAAAATCGGTCTTTTCTGGCCGTAAAAATGGGGAGTCACATGTTCTTCGTCTAAGATCGAATCTCTTCAAGCCTCTCCACGTAGTAAGCTTCGTCTTTAACTCTTTCCTTCTTTTCTTCCTTCTTCTTCAACATACAATCTTTTGCTCGATGATTAGACCCATTGTAGTAGTTATAGTTATAACCCGAGTCTCCTTTCAATTTCAATTCTTTCTTCTTCTCATTCAAACTCTCTACATCCTTCTTTTCCACTTTCGAAACCTCCTTCACACTTTTTCCAGACGACATAACTCCTTTACCCTCATAAATATTCTTGAATTTTGGATTAAATGGCTTCTTAAAGAACTTCTTCGCCTTGTTATTTGAATAGTAGGCAACGACTTCGTTATCAAAATTAAACAAGAATCTTTCTTCGCCATTTTTAGCTTTTTCATCAGATTCAACTTCCTTCATAGAAACTTCGACACCAATGTCTGTGTTCCACCCATACTTGATTTATTTTCCTCATCAATATCTTTAAGCTCATTTTCATGAGCCTTCAAGATATTGTAAAGATTTGATAGTGAATAACCATCAAAGTTCTCCTATGTTTTAATCATCATATTTATGTTCCGCCATTCTTTTCTCAATCCCATGAGAAATGTCAAATTATACTCTAATGACAAACGTGCAACTCTATATAGAGAATATTTGAATATCAACTCATTCAATTGATCATAAAATGATTTGATTGATTCACCTTTTTTTCTGCTTAAAATCTCCCAATTCTAACACACATTGAGTAACAAAACTCTTCTTCGACTTCTCGTTACATTGATACTTCTCCTTCAAAGTACCCCAAATTTGCTTTGCAGTTAAGCATCCTCGAACATAATTGTAAACTACCGGTAGAAGAGTACCAAGTAATTCATGCATAGACTTTTTATCGTTTTCCTGCATCTTGTTTCCTCGTGTGATCATGTCTTCAAAAGTAGCAGACATTCCAACAGTAACTAACATCCCAAGACGAAATGATCCATTGTTGATGGATCTCATTAAATCTTCATCAATACCATTCAAGTAATCCTCCATTCAGTCAGCCCATTGTTCATAGTATTTTGCAATTCACATTGGAATTTTTGTTGCTGATCCAAAGTCATCGTATTCATATTCAAGTTCGGCATTGATGTACGAATTTTGAAGAAAGAAATTTCTGAATCAAAGAGAAACCAACCAGAAAACAATTAGAGATCGTTTGATCTAACACACAAAACGTAGAATTGATACAAATCAATCGATCGACACAAGTTTTCTATTTCAATCTGCGAAATATTTTGAATCGGAAAAATCGATTAAAAAAGATGAAAAATACAAAAAAAACTTCAATCGATGATATGAATCCTGATCTGATACCAATTGAAGTGTGTTCAATTGATTAAAGTATTAATTGATTCAGAAAAGTAGTGTAAGACACGAGATCTAAATAAGATCTTATTGACTAAATATATTGTCTGAAGAGTACACAGAGAGAGTAGAAAATGTTATCTGAATATTCGAACCGATACCATAACTTTATGTACTTATAATATTTATAGGATACAACAAACACACAAATAGTAGGAGGACTAAACGTGACATAACGAAACATATAATGCCTTGTAAATAGATAGTATGTCGAAAGTACAACTACGTTCGACACATACAGACAATTAACGAAAGATATAGCTTTTAACTCTCACTAAACAGCTTTCAACTCTACAAATTTCAATATAATATAGACAACTTATGGACCACCCTCTATTTTTATAGTACCTTTTTTTACTCTACCTATTTTAATAGATAGTCATTTTATGCAGGGGATGACACTCGTGGTATTTTCCTTTGCTAGTCAAGATACACTACTAGAAAAAAAGGCTTTCATTGACAGACATTGTCTGTCGTAAATGCCTATGCATGATAGACAAATGTCCATCGTTAAAAGCCATGTCATAAAGGAAAATGACAGGCATTTGGCATGTCATAAAATTTACGACATACCTTTGTGACGTACAATTAAGACATACATACTCGACATGTATTTTCGACATAAATTTACGATTGAATTTATATGTCGTAATTCATATCATTTTGTAAATATTGACATACATTTATGACTTAAAATTACGACAAATATTTTTCACGTCATGATTTTTGACATAGTTTTATGACATACATTTGTACTGTCATGGTTTTACATTTATATATATATATATATATATATATATATATATATATATATATATATATATATATATATATATATATATATATATATATATATATATATATATATATATATATATATATATTATAAATTTGTACCAAATCTTTAATACAATTCTTAATCAAACTAAATTACACATTTAATGTCTAATAATGCAAAACTTTATTGTCAAATTCATTACACAAACTTTATTGTCAAATTCAAAAGCTTGTTCAAAATTCATTAAAAAGTAAATGTCAAATACATATAACCGGTAAATAAAGTTTGTGATATAAGGAGCCCATCCTTCATGCACCTTATCAAGATCAACAATTGTATATTCATTCTTCCCCTTAAATTGAGACAAACTAATATACTAGCAAAAAAAAAAAAAAACAATTAAACAATTATATACGTGAAAATTCTACAACAATTAAAGTCCATCAATTAATTAATAGATTTACTTAAGTCGTTATTCAACACTTCAAGTCCTTCGTCAACAATTGATTTCATGAACTTTAGAACATAATACCCACATTCCGTGGAACCTGGCTAAAAGGGACACTACAAGTACATAATAAACTGATTAGTCGAAAACTATAGTATATTAACCAAATCCAATTGAAATTAAATTTGCTGTTTGTGCCAACCAAAACATTTATCCACTAGACATTAATCATTTTATTTGATCCACTTTGTCTTGCATTCAAAAACAATGTTCTACAAAAAATGTGGATGAACTATATCAAAGAAAATAAATTAATGTTTCAATAATTTATAGTACTTACACTTCAATCATCTGCTTCAAGTGTATCAATATCTAGAGGCCTTAGAGAATCAAGGTAGTAGCAAGTTGTTGTTTGCCTTTCTAGTATTGCTAGCATCCAGTGGCCACTATAAACCCAAAAATCAAATAAAAATTAAGACAAATGGTTCTAAAAAAAGCTTAAATACAAGAAATGGTAACTTATTTTCTATTTATTGATGGTAGGAAAGCTAAATGCAAGAAACAACAAAGTATATTACTATTTCCTACACTTAGGACATAAGAAGATTTATGTAATAAAAAGAGTATATTATGTCTTTTTTCAAAATCAAAATCAACTAAATTATGTTGCTATTTCTTGCATTTTAACCAAAAATGCATAAATACATGAAATAGCAACTTACTTATACTTAGCCAAATAATAACCAAACTACTTAACCCATTAAGTCATCCTATTTAGATTAATTCAAACAAAATCAAATGGATAATCTAACCCGAGATTGTAAGGCTTTAAAATGGTGTGGCTTTCCTTTCCTGTGGACAACCGACATGCTATAAGTCTACTTGATTCATCACCTTACATAAAGTTTTCCATACGCCCATCTTCAAAGATCGCACTCGGGCTCATGAAATAGATTCCATGATCTATTTTCCTCCATTCTTTATTTCTTCATACAAGTACCCATTAAGATAGAAAATATAAAAAAGTTTAGTAAATTGGTTAAATACACAAAATAAAGTAAAATGAGCACTTACATCATATAACTTGTTATTATAGCATGAATCAACTTATCCATTGTAAACACTATTTCAAAATCACCCACAGTTATATAGGTGTAACAATTAGATACATCAAACAAATTGTCTCCACATTGGATTTTTGTGAATATTTCCCTTGAAAGTTGTGTATCAACTGTATGTGAAGTTAATTTTAACACATGACTAATTTCAAATATTATCTTTTTTTTTCATCTAGTTCTCCATGTAAATATAAGAAAATATTTTAGTAATATGTGATTTGTTGTAGTTTGTTATCGTTCCTTTTGCAGTAATGTTTGACGCGGTATCAACAACAAGATAACAAGAATTATACTGCAAATATATAATGGTAGTTTAATTTTTCTAAATAAATAACAAGAAGATTGAAATAATGAAAGTGATTGAAAGTGGAACTTGATTGTTAGGAATACTTACAAGTAAATCTCCAACTGGCTCATTTTGAAAATCTTCATTGTTCGCACAACTGGCGTCTTAAGAAACATTGTTCACACACTCTCTTTTAAGTGTCTGCAACTTGTTTTCAAGTGTGTTAAATCATTGATAAAGTTTCTTCTTCATATTATCGATATAACTCTTTACGGTCTTGGGTAAAGAAATGTATCGGTGTGGGGTTACATATTTACCTCTCCATAATTTTCCAAAATTTGCAGCTTATCCTATACATGTTATAATTTTGTAGCTCATCCTATACATGCAAAAGCTCATGCATGTGATGAGATTAGAGGTAAGAAAAACAATATAAAGTATCAAATGACAATTCATTACATTCCATCCAAGCAAACATACTTGTTGTTTCTATTTCTTTCACTTACTGTTACCTTTTGTATACCTTTTTGTTACTGTACTTTGAAATCATGTTATATTATTACATAATTTAAAAGTATTCACGTTGGTAAGCCTTCATCTTATTTAAGCTTGTTTTAGAGGGAGTGCATACAATGTAAATAAATGATTATTTTCTCCTATATAAAAAACCCACGGAAAGGAAGATTCAACAGGAAAGTATAAAGAATCGAAGACCAGGTTCTTCTAAACAAGTCCTATTTCTTTTTCAATTAATGCACAAAAAAAACTAAAAAAACTTAATAGAGAAGTCCATCATTGGTTGGATTTACTATCTTTGATAGACACTCATGCAATATTTGTGTTTTTGGTAATAGAAAAAGTCATGTTTAGAGCAGTTAACAAAGTCGACACAAGTCGACTTTGTTTAGAGTAGTTAAAAAAGTTAACAAAGTCATGTTCAGAGTAGTTAATAAAATCACAGAGCAAGGTCGACACAAGTCGAGTTCATCTCATGGATTTGCAGATCCACCTAGAAAAAGAGAGGTAAAGAATGAATGTGTAACGGCCCGGATTTCCAGGTATCTTTATTGATTTGATTATTTTGTGTTTTGAGAGGGGACTCGGCGAGTTGGAGCCCAGACTCGCCGAGTAGGGTCGCGATTTTTGACGCGGGATTCGTCTGGACTCGGCGAGTCCAGGATATGGACTCGGCGAGTCTGCGCTGTTTAATGAAACCCTAATTTCCCGGTCCTAAGCCCTATTTAAAGGACCTTATGGCCCTCATTTGCGGCCACCTTGAACCCTAAGAGCCCCCATTCGTCTGTGAGCCCTTGTGAGTGTATTTGGAGGCCATTTGTTCACCATTTTGTGTGTTATTGCAAGAAAGGAGGGAGAGGATCAAACTTGAGGAGTTGGGGAGCGTGGATCTATTGCTAATTCATCAAGGGAGCCTTCTTGAGGTAACTTTCAGAGCCAAACTTCGTGTTTTGTGTTGATGTGTCAAATCTAGGGTTTCTTCTTGTATTTCTTGGCTTAAATTGGAAGTATGAAAGGTTCCATGGAGATATGGAACCTAGATCTGGGCTTTAACAGGTCCAGGAGACCCCATATGACTAGCTTTATGTCCATCCTTTTGAGTTAGAAGCTAGGGTGGTCATGTTAGAGGTTGTTTCCCCAAAATAAGCCTTGTACGCATTGCATGGCAACCAAGACTGAGACTTTACGTGACAAATAAGCTTGGGAAGGCCAGATCTATGAATGGATGGAACGGATCTGACCGCTAAGGCCAGTTTTAGCTGGTGCATGGCATGGACTCGCCGAGTCTGATGAACAGACTCGACGAGTCGCTTGAAGATTGTCCTTGAGGACACCCAGTGTGTAGTCCTGACCGAGTTGTGGGCGACTCAGTGAGTCGCAGAGAGTTGGAAAGGTTTTGGCAGGTGGTCGAGTCAAGCTGGGACTCGCCGAGTTGTTCTTGAAACTCGGCGAGTTGAGTCGGGGTGGCCCCGCGACTCTCCCAGGTGGAACTCGTCGAGTCCGGGGAAGCACTCGACGAGTAAGAAGGGAATCCTATGGAGTCGGCGAATACGTCCAGACTCGCCGAGTTGCCCTTGTGCACTCGCCGAGTCCGGTCAAGTTGACCGTTGACCGTTGACCAGAGTTGACCTATGTTTGACTTCTTAGGGATAGTCAAACTTAGAAGATAAAGTGTTAATAAGAGATGTACGATGTTATAGGGAGATTGTAGCTCGGCGGATCGAGCACGAGTGACTTCGGGATTTGCTAGCTTTTGATATTCGCGAGGTGAGTCTTCTCACTATACTTTACCTTGAGTAGGTAATCAGAGTTATGTGTTAGTGTATGTATGCTATGTGTATGCTACGTGTTATACTGCATTATTTCTATGAGAATTATGCTGTGCATGATTACAGAGTTGGAACCGGAAGGTTCCTAGAGTCAGAACCTGAGGGTTCACAGAGTTGGGTGCACGGACCCATAGAGTTATAGCCTCGAGTGGCTAATATGTGTTTTATGTGTGGTATTTTGGGGAACTCACTAAGCTTCATGCTTACAGTGTTAGTGTTGTGGTTTCAGGTACTAGCGATGACCGTGGGAAGGCGCCGGCTTGATCTGTACACACGCAGGGGACTTTTGATATGTTATGTGATCTTGGGATTTGTATGATACAGATTGGAATTTGAAACTTAATGTTTTTATGAAATTAAATGGGAAATGTTCTTTTTATATTGCGAAAAATTATTTTGAAATTCACGGTGTTACAAGTTGGTATCAGAGCCTTGGTTTGAGGGATTCAAATACACCTTCGGGCGTATTTGAACTCAAACTGAGGATTTGAGATGTATTTTCAAAAAGAGTAAAAGATTTTTTTTGAAAAAAAAAACGCAGAGCAAGAGATGTGTGTACGATCAGTCAGCGCCCGAACGGTGATTTCCCAAAATACCTTTATATATTATGTATGATGTATTCGCATGCTAGAGTAGGCTAGGTATTGCTATTAGGACTAGAGTGGCCTGATTTGTGATGCCTTAGCCTAGGGAGAGGTGAGCTGCTATGAGATGCTTGAGAGTGAGTAGGTAGCAGCGAGGGACTTATGAGAGATCTCTTAGAGAGTGGTCTACGCATGATAGAGTACTTGAGACCTGGGATCCAAAGAGGAGGACTTGGAGTCTATTCTGGTGCGGTGCGGACAGTAGTATTGGGCCCGTACTACTGGAAGCACCGGAGCGGTGTGCAGCCCAAGTAAGAATCTTTGGAATGCCAAGAATCAAGGAAGAAAGAGTTGACGAGTGTGAGCATACTCGTGTGGATTCTAATTTATCGTATGTTGTATTTCAGAGGTAGATCATGGTGAGGACACGTTTGATGCCCAAGAGCAGCGGTACCAGTGAGGAGGAGATCCGCCGGATCATTCAGGAGGAGGTGGCTGCGGCCATCAGGGCAGAGATACCGGAGATGTTTGGGTCTATAAAGACCACATTGATCGAGACGTTTGATGAGCGTTATGCCGCTCTTTCTGAGGCTGCTGCTGCAGCGGCTACCGCAGCGATTGCTGCTGCGAGGCCGCAGGGTGGGGATGCGTTGCTGTTCCGTGAGTTCAGCAACACAAAACCACCATAGTTTGATGGTACTCAGGACCCAGTGGCAGCCATGAGGTGGATATCTGATATTGAGGGGTGTTTCTTCACTTGCTCGTCTCCTGAGCATTTGAAGGTCCGGTTCGCGCTGAACCAGCTTTGCTTGGGAGCGAAGGACTGGTGGAAGTTTGTGACGGCGCACTATACGCCTGCTGAGCTTTCTGCGGTGACCTGGGAGAGGTTCACCACCATGTTTCGGGATGAGTACGTTCCCCAGGTGGAGAGGGAGCGTTTAGCTCAGGAGTTTCTGACCCTCAAGCAGGGTACTGAGTCTGTTACAGCGATCACGAGGATGTTCCACGAGAGGGCGATGTTCTGCCCTGAGCACGTGTCCACTGAGCAGGCACGTATGAGCCGCTACTTGAGCATCTTGAGGCGGGATATTCGGGAGTTCGCTGCGAACTCCTCGTACCGGACATTTGCCGAGCTTCAGGAAAATGCTCGGAAGAGGGAGATCGAGCTTGAGACTCAGGCCAGGGAGGAGGCGGAGTCTCAGGGGAGGGATCGGCGACCGGCACAGTCGCAGCCAGCCGCCAAGCGGGCCAAGCCTGCTGATCCCAGACCAGGGAGCCAGAAGGGCCGCACTTGCGGAAAGTGCGGCAAGGGTCATGACGGAGTTTGCCGAGCAGGGTCTTGCTACAAATATGGCAAGGAGGGGCACATGGCCAAGGACTGCCCCAAGGGGTTTGCGGTGTGTTTTCACTGCAACCAGACCAGACACCGGAAGGCCGAGTGTCCGCAGTTGCACGGAGCATCTCAGGGGTCTGCTCCTGCCTCCATCAGAGCTACAGAGAGTCGGCCTGTGAAGGTCGAGGCGCCGAGAGCTCGAGGGAGAGCCTTCCAGCTGACTGCGGAGGAGGTCCGCGCTGCGCCCGATGTTGTGGCCGGTATGTTTCCTTTCATGTATTTATTTTTGATGATGAGATATTATGCTTATATTGTATTATGCGTAGGTACCTTCCTTGTGAACTCTGTACCTGCTTTAGTGTTATTTGACTCGGGTGCGAGTCGGTCTTTTGTATCTTTGGCCTTTAGTCAGCATATCAGTGTTAGTCATGAGGCATTGAGTCGGCCTCTGAGAGTTTCCATAGCTGATGATAGAGTGATTTGTGCCACGGAGGTTTTCCGGGGATGTATGTTAGAGATTTTCGGGGTTGAGTTTCCGATTGATCTGATTCCTATTGCGATGGGTGATGTCTGTGTCATTGTGGGCATGGACTGGTTGAGCCAATTCGGCGCAGTCATCGACTGCGAGCGTCAGCTGGTGACTATAAGAGACCCTAATGGGGGAATTCTTTCAGTGTACGGCGAGGGTACCCGTTCGGGATCAACTTTTTGTTCGGCCGCTAGGGCGAGGCAGTGTCTACAACAGGGCTGTAAGGGTTTTGTAGCGTATGTGATGGATACACGGGAGGTTTCCGAGAGACCGAGATCAGTTGAGGAGGTCCCAGTGGTGCGTGAGTTTCCAGATGTTTTTCCCGAGGAGCTACCGGGAGTACCTCCTGTGAGGCAAGTAGAGTTTGGTATCGATCTGGTTCCGGGGGCCGCGCCTATCGCTAAGGTGCCTTATCGTCTTGCACCTCCAGAGATGCAAGAGTTGTCCTCGCAGCTTCAGGAGTTGCTGGGGAAAGGATTCATTCGGCCGAGCAGCTCGTCGTGGGGAGCACCTATTCTGTTCGTCAGGAAGAGGGATGGTTCACACCGGATGTGCATTGATTACCGGGAGTTAAACAAGTTGACGGTCAAGAACCGTTACCCGTTACCGAGGATCGATGATTTATTCGATCAGTTGCAGGGAGCATCTTGGTTTTCCAAGATCGATCTGAGGTCGAGGTACCATCAGGTGAGAGTGCGGGATGAGGACGTCCAGAAGACAGCGTTTAGGACGCGATATGGGCATTATGAGTTTGTGGTGATGCCTTTCGGGCTCACCAATGCCCCGGCTGTGTTCATGGATCTCATGAACAGGGTATGCAGGCCGATGTTGGATCGGTCAGTGATTGTATTTATCGATGATATTTTAGTGTATTCGAGATCTAGAGAGCAGCATGAGGAGCATTTGAGGGAGGTCCTTGAGGTATTGAGATCGGAGAAGCTTTATGCAAAGTTCTCCAAATGTGATTTCTGGCTGCGGGAGGTCCAGTTCCTAGGACATCTCGTTAACCAGGAAGGGATTCTGGTCGATCCGGCCAAGGTCGAGGCAGTGATGAGCTGGGAGGTGCCGAGGTCACCATCGGAGATCAGGAGCTTCCTTGGGTTGGCAGGGTATTATCGGAGATTTATTAAGGATTTCTCCAAGATCGCAGTGCCGCTCACCAGATTGATCCGGAAGGGTGTCGCATTCTCATGGGGTCCCGAGCAACAGACCTCCTTTGAGACACTTCGCCAAAGGTTGTGCGAAGCCCCGGTATTAGCTCTCCCGGAAGGGATGGAGGATTTTGTAGTTTATTGTGATGCATCGATTTTGGGGCTAGGTGCAGTATTGATGCAGAGGGGCCATGTGATAGCTTATGCGTCGAGGCAGCTGAAGCCTCATGAGGCGAGATATCCCACGCATGATATAGAGTTGGGGGCAGTAGTGTTCACTCTCAAGATTTGGCGTCACTACTTGTATGGGGTTCGATGTACGATATACACGGACCATAAGAGCTTGAAGTATTTGATGGATCAGCCCAACCTAAATATGCGTCAGAGGAGGTGGTTGGATGTGGTCAAGGATTATGATTGTGAGATCCTGTACCACCCAGGCAAGGCTAACGTCGTAGCCGATGCGTTGAGCCGCAGGGCGGAGAGCACTCCACTGCGAGATCTATGTTTGAGATTGACTGTGACAGCTCCAGTATTGGATGCTATTCGTGGGGCACAGGCCAAGGCTGTGCGACCAGAGATGCAGAAGAGAGAGCGGGTCGTTGGTTTGATTTCAGAGTTCGTTACGGATGGACGAGGGCTTATGACGTTTCAGGGGCGGATTTGGGTACCGTTCGTGGGTGGTACGCGTATTACTTTGATGGAAGAGGCTCATCGGTCAAAGTTTTCGATCCATCCGGGGGCTACGAAGATGTATTTGGATTTGAGGAAAGAGTATTGGTGGCCCTGTATGAAGAGGGATGTCGCATGGTTCGTTGAGAGGTGCTTGACCTGCCGTAGGGTTAAGGCCGAGCACCAGAGACCGCATGGCAAGTTGCAGCCATTGGAGGTTCCCGAATGGAAGTGGGAACAGATCACTATGGATTTCATCACCAAATTGCCGAGGACTGCCAGAGGAGTTGATGCAATTTGGGTGATTGTGGATAGGTTGACGAAGAGCGCTCACTTCCTTGCCATCAGTGAGAGTTCTTCAGCGGAGAAGTTGGCGGAGTTATATGTTAGAGAAGTGGTATCTCAGCATGGGGTGCCGATCTCGATTGTTTCGGACCGTGATGTGCGTTTCACTTCCAGATTCTGGAAGAAATTTCATGAGGAGTTGGGTACTAGATTGCATTTTAGTACCGCATATCATCCCCAGACAGACGGTCAGAGTGAGCGGACGATTCAGACACTTGAGGACATGCTTCGAGCATGTGTGTTGGATTTCGGGGGTAGCTGGGATGCGTATTTACCCTTGGCAGAGTTTTCCTACAACAACAGCCATCATTCGAGCATTGGTATGCCACCCTTTGAGCTGTTGTATGGTAGGAGGTGTCGGACCCCCATCTGCTGGGGAGAGGTTGGACAGAGAGTGATGGGCAGTACAGAGATCGTGCTTCAGACGACAGAGCAGATTCAACAGGTCAGACAGAGGTTATTGACCGCCCAGAGTCGACAGAAGAGTTATGCAGACAGACGCCGGTCCGAGCTTGAGTTTCAGGTCGGCGACTTCGTTCTCCTGAAGGTCTCTCCTTGGAAAGGAGTGATTCGATTCAGGAAGAGGGGCAAGTTGGGGCCCCGGTATATTGGGCCATTTCGCGTGGTTGCAAGGGTAGGCCGGGTAGCCTATCATTTGGAGTTGCCAGCCGAGTTGGGACAGATCCACGACACTTTTCACGTGTCGCAATTGAGGAAGTGTATAGCCGATGAGTCGGCAGTGGTTCCATTAGAGGATATTCATGTGGATGCGAGTCTGAATTATGCTGAGAGGTCTGTGGCCATCAGGGATCGGAAGATCAAGGTCCTGAGAAACAAGGAGGTACCTCTGGTGTTAGTTCAGTGGCAACACCGGAAGGGATCGGAGATGACCTGGGAGCCGGAGCGCGAGATGCGGGAGCAGCATCCAGAGCTATTTTCAGAGCGAGACTTTGAGGGCGAAGTCTAGTTCTAGTGGGGGAGAGTTGTAACAGCCCGGATTTCCAGGTATCTTTATTGATTTGATTATTTTGTGTTTTGAGAGGGGACTCGGCGAGTTGGAGCCCAGACTCGCCGAGTAGGGTCGCGATTTTTGACGCGGGATTCGTTAGGACTCGGCGAGTCCAGGATATGGACTCGGCGAGTTTGTGCTGTTTAATGAAACCCCAATTTCCCGGTCCTAAGCCCTATTTAAAGGACCTTATGGCCCTCATTTGCGGCCACCTTGAACCCTAAGAGCCCCCATTCGTCTGTGAGCCCTTGTGAGTGTATTTGGAGGCCATTTGTTCACCATTTTGTGTGTTATTGCAAGAAAGGAGGGAGATGATCAAACTTGAGGAGTTGGGGAGCGTGGATCTGTTGCTAATTCATCAAGGGAGCCTTCTTGAGGTAACTTTCAGAGCCAAACTTCGTGTTTTGTGTTGATGTGTCAAATCTAGGGTTTCTTCTTGTATTTCTTGGCTTAAATTGGAAGTATGAAAGGTTCCATGGAGATATGGAACCTAGATCTGGGCTTTAGCAGGTCAAGGAGACCCCATATGACTAGCTTTATGTCCATCCTTTTGAGTTAGAAGCTAGGGTGGTCATGTTAGAGGTTGTTTCCCCAAAATAAGCCTTGTACGCATTGCATGGCAACCAAGACTGAGACTTTACGTGACAAATAAGCTTGGGAAGGCCAGATCTATGAATGGATGGAACGGATCTGACCGCTAAGGCCAGTTTTAGCTGGTGCATGGCATGGACTCGCCGAGTCTGATGAACAGACTCGATGAGTCGCTTGAAGATTGTCCTTGAGGACACCCAGTGTGTAGTCCTGACCGAGTTGTGGGCGACTCAGTGAGTCACAGAGAGTTGGAAAGGTTTTGGCAGGTGGTCGAGTCAAGCTGGGACTCGCCGAGTTGTTCTTGAAACTCGGCGAGTTGAGTCGGGGTGGCCCCGCGACTCTCCCAGGTGGAACTCGTCGAGTCCGGGGAAGCACTCGACGAGTAAGAAGGGAATCCTATGGAGTCGGCGAATACGTCCAGACTCGCCGAGTTGCCCTTGTGCACTCGCCGAGTCCGGTCAAGTTGATCGTTGACCGTTGACCAGAGTTGAGCTATGTTTGACTTCTTAGGGATAGTCAAACTTAGAAGATAAAGTGTTAATAAGAGATGTACGATGTTATAGGGAGATTGTAGCTCGGCGGATCGAGCACGAGTGACTTCGGGATTTGCTAGCTTTTGATATTCGCGAGGTGAGTCTTCTCACTATACTTTACCTTGAGTAGGTAATCAGAGTTATGTGTTAGTGTATGTATGCTATGTGTATGCTACGTGTTATACTGCATTATTTCTATGAGAATTATGTTGTGCATGATTACAGAGTTGGAACCGGAAGGTTCCTAGAGTCAGAACCTGAGGGTTCACAGAGTTGGGTGCACGGACCCATAGAGTTATAGCCTCGAGTGGCTAATATGTGTTTTATGTGTGGTATTTTGGGGAACTCACTAAGCTTCATGCTTACAGTGTTAGTGTTGTGGTTTCAGGTACTAGCGATGACCGTGGGAAGGCGCCGGCTTGATCTGTACACACGCAGGGGACTTTTGATATGTTATGTGATCTTGGGATTTGTATGATACAGATTGGAATTTGAAACTTAATGTTTTTATGAAATTAAATGGGAAATGTTCTTTTTATATTGCGAAAAATTATTTTGAAATTCACGGTGTTACAAGTTGGTATCAGAGCCTTGGTTTGAGGGATTCGAATACACCTTCGGGCGTATTTGAACTCAAACTGAGGATTTGAGATGTATTTTCAAAAAGAGTAAAAGATTTTTTTTGAAAAAAAAAAACGCAGAGCAAGAGATGTGTGTACGATCAGTCAGCGCCCGAACGGTGATTTCCCAAAATACCTTTATATATTATGTATGATGTATTCGCATGCTAGAGTAGGCTAGGTATTGCTATTAGGACTAGAGTGGCTTGATTTGTGATGCCTTAGCCTAGGGAGAGGTGAATCACGTCTTAGATGCCAAATCCCCCATGTATTGCATGTTCCTGCATTTTATTTAATTATTAGTTTTATTTATTTTCCATTGAAAGAGTAACAATTAGCCCATCTTTCCCACTTCCTAGTTTTTATTCATTTGCATTGTTATATATTTGGATGTATTTTCATTGTTTGAAATGTAACGACCCAATTTTATCGGATGTAAAAATTTTGTTTTAAAAACATTACTTTAGAAAACACCAACAGTTAAAACATTGTTTAATCAAACCATAACACAATGTAGACCATGTTTAAAAGTCAAGTCATACAACCCATCAAAATATCAGAGTACAAATCCCAGAGAATCTCGTAAAATGCGGAAACCAGTGTGTGTGCATGATGTGCCGCTACCGCGCCAGCTCCTTCCCCTTCGATGAAGAGGTACCTGAAATCAAAACTGTAAACTGTAAGCACAAAGCTTAGTGAGTTCCCCCATCGTACCACATACCATACAAACACATAACATACATACTGCCAGGCTATTCTGGGGTGCCTGACTACCCGGTACGGCCATTCTGGGGTGCCGACCTACCCATACGGCCATTCTGGGGTGCCGTCCTACCCGTGTCAAGCCATTCTGGGGTGCTGACTACCCATGTCAAGCCATTCTAGGGTGTTGACTACCCATGTCAAGCCATTCTGGGGTGCTGACTACCCATCGGTCCTAGCAACCGATCCTCGGGGACTGGTCCCCTCCTAGTACCTCTACCACATAACATAACAGACCAGCATGCAAACATATCATCACGTACTGTCCGACATTTCTGGGGTGTCTGACTACCCTTCGGTCCTAACAACCGAACTCTACTACTATCACATATAATGTATCATGCTAGCATATAACATAACAGGTAGTAGCAACCAAGATGATATCACAAAGACAATCATCTAACATACGACTCCTACTGGTGGGTGGCATTGTGGCCTTGGACCCACCGCTACTGGAAGGTAACTCACCTTGAAGTAGCTGCTGATCTGATCGGGAACTGATTGCCCACTGCTGCTACTGCTACTGCTCCGGAAATCCTACGGCTGCAATTCCCCACAACGTACTCAATAAAACACTGCTAACTGCCCTTTGGGTAAAATGACTATTTTACCCCTGATCATGTCCTAAGCCAAAGTCAGAGTCAACTTTCAGTTGACTCGACTCGCCGAGTTGGCTCTCCAACTCGCCGAGTCCCTACCCAAATGTTTTCCCTGAATCCTGATCCTACTCGTCGAGTTAGGCGACGACTCGATGAGTTTGCCTTCTAACCGATATTCAAATCCTTCATCCTACTTGCCGAGTTGTATGAACAACTCGTCGAGTTCATCCTCATCCGAAGAACACTTATGCTAAGACTCGCCGAGTTGTATGAACAACTCGCCGAGTCTGTTCTTGATCTAAGGAGATTGCCTTGAACTCGCCGAGTCAGGGCATTGACTCGCCTAGTTCCTCCATAGATGATTTCAGCTTCCAACTCACTGAGTCACGCCCCGTGACTCACTGCACACTCGACACTACGAAAAGGGGATAAAGTCGGAGACTCGCGAGCAGACTCGCCGAGTCACATGAACGACTCGCCGAGTCGTTGCCATGCACCCACTAAATATACAGATTTGCTCGATTCCAGTCCATGCCATTCACAGATCTGGACTTCCAGAACACGAATCACACGTAAAGTTTCCAACTTTACGTGTAGATATTCACCCATAAGGGTTTTAGGGTTCAAAATGTACTCAAGAGGGTAGATCTAGGGTCTTCATGCAATGAGGGTCCATAAAGGCAACAGATCTGAGCTCCTGGAGCTCAACCATGCTTAGATCTAAGGGCCAATCAGCCTATAACGAGATAATTTGCACATACAAACTTGGGGATTGGCTCAAGAATGACTTTCATGAAGTAATAAGCATAGAAACAGGGGAAAACGGATTATACCTCAAAGGAACTGCTGAAAGAGTGCAAAGATGCCTGGATCCTTTCCTTCCTCTTGATCTACTTCCCCTTCTTGCCTCAAAACCTTCAAGAACACATACAATAGCCTCAAACTCTCAAGGAACAAGCTTAGAACGAGGGTTGGGAGCTCTGGGGAGTGAATGGGGGCTGGCCTGGGGCGGTTATGCTGTTTAAATAGGGTGCAAACCCCTGAAACTTAGGGTTTCATCCAACAGCGGTGACTCGCCGAGTCCAGAATATGGACTCGCCGAGTCGCCAACTTAAAATGGTCCCGGGTCCCATCCTTACTCGGCGAGTCTGACCTATGACTCGCCGAGTCCAAGGCAAAAAGAAAGAGAATACTCAAATAAGATTTACGTACCAGGAACCAGGTGCTACATGAAAGAAGAAGAATTATTAGTAAAGTTTCTATGTTATCTATTCTTATTTCTTATGGAGATTAGCCATCTCAAATAAATCTTTATCAATTGGTGCTTTCATACCCGACCTTGCAATGCCTCCCCATCACCATTCACCATCAGAAGATCAGTCTTTTGCCTCCATTGCCAACCAATTGGCTCCACTTGTTGCTATAACTATCGCCAACAACAACCGCCTCAATGACATCATCACCAAGCTAACCGAGATCACTAAAATCCTCACTACCACATATTTATCAAAAGCAAAAATATGGGGGTTAAACTGCTTCCACAATCGCCGCCAACACCGCCACCAACATCCCTATCACAATCATTGATGCTAACAACACTAACATCTCCATCGTTAGAACTGCGAACACCCCACCTTCACCAATCCAATTGAAGATACAACCGTCGTCACCCTTATCACCAAAGGAACCGCTCCCACAACTGCCATTGACAACTACTTATGAACATATTCGAAATCTCAAGCTATTTTTCCATCTATTCGACTAATAACTTCCCACCATCTTTAATCTCAGTTTTACTTGTTGGAACTTTAGGATGAGGTCAATTTTAAGGGAGGAGGAATTGATACGTGTCTAGGGTTATACACAAGGCCACTTTGGCCGGATCCATCAAATATACTATGCATTAAATGGTTAAGCTGTTGTGACATTGTTTGCAAACGCTTGTTGAGTGTCACTATACCTTTGCATGGAATCACGTCTTAGATGCCAAATCCCTTACGTATTGCATGTTCCTGCTTCCACTTCTTTTGGATTTTATTTAATTATTAGTTTTATTTATTTTCCATTGGAAGAGTAATTTATGGTTATCCCATCTTTTCCACTTCCTAGTTTTTAGACATTTGCATTGTTATATATTTTGATATATTTTTATTTGTTTGAAAGAAAAAGAATTATCAGTAAGGTTTCTATGATATTTATTCTTATTTCTTCGGGAGATTAACCATCTTGAATTGGGCTATCTTGGACATTAACCATCTCGTATCGATCTCTATCATATTTGGTGCATTTACGTTTAATTTTTTAACAACCTCAAATTGCTCTGGCTCAAATATGTGCATCTAAGTGTTGTAACATAATTCAAACAAAATATCAATAATATCATCATTTGCACACATATTTAAGTTTCTAATTAGGGTATGTCCTTCTATGAAGTCGCAACTACAAAGAAAACTAAGTAGAAAGGTTTATCATAGGCAGGACCGGTCCTGAAAATTCAAATGCCCTGGACGAACCGGGAAAAAAAGGCCCTTAGATCTTAACGTGGAACGAATTAAATTACATAAACTATTTTTTTTTAAACAACGATAAACTTTATAGCCATAAAAATAGCAAAATCATAGTATTTTAATGAATACCGACTAGCTGTTCCGGACATAATATTTTATACCGCAATTTCACTAAAATTATAATTTTTTTAATAAAACGAAGATTTTAAAGGTTATTTTGGTCATTAGTAAAATGTGACAAAAATCTACTATTCTCCTTCAACCGTTCAACGATTCCCTATTGATAACTAGAAGCCGTCACTATCATTATCTTTTTGGAAGTCATTATAAATTAGTAAAACAAATAGATACAGTGTATTAAAACTCAATAAAGTAATTATTTTTTTTAAAATTTTACTTAATAGTTTAATAAATATTACATGAAGAATCTTGCAATTTTTGTTCTTAGTGGATTAAAAAAAAGGAAAAAAGACACGAGAATTTAGTGGAGGCAACAAAGAATGTTTAACACAATTTAAAAAAAGAAAATGACAAAAATAGCCATTTACACTAATTACATTACAAAAATAATCAAAAAAAATCGAAATTACAAAGTTAGCCCACAATTTCGCAGATGGAGATGCCCCATCTGCGAAATCAGCATCTCATCTGCTAATGTACAAGCACCTAAAGCACAGCTGTGCTTTAGGTGCTTGTACATTCGCAAGTGCTTTTAATTTTTTTTTAATTTTTTTTCTTTATATATAGGGGTAAAATCGCAGATGGAATAGGCCCATCTGCGAATTTGTGGTTTTTTTTTTTTTGTTTTTTTGTTTTTTTAGGTTGACTATGAAATGAATTGGTTTGACTACGAAATCATGTTGCTATATAAAAAGTTTTGTAGAAAATTATCATTTTGGTTGTTATTTGTTTAGGAACTTTCTCTAAAATTTGCTCAAAAAATGATTGAATATTTGGTTTGTCTTGTAACCGGTGGGAGATGGCAAGTTAATGGAACTAATCTGGAATACATATGTCCACAGGGAGGTATTTCTGAACTTGCTTTGATATTTTCTGAGTATATTAGTTATACTGATTTTGTATGTTTGGTAAGAAGCAAAATTGGTTTGTTAGACAAATATAGAATTAGTCTTCGTTTCCACCATCCTGAATTAAATTATTATATAGCTATAGTTGAAGACATGGATGTTAGAATGTTGATAAACGTAATCAAATGTAGTGGAGGAAGGGCTGTGAAAGTGTTTGTGGTGATTGATGAAGTTGAGGAGGTTAATGGGGGTGGTGAAATTGGAAACCAGCTTGTTGGTAATTTATGCAGTTATAAAGGGAGCAACGATCCGATAGGTACTTTCAATACTCCTAGTGTACCTCAGTTTCACATTGTTGCTGAAAATGTTAATGTTAGTTATTCACCTATTCACTATGTGGATCCTGAGAATTACAAGTCTATAGGTGATGATGATGTTGGTACATATCTTAATCATGTGGGTGGTCGTTGTGATGATGTTGCCGAACAAGAAGTTAAAGTTATGAATAGGCGTGTGGTAGATAAAACTAAAAAGAAAAAAATTTCAAGTCAGAAAAATGAAAAAAATCATGTTTACGGGCATTATGTTGATGTTGGTGATGTATGTTTAGATATAACCGAGCTACAAAGCAATTCTGATAGAGATGAGTTGGGTGATGAAGTTAAAGCTAAGTCTCCCGATAACCTTTTTCACGGTATGCCCCCTGTACCAGCATGCCTAGTTGATATTAATGAAGATATCCCAACACAGATGGTAGACATGAATCTTCAAAAGATTCAATGTGAGAGTATATTTAAGAACAAAGAACTTTTAAAGCGGTGTATTGGTAAAAAAATGTCTTCGAGAAGGTTTCCAGACGAGGACAAGTAGATCCACCAAATCAAGGTATGAAGTTGTGTGTGTTTCGAAAAATTGTTCTTGGTTACTAAGAGCAAAAGCAATCACTACTAGAAAATCAGCCTTTTACGACGCTCATTGTGCGTCGTAAAAGGCTCAGACGACGCGCAAATGCGCGTCAAGGAAGGCCCTGTCATAAAGAGAGACGACGCGCTTTTGCGCGTCATCTAAAGACGACGCGCATTTACGACGCGCATTTATGACGCGCAATTACGACGCATGTTTACGACATGCAATGCGTATCAATAAAGGCTCTGTCATAAAGGAAGATGACACGCATTCTCATGTCGTAACCTTACGACGCGCGTGTTAATGACATGCAATGCGTATCAAGAAAGCCCCTGTCAAGAAAGGCCATGTCATCAATGAAGATGACACACATTTTTGCGTATCATAAATTTTAATGTTTTAAAAAAATATTATTTATAGATTTACTAATTTTCAAATTAAATTTGTATTTAATGTCTTATAATATAAAATAAAATATCATATACAAAAAATACAATCCATTGCATAAAATTTAATGTCATACAAATAATAGTTCCATGGAAAGATAAAACAAATCAATAGTTGTAACAAAAATTTACAAACTAATTAGATACAAGAAATATAAAAAAATATACCCTCAAATGCTTTTCAAAGTCTAATCTCCATGTCAGCTCTTCAACTCACTTCTCCATTTTGTCCTTAGGTTCTCTAAGGGCTCCAGTATCTCTTGCAGTTTCAAAGGCACAAAGAAGAACATAACGTGATATTATTTTGCCACCTAGATGTTCTTCAGTGATGTGATGAGAATCATACCCCTTCAAAGGCACAACAAGTAGCCAATAGCACTTGTTATGTTAAGCACAAGCACAGATAGAAATATACCACCTTGAGTAAAATCAGTGTAAGTAAAGACTAGAGAGAAGATAAGAACACATACCAAGTGATGGAGGCATTTTTGCAAAGTGAACGACCAAGTCATCTACGAGAAACATGACTAAAACTTCCAAAATCTTCTGTGTACCCATATCCCTCTTCTTTTAAAGTTTCCAGAATGTTTAGAATGCTCTCCTTGCCCTGTTATTTCAAGTATCAGGGGAAAAAAAGTCACAAAGTAGTAGAAAGTAACTATATTTATTGAAGAGTATCATGTAAACTTGTATGAAGTACCTCTTTAACGGAATGGTGAAGAACTGAATTCCTTCTTCACCAAAAGCTCACGTTCTTCTTTCTAACGATCTTTTAAACGAGAGCTTCTTATCCCTGGTAACAAGGACCTAGGCACCCTGCCATTAAAATACATTTAAACAATATTACCAATTTACCCCTTGTGATATATTTGGAATAACTATTTCTAGCTTCATATGTCAAAAGACTTAGAAAGATTTCTAGCTCACCTTGGAATAAATGATATGGTCAGTAAGTAAAGCAGCTGTTGTTGTGAAAGCATAGAAAGAAACTTCATGGCAGCTCTGTGCACTGCAGCCTCTTTAGCTACTGAAAGCCACTTTGGGGTTCCAAAATTAGCAGCTTCCCCACGATTGAAACCTTTAAAGACAATGGTTTGATAATAGAGTCTATAAAAATATAAATATATCCAACCACAATATATATATATATATATATATATATATATATATATATATATATATATATATATATATATATATATATATCTCTGCAAAACATCACTATGGTTGAATCCTATGTGGTAAGCCCTTGGAAAGGTTATTACAAATTCACCAGGGTTCTGTACTAACCTGCAATCATGAAACAGAAGAAATTTTCAGTAGAATGTCCCAAATCTCAACATGTTTTACCCAATTAGTTTGAGATTTTCCAAAGGCAGTTGACAATGTGAAGTGCAAGGCATATAAGCATGGATTTTGAACAAAGAAATAACACACTATCAACATGGAATGCCAGATGCAACAACAGTTTCGGGTGATAGAAGGGTAGTCTTTTCGCCCAAGAGTGTTAGAGAGGCTGTTAAACAAAAATAGCAGGAGCTTTATGTATTGCTAAAGAAGTAATTTGAAGCCCTAGACATTCCATGTTGACAAATAGTCATTATATAAGTTCGTTTTTTGTCTTAGAAGTGGTTTAAGAGGGTGAGAGATGCATATATTATAGCAGATATTTTTATATGCATTGCAATGATATAATCAAGAGTAAGCATTTTACATACCTAACCGATCTACACCTCCACCATAAGCCTTTGAACGAATTACTTCCTCAAATGTGAATGCATAATCCCTAGGGACTGCATACCAGGTCTTGGGAGAGCCAATGTGGAGGAAATTTAAGTTGTGAAGCTCATGATCTCCTACCAGGTCTTGGGAGAGCCATGCAAACCAGCTGAATAACATGCCAATGTATACCATGGATTTTGGTGCAGTCCACTTAATATCGAATCTCCTACGATATAAGAAAAAAAACTATAATCGAATGAGATAGATGTTTGTTTCTTTAGTTACTTTCTGCTTAAAGAGAAATAAATTAGATGTGGCTGAAGTCTTACAAAAAAGGCATTGGAATTTGAAACTAAACATACTTGTAGACATCAAGCATGTCCAAAAAGATGAGTGTTATCATAGAAAAAAAAGTAGAATCATTGGGAAGTAGATTAAGACAGGCTCTTGGTATAACCCATTAAGTCATTTTGTCCACATTAAGTCAAAAAGGAACAGCCATGCCATGTATAGTTTGTTCAGATTAAGTGATTAACTCATTAAGACCACTAAGTCAAAAAGAATCAACCCCTAAGTTATTATTATGTCCAAGTTAAGTAAAAAAGAATCAACCCCTAAGTCATTATTATTGGTTGATGCTGTAGTTGTGCTTTGTGTTCAACCTGAACCAATTTACACGCCATATACAAACATTTGTGTCAGGCACGAGTGCTATTTGTGCATAAACTTCATTTGTTTCTGGTTCAGCCTGAAAAAAATGAATCCATAACTAAATTACTTAAATACCCAAATAGATTATGAGTATTAGTCTCTGAAAAGACTAAACTACCCTCACTAACTTACCCGAAGGTGAACATTCATCACTTTACATGGTAATCTGGCTGGTAAGTTAAATGATGGGAGTTACTGGTCTAATCCTTGATGCATGGAAGCCTCAAGCTGTAAGAATAACCAAAATTATGTGTCATTGCATGTGGTCTTGGATTAAAAAGAAAAGATTCACATGAAAGGTAGAAAATGAAGTCTTGAAAGAAAATTGAATAACAAACCTGTTCCATGTGGCCTTGAGGGACATTGACAAGGGGGCCAGCACAGGCATGCCACAATTCTTTGTATATGGCATCACCAGAGGATCCTGAAAAAATTCGAGTATTATACAAACATATGTGAATTATTGGATTGATATGTATATGTGTTTGATACCAATTTTTTAAAAAGATAATTAGTTATAACCTGATTGACGCCCTCCAGGAAACTGAGTAGTAGCAACATGTGCCATGAAGAAAACAATTTGACAATGGCATAAAAATCAGCTTTTACCTTCCCGTCAATTTTGTTGAAATAAGACTTACAGTAGGTCCCTGCCATATACGCATTATATAAAAAGTATTTAACTTTTAATTTCTATTTATTAACTATTATTATTTCACTTTTTGTAAAAAAAAAAAAAAAACTAAAGAAAGAATAAGGAAAACACAATCAAACCTGCAACGTAATTGTTCACTATCTTTTAATAGTGCATCAAGATAACGTGCTAATTCTCATTTTGTAACACCAAACTCTTTATTCCTTAAGCCTTCGAACCTGAAAACAAATCCAAAAAAAGATAAACATGTATGTTACTATAATTTTAATTGTCATCATTATTATTGTTGTTATTGAAAAGTACAACTACAAACCTCTTGTGCAGCCACTTTAATTGCACTTTGCCAACTTTTAGGCTCAACACTTACTGTAAGAGTAGTGATTGTGCATACTTCACGTCCTGAGTCACTATCATCTAACTCAATGGATGTAAATGGAGGGCTAAAACTCTATAAAGTTACCTTTTTTATTAATAAAAGATTTTCACAAAAGAAAAATAGCAAATCAATTTCAAGAGATACACCACCTTATATCTTGAGTTGATCCGAAAATGAAAAGCTGAAAGGAATATGTTTTGACTCTGTTCACAGGAATCTGCAAAAGGGTAAACACGTAATGTTGACATTTCACTTGGTGGATAGAAATGTTGACTAAATGCTAAAAGTTAACCACAAAAAAGAAATCTCGCATTCAGAGGAAAAAAGAACTTTTGGCACCTGATATCCATGAAGCCCTTATTTGGGCAGGATCTTTTTGCAGGCAACCTTCAGATCATAACTATAAAGAACTAATTCAAGTTACACACACATTGATAATGAGATCATTGATTAGTTTTTAAGCGAGGAGTTGTGTTAATATGTCTTTACTTACTTGTCACTTTTAACCTCGGGAGCAAGAATGTTAAATCTTGTAACAAAATCAGAAAAACTCTTGCGAGTAGGATAGCCAGCACAGCTGATGCGAATTGCTTCTAGAACCCCCTTAGCAATAAGAAAAGAAAATTTATTACATGTTTAATGAATTTACTATTAAAGGTTAATATATATATATATATATATATATATATATATATATATATATATATATTTCAAATCTCATCAGTGCTCACCCCACAACGTAATTGTTGCATAATGTTGACATTCTCAAAGATGCCAGGCTTAAGAAAATTATTTGGATTCACACATCTGATGGAGTGGGGTTCTGTGCAGTTCAAAGTTTCGATCAACTGCTGAAGTTGTAACTGCATGCATTAACAAAAAGATCATATCAACTTATGACCAACATAACATGACATTAAGGAATTTTTTAACAAAAAAACCCTACCTTGAAGCGAGAACCAGTCGATGAGAAATTAGAAGATTTGTTTGATAATTTGGTTGTCTACTCGGCCAATGGAAGGAAAAAGCCTGATATAAAAAAGCACTTGGAAGAAGTCAACAGATCTTGATGTTCCGGAACAAGATAATCTTTGTGCTTGTCCAGAAATTGCTCAGATTGATATTGAACCTGAATACAAACAGAAAACACATATAATTAGAAATAAGAGGCTTTGATATTCAGATTACCTCTCCTTCATAATGAGAAATGGTGAAACCAATGCAACACAGTTTTGGTTTGAAAAACCGTTGATGAGATTTGAATGTCTGATAAAGCTTCTGTGAGAATGTTTCATGATTCTACTTAGGCTCAGATTACCAGTCAAATAGGCGGGAAAAACATCAACAAAGTCGCCAGAAACTTCGGCTTCTTCTCTTATATTGTCTGATCGGTTCTCTCTATGTTCTATAATTATCTTGTCAACAAAAACATTAACCTTGGACACCAAATCTCTGCACCTCTTCCTCACCCCTTGGAAGTCATACCAGCTTACAACTAGGAAATGGTCACTCTAGTTGAAGATTCCGAGAAGCTTATATCCTTCGCTGAATAGCTTCTCCAGCACATATCCATCACCAACATGGAAGTCATCATAGGATTTTCCGAATACGGACATCATGACGTTGTTCAGGGAAGAAAAATGAAGGATCTTTTTCACCTCAACGATTCCTTCGTGTTCCATGGATGATGAAACTTGATCCACCATTTCAATCCTATCTTCTCTCTGAATACGCCGAACTTAGATACCCTTTTGGGGCTAAACAAATGGGTGGCAGATATTCTCCTGAGGTTCCTCCAGTAATCACCATATGGAGCAAAACCCATGGCACGGTGGAACAACAGCTCATAAGCAAACTCCTTCATTGGCCTATCAGCAAAAGCAGAACTTGAAAGTATTTCTTTGGCATTTTCTGGGTGGCTCAATATGATGAAATGTGTGAAGCCTATAGAAAATGCCATTAGAGGTTTGGCATTAAAGGTTGTTGAGAGCTTAGCAAGGGTTCTGTGTGTTAGAGATGATGTAAAGGCAAACACAAGGCCTAAAATGGGGAACCCAGCCGGTCCAAGAAGGACTATGAAATAGAACTTACATGACCATGAACCATGTTGATACATGATCTCCTTGCCCTCCTACTCTACCACGAAGCTTTGTAAAGCAAGAAATAAATTAAAATGTGATTAACAAATCTGAAAGTATATGTTAAACTTATGTAAAGCCTTAAAACACAATATTGACACTAAGTTACACTTACCTGATTATCATATCAATTCTTCGGGACTCATGTAAAGATGCTCCAGTGACATGGAGACCACCAAGCCGTTTGACTTCCAATCCTTCATGAAAACAATGAATTTCACATTCCTTTAGAACCGATAAATATGCAATTGCAATGCAAGGACCAAGAGGGTAAATCGTACCTATCTAGGGCTTCAATAGTTCATAGATGGCGATAGGGAGAAGTTGTAAAACCCTTAATCTCCTTGTAAGTCCAACATGGGCAGAATGTAACGAGCTCTAAATTTTAGTATTATGAGCGTGAGGATCTGTAAATGGTTGGATATTAAACGAAGGCTTGTAAACTTGAGCAGTCATCGCAGTCTCGGTGAGGTGAGGTGAGCTCAAGGTTGCCGGCGGGAAAAGGTGAGCGGAGGTCGTCGGTGGAAAGAGGTGAGCAGAGATGAGCGGAGGTCGTCGGTGGGAAGAGGTGAGCAGAGATGAGCGGAAGTGAGGCAGATGCAACGAATTTAAAAGCCCTAGATCCCCTGCGATTTTTTTTATAAGTAAAATTTAAAAAAGTCCTAAGTCCCCTGCGATTTTTTTTATAAGTAAATAGTCAGCGCGCGTTCATTTTAAGAATTATAAAGCGACATGCCTGCACGACACGTTTATTTTTAATGGGTGACCTCCACGTTTTTTCTTTTATTTTTCTAACGCTAATTTTAGGTCACACAAAAATGCGTATCCTAAATCCTTCACATTTTTGCGTAGATGACATTATTTTTAGGGTACTCACTTTTGCGTGTCGTAAATCTCCGCGTGTCATGCTTTGCGCGTCATTAAAGCCCTATATTCTAGTAGTGAATTAAAAATTCTGATGGACTTTTCCAAGTGAATAAATTTGTTGATGTACACACATGTTCTTCAACATTGTTGCAACCTAATCATCGACAAGCAAATAAATATGTTTTGGGTGAATATGTTGCTGATGTTTTGGCTGAAGACTATAGTAGAGTTTATCGGGGAAAAGAAATTGTTAATGATATGAATGCTCGATTGAATATCAATATCTCATACCATCAGGCATGGCGTGCGAAGCAATATGCATTGTTGTCCTTAAGGGGTACGAAAGAGGATTCTTTTACCAAACTTCTGGCGTATTGTCACAACTTGGCCAAACATAATCCGTGTACTGTCACACATATTAAAACAGATGCTGATGATCGCTTTGAGTTTTTGTACGTCGCACTCGGTTGCTCGGTTAGTATTATCATATTATATTAATTTTTTAATATTTATTTTGGTGTATTTGAATAGATATACAATGTATTGTAGGTACGCGCTTTTGTCAATTTTTGTAAACCGACCCTAGTAGTAGATGGAGCTCACCTAAAGGGCGAGTTTAAAGGTACCATGTTACTTGCAGTTACTAAGGACGGACAAAACCAAATATTACCGGTTGCATATGGTATATGCAAAAATGAGTGTACCGATTCTTGGACATGGTTTTTTCAAAAACTACGTGATTGCATAGGAAATATGCAGGAGCTTACAATTATATCTGATAGGTCTCCATCTATAGCAACATCCGTTGCCAACATTTTTCCTCACGCTCATCATGGAATATGTGGTGTCCATTTGTATTTCAACATAGTATCTAGATTCGGCAAGAGTAAGACAGTTAAAGGAATTTTTTGGGAGGTGTGTAGGGCGTACATAGTTGATGCTTTTGATGTTGCCTTGGATGTTATGAAAAAGACAAAACAACCAGTATGGGAGTACTTAAAAAGTATAAATCCAGAAACTTGGTCAAGAGCACATTTTAAAGGGAACCGATACAATCTTATGTCGTCCAACAGTGCGGAGTTTATAAATGCATTATCTAGACACTCACGTAAGGTGCCAATACTTATGTTGATCGATTTTTTTCGTGCTACAATGCAACAATGGTGGTTTCAAAGATGTAACTTTGCAGGTATTAAGTAAATTTTTAATATTAATGTTTTATTAATTTTGATGTTATTGATCTTAACTTCTTTATTTTGGCTCTTTTTTTAGCGGAAGCAACAACAATACTTACCCCTTGGGCGGATGAAATTGTAAAAGAAAACAAGAAAACTTTTACCAAATGGGATGTTCGCATGATCTCAAATACAAAATGCAAGGTCAAAAAGGGGGCACAAAATGTGATTGTTGATTTCAAACATATGACATGTACATGTAGGCATTGGCAACTTGATGGGATACCTTGTGGTCATGTCATAAGATGTTTAACAGTGAACAATTACCAAGACTGCTCGAGGTATGCATTAAATGCTTACTTTACCGAAACACTGAGGAAAACATATGAGGAATCAATAAACCCTTTGCCAAAGCCATCCGAATGGGAGATCCCCGATGATTTGATGATTGTTAAGCCACCAATAATGGATAAATGTCAGCCAGGCAGGCCAAGAAACACAGACCGCATTCCATCCCAAGGCGAGGGTCCAATTATAAAAGAGTGTTCTACATGTGGTCAAATAGGACACACGAGAAATAATTTTACTGGAAGGGTGTCCGGTAGCGGAGCACGTCACATAATTTCTACTGCAGAAATGGCATTTAATATTGGTGGTTCAGCGAGTTGCTCACAAACCTATAACACTGATTTTGATATAAAACAACCTTGAAATGAAGACTAATGACGAGTTGTTAACTTATTATGTATTGTAATATTTTTATTAAATCTTACAAGACATTGCTATGCTTTCGTATTTTTGTTTAGTTTGTTGATTATAACAATTAATGAAGCATTTATTTTATAAAATATAGTTTTTAGAATTTTTTTAACAATTACAACTTTTTATTTAAAAAAAACAACAAACGATCCTTTTGCAACCTAATCTGTATCATGATAATATTACAACAATTTTGTAACTAATTTTTAAACTCGGGGAACTGCAATGGGTACTTCTCTTTCTCCATTGTTATATAGTCATCCCTAATTCTCATTTTGTCTTCCAAAAGATCCTTTTTTACCATAATGTGTATCAACTGCTCATCCTTCTCAGCAAGTCGTTTTTCAGTCGTTTTGATTGCCTTCTTACTCTTTTTTATCCAATCTTTATGCTCTTTGATTTTGTTTTTATTGAGGTCTATCCATTCTTGAGCTTGTTTGCATTCCGATGCAATATCATTAGCAAGTTGAGTGAGAAGTCGGGATGACTCTTTGTCCTCTTCTTGTTGTTCTTCAGCCTTCTTCAATTCTTCAAAATTTTCATGTGACATATATGGCCTGGCCGAAGAGGGTGTAAAAGAAGGGTCTACTGAATCACAGTAGTAACAATCTACTTCGTTGCATGAGCAAACTTCGAATTTGTGTGAGGAACTCATAATAAAGTCGACATTGTAATAAACTTGATCTATAAGTGTTATTTATACATACTAGACAGTGATGACAAGTCCAACTTTGAAATGACTAGATAGTAATGACAAGTCACTGTAGTAACCTGCAAATCGTAGTGGAACCCTTAAGTGACAAGACATAAATGACAGTTTGACATGATAAATCACTACATAAAGCTGAAAATCGTAGTCCAAATGTAACCATTTCATAGTCAAAGTTTTAATTCATAGTCGATTTATTTATATAAATAGATGTTTAAGATCTAAAAACCAAACACCCAAATCCCCTAAACAAAACGAACTCCCGTTATTAGAAATGTCGTCGAATGCAGCAATTTCTTCGAATGAAGTACCTGGTTCCAATTCTGAAAGGCCATGGACGACAAACGAGGTGTTAGTTCTAACATGTTGTTGGCTAAGTGTTAAGGATGGTGTATCGTTACTTGCTCCCCCGCATT
Organism: Lactuca sativa; assembly: GCF_002870075.4. Taxonomy (NCBI): domain Eukaryota; kingdom Viridiplantae; phylum Streptophyta; class Magnoliopsida; order Asterales; family Asteraceae; genus Lactuca; species Lactuca sativa. The sequence goes on along the minus strand of NC_056627.2, from coordinate 161,075,952 downwards.
GCCTAATTGGTGATGAATGGACTCGCATAACATCTTTGTTTAACCATGAGATGGGAGAAGGACAAAAAAGATAAAAATCAGATGTTGTTACTAAGTGGATGGATGTAAAGGAAGAAGTGACATGGTTCAATCGAGCATGTAATTATGCGAAACATAACAATGTTCGTTATCGGGATGAAGAAGAGTTCTTGGAAGTTGTTACAGATTTTTACATCTGTGAGCATGACGGCAGAGACTTCGAATATGAGGAAGTTTGGAAGGTTGTTAAAAATAAACAGTATTTCATGTAGACCGCTCTAATTTCTGTTAAGAATAACCCATGGACTTGTGTTTTACGTTAATGCTTTGTTCGTATTATGTCGTTGTTTTTCATGTAATTGTTGTAATGTTTGTAGTGGTTCATGGAATCATTGTTAGAAATGTATTCTAATGTATTGTGAAAACTAATGCAATGGGAATTTATTAATTCAAATTAATCATACGAGTTGCTCACATAATAAACTAAAATAGATTTTAAACAAACGAAATACATACGAAATACATACGAAATACATGAAAATAACCTAGTACATGAAAATAACCTAGTACTCACATAATAAACTGAAATAGATTTTAAACAAACGGGATATATTTCAAAATATTCCAAGGGGATTCAAACTGGAATTCCAACCCGTTACTTAATGACTTGTATTCCTCTTTAGCAGCTTCCAAGATGACCTCCTCAGTAGCATTTAAACGGGTGTCGTCAATTTTGGTATAAAGATCGTTGAATAATAGAACTTCGGTTTTCATTTCATACCATCTTGCTAAGATGTCTAGTTCGTCACGATCGTTTCTTGTAGCCATTCGGTTTTCAGCATTGAAAATATTGGTTAAACGGCTCCAAAACATTGGATCGTTCAACTTGCTTGTCTCGTACACATGAATATAAGCATGTGTAAGAACCAAGAAGTCTTCATTGCTCCATGATATAGAACTCATTTTGATTGAAACAAAGAGAGTAGAATCTAAAAAACAATATTTGAACAGCTGTATTGGTTTATTTAATAAACTATTTATGTAACTTAAGGTCAATTTATAGTAGTTTCTACACAAAATCGCAGTCCAATCTTCTAATATGTCTGCAATTCATAGTCAAATTTAACTGACGAATGCAGTGTACTATACTTATAACACAACAGATCACTGTTCGAGTTGACAAGTCATCCCCGGTCGAATGACAACACAATACATTGCTGCTTGAATTGACAAGCCATTGCACTAGGAAAGTAAGGAGTCGTTATAAATAGATTTTAATATCCGTTGTAATTGTATCGTATTACTTCCCTCCTTGCAATTATGGACTCACCACATATATGGAGGAATGCAGAGGAGGTCGCTTTGGTTCAAGCTTGAATTATAACTGTAGAGGAGGATTTTCCACCGGGTCCCCCACAAGTTCGTGCTGGATCATTTTGGTCTCGTGTCTGTCATTTGTTTCACCATTTAATGAGGCGTACTCAATATCGAAGAAGAAGAGATGTCAAAGCGAAGTTTCTGGATTTGAAAATAAAGGTGAAACAATTTCAACGTATTTATAACGAGTTGGATAACGAACATGCAAATACGGATGAAGACATTCTACGGCAGGTGGCTTTGGAACTATACCGTTTTGAATATGATGGTAGCGAGTTTACCCACTTAGATGCATGGAATCTTTTAAAGAATGTCCCTTATTTTTAATATCCATATTGGTTAAGTTAATTGTTTTTCGTTATTTAATTTGCTTGTTGTTGTATGTGTGTAGTCGTTACTATTTAATAAACGTCCATTTCTTTTAATGTATGTTGTTTCCTCAATAGCCAATACATAATACGACATAAAATAAATAACTAATACATAATACGCCATAAAATATAATTGGGGTACATAAATAACTAATACGTAATACGACATAAAATATAAACAGGGTACATGGATAACTAATACGTAACACGACACTAAAATAAAAACGGGGTACATAAAAAACTAATACATAATACTACATAAAATATAAAGGTGCTACATGAATAACTATTGCATTGAGGGAGGTAACAGGACCACCGTTTCATTTGGTATTTCCCAATGCACATGTGATGGTATAGTATTCACCAACTCAGATCCATATGCAAGTCGATACACATAATTAGTGAACTTGTAATCAACCATTCTGTGAATGGATTCAGATGTACGGGTTCATAGACATGCTATAGCGTGGCCACATGGTATACCGCTTTTTTGCCATATACGATAACTACATACCCTTCGTTCAAGTTGTACGTTGCTGGTGGCAAAATTGTCATCGAATTCAAATGTATCCCCATACAAACGTCTTGCATTCCAATTATAAGACTTGTTGAGACATTTTTGAACCTTACTCTCAACGTAAGGGGTCAACCCACCAGACAACCTCCCTGTAAAATTTGATATTTTAATAAAAATAGTAGCACAATAAAAAAACTAAATATAACAATCTCCCTTACTCGCCACTTCGGCCCGTTCACCATACTTTGATTGTATCGACGTGGTGATTAACTCAATTATCATTGTTATAGGAAACTCACGTGTGGATATAATTTGCAAAATTTCAGGGACGTCAATCGATTTAACATTGTAACGTATTTTTGGGAAAAATGCTCGTGTCCATTTTGAAATCGGTATATCGTCAAGCCAGTAAATTGGACTCCTAAGCAAGGTGCAGAAAGGTGGTTTCCTACATGCACTTTGCAACCTTTCCAAACACAAGTAAAAATCATCAACGCTATATGCATTGCATGACTTCCAAAACAACGATTCGACTTCCGTATTGTTATGTCCGACAGACTCACGTATCTTTCGAGCTATATCTTTAGGACAATATCCATGATAGGAATCCGGGTAGGCACTTTGAACACCGAAGTCTATTTTATCACACAGGTTGCTTATGAAACCAACCTCTATGTCCTCACCTAAACAATCTTTTAACCTCATCATGAACCATCTCCATGATTCTTCACAATCTAAGGTTCCCAAACCAATTGCTAAGAGTAGCGGTTCATGATTTCCATCTAAAGCCACTACGAAGTACATTGTTGTCAGATAGCTCCCAAGAAGGGGTAAATAACCCACATATATCAGCGGTATCATGCACCTAAGGAAGGTACGAATCTACATGAAAACGAACACATATTAGTGATAAGTAAAAACTAATCGAGATACATTACCATGAAATATTATATAACTCAATAAAAGAAGTATGTTATACCACGCAACCTAAAGCCACAAAACAGAATTGAAAGCGGTTGGTATCGGTTTTCTTAATGGCTGTGAAGGTATTAGGATTTGTTCTTTGAAGGTTATGCAAGAAAATTGGTAGTTGAGAAAAGCTTCTTTTGCTGTAAGTACTCATTTTCAAAACCGATGAAAGTGCTCTACAATCATCACACAAATGCAATATCAAACAAATGCAATTATAAATAGAAAATATTGTATCTCTACTGTTCAAAATTCATAGTTTAACCTTTTAAATTCATAGTCAAACCAGTTAATTTCATAGTCAAATTTCATTGACCGACATGACAATACTACAGAATGTACTTGTCTAGATTTCGTAGTTCAACTTTTTGAATTCATAGTCAAACCAGTTCATTTCATAGTCAAATTTCACTGACCGACATGACAATACTTCAGAATGTACTTGTCTGGATTTCGTAGTTCAACTTTTTGAATTCATAGTCAAACCAGTTCATTTCATAGTCAAATTTCACTGACCGACATGACAATACTACAGAATGTACTTGTCTGGATTTCATAGTTCAACTTTTTGAATTCATAGTCAAACCAGTTCATTTCATAGTCAAAAAGAATTGTCTGTAATATGATTTCTTCTATAAATGGGTGTCACTCAGTATGAAAAATTTAACTGAGAAAGTAACTCCTATTTAAAAGAAAAACAAGGCTAATGGCATACTGCAATTGCGGAGGAGAACGTATCGTTAGGATTTTGGGAACAGCTAAAAACCCAGGAAGATTGTTTTACGCTTGCCCATATTTGGTATCATGTTGTTAACGTCATTCAAATTTAAACCCTCGTGTTTACATGACAAAAATTTATTTTCTTACTGTCAATGTTAAATTTAACAGGGACCAAAATGCGGGTTTATCAATTGGGTTGATGAAGAGAAGGACCAATCATCTATGGTAATAGCTAAAGTAGCTAACTCTAATAAGCTCTTTCAATCAGAAAATAAGAAGTTAAAGATAGCGTTGGTTTGTAGTTGGGTGTTGTTCTTGGCAGTTCTTGTTTACAAATTGTAAGCTTTTTAATATTGTTTTTATGGTTTTGAAGTTGTTAGGTCAATAAATTGTTGTATTTGTACTTACGTTTAGAACAGTGTACTTGTAACGTTAAAACAAATGTTGTAGTCGTTCTTATGTTGTATGTATTGATAAGTTATTAGTAGGTCATTAATTTGTTGTAATTGTCGTAACGTTAAATTTTTTGCCATCCGTTGACGAAACTGTAAAAATAAACTAATAATCAAATCCAACATTAATTTAGATATACAATTATATAATCCAACTACATAGGACCAAGACTAGACCCCCAAAATTTTTTTGCCATCCGTTGACGGAACTCTAAAGCTGCGTTCTTTGGGTCAATAAGAACACGTATAGGTTGACCTGAAACGAATTGCTCCATAAACATACAAACAAAAACACCGCAATCTCCCAAATGACTACTTTGTTGGGGAACATTTTCTTCATAAATGAATTGCATATTCAATGGAATCCTTGGGATGTTCCTCCGGGCCCAATAATTAATCTTGTCCAAATAATTTGCCACCCGACGTTCAAATTTGGAAAAGATTCCTTCAGATTTGAATTTTTCATAAGCCCTTCTACCAAGAGTGTCATAAATATGCACTTCCATTGACGCTAATCGTAGTTCCCCAAATAGCCAATGATTAGGGGATGAATGAATCGGCAATAAGACCTGTATAAGGATCAGAAAATAAAATTATGTTTCTTTACATCACAATACAAAAACATAACAAAAATAACAATATTATTTTTAATATAAACAATTAAGTTTACCGTATCAACATCCCACCAAGCAACCATGAAGTTGGGTACGTAGCAATACCAGCCATAAACACCCTCCAGTCCTGCCCTTCTTCCAAAGCATGAGAAACAAAAAAATTTGGAGGCATTATTGTATGTCGGTCGCCCTCAAACTGTCTCTCCATCAATAGTCGGTACCAAATGGTTATATGCTGCACACATGATACTTTTGTTATTGACTAAAAACAATTAACTTTTAAAATAATAAATTAACAATTAATTTACCGATGACTCCAACCATCCGTCGTGTGTATGCCCAAACAATGAGCTCCAAAAATCTCTATCTAACACGAAATTAAACAAACGATGCTGGACATCATATGAATGAAATAAATAATTTTGGATAACAACCTCACCGCCTGCTACATAAGGTTGCAGGCACAACATGGAGAAGTCGTGAGCAACACCAAAAACTGGAGGAGGAACGGGGCTTGTTGATTTGATATCAACCTTCTTTTTTGCTCTTCTTTTTTGCTTCGGTGTCGTGTGCAACTAAAAACAACATTCAAATGTTTAAATCTCCATCTTACAGATAATTCACATAAACATAAAATCATGAGTTTATAAATAAAACGAATACTTCGGTGTAAGGAGGGCACAAATATTGTGATGGTTTTCGAGTCCTCGGTTTATCGGGTGTAACTTCGTTGCCATCATACTCATCAAAATCATCTACAATTCTCGTAATTATTATTTCATCTTCGTCCGGCACCTAATTTAATAAGCAATAATCTCTAATTAAAAAAATGTTTCAATATACTAAAAACAAAATATAAATTAATGTAAGTATAAGAACCTCTTTAGCTTCATTATAATCATTTACGTCAAACACATCATCATCAAATTTGTTCCCCGCATTGTCATTCCTCTCCTCCGACTCCTACATTAAAAATAAAACTTTATACTTAATAACGAAATACACATAATTTAATAAGTAATAATATCTAATTAAATAAATGATTCAATCTACTAAAAAAAATATAAATTAATGTAAGTATAAGAACCTCTTTAACTTCACTATAATCATTTACATCAAACACATCATCATCAAATTTATTCCCCGCATAGTCATTCCTCTCCTCCAACACCTACATTAAAAATAGAACTTTTTACTTAATAACGAAAGACACATTAAAAAGTAATTATTAAAATCGTAAAGGTAATATCTATAACAACCTTGTCGTCTTGAATATCACCAAAAACATTTTCAGTTGTATTGTTTTTATTCATCACTTCATCTTGCACAACCTATATTTTCAAATATAAAATATGAACACAGGTATTCATATATGTTAATAAAATTTAAAAAATAATGTAGCGTGTAACTAACCTGTTCATCATATTTTCTTTGTGACACTATCGGATCATCAAAAGTAATGTCGTTCCAAAATTGTTCAGTATTCACTTCTTCAACAAAAACCTCTGTAGGTTGTCGGTTCATAAACACATGCTGCTCCAGTGCATGTAGCCATTTCAACACCTCGTCTTGGTTGTGTTTCCCACTGCCCCTACCTCTACCATGAGAGCGACCACTGGACGACATACTAGACGGAGATTCGTCTTGTCTCCTAAAATGGTTCCGTACTGGGGATGGAACTGCTTTCCTTTCACCATATACATACTCTTGAAATGACATATAATAACAAGATGCCATCTCACCATCACCCGGTAATATGTTTTGTCTTGGTGGTTACCCCTCCTAAAAAATTAAACATATTAAAAATGCATATAAAAGTATAATAATCAAGTTTATTAATAATAAACGAAAAATTGATAAACCTGTATCTTTGACCAAATCTTGTTCACGTCAACCCATTTCAATTTTTTTGTTCCACTCCATCGTTTCATCCGAGGCAAATCTTTATTTTTTCTCAATACAAATCCACATGCACGAACAGCCGGAATCATCTCATATAGCTATATCTACAATTTTTTACAATTACAGTAATAAAAGTTAAAATTAAAATAAAAAACATAACAATAAAACAATTTAAATATAAGAAAATTTTTATACCCTTATTGGAGCCGTAAATCTTGAGACGGAGTACTTTAAAGTTTGACGACGCTCAGAAAATGATAAATAATTATATATTTTGTTCCATGTATCCTCAAGGTCAACATAAGTAAAATCCCAAAGATAGCTACCCCAAGCGAAACTAACAAAACAAAAAAACAAAATTGGTTTTTATATAAATTATAACTTTAATAAAATAAAACTTTTAACGTAAACAAAATATACCTGTTCCAGAGATCCAAATTCTCAGCCAAAAATAACCAATCTTGTGGCACTCGATCATTAACTTCTTTTCCCAAAAAACCTTCACACAAAATGTATATTAAATATACTCTAACTGCATCAACGTCGTCAAGTTCTAGGAATGTTCGATTTAAAATTAAACGTTTCAGGTCGCCGATTTTCACCAAACTATTGGTATGGTCCGGAAATAGCCGTTCACGCAATAAACATCTTTTTTTACTGCTTAATAATTTTTCTGATCCTTTTCTCCCAATGTTTTTTGGATACTCCCCAAAATTTAAGCCGATTATCAAACAAAACTCTTCCGGCTTATAAACCATTTTCGTATTGCCTACTCGAAAATATAATCGTTTTATTCCATCTGGAGATAAAACAGGGTCCGGCCGGATCTGATGAAGGAACATTTTATGGAACAACAATGCGTCCCCTTGTAAATGAGGGACATCAATCAAATAACCAAATACGGTATCTCTGAAAATGGCACGTCTGGCATCATCTAAAACTTCAAATACTTCCCATATGTTACCGCCCGAGCCTTTTAAGTTCACAAAGGCTTTCATATTGATAAAACTAAAATCATGCTGCAAAAAAAACACAAAAACAAATTAGAGAACTAAAAAATATTTTGTTTTTAAAATATATGATTACGAACTGCAATAAGTACATAAACAATTAGTAATGCAAATACAATTTCTTAATTAATAATTTATATATTTCCGATAAAAAACAATAACATACACATATATAAACAATTTTCCAAGTTATATAACAAATATATTTATGATAAAAAACAATATCATACATAATTATATAAACATTTTATTAAAAAAATTTTCAACTTAAACGACAAATATATAAACGACAAATTTTCAACTTAAACAAATTTTCAATTTAAACGACAAATATATAAACAATTTTTATCTTTCTAATTATATAAACTAACATTTTATAACCATATAAACAAACAATTTTTCAAATAAAACGACAACTAAATTAACAATTTTGCAAGTTATACGACAACTTTATACAAATTTTCAACTTATACGACAAACACAAACAATTTCTAACAATATATATACGACAAATTTTCAACTTATACAAACGTTATACTTATACGACAAATATATATATATATATATATATATATATATATATATATATATATATATATATATATATATATATATATAAACGACTATTTTGCACATACTATAATTTAACTATTTTTCACTTTATATAAACAATTATACGATAAGAATATACAAGTTTTCAGGTTATACAACAACTAAACAAACAACAAAAATAACAAATTGTAAACATTATCTACGTAGTCTCTACTTGTACATTTAAACAAACACTAACAAAATAGCATTTAAACTTCAAGTATACTAAAGAAATATTAAAACTATCACACACAACAAAATTACCCTTTTTTAACACTAAATAATACAATAAATGATAAAATAAAAAAAAGTTTAAACATTAAAAGAGTTAAAATCTAACCATATTTGCGGGATTGTTGACATAATCCTCCATTTTCTTCAAAAACTAGCCAAAATTCCGAAAGAAGCCCAAAGATAGAGAGAGTTTTTGTGTAGAGAAGGGTGAAAAATGGAGAAAAAAAACGTTTATATAGTGAAAGAGAAGGTATTTCGCAGATGGCACAACGATTTCGCAGATGAGATGCTGATTTCGCAGATGGGGCATCTCCATCTGCGAAATTGTGGGCTAATTTTGTAATTTCGATTTTTTTTTGGCTATTTTTGTAATGTAATTAGTGTAAATGGTTATTTTTGTCATTTTCTCATTTAAAAAGGCACATGCACCAAATGGGATTCGAACCTGAATAATCTGTAACAACTTAAGAAAATAGAAGCGCGCTTACCATTTGAACCATAAGAACTTATGTTTTGGCTTGAACGATTTATTATTTATATAAAAATTAAATAAACAATATGACTTAATTTCGGGCCCTATTTTTTGGGGCCCTGTGCAACTGCCCACCTTGCCTCCCCTCAAATCTGACCCTGATCATAGGTATAACCGGTAGGGTAGTAACAACTTCATAGAAGTAGAAAGGTTTATCATAGGTTTTAATGTTAAAGTAGAGAGGTTAGAGATGGTATTTTTTAGAAACTAGGGTTTATCATAGGTTTATTTGTTAAAGATTGTGAATGAATAGTAGTTCGAGAGGTTTGAAAGCATCAGTAGTACTAAGGCTTTGAGGGCTTTGTTGGAGACGAATGGTTAATCGGCTTTTGTTGGAGGCCTTTTTAGGTTAAAATGGTGAATTGGGATCTTGATTTAAATTGATAGTCAACAGAGAACGGTAATCGTGGCATTTTCCCTAGTTAGTCAAGATAGTTAATGACAACTATTTGTATGCTAAATATAATATTCATCCATTTTTACTTTAAAATTTTTGATTGTTATTTTAATATTTTGTTAGGCATTATTTTTTAACTAATATAAAATATCCTTTGGAAATGAAATTTGCTTTTAAATAGATAAAATAGTCATTTATTATCTTCTTAATGCAAAAATATATGTTTACACACTATATATAATAAGTTGAAATATCAGTATACAAATTATTGAGAAATCCATTTTATCAAACATGCTACTTTGTCGCATTAATATAAATCATTAACCCTATATTGGAAATTATTAGGTGTTAATCTAAAAGAAGATTTTATATTTTGTGTTTTTTTTTTCTTGATTATATGTTAACTTTATTTTTTATTTTCAGAAAAAAAAACCTTGATTTTTTTTCATTTTTTTATCGGGCTCTTTTAGTCATTTTTTCCCGAAAAAAACTTGTAAAGTGTGAAGATTTTTTCAGAAAAAACTAAAAAAGTTGAGTGTTTTTTCGGAAATAGTTTGAAGATCGAAGGGTTTTTCGGAAAAAATGACAAAGTTGAGAGTTTTTTTTTTTTTTTTTTTTTTTTTTTAAATTAAAAAATACAAGTTTTGTTTTAGAAAAATAAAATAAAATTAAAGTTTAATCTGGAAAAACACAAAATATAAAATCTTTTTTTAGATTAACCCAATTATCAAGCACAAATTCACAGTTTTAAGAAAGGTACAACTATTTCTTTTCTTCATTTTTCTTATAGTATTAACCGATAAAAAACAATCTAACTTAGTCAATAAAATTGTCCGTGTTTCTATTTTATTTTAATTTTCAGTATTAAAATACAACATACATTTAGGATAGTCTTAAATCGTTGATATTTTACGAAATTTGACATAAAGTTTATGACAGTCTCGTATGCCTGTCATAAAACTGTTGTACGTCGTAAGTTTAAGAAATGCCTTTCATCTAGTAGTGCAAGATGTTATTCTCCAAACAACCAATAAACGCACCTTAGCTATGCACATAATTTTTTCTAAAATAATCCATCATTAAAAAATCTTAAATAAAAGTAAAAATATAAAACAAACAATATTAAATTAGACGTAGTGGAGATACCTAGGGGGGACATCCCTAAAAAATCATTTTATATATATAAAAAATTACTTGTAAACATGTTCTATGTTAATGTACCCTCAATTAAAGAGATTGTATTACATCTTTAATACCCATAACAGGAGAACTACATAAAATACTATATACCTTGCTACAACAAGTGTAGAAAAAATAAGTTAATAATATGGATGATCAAGTTTGAAATGAATGTTTAGTCATTTTTATTGAAAATGATGTGTTTCTATAAGCCTTGATGATGATATCATTGATAGATTTCAAAATATGACGACTAGACAGATTAAGTTATAACTTTTACCTAAATTATGTATTTATTTTAATTTTTTCAATTTACGACTTTAAATATTAAGAAACTCTTTACATTTTTGATTGTGAATCTTAATAATATTTGTATCCCCATATTAAAATTTCTAGCTTCGGCACTAAGATAGAGTTTGAGCATGAGATCCCCAGTGATACACACTCCAATTACGAGGTCAATTTCTTTTAAGACACCACCCGGCCATATCGTGTTTTGGGAGAAAAGATTTATCTATAATTAAAATAAAGTATGCCATTCATGTAGGACTCCATTGTTGGTTGCTTTAAAGAAAAAAAGAAAGATTCTGCAACAAGATTATGGTCGGAATGAAAAGTTTATGATTTGTTTTTTTACCCAAAAGATTTAAAAAAGCAATCATATTTTCAAAGTGATCATGACGTAGGTTTTTTTATGGCATTAAAACAAACAGGTTATGTGGATTCAAAAGAGAGAGAGAGAAAAAGAAAAAGAAAATAAGATTTGGGGGATCAAATTGCACTAAGAGGGGCTGGGTATATGTAGGCCCTCTGAAAATTGTAATTATCACCTCTCTCACCAACAAAGCATCTCGTCCCTATTTCAGTAGCTATATATAAGAATCAACTCCCAAATATAGCGGTTGCAATTGCTTGCATACTTTGACTTCAATTTTATAGTTACTATTTGATCAACAAATAATGGACACCTTCCTACAAGACTTCCGGCATCTTAAAATCCAACTGGAAGAGATAAAGTCAGCCACTGATACCTTTGATAACAACAACTTCATTGGAGAAGGTGGATTTGGTAAAGTCTACAAAGGAGAAATCTCTCACTCTAAGGGGCAAAGCATGGTTGCTTTTAAGCGTCTAGATCGTAGCCATGGACAAGGAGATCCTGAGTTCTTAAAAGAGATCCTGATGCTCTCAGGTTACACACACGAAAACCTCATCTCTCTTTTGGGATTTTGTGATGAGGATGGCGAGAAGATCATTGTCTATGAGCATGCAGCTAATGGAAGCCTTGATCGTCATCTAAGTAGCACTACTCTCACATGGAGGCAACGTCTCAAGATATGCCTTGGGGCTGCAACAGGATTGTGCTACCTTCATCATCCCAAGGAGACACAAGAAAGAGTCATCCACCGTGATATAAAAAGCTCCAATATTCTACTCGATGAGAATTGGAATGCAAAAGTTTCTGATATGGGACTTTCGAAAATAGGACCCACTAATCAGCAGCGGACCTTTCTTCTTGTCACAAATGTTGTGGGTACCCTTGGTTACATAGATCCGATGTATATGGAGACCAGCATCCTAACCGAAGAGTCAGACGTATACTCTTTTGGTGTGGTTTTATTTGAAGTATTGTGTGGGAGAGTATGCTACGAAAATAACAACGGTAGTTTTCATAGTTTAGTGCGATTGTGGAAAAAAAGCTACAAAGATAAGAAATTAGATGAAATTATATTTCAAGGTCTGAAGCAAAACATGGATCAGAGGTCTTTGGCAACATTTTCAGACATTGCCTATAGATGTTTGCAGAAATATCGTGGAGAACGGCCGAAGATGTGTCATGTTGTGGAAAAACTGGAGAACGCGCTTCGCTTTCAGGAGATTTTTGAAGATGTGGAACAGAAATGGCTGTACTATGAAGAGATAAGTAAGGCTGCATCACCTCGTTTGGTCTACAGATCCGAAGAGCATCTAAAGATACTTCTCTCCAAGGGAATCTTTCTTCACAGAGGAAAAACGGTAATGTGACTATGTCTATATACCTGATTTAGATTTTATTTATTTAATAAATGAATAGTAAATTGTGATTTATGAGATGTTAATTACATTATAGTATGATTTGAGGAATTTGACATAATTACCAACAATGATGTAACTTAATGACCTTTAACCTGAACACACAAAAATTCACCCATCATAGAAACCAGTGTTGTTCCATTAAAACTCTTTTGTGACCATCATCACAACACTAACATCCACCCGTCATAGTTCTCTATGTACACATGTAACCAACAGAAGTCCCTTTACTTGCAAATGTTGACACAATATATGCACTCTCATAACATTATAATGTACTCATATCCTACATCACCCGAACTCCGAACTAACTTGACCTCTTTTAATGGACAGTGGTTTTGCTTAGATAAGGATGGAGAACACTGTGAAATGATATCTGCAGCAGAATGTTTGATTCCTATTCGCATTGTATCATCCAGTTATTATAAACAGCAAAAGAAATCAAGGTTAGTTGTCCTCCTTTATATTTCTATGTTTTTAGCCTGTTTCATGATCAGTATATATACTTATGTATTCTTCGATGCCTCTTCGTGCAGAATAGCAGTGAAATCAAGGTTACTTTTCCTCCTTTATATTTCTATGTTTTTAACCTATTTCATCAGTTTATACTTATGTGTTCATTGCTGCCTCTTCACGCAGATTTGCAGTGAACTACAATATACCATATTCTAGGCAATTCAAAACACATGTCAAAACACAATTTTTGTCATCACATGTCACATACACACTAAACCTAGTGTTCCATTCTGATCACTACACAAGTAATGACTATTTGGGCCTCAATTACATATTGGCTGGGGAGACAAAATCTTCGACTGTGTACTTAGCAAATAAGAGAGAAGATGGATGGTTGATGGCTGAATTGTATCAATTTAATAGCGACAGCAGAAATGTTGATTTTGAAATTACGTTTCAGTCCAATGATCGATTGTTGGTGGAAGGCATCGAGTTTCTGCCAGTGGAAAGAGTAAACACAGACAAATACATTTTTATTCAATTATATCTTTTTCTTTAAAGTAAACCAAAGAAATAGTCCATTCTGGTATGTAGTGTTCATGGGTCCCAAAAGGAATCTTTTTTTTGCAAAAAAGTTCCTTTATTGCAAAGTTTAGGTTCCTTGCTTTTAACAATATTAATTAAATTTTGTTAAATTAAGATATATATACTTATTTTTTCTTTTTTATTCCTCTCTCTCTCTCTCTCTCTCTCTCTCTCTCTCTAATGAAGATGGGGAGGGGGGGGGGGGGGGGGGGGGGTAATAACAGTGTCAAAGTACAAACCAAAAGAACAACAAAACCGTGTAGTAGTACATACCGGATACCGCAGGACTATATCTGCATTTTACTCTTTTCTTTTTGTTTATTTTTATGCTTCAAACATTCTTAGAAAATAAATATTTCGCAAGAACATTTCAACTTAAAAGAACCTATGGTTTCCTACTTTTTTGGAAACGCTATTCCATGGGATCAAATAGAAAACGTTTGGAGGATATGAGTTTTTGTCCATAGTTGATCAAAGTCTAATGTCTAAGTTTTATAGGTGGATCATCAAGTGTTAGGGGATGAGGATGAGGATATTCAAACCAACACATACTCAGAACAAAAATTGTCATGGGAATATGGACAAATAAACAAGAGTGGTGATGTGGTATATTCTCAATCAAGGAACTCTACTCTATTCTTAAGCGCAGTTTGTTCATTTGTTCTTTTATATTTCGTTGTTGAGGAGCCTATGAACATGGTTCAACCCAATGTTCCAAAACAAGTACTTACACATTTATTTTACTACAGTGGTTTTCTCGTGCAAAGAATAGGGACACATGTTATATGCTCTCAGCAAAAGTGGCTTTACTAAAAGAAGAGTGGAGATGGCGGTCTTTACCCGAATCAAGGTTTTATCCTCTATCTTCAAGCCTGTTTTCTTGTAGCCATGTCTATGTTGTGCACCATGTGGTAATATTTTTTTGGTAATGGACACAGTAGCAAGCAACAAAGGTCATCAACTGAGTTGGGAATCCACTAATTTATCCATCATATGTTGATTTGTAACCACCTTGGACTTAGTGACTCTGGTTTGTTCTCCAATGAAATGTTGGATCACAGGCCCTCAAGTCCCACACAAACTAAAGAAAAATGCCCTGTGTTTAATATATGATAAATATATAGAGAAAAGAAGAAATCGTAACTCAAAAACTGCACTCTTTCATTCATGCATAGATGGATATATTTATAGCTAAACAACAAACAAAAAAGGCTAAAAACTTGCAGCTGCATGTGTTCCTATGAAAGTGGAACTAAGCCACGCTTATTCTGCTTCCAGTTAGTCAATATATGACCAAATCAACTACCAAGTAAATCTGCTAAGGTACTAACACGTGACCCATTAACATAACATAATCAACTCATCAAGATTACCCCAACATTCACCCCTTAATCTTGATGCTCATGACCTTGCTTTTCATGCTATATATAGTCTTGCTTAGACTTCTTGCTGTCTCATGCCACTTGATTCTTGCATTTTGTTTCATGTTTGCTACTTGCTACAAACACAAAATTTTCTACTTGCTATGATTGTCTTGCTTGCTACTTGCTACAGACTATGTGACAACCTTCTTGCCTGCTACACTTTCTTGCTTCTTGCTACTTGCTTTCTTTTTTTTCTTTCTTCCTGCTTCTTGCTACTTGCTTTCTTTTTTTCTTTCTTCCTGCTTCTTGCTTTCTTGCTTACTATATCTTGCTGCTTGTGTTAGCTTCTGTTGTTTCTTTCTTCTGATCATCAAACATGATCAGCCTTCCTACTTGCTTTCATTCTTAATTTATTTTGATCATCAAATGTGATCACACTTGCTGCTTCGACCTGCTTACTTGTTTTCTTCCTCAACAATCGTCTTCTGCTATCTCTAGGATCGAACAACCACAACCGGTCTTTCATCTGTCAACACCATGTTGAACACAACTCTTTATATGGGAAACAACAAGACTTTTATTATGACACTTAAGAAGATTTTACACTTTGAGAGACTACTACACTTTTCTTACTTCGAGGCTTTTCTTGGATACTTAGATGTTGGATTGATTTGGAGCAAATGAGCTCCACACCTATTTATAGGTGTTTCCACCTCCTTATAGGAAGTTTCTAGATCTACATACATTCATGACTATTCTAGAACTATCTACCATATTCTATATCAATTACAAGCTTTTATATGTTTCTAGAATGTTCTATAATGTCCTAGATAAGTATAGACATTCTTGTGCCTTCTATAGTGTTCTAGAATGTTCCATAGCCTTCCAGGGTCTTCCATCTCGTTCTAGAGTATTCTAGAATCTTCTGGCATCTTCTAGACTACTCCATAGTATTCCATAATGTTCTAGAATCTTCCAGATCATTCTAGAACATGCTAACTTCTTCTAGACAATAACATGATTCTATCAGGCTAGTGATGACCTTCAACACTCCCCTTCAGCACTAGCCCCCATTCTTCGTATCATGTTGAGCTGACATCTAAAACCTTCACTTTTCCTTTACTCAGCCCTTTGGTGAATAATTCCGCTATTTGTTTATCAGTCTTGATCTGTCGCATAGACTTCTTCCTTGAGAACTTTTTCTCTTCCACATGCTTGGTTTTTTCTTAGTTGTTGCAGTCGTTGCTTCGTATATTGTTTTCGTAGTTGACAACAACATTCGTGGTTGCATTTTCTTGCAGCATAATATTGTTCCTGACTTTGTTGAACTGTCTTGTGTAGTTTCTTATGCCTCCCTTTGAGAAACTTGTAAGCATGTGAGTTGTCCCTTTTACAAGCCTTGGAAAATTCCCACAATATTAACATGTTATGACGTAATCCCTTATTGATCTGCTCATCTCGTTTAGAGGTTGTCCCGTTGAGATATTCTACTTTGCTCTTACGAATTAATGGATTTTTCTTCTTTTTCGCCTTATCAAGTTTCTCCATCACATGTTCCATTTTTCGTCTAAGATGCAACTTTTTATGCAACTCTGGTGACGTCATGTTCTTATTCTCCTTTGGAATGTCCATCTTCAAGGGAATAACTTCCTCCTTCAAGGTTGTCATAAACTCTGTCTCACTCTTCTTGAGACCTTTGCCGAGTTGCATAGTTGATAGCATTCGGGATCCAATCATATTTCTCTTCAAGGGTACAATGTGAATTATTGAACCCTTGGTGATACGCATGGTATCGTTTCTCTTAAATGACAAGGGTCGTACATTTTCTAAAAAATCCATTCCCAATACCATAGGATAGTCATCCATATGCACCACTGTCAAGTCTATGGTGCCTTCCCATTATGCTATCTTAAGAGGTACTCCATATGCAACACCAATGATAGGCTTGGATAAAGAGTTGACGACTTTCAACCGGCCTGGCATTTTGGTGTATTTGATGCCCAACTTCTTAGCTTCATCTTCAGCAAGGAAATTATGGGATGCGCCTGTATCTACTAATGCCTTGGTGTATCCTCCATTTACCTTGGCATCCACGAACATTAGCCTTCCTCTTTTAATCTTATTCTCTTCTATAGCACATAGTGCCTCAGCATCCCATTCATCATCTACTTCCTTTTTGGAAGTTACTACATTGCTTTCCACAAACTTTTTCTTTGACCAACAATCCTTGGACATGTGGCCCCATTTTCCACAGTTGTTGCAGTTGCCTTCGAACCTCCTCCCCCGAGAACTCTTATTGTCGGTCTTTTGAGATCTCCATGGTTGTGAGGTTCCTGGCTGACTCTTCCCTTTGTCAGCATTTTTGTATCCTTCTTTAGAAGGTGGCTTGAAATTCCTCCGACTTTTACTTGTGTAGAGTGCTTCTTCTTCACTCTTCAGCATGATGACTCCCATCTGCTTAGCCATAGCTTCTTGGCTGGCCAACAAATTCTCAAACTCTACAAGCGATGGTTGAACGGGCCATCCTTGTATAGCAGTAACAAAGGTTCTATATTCTGGCCTCAGTCCATGGATAATGATTCTCTTCATTCGAGCTTCTGCAATGACGGATTGCGGATCTAGTTCAGTAATCTCCCGACATACCGACTTGACCTTGTGGAAATATTGAGCAATCGTCATGTCACGTTGTGAGATTGATAATAGCTCATTCTCCAAAAGTTGTAGTCCCGTATCATTCTTCTTTGAGAAAAGCGTCACAAACATGTCCCAAGCTTCTTTCGGGGTGTTCTCATCCCGGATATGCTCCAACATCTCTTTTTCGATTGTGGTCTTCAAGGCAAACATTGCTTTGCCTTCTTTGATTTTCCATTTGCGCAAAGCACCATTAACGTCTTCCTATGGTGGCGTAGTTTCGCTTCCACCAACGACCTCCCATAAATCTTGTCCTTGTAAGTAGGACTTCATACATGTTTCCCACATTTTGTAGTTGTTGTTGTTGAGTTTCTTGATTCCTCTGACGACTTGGAGATCACCCATCGTGTTGGCAGTATCTCGGTAATACCAAACAAGCTAGTTTCGACACTAAACATGCAGAGTCACAAACTACTCACGATACAACGAGAATCACTCGTTCTCACTATCAAGAAACCTTGCTCAAATACCATATTGTTGAACACGACTCTTTGTATGGGAAACAACAAGACTTTTATTATGACACTTAAGAAGATTTTACACTTTGAGAGACTACTACACTTTTCTTACTTCGAGGCTTTTCTTGGATACTTAGATGTTGGATTGATTTGGAGCAAATGAGCTCCACACCTATTTATAGGTGTTTCCACCTCCTTATAGGAAGTTTCTAGATCTACATACATTCATGACTATTCTAGAACTATCTACCATATTCTATATCAATTACAAGCTTTTATATGTTTCTAGAATGTTCTATAATGTCCTAGATAAGTATAGACATTCTTGTGCCTTCCATAGTGTTCTAGAATGTTCCATAGCCTTCCAGGGTCTTCCATCTCGTTCTAGAGTATTCTAGAATCTTCTGGCATCTTCTAGAATTCTCCATAGTATTCCATAATGTTCTAGAATCTTCCAGATCACTCTAGAACATGCTAACTTCTTCTAGACAATAACATGATTCTATCAGGCTAGTGATGACCTTCAACACACCATTGTGAGCCATTAACACCATAGCAGAAACCGGAACACATCACAGCCGAGAACCACCCTCGATTGATCCTCCTTTCTGTGTTTCTTTCTTTCTGCAGAAAGCAACAACCAACAGGTTGCATGTCACAATCTTCTTTCTTTCTTCATTCTTCTTTCTTTTTTTCTTTCTTTCTATCTACTTTCTTTCTTTCTTTCTTCTTTCTATTTTCTTTCTTTCTTTCTATCTTTCTTCTTTCTTTCTTTCTTTCTTTCTTTCTTTCTTTCTTTCTAATTTGCTGTTGTGCAACCTTTCTTCATGCTTTCTACTTGCTTTCATCCTCTCCATTTGATTACATACGGTTGTAATCAGCCCTTTCTTTCTTGCTATGAACCAGGTATGAACCTGGAGGCTCTTGCTTACGAGCCACAACTTTGTTTGATCCCCCTGCCATAATTCTTCTCCTGCGACATTCTTTCCACCGCTCATTCTTGCTAAAGTCTCTTTCGGATCTTGCGATCATCCTCCGAGTCTTGTTGTCTCCTGCTTCGATTTTTGCTTTCTCTTGCTTCTTTTCTTTCTTTCTTGATCAAATGTTTTTGCTTGTTGCATGCTTCTTTCTGCCAATCACAACTTGATTAGCCTTTCTACTTCCTTTCTGCATATCATAAACTTGTTGCTTTCATCAACATTTGATCAACCCTTCTTCTACATCCCACACTATGAGCCTAGGGCTCTGATACCAAGTGTTGGTCCAGACCCAAGAAAAACAATCATGCACACACTATTTCTCTGGATTATCTCTTTCATAGAAAACAGAAAATATACGTACATACAAATGGAAGAAATTCTACTCTACTTATACTGGTAAACATGCTAAGAAACAAGAATAAACTATCAGCTAAGAACCACAAATATAGGACTACTAAGTCCACGTTTTGAAACCCCTTCAAACCAGGTCATTATTAGACTAAGTCTGACCTATCAAACTTGTGCATATGGAAACCGACCCGACCCATTCGAACCCGTACCCGTGACCCAGCTTAACCCATCAAGATTACCCAACATGAAATTGGATTACTCATTTGCAAAATCAACTAGAATTAGTATTAAATGTTATACCAAGCATTAATTATGGCTATCGAATCTATTGTGTTTGTCTACAGTCCAAAAATTCCAGCACTCTAATAAAAAAACAACACATATACATATATTGGCTGTTAGTATGTGGAACCCCTGCAACTTTTCAAATCCTTCTGAACAAGTATGTTTAAACTATTTTTTAGTATTTATATTAAAACACTATATCTATCTTTTGGCAGATTTGAAGAAGTGGCTTTTGATCCACATGGCAGCTTTTGGATATTCTTCAGCACTGATAGGCTGTCAAGTGCAACAACATATGCAACTTACCTTGTTTACAAATTAGAAGAAAACCATTTTGGATTTGAGCCTCCTTTGAAAGTGAAGTCTGGTGATTACCTTGTTGGTAGGAAAGATTCATGGTTCATCTATTTACTTTGGCCTCAAATTCCAATTATCAGACCAAAGGTTTATCAAAGCACCCACAACCCAATGAATAGACCCCAAACGACATACCTTCCACAACAAAGAGATGATGGTTGGATGGAAGTAAAAGTATGGGAATTTCGAGTGCCTTTTACCACAGATAATTATTCTCAAAGCCCTTTCACCACTAATAGTAATTCCAAAAATCTCCGATTGACCCTTCACAGTGAGAACTCGCTTAAAGGCCTTATTGTGCAAGGGATTGAGTTTAGACCCACACATGAAGGTGTAGGTTATCCTGGTTATGATACAGAATGCTCTTATGATTCCGAATGAATTGATTGTAATAGGGTACTAGATTAATTATGACCCGCATTAAACGCGGGGGAATATAAACAAAAATACATATCATATTAATAGGCGGTATTGTATTTGGTGGAATTTTAATAAAAAAATATTAATTAGATTCATTTTTATAGTTTTTGAACCAAACTTATTAATTAAAAATATTTAATCTTTATATTAGAGCAATTTGTTTTTTTAGAACACTAATATTTAACATAAATGATCAACATGATCTTTGTTCTTTGTTTTATCACAACTCGATGTGACTAATTGGTTAAAACATGTTGTACAGTAGCTTTAGGAACTCACTTTGTTCAAAGTAATAAACCTCTATTGACGGAACATATGTACATACATACAATGAATGCAAAAGCTGGATTTTTAGTGACAAGCTTCTAATGTGTGACTGAATTAGGACAAAACTGATAAGAAATAAATGAAATATAAATTAATTTGATTAAACCCCATATGGATACATCCAACATCATAGATAAAGCTTTGAATTTTATGATATATGTCTCGGAATTGACAATTCCTTTGTTTAACATTATAGAAGAATTTTCATCTACTTACATGGATAACCACGAGGAAACAAAGATCATTATTTATGATGAGTTTGGAAAATTGAAATATAAATAATCAACTTATTAATGACAAAAAAAGCTTTCTTGAGGAAAATGAAGGAAAGGATGGAACTTTACCGAACATGGTCTATGTATAGAGTTCCAATCCTAATACATCTCATTATCATCAACATGTTTATTTGAAACATCATGTCCTTTTATCTATTTTCATAATGTTTTTTTTTTTTCTCTTTCCTTCTAACCTTTCCTAGCATCTCCCCAAATTCATACGAAGATAACCATGGTTCTTTCTCTAGAAGGTCATTGAAGTTTGTTGATTTTATAACCTGATGCATAAAAAAGGACATCGATCAATGAAAAATTTGGCAAGAAAATGATAAAGTAGTGCTTAAAGGTCACATATAAATGAGTATTTTATTTCTTTTTATGTGGATTCAGATGAAGCATATTTCAATCTCCAAAACCACATTTTGTGTCGGAAGGAAATTTAGATAAAAAAGTCACCAAGTCTAATTAGCCAATCGATGTATTATGTCGATATTCGAGTAGGAAATTACATATTAAAAAGGAAAATGATTTGTGTGATAAGGTAAAATCTGGATATAGGTATATAACTATAAGAGTTAGGACACCAAACCAAACGAAAGCCATAGAGCTAAAAATAAAAAATCGTGAATTTATTTATTACGTGTGCAGATTTGATAGGCAGTTCACACTACAAGAAAATTCATAAATTGCTACGGAAAGTTACTATGAAATAAAAACCCGTTGCTATTTTACTACGGAATACGCTACGAAACGACTTGTCGTAGCTATTTTGCTATATAAATGGTTAGGAAATTGCATTTTGTAGCTAAATCTTAAGTAGCTACATAAAGTTGTTATATAATCTAAATTTATAGTTATTTTACTACGGAATATGTTACCAAATGGTTGGTTGTAACTAATTTGCTACGGAAATGGCTACGGAATTGCATTCCGTAGCTAAATCTTGAATAGTTGCTACGGAATTAAAATCCGTAGCTAGTTTACTACAAATAATGTTACAAATTTTTTGGTTGTAGCTAGTTCTCTATGAAATTGTTACAAAATCCATGTATGTAGCTAGTTGGCTACATAATTGGCTACGAAATAAAAATACGTAGCTAGTTAGCTATGGAATTGGGATCCGTAGCTATTTTGCTAGGAAAATTTGCTACAAAATAAAATTTTGTAGCTAATCTATTATGGAACTTGTTACAAAAAGGTGAATTTACAAAATAGCTACGAAATCAAAATCCATTGGTATTTGGCTACGGAAAATTCCGTAGTCAAGTAGTTATGAAATATGTTTTCGTAGCAAATATTAAAAATACACAATTATCTTTGAAAACTCAACAACAAAAATAAAATATTATTTTTAATTGCTTTGAAAATTTAATTATAATATAATTTCTGCATTATAAATATTTTGTAATTTTTAGATGTTGATGACATTCATTTGCTAATTTTCGTATAATAATATTATCCCCATATTTTTTAGGCTTTGAAAATTATTACTCCTAAATCAAAATTTATTTACCTCAGTCTTGTACCGGCTTTTTCTAAAAAAAAAATTGTTTTATTTTGGTTTTTTAGTAAAAAAAAAAAGAAAAGAGAAAGAATCCTTTGATGAACTTGAGCCATGACGTTTGTTTCAATGTTTTATTAAGGGTAAATTAGTAAATCCACACAAATCTACTTCCTACCAACCCCAAATTAGAGGTGTCCCGTTCAAACCCATCGTCGTCGGACGCCGATCGCATCTCTCCCTCTCTCAACTTGCCGCCGCTGTTGCTCAGCTACCCATCACGTCGTCGTTAAAATACCAGAGGAAGCTATTTGGTAAAAATACGCCAAATGTGAAACTGGGTAAAATTTGCCACTTCGCATAAACTGTAGGGATTCGAATAGAAAATTCTGCGTACTTCACAAAACTTTACTCCTATTGCGAAAGTGGGTAGTAACTGCCAAAACACTGAAACTATAAGGACCATATGCAAACACTTTTCTTTCTTCGCCAAATTTGTTACTAGATGCGAATGAACAAACCACACAGCAGTAGCAAAGCAAAGCATCAACAACCCCAATAGCTGATCGTAGATGCGAACTCAATTTTGACCCGAAGTATAAGCATTCAATGCGAAACCCGATCGTCCCCAAGGAATTTAACGTCTCTGCTGTGAACAACCAAAATCAGTTGAACCTTATTTGACTCCAAAAAGTCAAATCCAAATCGAATTCATCAATTCGTTCATATAAGCGAACTGAACACCATGTTAATCGATTTCTCATTCTCCCTACACATATCGAAATCAACTCCGTTCGTCCCAATACAAGCATCTTTTCAAGCAAATCTAAAGCTCCTGGGGATTTCGCATTCACCAGGTAACATTCTTCTCTCTTCTTTTTGCTCTATTTTCTCGTTCTATCATCCAATGGATCAGAGGATATTGATCTCTCCATTAGATTATTCAACATAAATAAGTCATAAGTTTCTTATTTGCTCAAATTTATTTTTTTTGCAATCGATTATCTACTTGCAATGCAGATTTGGTTGAACAGTTCTTAACTTTTATGTGGTAGTGGAGAAAATCAATCGATTGAGTCAAATTGTTTGCCAATTTAGTGGTTTCACGCTTGATTGCTGAGAAAAAATATACAATTTTTGATCGGCATTTACATGAACCAATTTCTAATTAGTGATGACATTGCTCTTGATTATAGTTCCTCTGCTTGGAATATCGTATGTCTATTCGAGATTTGTGATTAGTTTGTTTGATTATAGTCTTCTGAGATCTTTTACCATGTTTATTCGTCAAATCAATGTCTCTTGGACTTGTAGCTATTTTTGTACTACATTCACCATTCCTAACTAGAGTCCATTTATGTAATTTGTGAGGATACCTGTGATTTTTTACTTCTTATTTTGGGATGATTATTAGGACTCCAATTGTAAGGGAGTATTAGAATTAGGGAGCATTTTGTGAATTCATTAATGTTGTGGTAGCACAAGATGAGCCAACAACTGATGATTGGGTCATGTTATGACCAAAGTCCCTCTGTAGGAAGTTTCTGAAAGGGCTAATCTGATTCTGATCATCATTAGTTTTGAAACAAAGATCAACATCCATGTTTTGAAAACTCTGGTGAGCAGTTGAGACATCCAACTGATTACTTCCATTGCTTTCCATTTCTGTCAATGCAAGTAAATCTATATGAGTCGATAGTTGTTTGTTCCTGTGCTCATGTAATCATCAGACCCTGCTCAAGCATTGTGAATTATACACAATAATGGGTAATAATTGCAATACTGAGCTTCATAGGTTTATGCAGTAACTATGCTTTTGTGTGGTACATCACATTACAAACACCTCACTTATATTTTCTTTTTTACCTTAAACACATTTTTAACGCACTCATTATCTCCATTCTTCATGAATATGGTACTATAATCAACATTGTTTTGTATTATCATTCTAGAACCAACCGGAGAAGAAGCACTAAATTCTTAATTAACCTTTTAGTGATTGAAACATATTAATGTCTCCCATATGGAGTTGGTAAAGGGTTAATCTTATGATTCTAAGAGGCAACAATAAACTGATTTCTTAAATAAAGTCTGCAACAATAATACATGTTCTTGGTCATTCACTCATGCCGGTAAGATTTATGTTCTCCGTAAATTAAAAGATGTTTGAGGACAATTTAGTAATTTTGCTTTTTTTTTTTTTTTTTTTTTTTTTTTTTTTTTTTTTTAACTTTCTAGATGAAATTTGTCATGTCTATGTTTTAAAATCTACTCACATGGAAAAAGGAAAAAACATAATTTTGGATGCAAAAACAGATTACCCAGTAGCCTGTAATGTTATGGTATTTATCTTCCTTAACATATCTTGTGTAAAAAACATATTTTTGTTGTTTTATTTATTTATTTTATTTAATATGCTTTTTGTTACAAGGAAACTCTTCTTGTTCGTGAAGAGTTGCTGCAAAATGGTGATGTTAATGAACTTCTCATTGAACTTCAAACTAAAGGCATGATTTTTGCTCTTTTAATGTTCAAATTGTGGGAAATAGCCTTGTACTTTAGTCACACTACTAAATAGGCAACATACTTTTTCTTTTACCCACAATGGAATAGGGATACATAAAAGAAGTTGTGGTTGATGAAGATCGGTCTGAGTGGGACCGATTACAATGTTGAGGTAAACACATTTTTTTATTTATAAAATTGAGTTCATTTGCAACAAAATCAACGTAAGATGGAGATCTAATTTTTATATAGTTTCTTTGTTTGTAACAGAAAAAAAAGAAAATCAAGAAAGTTATTGAGAAGTACTGGAAGTGGGATCTCACTAACAATACACAACATATATGGGTAATTTACAAATCATTGAATTTAAAGTTTATGTTTTTAAAATAATATTCAAGTTTTTTGGATATATGTAACGTTTTTTTTTTTTTTTTTTTTTTTTTTTTTTTTTTTTTTTTTTTTTTTTTTTTTTTTTGCAGCTTAGAAATCCTAAAAAAGTTATAACATAGGAATATCATGATATCTACAAGAAGACGATTAATGAGTACCTAGAATCTAAGACTATATGGCAAATGTGTCTTCAATTCATATGATTTTGATGGAAAATTGGTAAGATTAATAGCAATGTACTTTTGCGGGATAAAATAATTTATTTTTTTTATTTTTACTTTTAACCGTTTTCTTTTTCTTTTTATATTTTCTTTAGCTTCCACGGTACCTAAGTTTTGTGACACGTGTTATTGACTCCAATGATCTTCCCTTTAATGTATCAAATGAAATCCTCCAAGAAAGTGGTACGTGTTGTAAGTGCATTTATATTTTGATTTATTTGATAAAATTGTCAAGTATAATTACAAAAATGGTTATTTATGTTTAGCTATGGAATTACAGTTCCGTAGCAATAATAACTACACTTACAACACGTACCACTTTCTTGGAGGATTTCATTTGATACATTAAAGGGAAGATCATTGGAGTCAATAACACGTGTCACAAAACTTAGGTACCGTGGAAGCTAAAGAAAATATAAAAAGAAAAAGAAAACGGTTAAAAGTAAAAATAAAAAAAATAAATTATTTTATCCTGCAAAAGTACATTGCTATTAATCTTACCAATTTTCCATCAAAATCATATGAATTGAAGACACATTTGCCATATAGTCTTAGATTCTAGGTACTCATTAATCGTCTTCTTGTAGATATCATGATATTCCTATTTTATAACTTTTTTAGGATTTCTAAGCTGCAAAAAAAAAAAAAAAAAAAAAAAAAAAAAAAAAAAAAAAAAAACGTTACATATATCCAAAAAACTTGAATATTATTTTAAAAACATAAACTTTAAATTCAATGATTTGTAAATTACCCATATATGTTGTGTATTGTTAGTGAGATCCCACTTCCAGTACCTCTCAATAACTTTCTTGATTTTCTTTTTTTTTCTGTTACAAACAAAGAAACTATATAAAAATTAGATCTCCATCTTACGTTGATTTTGTTGCAAATGAACTCAATTTTATAAATAAAAAAATGTGTTTACCTCAACATTGTAATCGGTCCCACTCAGACCGATCTTCATCAACCTCAACTTCTTTTATGTATCCCTATTCCATTGTGGGTAAAAGAAAAAGTACGTTGCCTATTTAGTAGTGTGACTAAAGTATAAGGCTATTTCCCACAATTTGAACATTAAAAGAGCAAAAATCATGCCTTTAGTTTGAAGTTCAATGAGAAGTTCATTAACATCACCATTTTGCAGCATCTCTTCATGAACAAGAAGAGTTTCCTTGTAACAAAAAGCATATTAAATAAAATAAATAAATAAAACAACAAAAATATGTTTTTTGCACAAGATATGTTAAGGAAGATAAATACCATAACATTACAGGCTACTGGGTAATCTGTTTTTGCATCCAAAATTATGTTTTTTCCTTTTTCCATGTGAGTAGATTTTAAAACATAGACATGACAAATTTCATCTAGAAAGTTAAAAAAAAAAAAAAAAAGCAAAATTACTAAATTGTCCTCAAACATCTTTTAATTTACGAAGAACATAAATCTTACCAGCATGAGTGAATGACCAAGAACATGTATTATTGTTGCAGACTTTATTTAAGAAATCAGTTTATTGTTGCCTCTTAGAATCATAAGATTAACCCTTTACCAACTCCATATGGGAGACATTAATATGTTTCAATCACTAAAAGGTTAATTAAGAATTTAGTGCTTCTTCTCCGGTTGGTTCTAGAATGATAATACAAAACAATGTTGATTATAGTACCATATTCATGAAGAATGGAGATAATGAGTGCGTTAAAAATGTGTTTAAGGTAAAAAAGAAAATATAAGTGAGGTGTTTGTAATGTGATGTACCACACAAAAGCATAGTTACTGCATAAACTTATGAAGCTCAGTATTGCAATTATTACCCATTATTGTGTATAATTCACAATGCTTGAGCAGGGTCTGATGATTACATGAGCACAGGAACAAACAACTATCGACTTATATAGATTTACTTGCATTGACAGAAATGGAAAGCAATGGAAGTAATCAGTTGGATGTCTCAACTGCTCACCAGAGTTTTCAAAACATGGATGTTGATCTTTGTTTCAAAACTAATGATGATCAGAATCAGATTAGCCCTTTCAGAAACTTCCTACAGAGGGACTTTGGTCATAACATGACTCAATCATCAGTTGTTGGCTCATCTTGTGCTACCACAACATTAATGAATTCACAAAATGCTCCCTAATTCTAATACTCCCTTACAATTGGAGTCCTAATAATCATCCCAAAATACGAAGTAAAAAATCACAGGTATCCTCACAAATTACATAAATGGACTCTAGTTAGGAATGGTGAATGTAGTACAAAAATAGCTACAAGTCCAAGAGACATTGATTTGACGAATAAACATGGTAAAAGATTTCAGAAGACTATAATCAAACAAACTAATCACAAATCCCGAATAGACATACGATATTCCAAGTAGAGGAACTATAATCAAGAGCAATGTCATCACTAATTAGAAATTGGTTCATGTAAATGCCGATCAAAAATCGTATATTTTTTCTCAGCAATCAAGCGTGAAACCACTAAATTGGCAAACAATTTGACTCAATCGATTGATTTTCTCCACTACCACATAAAAGTTAAGAACTGTTCAACCAAATCTGCATTGCAAGTAGATAATCGATTGCAAAAAAAATAAATTTGAGCAAATAAGAAACTTATGACTTATTTATGTTGAATAATCTAATGGAGAGATCAATATCCTCTGATCCATTGGATGATAGAATGAGAAAATAGAGCAAAAAGAAGAGAGAAGAATGTTACCTGGTGAATGCGAAATCCCCAGGAGCTTTAGATTTGCTTGAAAAGATGCTTGTATTGGGACGAACGGAGTTGATTTCGATATGTGTAGGGAGAATGCAAAATCGATTAACTTGGTGTTCAGTTCGCTTATATGAACGAATTGATGAATTCGATTTGGATTTGACTTTTTGGAGTCAAATAAGGTTCAACTGATTTTGGTTGTTCACAACAGGGACGTTAAATTCCTTGGGGACGATCGGGTTTCGCATTGAATGCTTATACTTCGGGTCAAAATTGAGTTCGCATCCACGATCAGCTATTGGGGTTGTTGATGCTTTGCTTTGCTACTGCTGTGTGGTTTGTTCATTCGCATCTAGTAACAAATTTGGCAAAGAAAGAAAAGTGTTTGCATATGGTCCTTACAGTTTCAGTGTTTTGGCAGTTACTACCCACTTTCGCAATAGGAGTAAAGTTTTGTGAAGTATGTAGAATTTTCAATTCGAATCCCTACAGTTTATGCGAAGTGGCAAATTTTACCCAGTTTCACATTTGGCGTATTTTTACCAAATAGCTTCCACTGGTATTTTAACGACGACGTGATGGGTAGCTGAGCAACAGCGGCGGCAAGTTGAGAGAGGGAGAGATGCGATCGGCGTCCGACGACGATGGGTTTGAACGGGACACCTCTAATTTGGGGTTGGTAGGAAGTAGTAGGGGTGAGCAAAAACCACACCGCAACTAAAAATAACCGCAAAAACCCCATAAACCGCAACCGAAAAACCACAACCACAATAAAAACCGATGGTGAGGTTTTCTGTTTTTCAAAAACCGCAAATTTGCGGTGCGGTGCGGTTATTAATTTCCAAAAACCGCAAAAAAACCGCACCGCACCGCATATATTATATACAGTTTTTTATCAATAATTAGTTTATTAAATATTAAAAATAAGACAAATTTCATGAATGAAAAACAGATAAAATACTAGAAGACAAAAGTGTTGGTTTTTTCTTATGTTTAACTTTGAAAAAAGGATGAAATTAGACAATTTTAAGATATTTATTGTTAATTACTATTGATTTAATGTTTTTAAGATATTAGTTGTTTGTGGTTTAAGTTAAATAGTTAATTGTATTATACCTTATGGTTTTTATTATTATTACAAGTAATATGTTTGAACTCTTAAAACTATTTGAGCTCTAAACTATGGTTAAAAACCACACAAAATAACCGCATCAAATCCATGCGGTTAATAACCGCAACATAGAAAAAATAAAACCGCACCGCAAAAATAACCGCTTAACCGCACCGCAAAAATAACCGCACCATGCGGTTTTGAAAATGAATTAACCGCATTTGCGGTTAGTGGTGAGGTTTTGGCTAATAACCGCACCGAACCGCACCGCGCTCACCCCTAGGAAGTAGATTTGTGTGGATTTACTAATTTACCCTTAATAAAACATTGAAACAAACGTCATGGCTCAAGTTCATCAAAGGATTCTTTCTCTTTTCTTTATTTTTTTTACTAAAAAACCAAAATAAAACAATTTTTTTTTTTAGAAAAAGCCGGTACAAGACTGAGGTAAATAAATTTTGATTTAGGGGTAATAATTTTCAAAGCCTAAAAAATATGGGGATAATATTATTATACGAAAATTAGCAAATGAATGTCATCAACATTTAAAAATTACAAAATATTTATAATGCAGAAATTATATTATAATTAAATTTTCAAAGCAACTAAAAATAATATTTTATTTTTGTTGTTGAGTTTTCAAAGATAATTGTGTATTTTTAATATTTGCTACGAAAACATATTTCATAACTACTTGACTACGGAATTTTCCGTAGCCAAATACCAATGGATTTTGATTTCGTAGCTATTTTGCAAATTCACCTTTTTGTAACAAGTTCCATAATAGATTAGCTACAAAATTTTATTTTGTAGCAAATTTTCCTAGCAAAATAGCTACGGATCCCAATTCCATAGCTAACTAGCTACGTATTTTTATTTCGTAGCCAATTATGTAGCCAACTAGCTACATACATGGATTTTGTAACAAGTTTCATAGAGAACTAGCTACAACCAAAAAATTTGTAACATTATTTGTAGTAAACTAGCTACGGATTTTAATTCCGTATCAACTATTCAAGATTTAGCTACGGAATGCAATTCCGTAGCCATTTCCGTAGCAAATTAGTTACAACCAACCATTTTGTAACATATTCCGTAGTAAAATAACTATAAATTTAGATTATGTAACAACTTTATGTAGCTACTTAAGATTTAGCTACAAAATGCAATTTCGTAACCATTTATATAGCAAAATAGCTACGACAAGTCGTTTCGTAGCGTATTCCGTAGTAAAATAGCAACGGGTTTTTATTTCATAGTAACTTTCCGTAGCAATTTATGAATTTTCTTGTAGTGATAGAACTTAATTGAACACATCAATTGAGTCCTTACCGGGCCCGACACATAAGTCAAAACAAAATCATCAAGGGGCCCAATATATCGTTGTTGGGTCAAAAATATGGTTTATACTTTGCTTTTCTAGGAAAATATATTTTTCTATAATGTAATATGTAATTTTGTGGCTGTGTACGGCCGTACACATGTGTACGGCCGCACACCCTGTGTACGGCCATACACAAGGTGTGCGGCTGTACACACGTGTACGACTGGTGTCTCATATATATAAGGTGAGGAGTCATGTGAGTGTATGGCTAGAAGAGAGAGAAGGAGAGGAGCATATTGTAGAGAGAGAAGAATAGTGTGAGAGAGAGAATCTTATGTGTTGGAGCATCATTCATATCATTGAATACATCACAAGATTCATATTCTTATTCTTCTCATTCTCTTCTTTTTTCATCTGACATCATCCAATTGATTGAGATTCCGCACTATAAATTGGATTTGATTGATACATGAGCAGATCAGGGACTTACAATTGGTATCAGAGCTTGGATTGTATCAATCAATTTTGTCAGATCTAGAGCTTATTTGATCTTATTTTGAAAAGATTTTTGCATTTTTGGATAGGTCTCTGAAAAATAAGGAGGGTTTGTTCTTTGCATTTTTCATAAAAACGAGTTTTTGATCGAGTTTTGGAGCAAAAAGGGGTGAAAAACGTCGTTTTTTCGCGAATATGTTGAAGGTGTGCAGCTCGCACGTGTACGGTCGGAGCTTGCAGTTCTCGCCTTGGATCTTGTCCTCGCATAGGATCCGAAGTTCGCACCACGTCTTACTAAAAAAAAAATATTGAAGCGATGTTGAGGGTGACGGGGATCAAACCCAGGACCTCTGGTTGACCAACACAATGCTTTACCAACTCGACTAGAGGACACTTTGTTTCACTCCTTCGAAATTTAATTCAAAACAAGTCCCTCTCGGTTCCAACTTTCGCATTTTGTCAATTTCAGCCCAAAATCAATTTCCTTTTATTTTTAAATTCTTTTTCAACCCAAAAATTTTAGTTTTTAATTTTTTACTTTTAATTTTGACTTTTTACTTAAAACTTTGAATTTGACTTTAAAGTTTGACCTTTGACTTTAAAATTTGACTTTCTCGTTTGACTTTTAAATTTTCAAATTTAGATTTTTGGTTTGAATTTTAAGTTTGACATTTCAAACTTGACTTTTAAGGTTGACTTTCTCGGGTTTCAAGTTAAAGGGCAATCAAAATATATAAAAATAAATAAAAAAATATAAAATATAAAAAAAAATATAAAAAAATGAGTTCCTTAATCATTCCGATCAATGAAGTTTTATGTACTCCATCTTGTGAAACTATTATTAAATTTCTCCGAGATCAAATCGATTT
Source organism: Lactuca sativa (assembly GCF_002870075.4). NCBI lineage: Eukaryota > Viridiplantae > Streptophyta > Magnoliopsida > Asterales > Asteraceae > Lactuca > Lactuca sativa. Next base: position 161,043,307 of record NC_056627.2, on the reverse strand, counting down.
ATTAAAAAGAGAAAACGAGGACCTCAAATACGAAAGCTATACCCTTAGGAAATGTCAGAAACCTCTAAAAGCTCAATTAGAGGCCAAGACTAAGGACTTTAGGAAATTACAAGAAGATTACAGTAACAAGTGTGAAAATTACGATCACATTAAGAAAAAACTTATTGTTGTAACTATAGAACTTGACGCTTTGAAAATTAAGTGTGGAAAAACAGATGTTAGTTCCAAATCGCACATACGTTCCCTACTACGCACAAGAATGGCAGAACGCCCACGGTGGGAGATTCTACAAAAGAAACCCCACAAGGTCACATTTAGACAATGGCGACTGGAATGCGCAGAAGAGCAAGAATTCAACTCCCAAGGCCAAGAATCAAAATCCCAAGGTCAAGAAGGGAATGTCGGGCAAGAATCCCAATCCAAGAGATGCTCTTGTGAAGCCAAAATCAAAGTCATCTCAACGATCAGCTTCAAGTTCAAAATCAAGTGCTGAGCCACCCATCGGATCGAAAAAGAAATGGGTTAAACACAACTACAAATGGGTTCCAAAGGCTCACTCTCCTAAATCTTCTAACGATTCTAATATTTCTTCATCTTCTGTTTGTGATAAACAGGATATGTCATGAGAGAAAGTAGCTTGCGTTGATGACAAAGGTCGACCCAGTTTCAAAATGGACTGGGTTCCAAAGACCAACTGATCCTGCTCTGTGTCGGAGCAGCCATGGAGGCTTATCATCAGACTTCAGTTTGTTGGTAGTGGCTGTTCCAGGCACATGATAGGGGACATCTCTCCACTGTACAACATTCAGACCTTTGTTTGAGAGCATGTGTCCTTTTGCGGGAAAGGAGGAAAGGAAGAGATCACAAACGGGGTTAGTGCTTAATGACATGAAAAATTTCCGGATCTATTCTGAGATTATGCGTGTTGTTCTCAGACCTTCTGGATGCAAATTCAATCGGTGAATTACGGTTTGCGTTTTGCTCTCTTTATATTCCTGAGTTTATCTTACACTGATTCATTTCAAAGATAATTTTTCATTTTCTTATAGTTTTTCTTTAGTAGGTGTTGTTTGGGAAGTGATATCAAGAAAGTGATAACGGGCAATCTAAAACATGTGTAAAGGACTGAATCTGAATTGTCTAAACTCTGTGTTCAATGTGCTGGTAGGCACGAAGGATTTAGCAATGTAGATTTAGATAGGATTGTTTGGACTGACCATACAACGCTCGGGTAGATTGAGCAATGAGATAAACACGGGAACCCACGGGATAAACTAAATTAATACGCATCTAGAACAGTGGTTCCACTTTTCTTTGATGTACGGACTTATGTCCTTAATTCTTGTTCTGATAGGGCGACTGGGGGTTCAGATAAAGTAGGTCTGTAGGAAATTATTTTCTTGCTTTCTATCTGTTAGTCATATGTTGCTTCCTATGCGTGATTGGAAGAGATCTGACCTGGAATGCAACATATGCAACTCTATTTCTATGCACCTCCTTATTTATGAAATTCTTTCTATCTGTTAGACACATGCTGTCTCCTCTGAGTGATTGAAACATATCCGACCTGGAGAATATGCAACATTTTACCTCTCAATCCCTCTATCTCTGTTTGTCATATGTTGTCCCCTCTACGTGATTGAAAGAGATCCGACCTGGGACACAACATATGCATCTATCTCTAAATCTGACTTCCTCCTTAATAATTGTTTACTCACCTAAAGTAAGGAGTCCTTAGGAAGTTCTTGATAACCAGGGTATATCGGAAAGTGGGGAATACGTTCTAGTGCAACTAAAATTGAACCATTTAGAGGTTGCCTGTAGATCTCACTGCTTAATTTAAGTGGACAACAATATCCGTGGTCGTCGTCAGCTAAATAGTTTATTTAGAAAAGTTTATAAATATTCTTCGTGTTTAAGTGGACCACAATACCAACAATTGACCAGATCTATTATGAAGGTGAAGGTACTGATAAACAAGTTAAGGCTGTCTCACAACTTTGATCCCAAATATTTTTCTTTTTTGTTAAATTTGTTCATAATTTTCCTCTATGCACAAATTTAGGGGGAGAATTAAAAAAAAATCAAACAAAAATAAAAAAATAATAATAAAAAATCCAAAAATAGTGTTGTTTCTATTTTATTTATTGTTCAGAAAAATCAAAAATCAAACATCCAAAAATATTTTTGTTTCTACTTTATTTTTTCAGAAAATATGAAAAATCCAAAAATATTTTGTGCTAAGTTTTCTTTTAGTTTTGTTTTGTCTTGAAAAGTGAATTTAGGTGTAGATGAGACTCATGGAAACTATATTGAGATTTTCTGAGCCAAGGCTTCATCCGTGATCATCGAAGAATTTTCATTCGAAGGAGTAAGAAATGAAGATTATTCTTCCAACATTCAATTTGTCAACCCCAGAAGCAAGGTGAAGCTGTAATTGAAGATTATGTGACAGATTGCATTGAAGCCTCCTCAATTAATCTGCTGCTATCTATAAACGTGTTGAAGTGATCCAGAAGATTTGTTCTCTCTGATGTTCTCTCTGAAGATTCTCAAGCTGAAAGCGCCATCTTTCAAGAATCTCTACAAGAAGCCTCATCACCCAATGTGCGTTAAATGTCAAATTCTAAAGAAAATCCCAACTGCTCAAGATGAATACATTCATTAAAGATTCATCAAGTTCATCTTGACGCTGTGAAGAAATTGAAGATTAATGCTAAAGCCAAGCTCCCAATGAAGATTAATAAGAAAAGCCAGCTAAATTTTAGGGGGAGCTTGTTAGGTCAGTTAGAAAAGAAAGCTATAAACCAAGGGGGAGATTTTTGTGTCAAAAATATGGTTTATACTTTGTTTTTCTAGGAAAATATATTTTTCTATAATGTAATATGTAATTTTGTGGCTGTGTACGACTGTACACATGTGTACGGCCGCACACCCTGTGTACGGCCGTACACAGGGTGTGCGGCTGTACACACGTGTATGGCTGGTGTCTCATATATATAGGGTGAGGAGTCATGTGAGTGTGTGGCTAGAAGAGAGAGAAGGAGAGGAGCATATTGTAGAGAGAGAAAGTTAGAGAGAAGAATAGTGTGTGAGAGAGAATCTTATGTGTTGGAGCATCATTCATATCATTGAATACATTACAAGATTCATATTCTTCTTCTTCTCCTTCTCTTCTATTTGATCTGACATCATCCAATTGGTTGGGATTCCGCACCATCAATTGGATCTGATTGATACACAAGCAGATCAGGGACATACAATCGCTTTTAATCCTCTTAGGTTAAAAGGAACAGATAAACTTCGACTTATATGCGTGTGGTAGTTGGTAGTGGTGGTATTGTTTGGGTTTGACTTCTCTCAATATGTGAATTATTGTATAATAAATTGTATTAAATTGTGAATCTTATATACTAAATTGAGAATGGACCGTATTATGTTGTATATTTTATATAAATTTTGTGTTAAACTATGAATGAATGTATGAAAATAATAGATTGTAATTAATAGGTCTATTAAACTGTGAATATCGTATTTTGAACCGTTAATATGTTTTATATATTTTTTTAAAGATATCTATAGTTTAGAAGAGATAAAATTGCATTTGTCAAGATATAATTCTATTTTTTAAAATGTATTTTGTATATTTGACAAAAAAATATATGTATTCAAAAGTATTACCAGAGAAATGGAAGCTATAATGGTCGTTCTATTAAACTGTGAATACAACTAAAAAATCGTAGTAAATTTGTTATTAGTCTGACGGTAATCCAATGACGGTCCGACAATGGTCCAGTGGTGATCCAGAGGTGGTCCGATGCCAAGTGACAACTGTTTGTAAAGTAAGGTGGGAAAGAATTTGCTTAATATATTATTAGTGTTTGATTTATCTAAAATAGACCTAATTAAAACATTTAAAAAAAATGGTTCTTAGGGTTCTTAACCTTTTTGGGTTCTTATTTTAACCACTCGCTATATATATATAAAAAGTAACCAAACAAGATTCCTTAAGAAAAAATGGAAAATATTTATTCTTATGTATTAATGGATGTTAAAAACATGTCATATTTCAAAATAAAAAAACACTCAATGCATCGTAAATGTATCATTTACGATTCAAACATGTCATTTATGTAAGTTAACATTTTGGGTTAAGAATATAAGTATGTTGACGTATTTGGTTAAAAGTATAAGTGTGTTGTTATTTGGTTTAAAATTTTAGCATAACATCGAAACATAAAATAAAGCTTAGAATTCTACTCTCAATTTTTAATAGGGAAAATGACACAAATGTCCTACGAACTTTTTAGGGTTGACCCTTTAAATCCCTAAATTAATTTCATGGCTTTATAAGGGCACAAAATGGTGAGCAACCTGTGTTTTTAGTCCCCATTACCTGAAGTCGCAGGTTTAGTGTACCACATGTACATAGTCAGCCAAATAGTCAAACTTAAAGGGTTTAGTTTGCCATATGTACAATCTTTGATGCTCCTTTGTCTATTTTCTGATCATAAAACGTTTTGAGATCTTCCTCTAAACATGTATGGATTCCTCGAGACTTTTACCCACATTCAACCGTTATTAGTATCTTCATCGTCATGGACAACGATCTTGCTGAATTTCCTTGGCCTGAGACCGTATCGACTAGATTCTCGTTGAGGGTGATCGGTGGTTTGTTCCTAGGTCCTCCTCTAGTTGAAGACTTCAATTTCTATGTTTTTTTTTCTTCTGTAATTGGGGCTTCTACAAGGGAATTTGTGACCCTTGTAAATGGCTTCTTCAATTGGGGTTTCTACAAGACCTCCATCTTCGCCTTCTTGATTAGACCGTTTGGATATGAAGAGTAATGATTTGAAACTCTTGATTTGATGTTATGTTTGGTGGAACTGGTGGTTAATGTTACCAGATTCTGAACTGCAGAAGGCTTAAATCGACGTCCATGACCCAGATTCAAACTCTTAGGGTTGTGGATTTCTAAATCGATTTGGAGATTAGCAGGTTTGGTGTCATACCTGTTTTCCATTGCTTCCATGGTCTCAAAGATGAACCAGGAAGAGAAGAATCACTTGTCGGAGAAGGTAGAAGCACGCTGCTTCTCCCCTCGGTGGCGTTGACGGAGTTTCTCCATCCTGATATACCACTAAATCGGTTTCATTGAAGAGACAGTGATGTCAAAACTAAAAAAATTGTTTAACAACGCATAATGGGTGAGGGAGTTCTTTAATGATGAAGGTTTCTTGGTCAATTCCATAGTCAACATATATGTGGAGAGCTGGCAAAAATGTTACCGATTTACCCCTTCAATGTAAACAAACAAATGAAATACATATAACGGCTAGGGTTTCATATTATTATCAAAGAGAAGTACAAATACAATGAAAAGGAAAGACATAATATATAGACAAACTAATTAGGGTTTCCTAGCGGAAAGGCCCAATCATAAAACCCAATACAAAATAAAGCCCAAAATATTATTAGGTTAACATCCCCCTTCAAACTCACAATGCAACAGCAATAAGCATTGAGAGTTTGTCAGACAGAAAATGGAATCGAGGAGCAGTCAACGGCTTCGTAAGAATATCAGCAATCTGCAAAGAGGAAGGAACATAAGGAAGGGAGATAGTGCCCTTCTGGAGATGATGACGTGTGAAATGACAGTCAATCTCAATGTGCTTTGTGCGCTCATGAAACACTGAATTCTTGTCAATCATTATCGCACTCTCGTTATCACAATACAAAGGGGTAGGCTGAGAGATGTGAACGCCCATATCTGCAAGAAGCCATCTCAACCAAACAATCTCACAAGTGGCGATAGCCATGGCTCGATACTCAGATTCTGTAGAAGATCGAGAAGCAACATCTTGTTTCTTTCTTTTCCATGATATCAATGAATCTCCAAGAAAAACACAATACCCAGTAGTGGACTTACGATCATAAATATCACTATCCCAATTTGTATCACTATAGGCACGCAACTCAAGAGAGGATGAAGAAGGAAACATAAGAGTGCGGAACTGAGTACCACGTAAATATCTCAAAATACGAAGAACAGCTCCCCAATGAATAGTAGTAGGAGCAGTGACAAACTGGCTAACCACATGAACTGCATGAGCAATATCCGGTCTAGTGACAGTCAGGTAAACCAAACTCCCAACAATGGTACGATAAAGACTTGGATCTGATAATGGGACACCATCAGTTGGAGAGTACTTTGCATTACTCTCTATAGGCGTATCAACTGTTCGATTATCCGTGAGTCGTGCACGTTCAAACAAATCTGAAATATACTTCCTTGAGATAAAAGATAACCCTTTGGAGATTGAGAAACTTCAATCCCCAAGAAATAACGAAGTAATCCCAAGTCTTTCATAGCAAAACGGTGAGCCAAATCACGCTTTAAAGACTCTATACCATCATGATCATCACCAGTAATAATCATGTCATCGACATACAAGGAAAGAATAATCCGCCATGCATTCGTACATCGAATAAATAGAGCCGAATCATGGTTACTTGGTTGAAAACCAAGAGAAGTAATCACCGTAGAAAATTTCTCAAACCAAGCACGAGGGGCTTGTTTGAGGCCATATAAAGCCTTCTGAAGTCGACAAACTTCACCTGGTTGGTGAGCAATACCAGGGGGAGGAGACATGTATACTTCTTCATGAAGATCGCCATTCAAGAAAGCATTCTTGACATCCATTTGATAAATCTTCCATTGACGAATGGAAGAAACTGCAATCAAGGTGCGAACAGTCGTCATTTTTGCAACAGGGGCAAACGTCTCCTTATAATCCATACCATACTTTTGCGCGTACCCTTTCGCAACAAGTCTGGCTTTATAACACTCAACGGATCCATCAGACTTTGTTTTGATTTTATAAACCCAACAACAACCAATCGTGTGTTTTCCAGGTGGAAGCGGAACCAGATCCCATGTATGAGTCTGATAAAGAGATGCAAGTTCCTCAGCCATAGCGGTCTGCCAAAGGGGATCAGAAATGGCCTCTTTATAGGATGTTGGCTCAGAGAGACGATGTACATTAGCAATAAAAGAGGCAAAAGCCGGTGAGTAAGAGGAATAGACAAAGTCAGGAAGCTTTGTGGACTTCTTATTACGATAAGGTCTCGATGGAGGGGGGTCTTGATGATTTGTAGGGAGAGGATCAACGATAGGTGCTGGATCAGCCATATGTGGTGAATCAGCAGCAAGTGGTGGATCAGTGACATGTGGTGGATCATCAATGTCAATGCTAAATGGATCAATATCATAGAGCTCCTCTCGGGTTGCATCATGTGACTGAACAGGAATGCTATAGAATGGAATATGCTCCAAAAAGGTGACATTGCGAGATACATACAGTTTCTGATTTGAAGGATCATAGCACCGATAACCTTTCTGACCAATACCATATCCCAGAAAAACAGAAAGAGCTGATTTTGAAGACAACTTATCTCTCTCTACATGAGGTTTCAAGACAAAACATGTACACCCAAACACTCGTAATGAAGAATAATCTGGGAGTTGTCCAAACAAAATTTCATAAGGAGACTTTCCCGAAGTGTACACAGTAGGAATGCAATTAATAACATAAGTAGCAGTATAAACAGCTTCTCCCCAAAACATATTGGGAACTTGAGCAGAGAGTAGTAAGGATCTAGCAGTTTCTAGGAGATGTCGATGTTTTCTTTCTGCAACACCATTCTATTGAGGAGTGTCTGTACAAGATGATTGATGTATAGTGCCATCAGATGCCAATAATTGTTTAAAATCATTGGAGGTAAATTCTCCTCCCGGATCACACCGAAAACATTTTATGACAGCAGAGTGTTGAGTCTTGACAAGAGCTCTGAATTCAGTATATATGGTGAAAAAGTCAGACCTGCACTTCATAAAATAAACCCACGTATAACGAGTGTAATCGTCAATGAATGAAACATAATAGTTAGCTCCTGACTTGGAGGTTATTGGAGAGGGACCCCACACATCAGAATGCACAATATCAAAGGGAGCAATAGAACGAGTGACACTTTTATTAAACGGTAAAGCAGAAAATTTTCCCAGTTTACAACCACAACAATCAGAAATATCATCAAATTTCAAAGAGCCTAACACACCAGTGGAAACCAAAAACTGTAAACGAGATGCTGAAACATGTCCCAAACGAGAATGCCAAAGATAAAAAGGAGACGATGAAGGGTTTAAACGAAAAGACGACAAATCGACACTAGATGCATCAACATCAGCAACATGTAGCTGCTCCAAGACATAAAGCTCCCCAAGTCTACGGCCTATCCCAATCACCCTCCGAGACCGAATGTCCTGTACACATGAGAATGAATCAGAAAAGAAGACCCAACAACCAGATTTACACAACTGACTGACCGATGCAAGATTCAAAGCAAGTGTAGGAATGTAATACACATCTGTTAAAGATATATAAGGAGTGACAATAGAACGAACACCCTCTACTGACATGGGTGTAGCACTAGCAGACATAACAGAGACAGGTGTACGAGAAGATAATGAAGCAAAAGATGAAAAATGTGGTGACATGTGATGAGATGCACCAGAATCCAATATCCACAAGGATGAAGGAATACCTGACGTGTTGGATGAAGACAGACCTGAATGAGACATGGAAGCTGACATGGCAGTTGGATTGGTAGCTAAGAACTGTCTGAACTGCTCAACAATCTGTGGATCCAAGGCTGATGGTGGTGTGAAATCTGTTTCATTCTCAACTGAAGGTGTAGCAGCAGCATACTGTGCTGGCCTAAAAGACGAAAAAGAGGGAAGTGACTGTCCAGAAGACTTGTTCTGCTGTGAAGACTGAGAGTATGCTGGTGATCTTGTTTGTTGTTGATGTTGATTTCCCTTGCTTGTCAGTAAAGGACAATTTGCCTTCCAATGGTTTTTCTTCTTACAGAAAGCACACTCATCAAATGCAACTCTGGGACGATTTTGGTTTGAAGATTGGGGTCGTTGTGAAACAGCAAAGACAGCAAGAGTGGCTATCTTGGGAGCTTTGTCAGCATGGGACTTGATACGAGTTTCTTCAGCAATCAACTCGTGAACAACCGAATCAACAGTGGGAAGAGGTGTACGATGCAAGATTGATCCACGCAGACCTTCAAAATCTGAACGTAATGCCATCAAGAACTGAACCAAACGTTGCTCTTCCTTTCTATCAATATAAGGCTTAAAAGCCTTCAACACATCAGGTTCTGTAAGAGCTAACTGATCCCACAAATCCGACATAGCTACATAAAATTCCTGAACACTAAGATTGTTCTGTTGGAGGGCTCGAATATCAAACTCTAACTGATACTGCTTTGCAAAGTTAGACTGAGTATACAACCTAGCCAAGTGATCCCAAACCTCCTTTGCCGTGTCATACTTCGCCAACTGAGTACCAATAGACTGGATGACAGAATTATTAATCCAAGTAATGATCTTGGAGTTATCAGTCTCCCATGAATCTAGTAAGGTTTCATAATTAGCGGCCTTCTCGTCTGTTGGTTTCTTCTTGTCACCTGTAACAATCCCCCACATAGTCTTGCCCCGCAAGAAATTTTTCATAACATAACTCCAATAGGCATAGTTTTTGCCATCAAGTTGAATACTAATGGACTGAAGAGAATCATCTCTTGGGGCCATATTTCAATATCAGTCAAATAGTAAATACGAGTAGTAGCAAAAAATGATTAAGATCTCGAAATCAACAAAGCTAGACGAAAACGAAACCCTCAAAACCGACAAACGAACAAATCAAACCAAACCAAATACAGAAACGAGCAAAAAGGCATACCCCAAAATTGCAAATGGTGACAATGAACAGTACACATGAATAGTGCTGATGAATAGTAACCGTGAACAGTACTCGGCGGTGAACAGTGTCGATGAACAATAATCAGTGAATAGTAACCGCGTGATGAACAGTAATCGGTGAACAGTAACCACGCGATGAACAGTGTCGATGAACAGTAATCGATGAAACAGTAACTCGGTGAACAGTAATCGCATGAAATTATGGGAACATAATATTATTTGCAAATACAAGATACATTTACAAACATTGAATTTACCGTTTTGAGTAAGTTTAAATTGGTACAAATCCTTTCTTTTTTAGGCTAGAGGGAGTGGTGCCACACTCCCTCATTTTGCCATACTCCTTTACCACACTCAATGAGTGGTATACCATCAAGAGAAGAAAGAGAAAGAAGAGAGAGATAGAGAAAGGGAGAAAGAGGGAGAGAGAAAGGAGCGCTCCAAAGAATGGCCGCACACCTCAAACCGCATAGGGGGGGGGGGGGGTGTTTCTTATGCCATATAGGCACCATGTCATTCTTACCGCACTCCACTCCCTCAAGCCTTATGTGTTAAGAAGTCACGTATTTTTGAAAGAGTTATGTTAATAATGTAAGTAAAAAGGGAAATTAACGGCTAATATGACATCATTTATATAACCTTTTTTTAATGGAAAATTAACGGCTAACATGACATCATTTTTATAACCTTTTTTTTATTATGATAAGTATTATGTTGTTTTATGTACATTTCTTAGATAATAAGAAATAAGACTAATGATTATTATTATTATTAATCAAAACCTAAAAATAACCAAAATCATAGATGATATTAAACATAAAAAAAATGATTACAGTTTGACAATAGAATGTTTGTTGTTGCTCAATACACATGAGACAACACTACCTCATAAAACTACAAGCATGGTACTAATATAGTGGGGAACCCAATTTTTCGAAGTTTAAAAGGATGCTTCTTCAAAGAAACGCTAAAGATACACTCCATCATTGTTTACACTCTATATCAATCTTTATTCCAAAAAATTGACCAGAAAAAAAAGAACTGGCCTGATGAGTTTTCTGTAAAACATATAATTTTTTTAGTATGAATTTAAAGTAATACGAAATAGTTCAAAAATTAAAAACATTTATATAGTTACTGGTTTTAGGTTCTTTAAATGTTTTATCTTTCCAACATGTATGGTAACTAAAGAATATATATTTACATTATTAAAAACTCAAAATATTGATCCATTGATTTTATGAAGGTTCCAACAAATACATTAATTGCACCTTTCATTATTTTCTTTGATAAACAAACCAATGTAAGTGTGTCATTATTTTTATTAGGATAAATGCTAAAAATAGCAACATACTTTCAAATATTTGTCTTATCATAACATTACATACACAGACACAAACATACACAAAGCCATACACACATTACTTTTACAAGCTATATAATACATCAATGTACTTTCAAAGTATGATGCATTAATTAGAAAAAAGACAAAAGAATCTAGAATTTAAAAAAGTTTACAAATCAGAAATAACAATGAACATGAATCTTTTGTAAAAATACCATTTTGACTACATATTGGTCATTCTCGACCAACTTTGGACCAATTTTAACATATTTTGACAACAATTTTTTGAAAATGTCCTCACCACAGTTTAATAATTGTAACGTTTTCAAAATTTTAACTATTTTGACAACTCCTAATACTAATCATTGAAATTATAACATCTATTACAAAATATTAACAATAAACTTATTGTTTCAACATAATGGAGCATTAACGAAAATAAAATATTTAAAATATTGAAAGTAAAAGGAACAGAAAGAACTCCACGTACCTTGTTTTCCTAATCAAGCATACAGCCCTCCAATACCAAATTTTACAATAATCACGAAAGGTTAAGTGCACACATGTTTACTTCATCTACATAGTTATATATTCACGATCAAAAGATAATTCCTTGACATCATGAACCAATCATATAGAGGCTCTTCAGTTAAATCTCCACAAAATACAATAACAGACAAATTCATCTTTCTAACATCAAAAACCACTTCGAGTTTTCAATAAAGCAATTCAACTATATAAAACACACATGAATAAGAATCTTATGTAGTGTATATTAATATGCATCCTTATATTTAGTAACTTACTAAATAGTTAACGACATGAAGAACTTACCGCACTATAAGTGAAACTACATTATTTTATTTTTTGTGCCAATCAGCATAAAAAAAAGCCAACAAATCATAGCAGAGAAGCTGCATAAAACTAATGACATTTCATCGAACAGTTAGTGCATCTATATTATTGGTATTCAAGAATGCAACAAAAGAAAGATAGAAAATTTGGTTGTACCTCAAGCAACCATTTATCATTCATTACATCTTCCTTAACAATGGTTAGCCAATCGACATTCCTATTCTCTACATGACCTACAAAATCATCATTTTAAACTTTTAGGTTATGAAACCTTCAAGCTGCCTTACCCCTGCTTTAGCTTTTTCATATATTTCCTCTGCAGTTCGAAGCTAGAGAAAACATAACTAAGAGAATGTTAATATATGATAAAGTTAGAAATATAGTAAACCAAATAATAAGGACCCTGATGATTCTTTTGTCAAATAATAGAAAAATCGATGTTAGGGTTTACATACCAGAAGAAATGCATAAATGAAATGACCATAAACCTTGTGTCGCATGGTAAATTGAAATCCATATAAGAACCAAAAAATCAATGGATCAGTAAAAAGCATAGAAAGAAAAAAAATTGAGATATTTCTCGTGAACGTAGAAATTAATATAAAAAATCAAACCCAAATGTAACCAGATTTTCTTTTAAAAAACCTCAGAACATTTATGGAAATGGATTTTCATGGTTTAATGGTAGAACATAAAACAATTAAAGAAACTTTAACTATAAAAAAACTCAAAAGAAGATCCAAAACAGAATAACCTCTACAAAAGGGAGATTAACAAAAGGGAATAATAATTATTATAGCCTTAATCTTGAACCTCTTTTTAAGTTGTATTAGAAATTTCTTCATCAAAACTAAAAGGAACAGAAGAAAACAAAACATAGTTGATTTAAAATATGATCTATAGGGAAAAAAACCTTAAAATCAAACCCACAATCGTACCTGGACTCGATGAATCCGCCTTCGAAACTTCGAGGTGTCGTTAGATGTCAGATGGAAGTCTAAGATGAGCTTAGCAGCGATGATGCAAAGATGGTGGGTGTAGCAGATGATGAAGAAGCTAGGGTTTCGACGGCATGGATATTAGAGGAGATATGAGGAGAAACAAAGAATTCTAATTGATTATGAATAGAAATAATGGGAGGATGAGTTCTTAACAGATAAAGTGATAATGGAACCGAATTTAAGAACAATGTTTTTGACTCGTTCTTAACAGATAAAGGAATCTCGCATAATTTTTCTTCACCACATACACCGCAACAAAATGGTGTGGTTGATAGACGAAATCGTTCACTTTGCGAAGCAGCAAGAACGATGCTCACATATGCAAATCTTCCTCAATATCTTTGGGCTGAAGCAGTTTCTACTGCATGTTTTACTCAAAATCGTTCATTCATTCATCGGCGTTTCAATATTACTCCATATGAAATTATCAATAGCCGAAAGCCTAATGTCAAATTCTTTCATGTTTTTGGTTGCAGGTGTTTCATAATGAATCTCAAGGATAATCTTTCGAAATTTTAGTCAAAGGTTGATGAAGGCATATTCTTGGGATATTCACATAATTTGATTGCTTATCGAGTGTTGAACAAAAGAACGCAAAAAATAGAAGAAACGTTTAATCTCACATTTTATGTTAAAATAGTGAAAAATGCTTTGAGCAACATCCAATTATTAATAAATCAAATACTGAATCTATAAATGAAAATTCAATAGATTTTGATTATGATTTAATCTTTGGTGTTGCTGACAGGCCATCTGATGCAGAAGTTAATGCAATGGATAATCACATTCCTGAAGCATCGAAACACATTGATGATTCAAATTTAACACATGAAAGTTCAGATTTACTCTCAACGTCGAATTCTCCAAGAATTAGCGAAAGTATGATGAATGATCAAGTGGAGGGAGAGCACTTGAATTTGTCTTCTCAGATTGAGGGGGAGCATTCTTTTGAGGGGGGGACAAGAAGAATGAATGCAATGTTGAGGGGGAGAAAAATCATGATAATCATGTCTAGGGGGAGCAAATTGATATAAATATGTCAAATGGGAACCAAAATGAATTTCTTTATGATTCAGCTGATAATATTTCCACTACAGGATTAGAAAATGAAGAAATGTACGAAGATGCACCATTGGATTTTGATGTAGCATATCCACCACTAGAAAAATGGACAATAAATCATCCAAGAGAACAAGTCATTGGGAATCCACAAGATGGAGTTTTGACTAGAGGTCAAATTCGTGCAAAGAATGAGGTACTCAATGATCATCAAGAGTTTTGCATGTTTAATGTTTTTATTTCGAAAATAGAGCCAAAAACAGTTAAAGTTGCAATGGAACACTCAGATTGGGTTGTTGCTATGCAATCCGAACTTGCTGAATTTGAATGAAACAAGGTTTGGAGATTAATTCCTAAACCTGATGATGTTTCTATTGTCGGTTTAAAATGGATTTTCAAAAATAAAACTGACAAAGACGGTAATATTGTTCGAAATAAATCTAGGCTTGTAGTTAAATGTTATTCGCAACAAGAAGGCATCGATTATGAAGAAATCTTTGTCCCTGTCGCAAGACTCGAGGCTGTTCGAATATTTTTAGCCTAGGCAGCTCACAAAGATTTCGATGTGTTTCAAATGGATGTTAAATGTGCATTTCTCAACGGTGAACTTGAAGAAATAGTTTACGTTGAGCAACCTCCAGGTTTCGTAAATGAAGAATCTCCTAATCATGTTTATATCTTAGATAAAGCAGTTTATGGGTTAAAACAAGCACCAAGAGCATGGTATGCAACTCTTACCAATTTCTTAAAACAATCGAAATTTAAACAAGGATCAGTTAAATCGACATTATTTCGAAAGAAAGTTGGCAATCATCTAATGCTTTTTCAAATTTATTTCGATGATATTATTTCTGGCTCTACTGACCCTGCTTTGTCTAGTGAATTTGAGAGTTTGATGAAAAGCCAGTTTGAGATGAGTATGATGGGAAAATTTAACAATTTTCTCGGGTTAAACATTCGTCAAAGTAGAGAAGGAATTTTCATAAATCAAGAAAAATATACTAAGAATTTTCTTGAAAAGTTTGGAATGACAAATAGCACGAAACTAAGAGTGCCAATGGCGGTTGGAACAAGGCTTACACCTTCGTTAGACACACCTATTGTTGATCTTACATTATACAGTAGTATGATAGGTTCGTTACTTTATCTAACTGCAAGTCGACCTGATATCATGTTTTCTCTTTGTAATTGTGCTAGCTATCAAGCAAATCCAAGAGAACCACATTTGACCGTTGTGAAAAATATTTTTCGTTATCTTAAGGGAACAATTTCGTTAGGATTATGGTATCCTTGGAAATCAGGCTTTTTCATTCAAGCATACTCAAATACAGATTTGGGAGGATGTAATCTTGATCGAAAAAGTACAAGTGGAGGATGTCAGTTATTGGATGAGAAGCTTGTAAGTTGGCAATCGAAAAGGAAAACTTACGTTGCAATTTCAACTGCTGAAGCTGAGTATGTTGCAACTGTTGCTTGCACTTCGCAAATCATATGGATCCAAAGTCAATTGTGTGATTATGCAATCAACATGAAAAAGATTCATTGTATTGTGATTCACAAAGTGCTATACGCATTTGTCATAATCCAGTATAACATTCGAAAACTAAACATATTGCACTTCGTTATCATTTCATAAAATATCACGTGGAAGATGGAAATATCGAAGTTCATTTTGTAAAAACAACTGATCAACTTGCTGATTTTTTTACAAAATCATTGGACGAAAAATCATTTGTTAGAATTTTGACAGTTTTGGGAATGATTGATGGAAGTTCTGTTCCAGAACAAATTTCAAAAGAATGATAAGTTGATGTTGATGAAAATGTGTTGATTCAGAGGCAATAATGACTCATTCAGAGGCTGATAGTATTAACCGTTCAGAGGTTAATGTTCACACTCAGCACTTCGACGCTTCGTTTTCGACATCTGGGAAAGAAAATTTTCGTTAGTTTGGTACATTCTTAAACTTTTGTTTGTCTTTTAATTTCGAAAAATTTGAAAAGTACAAAAATATTTTTGTTATTTAGATTTATTTTTTATCAAATCAAAAATACCAAAAAGATTTTCTTTATTTTCAAACATATAAAAACCAAAAAGATTTTTGTTGTTTGTAGTTGGTTTTACTTGTTTCATGTAGATTCTAACGGATTCTATCAAGATTCATGCTTGCAGCTTTGGGGTCAGGTAATCTTTCAAAAATTTTGAACTAGTTAGGTTGTCCCTAGAAGCATGCTGCAGCATGTCGACCAAAGCCTCCTTTGACTCATTGTGTATTCTCCAAAGCCTTAATGAAATTTTTCATTACGAATTTTTTTTCCTAATCAGGCTGTATTCACAATAGTCCATGAGCTACCTTACTTTTCTCATATGAGTTAAGAGTTTACAGCTTGGTCCAAATATAACAGAGGTACAGAAGTTTCGAAAAACCAATCTTTTTCATCAAAAGTTTCTAACACGATCATACACTATGACTTATGTCTAATAGATCTTTGATCAAAACCAATCAAGATTTAGACATATCAAAGCTATGTGTTTATGATCCAGATTCATGAGACTGTGATGATGGTGAAACCCAATTCTTCATAAACTAATAAAAAGGAATTGACGGGGAACTAAGATCCAGATTTCACGAAACATTTGTTTCATTACCAATTTTTCATATACTCAAAATCATATTCTTTCGTTGTGAGTGGTCTTGATCAAATGTTCGAATCCCACGACATTTGTTTCCCAACAGGATCCAGCTAACACTTTTTATTTTTTGGAATATGATTTATGTATGAGTATCATTCATTTTCTTTGTCGCAAAAAATAATTTCCAAAGCATACTTGTCACTGACTACACTGGTCAAACAAGTAATTTCGATTACAATTTCTCACACTTATGTTGAGTGATGAAATGTAGTGGAAATTTTTAAACCGCCCATGTTGCCATACAAAAGAAGCCCTTCGATACTTCTTTACAAGTAGTCGATTGTAATTCACGGGAAACCACACAAGCTGTTGATTATCTCTCTTGATAATTAACGAAGCAATCTTGTCCCGGGATTTAACTGCCTTTATGTTGAAATTTTTTTTGACATCATAGATCTAAATTTTTTGTTATTTTGCTTCTTATCTTATTTTGTTGGCACACTTCACTCACAAAATCCTTGAGGTTCTGAGTACTACCAACTCAAGCTAAAGATATTGCAAGTCTGGCATATGACTTCGTTCCTAAGCCCAAAAACGAAAGAGCCTAACCTCCATGCTGAAGGTTTTCGATCTTATCCACTTGGTATATATTCACGAACAGGTTGATGTAATTGTTTGGCAACTAGGACCGTTTTTCAAGGTACTTTATCTGACATGACACTTATAACGGCTAGTGTTGCGCGTTTCAAGAACAAACGTGGCTTACTCTTTAATGAAACCGTTTGGAATTCCATTGGGGATATATATAAAAGGAAGTTATTTTATCCTTTTATAGTTACGTGTTCAAATTCATAGACGATCAAAAAGACCTAAAATTTCTCTGTTCTTCAAGAATTTTCTCAAAACCCTAATCAATGGCTGCTGCTCAAACCAACACTATTGAAGAAGTTGCATCCCAACCAATCATGAAGATTCAAAGCACCAACTGTCAAGTTGAGGCTGATGTTTCGTTGTATCCAGAAGAACTCAAGATACTGATTGTTGCTCTTTAACATTCAGGTCTTGCCACTGCTATGTTCAATGCATTTGATGTTCCGATGTCCTGGTTGTCAACGGTTGGTTAAACTACTACCTACACCAAAGCTCTTGATGTTGTAACATTCAGTCTGGTGAATGAAAGGAGGTTTCGTCTTACAAAGCGGATGTTTGCTCAAATTCAAGAAATTCCTAACCCGCCTTCATTCTACAAGGTATTAACTGATGAAATAATTTTTATGTTCAACAAGATGGGTCATCAGCCAACACTCACCAAGATCAGTGACTTCAAGAAGTCGGGTCTTCCTTGTATCTGGAACTTCTTGTTTGGAATGTATCTTCGTTGCTTAATTGGACGAAGTGTAGGGTTAAACAAGGGAAGATTGGAGGTGTATGCAATGGTTGCTGGTCTATATTATGATCTTAATGTTGACTATTCTACGCAACTGTGGAAGGAGTTCATCAAGAGTGTGGAAAAAATGAATGTGGTATAGGGGATTTCGTGTGCTCGATACTGGAGTTCGATACTTCAGTATGCTTATGAAAAGGAAGGTATTCAAGTTCCCATTGATGAAGCTAAATCAGAATTTATGAAGTATCACTTTCCGAAGTCAGTGGAAGATGATTCAGAGGTTTTCCCAAATGTTGCTAGGATTCCAGATGGTATGCTTAAGAAGATTAATCCATTAAACTCTGTCTTGGTGGCTTATTTGAAAAATGTAAAACCTTCACTTGAAACTGGTGTATTGTTACCAAGCAGTAATGAAGGATCATCAAAGAAGCCTAAGAAGTCCAATAAGGCTACTGATGAATTTATTGTTCAAGAAAGTCCCAATAGACTTAAGTCTAAGTCTCCTAAGAAGGTAATTGTTGAAAAGGAGAAAGTTTAGAAGAAAATTGAGAAGCCTAAGGAGAAGGTGATTACTGAGTCTTCGAAGGAGTTAATCCTTTCGAAATCGGGGGTTTTTAAGCGTCTAAGGAAGATGTCTCACAAATCACGAAACTCTTCTGATGATCAATCACCAATTGTTCGAAAGACACAGATAAACAATAGAGGGGTAATTATTCGTGATATACCAGCTCCAGTATCACCATCCTCGAAGAAAAGAAGAGCTGAGGGTGTGGCAAAGCATATTGCCAAAAAGAGAAAGAAAAGGAAGTTGGTTGTTCGTGTAGAATCCTCTGATAGTGAAATTTTCCCAAAAACACCATTGGGATCGAATTCTCCAAAACTACTATTACCACTAACCACTACATTAATTCCACCAACAACAATAACAAGTCCACTCGAAATTTTTCTTACCAAATCAATTATTGAGGAGGTTCCAATTTCTAACATTGTTGCAAACGTATCTGATACAGGTGCACTTGTTAATGTGAGTGTTGAAGAATCACAATCACTGATTACTCAAGGTATTCTCAATCCATCTCCTTTTGAACCTATTTCAATTGTAGATGTTTCACTTCCACCTTTTGTTACTATAGCTCAAACAGTGACCACCTCACCTATGTTCGAACAGATTCTACAGCAACCATTTACCACTCTTTTTCAATCTCAATCCACTAATCCACCAAAACGTAATTCCGATGATGAAACATATGGAGGATGTTTCAGAGGAACGTTTGATGATTTACAATTTGATTCAGAGAAGAGGATATACCAAATCACATGTTGATGCCTGGTAAGCAACTTAAAATTATGAACAGAAAACTTAACTATATTCTACAATTACAAGCTGATTCTAGAGCAAAGAACTCAGTTTCGGGAGTAAAAGTTGATGTTATGCTGAAAGAAGTGGAGCTCAGAATGCAGAGACAATTGGAAATTGTTGATAAAAATAACCAGTTGATGGTCAAGGCTCAGATTGATTTGTTTAACTCTAAAATCAAAGATCTTCATATGGTAGCAAAAGAACGTCATGTTCTTTTTGTTAAAGATGTCAAGACCGTACGAGAAGATGTCAACCGAAAACTTGAAGAGATGAAGGTTGAAGTCTTAAAAGAGATAAATGAGTTGAACTCAAACTATTCGATAATCAAGTCGAATGTTGACACCATAGCGGGTGCAGTCACAAAGGTTGTCGAATGGTATCAATCCTTAATTCCTAAGTTTGAAGCGAACGCTAATAAAGATGTTCAAAATTTTGACAAGATGGGAGCTTTAGTTGGTAAACTGAAAGAATTAGTGTCCAAAACTGCTCAAACTTCGTCCTTAACTCCTGAGTTTTTAACTCAGAAGTTACACGTTCTGGATCAAGCTATTTAAAAGGCCGTTGCTCCGATTTCGAAGTTTGCAAATATGTTACCTACTGGTGCCCCACCTGCTTTCACAGGGGTGCAAGGGGGAGAAAAAGAGAAGAAAGCTCAAGTGGTTAAAACTTCAAAAGTTTCTAAAGGAGGAGAAGATAAGCCTAAAACTGTTGAAAAGGTGATGTCTACTTAAGTTTCGACAAAGGTAATGTCGACTCAAATTTCAACTCCAATAGTTTTGAAGGTCAATACAACACAAGCCATCAAAACCACAACAAGACCTATAGTAAAAGGAATTGTGATTAGTTCAACAATTGAAGGAAAGAGTTCAAGTTCTTAAAAGCCAAATACTTCAGAAGCTGAAAAAGATAAAGGGAAAGAAATTTTGGTTAAAAAATCAAAGGAAGAGAAAAAGGCTGAGATAGAAGCTGAATTGGAGAAACAAAGGTAAATCCAAAGCATACTGAGGCTTCGTGAGGATGATCCACCAGAAATGGATAAGGGAGATCCTAATAAGTTACACAGTTATGAAAACATTGAAGCCAGAGTGTCATACAATCATATGTATGCATTCGAGAAGAAACCACGAAAGAGTTATTCAATTGAAAATTCCGATATGAATCAACTTGACTTTCCGGTTAACGAAATGATGTTCATAACAACTCAGTATAAGGTGATAGAGAAGTTCAAGAATGAAGATGACTTTCTTCATATGAAACTTAGGTTTCATGTTGTTATTAGAAAAGAACAAGATGAAGTTTGGTCACTCATCAAGATCACAAGGGTGTTAAGTATTTCAAAAGATGTGATGTTTGAGAACATGATACAGAACTTTTGTTATCATGTTGTTAGAGCGAACAACGTTTCTTGTGATTTCTCGGTTGCTGATTCCCCTCTTATGAACCTGAATGATCTTATTCAAGTTGCCCTAATTTTGAAAGACATGGATGCTTCACAACTTCAAGGAACCGATAAAGATGTTTTGGGACTTGGTCTTGGTCACATCAAAATCTTCATAGACAATTACTATGATTGTCTAGCTTTGACTGATGTCGAATTATCAGCTGCACTTGGGAAGGAAGTGAAATTGGCTATAGAAGTAACGAAGTCTCAAGCTGAACTGTACAAATATTCTGATGTGGAGATATGCTTAAAGCCATTGGGATTGGTATTTTCGGGAAAAGATAAGAAGGGGAAAGCTAAAAGATTTTTGTTTCAAGCAAATGAAGTGGAGAGGTATACTACAGCTCAATATCTGAACTTCATGGTTCGTATGAATAACTGCAAAAAGAATAATGATGGTGATAAAGCAGAGTTAAAGAAGGTTATGAGATGGTATACAGAGATTCGTAGAATGATACATTTTGCTGCACAAATTCTCTCCAATTGAGAAGTTCGACATTATTACTAATGGAGAGATTGTAAGGTCAAAAATATGTTGTAATATGTTGAAGTCTGTGTAACGCTTGTTTCGTTAGTTTTGTTATATATTTACCAAGGCATCTTTGTAACGAAGTCGAATGTTTAGTCCTTAGTATTTTTTGTACTTTCTGTCTTTTTAAAAATAGGAGTGTTTACTTAGTGAGACATGAGTTTTTCGTGAGTCTTATGTCTTATATTCTCTTGGAAAAAGTTTAACATCCAGAACGAACTTCTTTCCTTAAACCCTCGTAAGGTGTCAGCCAAGCGATTTTCTATTCTCGGAACATGGGTGAAGGTGATCTCCCTAAAGCGCTTGATCAGGTCAATGGCATAAAAAAAAGGAAGGTCTTTTTCGAGGAGGACCAAAAGGATGTTCCGTTTCCATTCCCAAAATTGTTAAAAAACAAGAATCAAAATCCTCTTGTGTAAAACGTTTAAAGTAAAATGAGCTAAATCAGATTCTATTTAGATCTCGTGTTCTTTGCTTGTTTACTCTGATTTTCATTCCAATACTCGATTATTCACTTCTACAAATACAAGTCTATGTTTTTTTTTTCGACTGAAGTTTTAACAATTAGCTTCATAATATATATGCATGTGGGGTCTATTTCTTGTAATGCTTTTGTTCCATGTTCCATATAAAAATGTCATATTAAAAAAAAACATGTATAGTACCTGTGGGATACAGCCGCGGCGATTATTTTCCTTTTGCCGGTTAGTTTCTGAAATGGGATTAGTTTCATTTTCGCATGCGTTAAATATTTTCAAATTATATCAAATATCTTTCGTTCGACAATAACCTTCTCTGCTTACTTTTATTATGAATGTCATAAAATTAAAATCTTAGCCTCTTGTGTAATTTGTAATTTGTTTAGTCTTTCTATTAGTTTTAATATATATTTTATTCGACGAGCAATGCAGTCAACACTGATTACTTCTTTCAAAGATGTAGTTTTGTCATAAACATGTCGTAATTTAAAAAACAAACAGCACATCAATAAATATTTGTACATTGTTATTTTTGGTTAAAACTAAAATGTGCGATATTTTTGCTCAAAGAAACTTGTTTTGGTTAAAAAAACTAAAACTTATTTGTTTTTTTGTTAAAAATAAAAGTTTTTTTTGTTGAATTTTAAGCCAAAAAGTGTTTGGGGATAAAAATAAAAATATCGTTTTCGGTTAAAAGTAAAACTAATTGCCGTAAAAAGCTATTTTCAATTAATATTTTCAGAAAATGCAAACTTTGGTTAACGATTATCATTTTTAACAAATTTGTGCTTCACGTTTGCTTGATATTTGATTTTATTTTGTTATAAAACTTGTGTAGTTCTCCAAAACCCCATGGTGTGTTCGACAAAAACTTTGAATTCGAAGAACAAAACATCAAATTGAAAAATCAATAGATAATTATATTTGTGATGTATTAATACATTAATTATACTATTCCTGATTATATAAATATATATATATATATATATATATATATATATATATATATATATATATATATATATATATTTTTAAATTCTATGAAAAGGCTTATAAGTTTGATATGCTTTTTATATAGTGTATATTTTTACTTATTTTATGATGCCATAATTTTAATATCTTCATTATGTAATATTAGGTAAAATAAAGCCACTTACATACAAATCGCATTCAATTTATCAAACATACATATGGTTGCATGATAAAATCTTATAGTCTATTGTCATCTATAATTCTGTTCCCTTGAAACATCAAACCAACATGTAGCCCACCACTAACTATAGATGTTGACGCCTCCACTTTCCAAGGCCTCATGATCTATGTTAAGATCCTTAAAGTGACGTCTTTCTAATAAGATTGAAGCATAAACCTGCAAAATAATATATTAAGACACCCAAAATTTTAGAAAATCTTGGCAGATTACACTATTTGTTCTAAAAAAACCATTTTGTCAAATGTAGAAGTACAATTGTTACTCTATAGATCTTATACTATACTTAGCATACCAAAATGATAATTCAACCATTCAATATAATTACAAAAACTGAGAAAGAACATTGCTATATTTGTATTCAACCATTCAATAGAATTACCAGAAAGATCATTCAACCATCCTCAGGCCTATCGAATGACTTTATAAAAAGAATATATTCATAAATATTAACTAAAAGATCCAAAACCATCTAAATTGAAACATTAGGAAACTACACAATTGGTGATGAATGAAATTGAACTTATTCAAAATTTAAAAGTACTCCAGCATCAATGATCTGTTTCATGTTTTTTCTTAATTGTCGTACCTCAATCCCATAATATTATTTTAATTTTGTTAATGACCACATTCAGCAGCTTTATTTGAACTTTTTTAGAAGTCTTAAAACGCTGTGAGCTCAAATATTAACATGTTTGACCATAATTTCAAAAGAACTCGTTTTACCTTTGGTTTTGCACACAACAGGACAAACCGTATCTCATTGCTGTGAACTTGTTGCTTTAGATTGCGGACTATTCAACCACCTGATCCGAGAAATGTAGTTTCATTAGTAAAGTAAAATGAATAATCATTCTCAAAATTACTTTGCCTCATTTATCATCATTTTCTTTGCTAGATATTTAGCAAACAATAGAAATATCACCCAGAAACTAATCAACTGCTACACCTAACAAAAGACCATATAAAATGCATCAGTTAGTCCACTATCCAAAAAAAAAAAAATAGTTTCCTTTTAACCTGAATACCAAAAGTACATTGCCAATTCTTATTTAAACCATGTTTTTTCAAGAACCTGTAGCCAATCATATCATAAAAAGGCATTATTTGTTGCCTTAGCCATAATCAAATCTTGAAAAAAACATCAATAGAGAATGATAATTACCTCTCTAATAGGCTAGTAACATCTCTTGAAAGTTCAGTTCAAATTCCTATCAATTTAAAGGGTATTTTTGTAAATAAAAACCAAATACAATAGGGAAATCATGTTGTATAAACTATATATGTTGATAACTGCAGTTTAATCTTCAAAGTCACACTGGATTCTGAATGAAATTAAAGTAAAATGGTGAAGTTTTTAACCTTTTATAACCCAAAACATCTACAACTTTAGTTCAGAAAATATACCAGTAGTTACATATTCAAAGTCACATCAGATTCTGAAAGAAATCAAGGTATAGAGAGGTTTTCGACGTTTTATTACCTATGACCATAGAAATCTAGGTCAGAAATCATATATGTAGTTACATCTTCAAAGTCACATCAGATTTCGAAAGAAATCAAGGTATAGAGAGGTTTTCGATGTTTTATTACCTACGACCATTGAAATATAGGTCAGAAATCATACATGTGGTTAGATGTTCTAAGTCACACAAGATTATGAACGAAATTTTGACCATAAATAGCCATGTTTTCGACCATTTATACCAAAAACATCATAGAAATCTAGGTCAGAAATGATACATTAGGTTAAAGCTTCGAAAATTGAAATCAAGGTCAAAGAAGATTCAGCCAAGAAGGACATTGGTGATATGAAGTGAGATGGCGGTGAAGGTGGTAAAGAAAATTCAACCATAAAAGACTTCATAGTTCATCCTGTAGAAGACGAAACCCTTTATGAGAAGACACATCGACGATCATGGAACAAATTACAAAAAAAAGAATAAAATGAAAAGATCGAACCGGAGACCAAGACTCAGAGCTCAAAAACATTTATTCATGTTCATCATCTGTTGCTGCAAAAAAAACTCAACATCAAATAATTAACTAAAGATAAAAGATCTAAAAAGAAACAACAAAAAATAGCATAAATTGAGCTAGAGTGCACATGGGGGTGAAAGATTCGGAGGATGGCGGTGTTGGGATGTCCTTTGCATCCATGCTTAACGATTTGATGTCATCGGATATGTTTGTATATATATATATATATATATATATATATATATATATATATATATTGTGATTGTAAACTTCACTTGGGTGTAAACCTGACATCAGTAGCTGCACCTCTATCTATGTTGACAATAAGAACTCAAATGGCAACTTCGTATGTTTACATAATGAACACAATAAATGGTAGCAGTAGTAATTGTAGGCTTGTTTAAGTATAAATAGAGGCTCTAACCTCAGTTGTAAAACACCACATACAGAGAGTGTGAGAGTAATACTTAGAGTGAGTATTAGAGTGTTGTTTTCTTCCTTGTAATTGAGCGTGTAAGCTCTTTTATTTGTTCCAGTTTAGAATAAAAGTTTATTTCTGTTGGATTAGTGTCTAAGTCCATAACTATAATTGGTATGTACTTGACCCGATTGGCATGGTCCATTTGGGTTGCATGGCATCAGAACAATTTGGATAGACTTTTGTGAGAAAAGGATAATTATGATTTTTTAATATATTATAAGTTCTAATATATAAATATGAAATCATATTATTTAATTAGTATTGATCAATAATTAGTTTGGAATTAATTCTTTGATCAACAGGAGACTAATTGAGTATAT
This sequence comes from Lactuca sativa, assembly GCF_002870075.4. Lineage (NCBI taxonomy): Eukaryota > Viridiplantae > Streptophyta > Magnoliopsida > Asterales > Asteraceae > Lactuca > Lactuca sativa. The sequence continues at coordinate 161,017,394 of NC_056627.2, read as the reverse complement.
GGGAATTGATTGTGTAAATCATTCATTCTTATATATGTGGGCTTATGATCCATAGTTCTTCATGTTGGGATAAACCCATGGAGTAACCCATGGATACTCCATGGAGGTTTTAGCCCATGGAGCATGAAGAATATAAAAAGACATGAGTTATATGGTGTAACCCTAATAGCCACAATATATAAGGACCTCATGGCTTAAGAAATTGGCACTAGTGTGTGTACACATGAGGGCTAGCCGATTTGAGCATAGGAACCTTTTCTCTCAAGTTATTCCAAGTTGTTGGTGATGTTGTGTGAACCATTTGAGGTGTCACACTTGAGGCACTAGGCTCTTAAGCTCCATGGAATGAAGGTACATGAAAAGGTATGTCTTCTAACTTGTTTATATCACACAAGTATCAATGATTGTATGCTAGTTACGGTAATACCTTGGAAAGTTCAAGTTTGCATGTATAATAGAGAAAACATAGATCCAAGGTATTTAGGGTTGCATGTACACCATAGGAGTGTTAGAATGCTCAAAACCCTTCAGTGGTATCAGAGCCTAGGCTTGTTTTCATTTATACTTGATGCAAACTTGTTTTTCAAAACCAAAATCTGCCTAGACTGGAAAACTCGACGAGTTCTGGCCAAAAACTCGTCGAGTTCATGTGTTAAGGCATGGACTCGACGAGTTCCTTGGGGAACTCGACGAGCTGTGCTTCCAGTTTGCAGATTTTCATGGTTTTGGTTGGAATTGGACTAGGAACATTACCCTAAATTGTTTTTGAACTTGTAAACCTGTTTTTGATGTGGTAATGTTCATGTTAATCGAATTTCATAGATAATTGTCAATAGATTCATGTTTTGTATTTGTTTAAAGGTTACACTAATTACATGAAAAGTGTTTTATTTGAATTATCTTGTTCTTATGAGTTGATTTAGATTAATAGAAAAGTTATGTGATAATATGTTTTCAATCCAAATTAATATAGAAGTTGTTCATAATATGTGTTTTTGTAACTTGTCCTCAAGTTATATGAAAATTCACATTTATGATTATTAAAACTCATAAGATTTCCATAAGTTATGAAAAATGGAGAGTCCCATTTTTAAATGTTTTAAAGTCTTCCATAACTTGTCCTCAAGTTATGGAACTTGAAGATTTTTTCATTAAAACTACTTTAAACACATAAGTTATGGAATTAAAAAGTTTTTGAATAGTTCAAAACTTGCCCTCATGTTTTGGAATTTGTAAACTTTCCCCTCATGAATACTTTAATTCCAAATTAAGCCCTTAGAATTCTAAAAGTTAAAATTCAACCCATATACTTTATAGTATTATAAGTTAATAATATATATATATATATATATATATATATATATATATATATATATATATATATAAGATCAAGTCAGTCTTACTGTTAGTATGCCTCATTCACGAAGCTGGTCTATAAGGGGGGGGGGGGGTGTAAGGTTACTGTTTATAAAATGGCAGTTTAATGGGTGTCCACTCTCACCCACCGCTTCCTAGACTGGTGGAGGGTCGTTAGCTGAACGGTTGGACAAGGACTAGCATTCTCTCATTCATTAAAAGTGTTAATGATAAATACTAAGTAACTAAAATATTATGAATTCCTAATCTTACTTACTTAGGAAAATGAGAATTTGGTGCTAACCCATGAAATTACACTTTGCACTTTGCTTAAGTCGTTAGTGGAGCGCGTGTAGTTAACTGACACACTAACCTCGATTTAACAAGGCAGGAAAATGGTAACTTAATGTTTATCATAATATCGGTGGAGCGTGTGTGGTTAACCAGCACATCGATTGAGTGATAAATATTAAGGGTACCAAGTATATTTGCATGGTTATTCACACCTTGTTTTGTGATCCTCAACATCCCAGTCACAAAATTTGAGAGGTCACAATTGAGATTGAAACATGCCATTGAAAAGTTCAATGAATTCCAAAAGATCTAGGAGTTTCAAATCCAATTAAAACTTAATAAATTATTTCGTTTTTCATGGTGGAAATTGGTGAATCGTCATTCGCCTACCTTCAAATATTCTATAGCTTGGATTACGGCATCCCTCTTCCAAGTTATAAAATATTGTGTTGGGTCCTAGCCTTAATATTTCATATTGGGTGTTATATTAAGGACTTTAAATCAACTATCTTGAATATCTTACATATTAGATGTCTGGTTTAGACATCTATGATCTTCCCAAATCTCTTGGAACAAGCTTTCCTAATGAAGATGATGTACCGTGGTTGGATCATGGAAATCATACTTCTCTTCCTCCACCTCCTCTAATTATTCTCCCTAACCCAGAAGTTCAAGGTCACTCAAGCCCTATTGGCAAGCAAGGTCTATGTGTGCTCACATCTTGGAGATAATGTCACATATTGACAAGCCGGGAGAGTTAGGTGTCAAAGTCTTGAGAAAGTTGGTTGTTCAATGACTTTCTAAGTCACATAGTGAGTTTCTTTGGGACTACTATGTAACAGACTATGACATGACCGTTAATGATCTTATCTATTTACTTGGTGCTGCTGAATCTACAATGATTTGGAGTTCTGGTAAAGAAAATTTGATTAGTAGATCAACTTCCCAAAATACCATGGACATTGACAATAGGTTACATTGGATATCTAGAAAAGATTTTTCTTCCCAATGGAAAGGGATCGGCCATAGTCAACTTGATTGACCAAATGGTAAAGAGAAAGGCTAAGTCTGAGATAGTCCCATGTACCATTCCTAAAGGGTCCATATGGTTCTATTGCCAAAGGAAGGGGCATTGGTTACGAAGCTGCCCTAACTACCTGAAAGATCTGAGAGAAGGTCTTGTCAAAAAGTTTGATTCTGCTTCAGGTAAGTCCACTATCTAACTCAATTAAGTTCCTATTTGGAGATTCTTAATACATTTTGATGTATGGCAGGATCAAGCAAAGGGAAGGAAACTTAAAAGAAGAGTATGCTGAACTGATAGCGAAGATGGATTTCAATCGCATGGTTCGAAGATCGGATTCTTGAGCTACTACTTAGGAGTTATGATAGATTGCTAGGAAATATGTAATAGCATATTTTCATTTAAAGCTGCATTTTAAGGAAAAAGTTTTTCTGCATATTATAAATAAATAAAAATTTGATTTTATTTTAGTTTATATCTCCTTGCAATGGCTTTTATTGAAAATTGATATTTGTATGTTTCTAGCAATAATGGAAATATGAATTTGATTCTTTCATTTGTGGTAGTGTCTAAATTTACCAAATAAGGAAAGGTTCTCTTCACCCAAGGATTCAATTGTTGGATTAATGTCTAAGTCCATAACTATAATTGGTAAGACTTGACCCGACCCGTCATGGTCCATTTGGGTTGCATGGCATCATGCATTTGGATAGACTATAATGAGAGAAATAACACTTAAGGTTGGTTAATATATTATAAGTTATAATATATTAATAAGATTATTTAATTAGTATTGATCAAGAATTAATCTAGAATTAATTAAGTGATCAAAAGAAGACTAACTAAATATATGGGTTGATTGTGTAAATCATCCACACTTGTATAGTGGGCTAATGCTCAATGGATTGTCAAGTTGGGCTAAAACCCATAAGATGCTCCATGGTGTATTTGAACACATGGATCCAAGGAAATGGAAAGCCATGACAATTAGGGTTGACCCTAATTGTCACAGCTATATAAGATCATATTCTTTGACAAAATCGGCCACTAAGTGATGTAGAGAAGGGCTAGCCGATTTTAGAAGTGTTCAAGTTTCTCTCAAGTTATTCCAAGTGTATTTGGTGTTGTGTGAACCATTTGAGGTGTCACACTTGGGGCACTAGGCACTCAAGCTTCATGAAGTCATTCTACATCAAAGAGGTATGTAATTCTAACTTGTTATATTTCATATGAATCAAAGTTTTGTATGCTAGTTAGTATAATACCTTGGATGTTCATATTTGCATGTATAATAGAGAAAACATAGATCCAAGGTGTTTAGGGTTGCATGTACACTTAGGAGTATTAGAATGCTCAAAACCCAACAATGGTATCAAAGCCTAGGCTTGTTTTCAATTATACTTGATGCAAATTGCTGAAAAAGTCGAATTTCGGGCATTCTGGGCACTGGACTCGCCGAGTCCAATGATGAACTCGCCGAGTCCATGAGTAAAATCATCCTACTCGTCGAGTAGGTTCATGCACTCGACGAGTAGGAGCCTCAGATAGCATATATTCGACTTTTTTGGCTAGAAATGGACTAGGAACATTACCCTAAGCTGTTTTTGGGCTTATAAACTTGTTTTTGATGTGGTAATGTTCATTCTAATCCAATTTCAAAGATAATTGTCAATAGATTCATGTTTTATATTAGTTTAATGGTTAGTCTAATTACATGAAAAAGTTTGATTAAATTATCTTTTTCTTATGAGTTGCTTAGATTAATAGAAATTGTTGCTTTCAATCCATTTTAATCTAAGAGATGATTCTAAAATGCGTTTGTGTAACTTGTCCTCAAGTTACATGAAAAGTCACATTAAAGTTTCTTAAAACTCATAAAAGTTGGCAAAGGTTACAAATGTGAAGAGTCTTGTTCTCATTAAATGGCTTTATGACTCCATAACTTGTCCTCAAGTTATGGAGAGTCAAGAGTCACTTCATTAAGTAATAAAATATGTAACTTTAATTAATTCCATAAGTTATAAAATAAAGAAAAAGTTACATTCTTTAATAATTTGAAGTCTTCCGTAACTTTTCCACAAGTTTTGGAACTTGAAGAGTCTTTTAATTAAAACTACTTTAAACACATAAGTTATGGAATTAATTAGTTTTGAATAGTTTCAAAACTTGCCCTCAAGTTTTGGAATTTGAAAAGTTTTCTTTTATGAATACTTTAATTCCAAGTTAAGCCCTTACGATTTTAAAAGTTAAAATTCAACCCTTATACTTTATAATATTATAAGTTAATAATATTTATATATATATATATCTATATATATATATATATATATATATATATATATATATATATATATATGTATAAGAGTAAAGTCAGTCTTACCATTAGTAGGCCTCATTCACGAAGCCAATCTATAAGGGGGGGGGGGGTATAAGGATACTGCCTATAAAATGGCAGTTTAATGGGTGTCCACTCTCACCCACCGCTTCCTTGACTGGTGGAGGGTCGTTAGCCGAACGGGTAGGACAAAGACTATTAGTTCTCCCTTCATTAAAAGTATTAATGATAAATACTAAGTAACTAAACACTTATAATTCCCAATCTTAGTTACTTAAGAAAATGTGAATAAGGTGCTAACCCATAAAATTACACTTTGCACTTTGATTAAGTCGGTTGGTGGAGCGTGTGTGGTTTACCGGCACACTGGCTTGATTTAACAAGGTATGCAAAGGGTTTCTTAAAGTTTAATCATAGGCCGGTGGAGCGTGTGTGGTTTACCGGCACATCGGTTGGGTGATAAACATTTAAGAGTACCAAGTAATTTGCATGGTTACCTCACACTTTGTTTTGTGATGCTCGGCATCTCAGTCACAAAACCTGAAGGGCACACTCGAGATTGAAACATGCCATTGAAAAGTTCAATGAATCTCAAAAGATCTAGGAGTTTCAAATCCAATTAAAACTTAATTATATTTCATTTTTCATGGTGGAAATTGGTAAATCGTCATTTACCTACCTTTAACTATTTTATAACTTGGATTACGACATTCCTCTTCCAGTTATAAATAGGTTATTGGGTCCTAGCCTTAATATTTCATATTGGGTGTTATATTAAGGACTTTAAATCAACTAAACTTGAATATCTCCCAAAATATGTCTAGTTCAGACATCTATGATCTTCCCAAATCTCTTGGAACTTTACTTACTCCACCTCCTCCAATTATTCTCCCTAACCCACAAGTTCTAGGTCACTCAAGCCCTATTGGCAAGGCAATGTCTAGGTATGATCACATCCTGGAGATGAAGTCACATATTGACAAGCCGAGAGAGTTGGGTGTCAAAGTCTTGAGAAAGTTGGTGGTTCAGTCACTTTCTAAGTCACATAGTGAGTTCCTTTGGACTCCTATGAAACAGACTATGATAAGACCCTTAATAATATTATCTATTTGCTTGGTACTGCTGAATCAACAATGATTTGAAAGGCTAGTAAATAAAATTTTATTTGAAGATCGACTTACCAAAACTTTATGGACATTGACAATGATGACACTGGAAATTCAAAAAAAGCATTCTCTTCCCAATGGAAAAGGGTCGGCCATAGTCAACTCGGTTGACCAAATGGTAAAGGGAAAAGCTAAGTCTGTGATTGTCCCATGTACCATTACCAAAGGGTCCATTTGTTAAAATTGCCAAAGGAAGGGGCACTGTTTGCGAAGCTGCCAGATTTACCTAAATGTTAAAGTCAATAAGTTTGACTCTAGTTCAGGTAAAGTCCATTGTCTAACTCTGTTAAGCTCCTATTTGGAGATTCTTATTACATAATGTGACTGAGTCACATGGTGATGTTATAAGAATCAATGAAAAAAAGAGAGAAAGCTTAAGGAAAGTATATGCCGCTTCTGATCGCGAAGATGGACTTCAATCACATCATAATTTTGAAGCTGTTACTCGGGAGTAATGACACATTGCTTAGGAATATGTAACAACAAGGTTTTCATATGGATTGTAAGGATTAGTTTTTCCGCAAAGTTTTAAAATATAAGAAAAGTTTTTAATTTTTTATTTATTTTAAGTATCCTTACAATGGCATTTGTGAAAGAAATTGTTGTTTATATGATTCCATTGATGGCAATGATGGAAAATGGTTTTGATTCTTTCATTTGTGGTAGTGTCTAAATTTACCAAATAAGGAAAGATTCTCATCACCTAAGTTTCTATTGGACCGGAACTTGGAATCATGCAAGTTGTATACTATGATGAATGAGAACTTTCAAGCATTAGAAAATTAAGACTAATTACTTGTTCACATGGATGTGTGGGTCAAGTGAAGGGCTAAGGGATCGAGTACACAGTCATGTGCACTGATCAAGACCACCACAAATAAACGATAAGACTATTCGTCATGATTTACTAAAGTTTAGTAAATATGGTTATACTTACAGGCTTAAGTGTAATTCTGATACATTGGAAAAATTTCGATGTATAGCAGAACGAATGAGAAGAATCAAATTAGGCAGAAGGATAAAAGTTTCTTAAATATGAAAAGATGGGAGAGTACTTTAGTATCATGTTATATGATCATCTTAACGATAAAGAGACCTTATCACAGTTCATCCTCTAAGTGCATTCTGATAGCTAAGAAGAGGAGCTATGTATTGTTGAAGTGGTCAAATCAAGAAGATGATTCATACTTCATTCCAAAACAATTCTTAGAGTCATACTCCAAGATTGTAACTTGAGTGACATATCTTAAAGAAGGTTTATTAACACTATTCAAATGTAAGAGTAAAAGGTTATCTACTCTTGTACATTTGAAATTGGTAAGTTGTGATGTGAAGTGTTTGTCTTGATAAAGAATCCGAACTATCCCTTGAATATGTGACAAGAGAGTCTTATATGTCAAGAGGACAGTGGGAGTCTTAAAGGTCTTGAAAATCTCAAGGTCTAATAAAACCTGGAATTATTCACTAGCACACGACTTGAGGTGTATAACCTATCATGTTGACATTTCTGTGCCCATTCCAGTTAAAGTTGGCTTTGCACATGAGTTCTTAGAGTCCTCAATTGGTTGCACAGCTACTTGGAAGCTATGGCAGGCCCTTGTGCTTCCAAATGGCAAGAACTTAAGATTACACAAGTTCAATCCATATGAGTTTGGATTTGTCACTAACCTTTTCTTGCGATTATGGTTTAGACAAATTCATATGGGTAGGAACTCATACACCAAAAAAATCTAAGTGTCATAAGATTTCTCTCCGATTCATGAAAATGATGGAGAGGAAACACTACCACCAAGTAGATTTGAAGCAGATAGCAAAGGTCAAAACAATTGAGACTATGATTACGACATTCTTTTTCATAGTTCTGAAATTTTTTAGACACACATGTATGCTATCTAAGGAAAGGTGTATGATTTTGATAAAGTTTTATCAAAGCAACCTCATATCATAAATCTGAACTTTGGTAAGAAAGTCAATAAAGTATTGAGTTCTAGAAGTCCAACTGATTTCTGAGTACATGTCAAAGCTAGTGGGAGCATAAGTGTTATGCTAATAATATTCATGTTAGTGGGAGCATGATAATTATGATAAGTATTGCAAGTTAGCAATGTTAATTATAGAAAACAAAAGTTTCAATTCGTGAGGTTGTAGGGGTTGAAAAAGTTGTTTTGCTATAATTAAGGGAGAGGAAATTATACTTCATTTCAATTATGAAAAGCTTAGATTGAGTTTATAATAATTCTAAAGAGCTTATATTGAGATTTTAATCAACTTTAGTCAAGAATATATATATGAATTTCATGTTGGATTGGTCCAACTTAAGAAAATTCTATATATTGCGTTCTCAAAATTCGATTATGATTATAACGTCCCTTTTCATAGTAAAATTTTGAGAATATGGCAAACAAAAAGCAAAAAAAAAATTATTATGGCAAAAGACTGGTCTAGAACCATGTCTTTATGTGAAACATCATGAATCGTGTACCATTTACTTTGGGTATAAGATCGATTACTTGTGCTATAATATTTATTCTTTTTGAATTTTCCAAATGCCATGGGGCATTAAGGAGGAAAATGTCTAGAATTGGATATGACTAAAGTGATTAAGCAATTGTCGAGGACAATCTAAGGTTTACCAAAGATTGGTTGCTCAAGGACAGTTGGAAGTATAGTGTGAATTTTGGAAGGACCATAATGACGTAGTCTGAAAAGAGGCAACTCTTGTTCAGAAGTAGTAGTCAAAATGGGAAATAGAGTTGTATCTATAGATAGAAGCAATCTGTGTAAGATTAGAAAGAACTTAGTGCAAGAAGCATGCTCAAAGTAATGCATACTTTGAACATAAGGCTTTGTGTCCATGGAGTAGGTCTTCATTGGAATACACTGTAATGGTTGTTGACAAGTATTTGTGACTTTGTACACATTCATTGCAAGAGGGAAGTGCATTTAAGTTTAAAGCCTAACAAGATTTCGATTTGGGAGTGTGAAAGTAGAATCATTGAAAGTTGGGTCCATTGGTTTATTTCACAAAGTAAGGATCATAGATAAACATAGAGTGTATACTTGGTGTATGGCAAAGCTATTGTTTAGAAAAACATAGTGTACATGCTTGGAGCATGGGAAAACTAGTGTTTTTAATTCAAGTATAAAATTGATAAAACCGAAACAATGAATAATGAGTAATCAGTATGGTGATAAATAAAAGTGGTCTATTTATATTCATAGGGTTTGATACCATATTTGATTCATTTATTCTTGTGTTTCACTTTGCATGTTTTGACTTCCATAATAACTAGGTTATTCTTCCGGAATGACTAAGTTATTCAAACCATCCACAGTCGGTCATATGTTGGAAGTAGATATGAATGAAGACTGTCATGGGTTAGCTTGTAGAGGTCCAAGTTAGTGGACAAAGTTGTGCTACAACACTTATGAGTGCTCATAAGTTCTGAGTATTGGATTCAACCCGCGCTCATTTGAATCACTTCATGGATTTTGTCACGAGTGATCATGAGACGATAATATCTTATATTCTTCAAACCTAGAGATATGAGTTGTTACTATGAGTTGGTTGTACATTGATTGCGCAAAAACGCATTGGTAACTCGATGTTATGAAACGTGCTTTTATGTATAATTCAACAAGTAGTAGAACAAGCCATATGAGTCGAAGTTTATCCATTCCTTTTACCTTCGGGATAAAAGCGATATCTGTGGGCCCCTCGATGACACATGTGAGTGCTTGGCCAAGCCAGGACATATTTGATCTATTCAATCAGTCAGTCGTCATAAATCGAAAATCGAGAAACAACAAATCGACAGAGAGAATGATTTATAATCCATGTCTCAGTCCATATGATATCTAGAATGGAGGAATATATGATCCCTTATCTAATGGACAAGTCATTGACAAAGGTCAGAGATCATCGGCAAGGTCAGAGTTCGACGGAAGCTTTTGAGAGCTACGATTGCCAATTGGTTCTTGAAGTCATACACAATAATAGTTTTAGACTTATCTAAGTGGGAGACTGTTGGATAAATGTCTAAGTCCATAACTATAATTGGTAAGACTTGACCCGACCCGAAATGGTCCATTTGGGTTGCATGGCATCATGCATTTGGATAGACTATAATGAGAGAAATAACACTTAAGGTTGGTTAATATATTATAAGTTATAATATATTAATAAAATTATTTAATTAGTATTGATCAAGAATTAATCTTGAATTAATTAAGTGATCAAAAGAAGGCTAATTAAATATATGGGTTGATTGCGTAAATCATCCACACTTGTATAGTGGGCTAATGCTCCATGGATTGTCAAGTTGGGCTAAAACCCATAAGATGCTCCTGTTGGATTAATGTCTAAGTCCATAACTATATTTGGTATGTACTTGACCCGACCCGGCATGGTCCATTTGGGTTGCACTTCACCGACACAATTTATATGGATAATCTTTTGAGAATAGTATGTTTATGATTAATATTAATATATTATAAGTTCTAATATATTAATATGGAATCATATTATTTAATTAGTATTGATCAAGAATTAATTTAGAATTAATTAAGTGATCAAAATGAACTAATTAAATATGGACTCTTGTATATATGGAATGGGCCAAGTTCATTTAGGTTGGGCTAAGCTTTCATGGATAGTCCATGGAGTGTTTAACCCATGGATCATATGAAATGAAAGGTCATGGGTTTAACCCTATTCTCCATACTATATAAAGATGTCCTTGGTTGGTGAAATTGGCACTAGTGTGGATACATTAAAAAAGGGCTAGCCAATTTCACTAGAGAGAACCAAGTAATCATATTCTCTAAAGTATTCCAAGGTGTCTTGGTGATTTGTGATTCCACTTGAGGCTTCCACACTATTGGGGCTAAGCTCTTAAAGCTTGAAGACATCAAGCTACATCAAGAGGTATGTATTCTATCTTGTTACATTCATAGTTTTCGTATGCTGGATTAGGATAATACCTTGGATGTTCTTATTTGCATGTATAATAGAGAAAACATAGATCCAAGGTATTTAGGGTTGCATGTTCACTTAGGAAGTGTTAGAATGCTCAAAACCCAACAGTGGTATCAGAGCCTAGGCTTGTTTTCTTGTTATACCTGCAATAGAAGCTGAAAAAACGAATTTGGTGTTGTCTGATCATCAGACTCGGCGAGTCCATTAGAGGACTCGGCGAGTCCATGCCTAAAATGTGATCAGTTCGATCCAACTCGCCGCATTGGTTCATGCACTCGACGAGTTGGACCCCCAGACAACATATTTTCGAGTTTTTTGGCTAGAAATGGACTAGGAACATTACCCTAAGTTGTTTTTGAACTTATAAACGTGTTTTTTGATGTGGTAATGTTCATGCTAATCCTTTTTCAAAGATAATTGTCAATAGATTCATGTTTTGTATTAGTTTAAGGTTTAGACTAATTACATGAAAAAGTTTGATTTGAATTATCTTGTTCTTATGAGTTGCTTAGATTAATAGAAAAGTTAATTGAAATAGTTGTTTTCAATCCATTTTAATCTAAGAGTTGAGTATAAAATGTGTTTGTGTAACTTGTCCTCAAGTTACATGAAAAGTCACATTTAAGACTCATAAAACTCATAAAAGTTGGCAATGGTTACAAAATGAAGAGTCTTGTGTCATTGAATAATTTTTTTTATGACTCCAAACTTGTCCTCAAGTTATGGAAGTTCAAGAGTCACTTCATTAAAGAAAAATATGTAACCCTAATTAAATCCATAAGTTATAAAATAAAGAAAAAGTTACTTCTTTTATTAGTTTAAAGTCTTCCATAACTTGTCCTCAAGTTATGGAACTTGAAGAGTTTTTGGATTAAAACTACTTTAAACACATAAGTTATGGAATTAATTAGTTTTGAATAGTTTCAAAACTTGCCCTCAAGTTTTGGAATTTGAAAAGTTTTCACTTATGAATACTTTAATTCCAAGTTAGCCCTTAGAATTTTAAAAGTTAAAATTCAACCCTTATACTTTATAATATTATAAGTTAATAATATATATATATGTATAAGAGTAAAGTCAGTCTTACCGCTAGTACGCCTCATTCACGAAGCCGGTCTATAAGGTGGGTATAAGGTTGTTGCCTATAAAATGGCAACTTAATGGGTGTCCACTCTCACCCACCGCTTGCTTGACTGGTGGAGGGTCGTTAGCCGAACGGGTTTGACAAGACTAGAATTCTCCCTTCATTAAAAGTATTAATGATAATACTAAGTAACTAAACTCTTAATAATACCCAATCTTAGTTACTTAGGAAAAATGTGAATAAGGTGCTAATCCATGAAACTACACTTTGCACTTTGTTTAAGTCGGTTAGTGGAGCGTGTGTGGTTAACCGGCACACTAACACGTATTTAACAAGGTAGGCAAAGGGTAACTTAATGTTTATCATAGTATCGATGGAGCGTGTGTGGTTAACCGGCACATCGATTAAGGGGTAAACACTTAAGGGTACCAAGTAATTTGCATGGTTACTTCACACCTTGTTTTGTGATCCTCGGCATCCCAGTCACAAAACCTGAAGGGCACACTCGAGATTGAAACATGCCTTTGAACAGTTCAATGAATCTCAAAGATCTAGGAGTTTCAAAACCAATTAAAACCTAATAATACATTTCGTTTATCTTGTTGGAAATTGGTGAATCGTCATTCACCTACCTTCAAATATTTTATAGCTTGGATTACGGCATACCTCTTCTAAGTTATAAAATAGTTTGTTGGGTCCTAGCCTTAATATTTCATATTGGGTGTCATATTAAGGACTTTAAATCAACTATCTTGAATATCTCCCAAAAGATGTCTGGTTTAGACACCTATGATCTTCCCAAATCTCTTGAAACAAGCTTTCCTAAATGAAGATGATGTCCCATGGAAATCATACTTCTTTCACCTCCTCCAACTATTCTCCCCAACCCACAAGTTCTTGAAAAGTTTAAGGTCACTTAAGCCCTATTGGCAAGGCAAGGTCTAGGTGTGATCACATCTTGGAGATGTAGTCACATATTGACAAGCCGGGAGAGTTGGGTGTCAAAGTCTTGAGAAAGTTGGCGGTTCAATCACTTTCTAAGTCACATAGTGAGTTCCTTTGGGACACCTATGGAACAGACTATGACAAGACCCTTAATTATCTTATCTATTTGTTAAGATCAACTTCCTTAAAAATTGATGGACAATGACAATAGTGACATAGGAAATCCCGGAAAGCATTCTCTTCCCAATGGAAAGGGATCGGCCATAGTCAACTCGGTTGACCAAATGGTAAAGAGAAAAAGCTAAGTCCGTGATAGTCCCGTGTACCATTATCAAAGGGTCTATATGTTTGTATTGCCAAAGAAAGGGGCATTGGTTGCGAAGCTGCCAAAATTTACCTAAGGATGTTAAAGTCAATAAGTTTGACTCTACTTCAGGTAAAGTCCACTATCTAACTCTGCTAAGTTTCTATTCTGAGATTCATGATACATGACGTGACTGGGTCACGTGGTGGTGTTTTAAGAATCAAAGAAAAGTGAAGAAACTTAAAGAAAGAATATGCTGAATCTGATCGCGTAGATGGATTTCTACCGCATAGTTTGAAGATCGGATTCTTGAGCTACTTCTTAAGAGTTATGAGATGTTGCTTAGGAATAGATAACAATAAAGTTTTCATGTGCTTTTGCACTGTAAGGATAAGTTTTTTCGCAAAGTTTTAATATAAAAGGAAATTTTTTGATTTTATTTATTTTAAAATATCCTGACAATGGCATTTGAGGAAAAATTGTTGCTTATATGATTCCGTTAATAGCAAGAGTGGAAATATGAAATTGATTCTTTCATTTGTGGTAATGTCTAAATTTACCAAATAAGGAAAGATTCTCATCACCCAAGTTTCAATTGGACCGGAACTTGGAATCATGCAAGTTGTATAGCATGATGAATGAGAACTTTCAAGCATTGGAAAATTAAGACTAATTACCTATTCACATGGATGTGTGAGTCAAGTAATGGACTAAGGGATCGAGTACATAGTCTTGTGCACTGATTTAGTCCACCACAAAAGATTGATAACACTATTCGTCATAGTTTACTAAAGCTCAGTAAATATGGTTATACTTACAAGATTAAGTGTAATTCTGAGACATTGGAAAAGGTTTCAATGTAAGGCAGAGCGAATAAGAAGAATCAACTTAGGCAGAAGGATAATAGTTTCTCAAATCTGAAAAGATGGGAGAGTACTTTAGTATCAGTTTTGTGATCATCTTAATGATTAAGAAACCATATCAAAATTATTTCTCTAAGAAAATCTTAGTGCATTCTTATGACTAAGAAGAGGAACTTGAATTGCTGAAGTGGTTAAATCAAGAAGATGAGTCATACTTCGTTCCAATACAAGTCTTAGAGTCATACTCCAAGATTGTAACTTGAGTGACATGTCTTAAAGAAGGTTTAAAACACTTTTCAAATGTAAGAGTAAAAGTTTTCTACTCTTGTACATTTGAAATTGGTAAGTTGTGATGTTTTGGATAAAACAAAGACCAACTTAGGCCAATGTTGCGAAGTGTTTGTCTTGATTAGAATCCGCACTATCTCTTGGATGTTTGACAAGTGAGTCTTATAGGTTAAGAGGACAGTGGGAGTCTTAAAGGTCTTGAAAGTCTCAAGAACTAATCAAGAATAAAACCTAAAGTTCTTCACTAGCACACAACTTGAGGTTCATAACCTATCGTGTTGACATATTCTGTGCCCATTCCAGTTAAAGTTGGCTTTGCATATGAGTTCTTAGAGTTCTCAATTTGTTGCACAACAACTTGGAAGCAATGGCAGGCCCTTGAGATGCCAGGTGGCAAGAAATTAAGATTGAGTTCAGTCCATATGAGTTTGGATTTGTCATTATCCTTTCCTTGTGACTATGGTTTTGACAATTCACATGGATAAGAACACATACACCATTAAATCTAAGTGTCATAAGGTTTCTCTCCGATTCATGAAAATGATGGTGAGGAAACACTTTCACTAAGTAGATTTTAGCTAGATAGCAACTGTGACATTTGCATTCTCAAAGTCATTAGTGGAGCGTGTGTGGTTTACCGGAACACTAACCTAGACTTGTGAGAAGTGGCAAAAAGGTCTAACCATTATGATTACGGCATACCTCTTCATTATTGTTTAGACACACAAGTGTGCTATCTAAGGGAAGGTGTATGATTTTGATAAAGTTTTATCAAAACAATCTAGCATCAGAAATCTAAACTTTGGTAAGAAAGTCAATGAAGTATTGATTTCTAGAAGTCCAGGTGATTTCTGAGAACATGTCAAAGCTAGTGGGAGCATAAGTGTTATGCTAATAATCATCATGTTAGTGGGAGCATGATAATTATGATAAATATTGCAAGTTAGCAATGTTAATTATAGAAAACAAAAGGTTTCAATTGGGAAAAGTTGTTTTGCTATAATTAAGGGAGAGGAAATTATACTTCATCTCAAATCTATAAGCTTAGATCGTGAGGTTTTAATCATTTAGTCAAGGATATATATGAATTTCATGTTGGAATGGCTCAACATAAGGAAATTCTGTATATGGGTCCATTATTTGCGTTCTAAAATTCGATTATGATTACGGCATCCCTTTTCATAATCTGAATTATGAGAACTTGGCAAATAGAAATGGAAATGTTATAGCAAAAGACTGGTTTAGTCTTCATGTGAGACATCATGAATCGTGTCCCATATGCTTCGGATATAGGATCGATTACATGTGCTATAATCATCCGTTCTAAAATTTTCCAAATGCCTGGGTCATTAAGAAGGGAAAAGGTTTAGAACTGGATATGACTAAAAGGATTAAACAATTGTCGAGAACAATCTAAGGTTTACAAAAGATTGCTTGCTCAAGGACGGTTGGAAGTGTAGTGATAATTATGGAAGGACCATATTGACATAGTCTGTAAGGAGGCAACTCTTGTTCAGAAGTGATAGTTAAAATGGAATCTGGAAATGTTTCAAAGTTAGAAATTATTCAATCTGTGTAAGATTAAGGAAACTTAATGCAAGAAGGATGTTTCCAAGGAGATGATCTCCTTTGAAATGCTCTGTAATGTTTGTTGTCAAGTCTTTATGACTTTGTGCATAATCATTACAAGAGGATCAATGCATATACGTTTAGAATCTAATAGATTTCAGTAAATGGCATGAATTTGGAATTCTTGCATTTGCGGTAAGGATTTGGGAGTGTGAAAAGAGAATCATTGAAGTTATGTTCAATTGATCTAGTTCACAAAGTAAAGATCATAGACAAACATAGTATGCATACTTGGTGTATGGCATGACTAGTGTTTAAGAAAACATAGTGTACATGCTTGGAGCATGGGACAACTTTTGTTTTAAATTCAAGAATTAAGTTGATAGCTGAAACAGTATACAATGAATAATGTGTAATCATATGGTGATAAATAAAAGGTGTTTTATTTATGTTCAAAGAGTTGATACCATATTGGATTCAATTATTATTGTGTTTCATTTTGCATGTTTTGACTTCCCGAATAAACTGGGTTATTCTTCCGGAATGACTAAGTTATTCAAACCATCCACAGTCGGTCATATGTTGGAAGTAGATATGAATTAAGACTGTCATGGGTTGGCTTGTAGAGGTCTAAGGTGTTGGACAAAGGGCTACAACACTCATGAGTGCTCATAAGTTCTGAGTATTGGATTCAACCCGCGCTCATTGGAATCACTTCATGGATTTTATCACGAGTGATCATGAGACGATAATATCTTATATTCTTCAAACCTAGAGATATGAGTTGTTACTATGAGTTGATAGTACATTGATTGCACGAAAACGCATACGGTAACTCGGTGTTATAAAACGTGCCTTTGTGTATGATTCAACAAGTAGTAGAACAAGCCATATGAGTCGAAGTTTATCCGTTCCTTTTACCTTCGGGATAAAAGCGATATCTGTGGGCCCCTCGATGATTTGATGATGACAAATGGAAGTGCTCGGCCGGGCCAAGACTGATTTGATTTGTTCAATTAGTCAGTCGTCATAAATCGCAAATCGGGAAACAACAAATGGACAGAGAGAATGATTATAATCCATGTCTCAGTCCATATGATATCTAGAATGGAGGAATATATGATCCCTTATCTAATGGACAAGTCATTGACAAAGGTCAGAGTTCATCTACAAGGTCAGAGTTTGACAGCAGCTTTAAGAGCTACGATTGCCAGTTAGGTTTGAAGTCATACGCAATAATAGTTTTAGACTTATCGAAGTTGGAGACTATTGGATTAATGTCTAAGTCCATAACTATATTTGGTATGTACTTGACCCGACACGGCATGGTCCAATTGGGTTGCACTTCACCGACACAATTTATATGGATAATCTTTTGAGAATAGTATGTTTATGATTAATATTAATATATTATAAGTTCTAATATATTAATATGGAATCATATTATTTAATTAGTATTGATCAAGAATTAATTTAGAATTAATTAAGTGATCAAAATGAACTAATTAAATATGGACTCTTGTATATATGGAATGGGCCAAGTTCATTTAGGTTGGGCTAAGCTTTCATGGATAGTCCATGGAGTGTTTAACCCATGGATCATATGAAATGAAAGGTCATGGGTTTAACCCTATTCTCCATACTATATAAAGATGTCCTTGGTTGGTGAAATTGGCACTAGTGTGGATACACTAAAAAAGGGCTAGCCAATTTCACTAGAGAGAACCAAGTAATCATATTCTCTAAAGTATTCCAAGGTGTCTTGGTGATTTGTGATTCCACTTGAGGCTTCCACACTATTGGGGCTAAGCTCTTAAAGCTTGAAGACATCAAGCTACATCAAGAGGTATGTATTCTATCTTGTTACATTCATAGTTTTTGTATGTTAGATTAGGATAATACCTTGGATGTTCTTATTTGCATGTATAATAGAGAAAACATAGATCCAAGGTATTTAGGGTTGCATGTTCACTTAGGAAGTGTTAGAATGCTCAAAACCCAACAGCTCCATGGATGCTCCATGGTGTATTTGAACTCATGGATCCAAGGAAATGGAAAGCCATGACAATTAGGGTTTACCCTAATTGTAACAACTATATAAGATCATATTCTTTGACAAAATCAGCCACTAAGTGATGGTGAGAAGGGCTAGCCGATTTTAGAAGTGTTCAAGTTTCTCTCAAGTTATTCCAAGTGTATTTGGTGTTGTGTGAACCATTTGAGGTGTCACACTTGGGGCACCAGGCACTCAAGCTTCATGAAGTCATTCTACATCAAAGAGGTATGTAATTCTAACTTGTTATATTTCATATGAATCAAAGTCTTGTATGCTAGTTAGTATAATACCTTGGATATTCATATTTGCATGTATAATAGAGAAAACATAGATCCAAGGTATTTAGGTGTAACACCGTAAATTTCAAGACAAAATTTTCATTTAAAATAATCATTTTAATCTTAGAACACTTGTTTAAAATCTCATTCATAATTGAATTACAAAACATAGCTTCATTTTCACTTGCATAGAAAACCAGGATCCTCCAAAATATGACTCTTTCTCTGGTGTGTACAATCCAGCCGGTGCCGTCCCGTGATACTGAAAGAAACCTGAAAACAACATAACACAAAACACTGTAAGCACGAAGCTTAGTGAGTTCCCCAAAATACCACACACATAACACATATAAGCCACTCGAGGCCATAACTCTATGGGTCCGTGCACCCAAACTATGTGAACCCTCAGGTTTTAACTCTGTGAACCTTCCGGTTCTAACTCTAGGAACCCTTCGGTTCCAACTCTGCAAACATGCACAGCATAAATCACATAGAAATAATGCAGTACAACACATAGCATACACATAATATACACACACTAACACATAGCTCTGATTACCTACTCAAGGTAAAGTATAGTGAGAAGACTCACCTGGCAAGCAGAAAGCAGATATCTCCATACTTGAATCTCGAACTCGCCACCGCCTAACACGTAAGGCAAAACTCTCATGACTACAACTCTCGAGACTAGAATCAATCCTCTCAATGCACCCTCTTAAGGGTAAAAGAATATTTTACCCCTCTCTTGGCCCAAAGGCCACATCGCTGACCAAACCCTAAAAGTCAACGGTCAACCCTTGGTCAAAATCAAAGTCCTCAGTCAAAGTCAACCCCTGACTGACCCTACTCGCCGAGTCAACCCTATGACTCGCCGAGTTCCTATAATCAGAACTTCACTCAATCCGCGACCTAACTCGCCGAGTCACTCCGAGACTCGCCGAGTCCAACAACTCTGAGTCCACTCGCACACAACTCACCGAGTCATCCCTTAACTCACCGATTCTCGACTCAACCAGGGAATATCGGGACTCTTCGACAAGACTCGCCGAGTCCAAGAACAGACTCGCCGAGTCTAAGACTATCATCAACCTACTCGCCGAGTTGTTCATACAGCTCGCCGAGTTCCAGGACATCTTCATCCAACTCGCCGAGTTGTTCTTCCAACTCGCCGAGTCCCAGCTCATCTTCAAGCAACTCGTCGAGTCCACTCATGTGACTCGCCGAGTACCACCGGTCTGAATCCACTCAGAAGCATTCCAGGCCATGCAAATGATCCAAAACATAGGTCTAGTCTCATACAACTCATCCATCACGTAAAGTGGCAAACTTTACGTGAATCCAAAGAGATCTAGGACTTATTCACTTATAACTAGGGTTTGGGACATGCAAGCTTCACTAAACAGTCCAACACAGGGACTTTCATGCTCTCTGATTCTTCTCCATTTCAGATCTGAGGTAGCAACCTCAAATCTAACCTCTAGACTTCCAATTTCATCCATAGACAAGATCCCATAAACCCCAAAATGAAGAAACAACATACAATCAGTCCAAGAACGAGATATTACCTCTAATGGACGCCCCAACTGCAATGAAATTCGAATCCAAGCAAAGCCCCTTGCCCCAAGCCTTCAATCTCACAAGATTCCTTCAACAAACTCCTCCAATGCTCCAAATACGCTCCAATCTTCTTCAATCACACTTTCTAGGGTTTCTGGACTTCAAGAGGGAATAAAGAGGCTGGGGGAAGGATATAATGTTCTTTAAATAGGGCTCAACCCCGAGAATTAGGGCTTTCTCCACTCAGTGCCTACTCGCCGAGTCCATCTCATCGACTCGCCGAGTCGGCTGCTTAACACGCGACCAAGCCGCGACTCTACTCGCCGAGTCCATCCATGGACTCGCCGAGTCGCTCTTTCCCAAATAACACTTTTAGCCCTTCAACTCTACTCTTGCTATTCCGGGATGTTACAATTCTCCCCCACTTATATTAGGCTTCGCCCTCGAAGCCTACAGCAACTCAACTCCAAGGATATTCCCACAACGCTCCACCGGGCCTTAACCGACCCAGGTCTCTCAAGGCATAAATATCGAAACTCGAACATACTTTCCCCTCCTTCACGGTGTCCTGATCACCATCTCGAACCGGGCATCGACTGTACCCCTGATCATCATTCTCAATAACCGAGAATTACCCAAGATGCAACTCTGCTCTAAATCTCAACGATCACTCGACCCATAAGGGTTAGGAAACCATGAACCACCGGATCCCCGATCCAAAGCCCACTTTATCTATTCCGGAACGACTGAGAGACCCATTCTCACTCTCAGAGCAACTCTCACGAGTTCTCCTCTTGCAATCACATACACATGCTGAACTAGCCCCAACACCCACAGGTTGGAAGACCCGATACACTGATGATATCCTCAAACATCCCCCCCAGGATGAACCACTGATACATACCCAATACCCTGATCAGAATCACACTGAGAGTCCAGGATTCTCTCCCTGGATCCCCTCCGAGCCTCCTGGCTCTACACCCGCGGAATCCCTTCCGCGTCCTCAGCAGACATCTCATCATGATGTCATTCCATACCACTGTAACAGACACAGCGTTCAACCCTCATACTCTAAATCATCCATTCGCACTACTACCTTCACTTCCGTGAACCAACACTTCCCCCCCCTCTGGGGTTACATACCTTTCTCTTCCCTTACCTAGGGAAATCTACTTGACAACCTTGCCACTACTCCATGTATCGCACATGCTCTGGATCTGCTCGCAAGGACTCTCGGGTCCATGCGTTACCTCTCCTCAGCAAATGAGGGTCCGACACCACCTCCTATACAACAGCTCAAAGGGCGGCATACCAATGCACTAATGATGGCTGTTGATATAGGACAACTCAACCAGGGATAATTACGTGCCGCAGCTTCCTCCGAAATCTAATACACATGCCCGAAACATGACTTCGAGCGTCTGAATCGCTCACTCGCTCTGGAGTGTCCTCAGACAACCTCATGATAAGCTCTAGCTCATTTTTCATATCCCTCTTCGAGACTGAGCACCAGGTTAGCTTTTGACTCCACAGCTGAGCCTCCAAAGTTCACCCATAACATGATCCAAACATCTCACTAACCTTTTCCCCGTGACCACTTTCCTTGCCCAGTGACACGCAAGTCACGAAATCCTCTTTTCCTCATGCGAGAAGAATACGATCCAATCGAGGATCGTCTCAGCTCTGATCTCTGGTTTCTGCTGCGCATATCCCTTGCGCATCTCACCGCATCTCCCGACAGAGACGGAGACCCCCGTCTCGCCCCCGATTCAACATCCAGGCTCCAAAGACTCAATACTAGGGCTACTCAAACCCAAAACTCTTCCACATCATAAACTGCTCGGAAAACATTCCAACATCACATTCTCTTGCCATCTAGTGAGTACTGCGACTCCACACAGTATCACAACACCCTCTGAATAGTGAGTACTACGGCTCCCCGCAGTATCACAACACCCTCTGACTAGTGAGTACTACGGCTCCCCGCAGTATCACACACCCTCTGACTAGTGAGTACTACGGCTCCCCGCAGTATCACAACACCCTCTGACTAGTGAGTACTGCGACTCCCCGCAGTATCACAACACCCTCTGACTAGTGAGTACTACGGCTCCCCGCAGTATCACAACACCCTCTGACTCCACTAGCTCGTGCTCCGCAGTCTATCATCAGTGGCTACCCATACTCGACTCGAATATCCATCACAGACTCTGGAGGCAATCAACATAACAAATGCCCACCCTTGCGAAAGTCCACTCTCTCAAATAATCTCCCTGGATGCCCATACTCGAAGGGCTCCCACTAGATCCATAGATACTTGATATACCACAAGTCGATTCAATTCAAGATTCACGAGTAACTCCGAAATACAGATATCATACCCGGATATCTCAGAATACCCCAACAGAACATCACAAGATCCTACCACAACCACTGATCTCCTGCCCCAAGCATCATATAGACACAATAATACATTTCCTCTGAACCCCAAAATTAGATCTGCATTTTCCAAATTGCAATCTCGGTGTATCCAATTTCTCAATTGGAATACAAGAAAACGCTAACGCTACTAAATACACTGATAATTCTCCGAACCCATTTTCCACCGCTCAAAATCCAAACAAGGATACACATACCGACCCGGGAGTTGGCTGCCTAATCATTATCTATCTACTTGCAACAACACCAAACACCTGCCGTGGAGACATTCATCCTTCTCATCAAGTACTTCCCGCATTAACTCACTCTGACCCCTTTCCTCGATCACCAACATCTCTGGTCTCATGATTTCTTACAGCATATCTCTATACTCCACTTATAACTACTCTTGACAAATCTCTGCTTTCTTACATACTATACCCGGTTCTCCCCCACTTAGGGTTCGAACCATCACCAATTAGCACACAACCAACCCACAACTATTTTTTTCACCAGCGAAATCGCACCTGCCCCAGGAAAGTGCTACACAACGCCCGATAATTCCCCCTTAAGGAAATCAATCAACCCCCTATACTCTGAACCTCTGATGAACTCCTCAAGAACTTCTCATCACGACTGCCTCTAGTCATTCCAAATCTCATACCAATCTAGCACTAAGCATCTCAACTGCTCAATAACATCCCTGGCTCATAGACTGAACCGCAAAATCATCATACCTCTCACCTCAACTCATCAACCAACGCTCCAACACCGGAATTGTCCCAAGGACAGGGACCCACTCCCAACATAGATGAAAACTCTCTGCACTGCAAAACTCGACTGAACTCCCCACTGATACCACTACAACACATCCTACTATTCTCAAATTGGTGTGGTGTGGTCCTCGACTACCTCAGTCCCAACTGACTGCCTGCTCATGATAAGTCACTACCTCGCGGCACACATGCTACCTGATACTCTGGGAGAAATCATCACCGATAACGACCTGCAGGGTTTACCCCCAAACCCAAAACTAAAACATCAGGCCTCTCGTGTCTTGCACACGAACATAAATAGCACCACCCACATAGAAGGTGACCTCTCCTCTATCGACTGATTACTCAACTCAGACCGAAATTCTCCTCTCCCTCTAACTCCTTACCAAAATACTCTGATAGGCACTCGACTTCCTTCTCGAGGGACGCCTCTCCAAACTCAATCATGGCCTACAGGCCTAAAACCCATAGCGTCCAATCTCTACCTCATCAATCATGGCTGGATAACAAGATAATCACAAGCATCATTCACTACGAACCATGGTACTCATCCCATGACATCCCTTCTCAATATGCTCCGGTGTATGGTACCCGAACCATAGCATCACTCCTTAATCTGCTCCGATGTATGGTACTCAACCATAACATCACTCCTCAATCTGCTCCGATGTATGGTACTCAACCATAACATCACTCCTCAATCTGCTCCGATGTATGGTACTCGAACCATAACATCACTCCTCAATACGCTCATTAGAATCTTCAGAATACTCCCTGTATCAAGTATGGGTCCTCTGCTTTCAGTAGTACGGGCCCATACTACCTGCCACATCTACCCATACTTTCCACACGGACTATCCCGGAGCTCCTAAGTAGCTGCTCGACCTTCTAGTTCACCAATTCCGTCGCGCGCTCGCTCCCTAGCGAAATTCTCTACCCTGCCAGTGCACTCATCTGGCTAAGGTTACTCCCTAGGCTCTTCCCAGATTCCCACACTTCTCTGCCATCAGCTGCTGAAGAGCTCCTAATGATGCCAGCCATCTACCTCCTGAATATCGTCATATTCACTTGGTAGCTGACTCCCATCATCGAGAGTTCCACAAAGCACGAAGCAAGCAGCATTCGAGCATCGAAGAATATATATGACTCACTCTGGGTGATAACTCCGCTTGCTCTGCTCCTCCTCGGAAGTACCACCGAACTCTGCAACTCTTCCCCTCGCGGGCTCTTACTAATCTTTCTCCAAGTACCACAATACTCATCTTGGTATCTCCCCTAGATTACTCCTCTACTCAAATCCCTTAAAGGATTCCAATCAAATATCCTCACTCATCATATACTCAAAAGCACATCGCATATCACAGAAATTCCTAGGCTAAGGCATCACAAATCAGGCCACTCTAGTCCTAATATATGGAATACCTAGCCTGTCTCTAGCATGCAATAATATCTCATAAAGTGCATCATAAATATCTCATAACACAAAAGTAAGGGTATTTTGGGAAATCACCGTTCGGGCTATGGCTGATTGTACACACTGCTCTTTCTCGTTTTCTCTTTGAACTCTTATTCGCTTTAGAAAATTATTTCTTTGAAAAGCTTTCTCACTTCTTCCTCAGTTTGAGTCCAGAATTACCCGAAGGCGCATCCGAATCCCTCAAACCAAGGCTCTGATACCAACTTGTAACACCGTAAATTTCAAGACAAAATTTTCATTAAAAATAATCATTTTAATCTTAGAACACTTGTTTAAAATCTCATTCATAATTGAATTACAAAACATAGCTTCATTTTCACTTGCATAGAAAACCAGGATCCTCCAAAATATGACTCTTTCTCTGGTGTGTACAATCTAGCCGGTGCTGTCCCGTGATACTGAAAGAAACCTGAAAACAACATAACACAAAACACTGTAAGCACGAAGCTTAGTGAGTTCCCCAAAATACCACACACATAACACATATAAGCCACTCGAGGCCATAACTCTATGGGTCCGTGCACCCAAACTCTGTGAACCCTCAGGTTCTAACTCTGTGAACCTTCCGGTTCTAACTCTAGGAACCCTTCGGTTCCAACTCTGCAAACATGCACAGCATAAATCACATAGAAATAATGCAGTACAACACATAGCATACACATAATATACACACACTAACACATAGCTCTGATTACCTACTCAAGGTAAAGTATAGTGAGAAGACTCACCTGGCAAGCAGAAAGCAGATATCTCCATACTTGAATCTCGAACTCGCCACCGCCTAACACGTAAGGCAAAACTCTCATGACTACAACTCTCGAGACTAGAATCAATCCTCTCAATGCACCCTCTTAAGGGTAAAAGAATATTTTACCCCTCTCTTGGCCCAAAGGCCACATCGCTGACCAAACCCTAAAAGTCAACGGTCAACCCTTGGTCAAAATCAAAGTCCTCAGTCAAAGTCAACCCCTGACTGACCCTACTCGCCGAGTCAACCCTATGACTCGCCGAGTTCTTATAATCAGAACTTCACTCAATCCGCAACCTAACTCGCCGAGTCACTCCGAGACTCGCCGAGTCCAACAACTCTGAGTCCACTCGCACACAACTCACCGAGTCATCCCTTAACTCACCGATTCTCGACTCAACCAGGGAATATCGGGACTCTTCGACAAGACTCGCCGAGTCCAAGAACAGACTCGCTGAGTCTAAGACTATCATCAACCTACTCGCCGAGTTGTTCATACAGCTCGCCGAGTTCCAGGCCATCTTCATCCAACTCGCCGAGTTGTTCTTCCAACTCGCCGAGTCCCAGCTCATCTTCAAGCAACTCGTCGAGTCCACTCATGTGACTCGCCGAGTACCACCGGTCTGAATCCACTCGGAAGCATTCCAGGCCATGCAAATGATCCAAAACATAGGTCTAGTCTCATACAACTCATCCATCACGTAAAGTGGCAAACTTTACGTGAATCCAAAGAGATATAGGACTTATTCACTTATAACTAGGGTTTGGGACATGCAAGCTTCACTAAACAGTCCAACACAGGGACTTTCATGCTCTCTGATTCTTCTCCATTTCAGATATGAGGTAGCAACCTCAGATCTAACCTCTAGACTTCCAATTTCATCCATAGACAAGATCCCACAAACCCCAAAATGAAGAAACAACATACAATCAGTCCAAGAACGAGATATTACCTCCAATGGACGCCCCAACTGCAATGAAATTCGAATCCAAGCAAAGCCCCTTGCCCCAAGCCTTCAATCTCACAAGATTCCTTCAACAAACTCCTCCAATGCTCCAAATACGCTCCAATTTTCTTCAATCACACTTTCTAGGGTTTCTGGACTTCAAGAGGGAATAAAGAGGCTGGGGGAAGGATATAATGTTCTTTAAATAGGGCTCAACCCCAAGAATTAGGGCTTTCTCCACTCAGTGCCTACTCGCCGAGTCCATCTCATCGACTCGCCGAGTCGGCTGCTTAACACGCGACCAAGTCGCGACTCTACTCGCCGAGTCCATCCATGGACTCGCCGAGTCGCTCTTTCCCAAATAACACTTTTAGCCCTTCAACTCTACTCTTGCTATTCCATGATGTTACATTAGGGTTGCATGTACACTTAGGAGTGTTAGAATGCTCAAAACCCAACATCAGTTGGACCGAAACATGGAATCATGTAGGTTGTATAGTATGATGAATGAGAATTTTCATATTTGGAAAATTAAGACTAATTCCTTGTTCACATGTATATGTGAGTCAAGTAAAGGACTAAGGGATCGAGTACACATACATGTGCACTAATCAAGTCCACCACAAAAGATCGCTAAGAATATTCGTCATGATTTACTAAAGTTTAGTAAATATGGTTATACTTAACAGTTTAAGTGTAATTCTGAAACATTGGAAAAGTTTCAATGTATGGCAGAACGAATGAGAAGAATCAAATTAGGCAGAAAGATAAAAGTTTCTCAAATCTGAAAAGATGGGAGAGTACTTTAGTATCATGTTTTGTGATCATCTTAATGATTATGAAAGCATATCACAATTGGTCCTCTAAGGACATCTTAGTGCATTCCTATGGCTAAGAAGAGGAATCTTGAATTGTTGAAATGGTTAAATCAAGAAAAATGAGTCATACTTCGTTCCAAAACAAGTCTTTAAGTCATACTCCAAGATTGTAATTTGAGTGACATATCTTAAAGAAGGTTTATTAACACTTGTCAAATGTAAGAATAAAATGTGTCCTACTCTTGTACATTTGAAATTGGTAAGTTGTGTTGTTTTGGATAAAGCAAAGACCAACTAAGGCCAATTGTGTGAATTGTTTGTCTTGATAAAGAATTCGAACTATCTCTTGAATATTTGGCAAGAGAGTCTTATTTGTCAAGTGGACAGTGGGGGTCTTAAAGATCTTGAAAAAACTTCAAGATCTAATCAAGAATAAAACCTGTAATTTATCACTAGCACACGACATGAGGTTTGTAACCTATCGTGTTGACATATTCCTATTTCTGTGCCCATTTCGGTTAAAGTTGGATTTACAAATGAGTTCTGAGAGTTCTCAATGATAGGCCCTTGTGCTTTAGTATCATGTTTTGTGAGAAGAATCGTGAATTGTTGAAATGATGTATGGCAGAACGAATGAGAAGAATCAAATTAGGCAAAAAGATAAAAGTTTCTCAAATCTAAAAAGATGGGAGAGTACTTTAGTGTGACAACCCGAAATTTATTCCGTCACTATAACCCATTTCCGTTAATAAATTTTTCTTTTATTAAAATTTTCCGTTAACTTTTGGGATTAAGTTAATTAAATTGGGACTTTTATTTTGATTTCATAAGTGTCGGAACACATTAGAAACACGTTAAAACACCCTCGATAATCCTTTGGAAATTTTTTTAGTTACAACTAAGTCGGGTTACGACAATTTAATCGGGTAAAATTGTAAACCCCGTTTAACGTCGGTATTGGGTGGATTCCCACTTGGCCACAAACTCAAGCCTTATATAAAGGATGAGTGGCTTTCATTTGAGCTTTTTCCCACCTCCTCAAACTTTTCTCTCGACTCTCTCTCTACAACTCGAGTTTTGATCCAAAAACGCCCTTTTCGAGCTCCAAAATCGTAAGTGATCTATCCTAGCTTGTTGTTTAACTTGTTAAGCATGCAAATCTGTGTTTAAATCATCCAAAACACTCAAAAAATTGTGTTCACTGTTTGGGAACACCTCCCAAAACCGTAAACTCCCATAAAGGGGTTTTAAGCCCCAAAACCCTTCCAAATCCTTTCTAGTGCTTAGCTATGACTTAAGGACTTGCATGTACGAGATTAGAACTCCAAAATCATGTCATTTGGGTAGTAAACGTGAGTTTACGACCCAAGAACATTATTGGACCGTAAACACTCCTTCATAGACCGTAAACACCTTTTAAGGTGTTAAATTGCCCCTTAAACACCTCCAAAAGCTTGCATGAGTGCCTAGAACCTTGTATTCCTTCATGTGATGCACCAAACCATGCACAAATGAGCAACACTTGAGTTTATGGTTTGGGAAGGTCTCCCAAAATCGTATACACCTCCAAAGGGTGTTTAAGTGCCCCTAACACCTTGTATGGCTTAGATTTGGGTCTAGAACTTTGCATGCTTAACGTACAACCACCAAAACACATGAAAAATGGTCAAACATGAGTTTAATGGTATAAAGTCATGTGTTTACAACCGTAACTCCCCAAGGGTCCTTCAAGAACCGTAAACCCCTTTTCCAAGGTTAATTCAAGTCCCGATCACTTCCTAAGCCTTTGATTCAACCTTAGAACCCTCCCTTTTGCATTGTAAGACCTTTAAACATCCAAGAACACACCACCCACGATTTTACGGCCGTTAACTCATGGGGGTATGGTCTTTGGGCTGTAAACACCCCTAAGGGTTTACACTCGAAGAGTAAACTCCTTATCTAGGCCCTACACACCCTTAGATGCAACCCGTACCACTTCCAACACTTGAGATGAAGTGTTTTCGTGTACCGGAGTGTATTATCTTACTTAATTAGTGGTTCGAAGTCTAATTAGATACAATTATGTATCTCCTTATGTTACATAGGAACCTCACGCGTGTTCAAGCCTTAAACTGATACTTAGCATCCTAGCCAACACATTTCTCGTCTGGTGAGTTCATACCCCTACACCATTTTCCGTTTTTTTTTCATGTTTTCAGGGGGGGGGATACCAGAAAAAGTACAAGGGTACTTGTACTCAAAACCTTTTATTTCGTATGAAATGTTTACATGTTCAGTATGCTTTTAACACAGGAAATCGTATTACCAACCGTTTAACTTGTAGAGTTTGTTTTCGAAACTAAAACAGAGAAACTTGTGAAACTCATTATAAAATGATATATTTTATATTTCACAAAGGATTTCATGCCATTCATAAAACAGGATTTTCTGTATTATTACTTGTAAATTCGTTATTCTTAAGATTGGAGACATGTCCTCAGTAACACTCCACGAAGATACGCGAGTGGAGGACCACCCCTGTAACCAGAATCTCCTAGAGGGAGAGCATGACTTGAGTGTATAGATCTATACGGGGCTGACTACCCCGTACCTTGCTGCTAGCTACAGTGGGACCGGCAGGTCTACTGGTGACAAAAGTCATAAAATGATATAGGACTTCTTATTGCCATATCTAGTCTATCGTATGGTTATGGAACTTGCAACTTAGATAATGGAGATTTACTCTTAAGTAATAATCAACTTAGTGAACTAACCTCAAAGTAATAACTGTTTGATTACTAGAGTGTATCAGTAATACCCTTAGGTATTAGTTCACAACTTACTGATTAGTTTTATATACGTGTTAAAACTAATGTACTTTCCAAGGATAACGGAACTTTCAGGGAAACTTTACTTAACATTGCAAGTATGGTAGATACTTGTACACTTTATTTCGGATCGATAACCAACCACCAACTTTTTAGGAAAATAAGAGTTTTTCCTGGGATAACTTAACTTGACTTGTCATAAACAGGCTGTTTAACAAATGGATAACCAAACTTGTTTTATAAGAAAATATTGGATTTTATTGGGAAACAACATTTCGCAAACTTAAAGGAACATTTTCTTTCACAGAAACAAACCGCTTATGAACTCACCAGCTTTATGTTGATATTTCAAAAACTGCTTGTATTCTCAGGTTCACGTTAGACAGGTAACCCGCTTTCTTTTGGAGAAGATGGAGCGTATAGAAGTCTCATCTTTACTTTTGTTATACTGATATATATATATATATATATATATATATATATATATATATATATATATATATATATATATATATATATATATATATATATATATAAAACATGTATTACCTTGCTTTCAAACAAATGTAAATATTCCTATGTAATGTAATGGTTGTTATCACACCCCCAAACCAAGGATAGTGGAAATGTTCGGGGGTGGAGGACTTCATGTATAGCATAATAGCAACAATTGCAATAGTTATTTAAGCAAACACAACCAACATATATATAATCGAAAAAGTTACATCATTGTATGAATTACATGTTTCCAAATCAATTACAATATGTTGACAAAATGTGAAATGTTTGACGCCTTAACGTCCCATCCTCAAAAGCACTTGGTTACCTGTTTAGTGATTTCCTGAGAATACAAGTTGTTTAAAAAACTGTCAACACAAAGGTTGGTGAGTTCATAAGCATTTGTAGACGGTTTATGAAAAGCTTTTTCTTGTAAAGTAGTGTTTGTTCCAGAAAACTCCAATATTTTCCTTAAAATGTAAAAGTAGTCTTAAAACGCAAAGACCGAGGTGCATAAGTAAATTGTTATACTTATGATAAAATAATGCAAGTTTAAATCTACGTAAACTCGTTTGATCTACATGAATCCCCCATAGATTCTATGTTTGTTAATACTTAATATGAGCTATTATAACCATACTATGACCTAGTTGGCCTGAAACGACGTTCTTCAGGCGTCAGAACTGTTATGAAATTTGTCACCACAGACCTGCCGGTCTAGCTGTTGCAAGCAACTCAGGTGTGGGTTTGTCAATCCCAATATAGATCTATATCCAACTATCACGCTCTCCGTCCAGGAGACTCTGGTTACAATACAAGACTTATTGGTAAAGTGAAGCGAATGTCTCACAAAAGCCATTAACGAATTCACGTGTAATGTAATGAAAAATTTCTTTTTGTATGAATGTACCCTCTTTGTATGAGTGTGTTATGTGATGTATCATAAACTATACCTATTATAGTTTATCAAAACAAGGGTAAAAGTGGTATTGTACATAAACTATACTTAACATAGTTTATTCAAATGTTTGTATGTAATAGATGCACTTTGATTATAACAAATTGTTATTTCTATTCTTTGTCTAGAAAACCTCATTTGTTAACTGGTGTATGTCCACATACTAAGACAATAATGTCATATATTGCAATAACATATAATCACATAAAGATATACACCTTGCTCAACATGCTACAAGGTGAAATGAAATTGATAGTATTTTTCTGTTGATAACATTTTCTATCCCTGTTCTTAGAAAATTTGTAGAAAAATCATCAAAGGTCCAAATCAGAATCAAAAAATTCTGAGAGTTTGGAAAATGAGTCTAGTTTCTCCATAATTTTTCTCATGATTTTTCATGACCTCTAACTTGTGTGAACAAGTCCATAATCGCAGACTGGTCTGGATTGATGTTTGAAATGATAGGCAGTTTTGTAAAAATCACCATAAATTGAAGAAAAATCGGATGGGTATGTGCAAGTAGTCATTTTAAAGCTAAGAACTTGAACTATTTGCACCAAATACAGTTTTGAATACTAAAATGTTTACGTTGTCCAAAACAGTCCGTGAATTGAGTCCACCTTTTCTGATGAAGACTGTTAGAAAAGTTTAGTTATGTTCTTGGTGTTTTAACTTGTATTCCCCCCCCCCCCTTTAAAACTTCGGAAAACATGAAAATACAGGGGTATGAACTCACCTTATGTGATTTCAGTAGATGATTGTTGGAGAATGGTAGTGTTCAACTCAAGAACACTTGAAGATGCCTTGAAGATTTTCGAGAATCTAACATCAAATTGATGGAGTTTGTGTAAGCAATCGATGATTGGAGTAGGATGAAGTGTAATTATCACAAGAAGGATGGATTATACTTACCAAGAGTATAATAAAACTTGATGATCAGCCTTGGAGTCTCGAACTAGAGTAAAAAGTTTGAGAGAAAAGGTGTGTGTGATTTTTGGTGAAATGAGAGCAAGTAAGTGTAAATGAGGAGAGAGGTTGACTTATTCCAGCTCTTAGAACGTTGGAGGGGCTGATGATTGATGGAAAGGTACAAGGAAGTGACTAGGGATGGTGGGGAGGAGTGTGGGTTAGTCATGGAGTGGGTATGGTGGTTGGTTGTGTCATAATACAAAGAAAAGCCAACACTCAATCTTTGTACTTCACCCACTCATTTCTTGGATAAGATTTGCACCAAAAACGTGGGAATTAATGAATTATGAGACTTTAATTGATAAAATAAAGTTTTCGGTGAAAATCCCGCGTTAAAACGATAAAAAACAAAGCGAAAACGAAGTCGGAATCGAAAACCAGGAAGAAATGGGCTTCCCTGCGAGACCTTTCGGTCCTGGCCTAGGTTCGGTCCCTTCTGATCATGGGCCGAAGGCGAAATGGAGCGAAGTTGGGTAAGAAGCGAAATGGACCGAAGGTGGCTTCGGTTCCTTGTGCGAGGTTCGGGCCCGAGAGCACCCTTCGGGTTCGGTTCAGCAGCCTTCAGGTTCGGTCCAAGA
This sequence comes from Lactuca sativa, assembly GCF_002870075.4. Lineage (NCBI taxonomy): Eukaryota > Viridiplantae > Streptophyta > Magnoliopsida > Asterales > Asteraceae > Lactuca > Lactuca sativa. Next base: position 160,984,300 of record NC_056627.2, on the reverse strand, counting down.
GGGTTCGGCCCCTAAGAGGACTTTCGGCCTTAAGAAGGGTTGGCTCCCTAAGAGGGGTTTCAGCTCCTTAAGGCTGTTTTTCGCATAGACTTCCGTTTTCGAGCGGTCTTTGACTAAATTAAGGGCCGGGATTCCCCGAGTGATTTTAGAGAGATTTGGGAGAGATTTGACATTCTTGGAGAGATTTGGGAGAGATTTGACATTCTTGGAGAGATTTCACACACGGAGAGATATTTGGGAGAGATTTGACATTCATGGAGAGATTTGGGAGTGATTTGACATACTTGGAGAGATTTGACATACATGGAGAGATTTCACATACGGAGAGATATTTGGGAGGGATTTGACATTCTTGGAGAGATTTGGGAGAGATTTGACATTCTTGAAGAGATTTAGGAGAGATTTGACATACTTGGAGAGATTTCACATACGGAGAGAGATTGAGTGAATGCAATTGAGAGAGGATTCGTTTGTGACATTTTTGAGTGTCCGGCTTCGCAATGCAAGTTCCGTAAACCTTATTAAGCCATGTTTTAGGATCTTACACACTCCAGATGAGTATGCAACATTGTTTTATCGGTTTGGTTCATTGTTTAGCACTAAGGCTAAGGAAAATTAAACACACGAATTTTCCAAGTGATATTTTCTCATTAAAGTAGTGAGTTATACAGTAATTACATAACGTAAACCCTAATATACAAGGTTTAATTGAGTTGACCGGTTTGACTCGTTGACTTTGACTTGAACCGAAATTGACTATTGTCACATCATCCCCCTGTTAGAGGGAATTTCGTCCCGAAATTTACATTCGGACAGGGAAAGGACACGGGTATTTTTGTTTCATCTGATCTTCGTGTTCCCAGGTGAACTCAGGTCCTCGTTTTGCGTTCCAACGAACCTTCACTATGGGAATACGACTTTGTTTCCTTCTTTTGACCTCCCGATCCATAATCTCAACTTGTTCTTCCACGAAATGGAGACTCTCATTAACTTCAATTTCGTCGAGAGGTATCACGAGAGTCTCGTCGGATAGGCACTTTTTCAAGTTGGATACGTGGAAGGTAGGGTGTACGTTATTAAGTTCTTGTGGTAATCGGAGTTTGTACGCTACTGGACCAATCCTGGCAAGGATTTCAAACGGTCCGATGTACCTTGGGTTTAGTTTCCCATGTTTACCAAATCGTATCATTCCTTTCCAAGGGGAAACTTTTAGTAGTACTCGATCACCGACCTGCAATTCCAAGGGTTTGCGGCGCTTGTCCGCGTAACTCTTTTGTTGATCACGAGACACCTTCAGTCTTTCCCGAATTTGAACAATCTCTTATGTGGGTCTCCCTTATGATTTCAGGACCAGTAAGGGTGCTATTAGGGACTTGTCCCCTAGCTAGTTGAGTGTCCCCTACTTCTGCCCAACACAGGGGTGACCGACACTTGCATCCATAAAGAGCTTCGAATGGGGCGACCTTGATGCTAGTATGATAGCTGTTATTGTAGGATAATTCAATAAGCGGTAAATGTGTATCCCATGCCTTACCAAAGTCTATCACGCAGGCTCTCAACATGTCTTCTAATGTCTGTATGGTGCGCTCGCTTTTCCCGTCAGTTTGTGGATGGTAGGCCGTACTCATGTCTAGCCTAGTACCCAAAGATTTCTATAGGGACTGCAAAAATCGCGAGGTGAATCTACTATCTCGGCCGGAGATAATGGATATTGGTACACCATGCAGTCATACAATCTCCTTGATGTACGTCCTGGTTAACTTCTCCATCTTGTCGGTTTCCTTTATCGGCAGGAAGTGCGCAGACTTGGTCAATCTATCTATGATTACCCATATGGTTATCAAGCCAGCTTGAAGTCTTAGGCAGCTTGGTTATGAAGTCCATGGTTATCCGTTCCCACTTCCATTCTGGTATATCAGGCTGTTGTAGTAGTCCTGAGGGTTTCTGGTATTCCACCTTGACCTTGGTGCAAGTCAGACACTTGCCCACATAAGTTGCAATCTCGACTTTCATGTTCGGACAGCAGTATAACCTTTTGTGGTCTAGATACATCTTGTCCGAACCTGGATGGATGGAATATCGAGTCTTGTGTGCTTAATCATGACGACATCTCGGAACCCACCAAACTTTGGCGTCCAGATCCGATTCATGAGATAACGTGCTCCATCATCCTTGACTTCTAAGTTTTTATCCATCCCTCTTAACGCCTCACCTGTCACATTTTCTGGTTCAAGGCTTCTAGTTGGGCTTCCTTGATTTGTGTAGCCAGATGGGAATGCATGTTCATGGTTAAGGATTTTACTCGGCGGCCCGAATATTCCTTCCTACTTAGGGCATCAGCCACTACATTGGCCTTGCCCGGGTGGTAGCAAATTTCACATTCGTAGTCGTTCAGTAGCTCAACCCATAGTCGTTGCCGCATGTTGAGCTCTTTTTGATTGAGGATATGCTGAAGACTTTTGTGATCGGTGAAGATAGTGCATTTTGTGCCGTAGAGGTAGTGCCTCCAGATCTTTAAGGTGAACACTACCGCTTCCAGTTCAAGGTCGTGGGTAGTGTAATTTACTTCGTGTGTCTTAAGTTGTCTTGACGGATAAGCGATGACTTTCCCTCTCTGCATGAGCACGCATCCGAGGCCTTGATTTGAAGCATCGCAATATACCACGAAGTCATCAGTTCCTTCTGGAAGAGACAAGACCGGTGTGCTACATAGGGCTTGTTTTAACGTTTGGAAGGCGTCTTCTTGTTTATCTCCCCACTTAAACATCACACCTTTTTGAGTCAAGGTGGTGAGTGGTTTTGCGATCTTAGAGAAGTTTTGGATGAACCTTCGGTAGTATCCAGCGAGTCCTAAGAATTGTTGGATTTCTGTCGGCGTTGTGGGTGTTGGCCAGCTTTCCATCGATTTGATCTTTGAGGGATCCACATGTATCCCTTTCTCGCTAATTACGTGGCTAAGGAACCCCAATTCCCGAAGCCAAAATTCGCACTTTGAAAACTTAGCATAAAGCTTCTCAGTTCTTAGAGTCTCCAGTATTAGTCGCAGGTGTTGCCTGTGCTCTTCTTCGCTCCTTGAATAGACCAAGATATCATCGATGAACACGATCACGAATTTATCTAGGAAGGTTCGACACACTCGGTTCATCAGATCCATGAACACCGTAGGCGCGTTTTTTAATCCGAATGGCATCACTACAAATTTGTAGTGTCCATAGCGAGTTCTTAATGCCGTCTTGGGGATATCTTCTTCTTGAACTCGCAATTGATGGTAACCCGACCTCAAGTCGATTTTTGAAAAGTAGCTCGGTCCCTGAAGTTGGTCGAAAAGGTTGTCAATTCGGGGTAGGGGATATCGATTCTTGATGGTAAGTTTGTTTAACTCCCTATAATCTATGCACATGCGAAATGATCCATCCTTCTTTTTCACAAATAGAACTGGTGCTCCCCAGGGTGGAAAGCTCGGTCTGATGAATCCCTTGCTTAATAGTTTGCTCAATTGACTAGACAGCTCTTGCATTTCTGCCGGTGCAAGGCGATATGGTGCTTTGGCTTCGGGGGTAGCACCGGGAACCAAGTCGATTCGGAATTCGACTTGTCGTGTGAGCAGTACTCCTGGCAGATCTTCTGGGAATACGTCGGGGAAGTTGCACACTTTCGGAATGTTTTGATGTCATTTACGCTTTGATTCTTATCTACGACGTGGGCTAAGAAGGCATGGTATTCCTTTCGGAGATAGTTTTGAGCCTTGACGCAAGAAATGATTTGTAGGTTTGTACTGGGTTTATTGTCGTAGACGAGAAGAGTTTCGTCATTTGGTAGATTGAGGCGGACGACCCTTTTGTAAAATAAAATGTCGGCACGATTAGGACTTAACCAATCCATACCAATGATGATGTAAAAACCTTTTATGGTGACTGGCATTAGATCGATTTTGAACGAATGGTTGTCTAGAGTGAGAGTACACCCTATGTAGATATCATTAACACGCTCAACCTTTCCGTTTGCAATTTCTACGACGTATGAATCTTTTAATGACTGGGGATTTTGCTTAAGTAAATGTTTGAATTGGTGGATCACGAAACTCCTTTCTGCCCCACAATCAAAAAGTACGCATGCATAAGAGTTATTGAGGAGGAACATACCGGTAACCACTATAGGATCCTTGACTGCTTTCCCGTGTCCCATTGTCAGGACCCTCCCTACACCACCAGCATTAGGAGCTTGTTCCTTGGGGCAGATTCTCCTGAAGTGTCCTGCTTCACCACATCCATAGCAGGTTTGGCTTGCCCCTGCATTGACAACTTGGTTGCTTGGTTGTGTTGGCGCTTTACAGAAACAAGCGGTATGCCCTTTCTTGTTGCAGCTTTTGCAGTGCATTTCCCGACAGGCACCATTGTGGTGGTAGTTGCACTTGTTGCACTTAGTGAGACTTCCAACATATTGTTTCGATGGTGTTGGAGTAGTAGCAGTAGTGGCAGCACGGACAACAATGGTCTGTTGCTTCTTTGCGGGGTCCAATGTCGGTTGCTTCTTTTTATGGTTCCAGAACTTCTTCTTATTGTTTCCTCCCTTTGCTTGGTCGGTGGTGGTGATCACTGTACCATGGCTTGCCCTGTGATCGATAAGTTGATGTGCCAATTCCTTGGCACTCTCAAAGGTAGTAGGTTTCGAGGCCAGTACACTATCTTGAATCTGGGATGATAGTCACCAGAGGTATCGTTCCACCTTCTTCCCCTCTGGAGTGACCATTGATGGATAGAGGAGCGCTAGGTCATTGAACCTGGCAGTGTAAGCTTCAAGATCCATGCCCGACATTCTGAGGTTCCAGAATTCTTCTTCAAGTTTTTGGATCTCGCCCCTCGGGCAATACTGCTTCAGCATCAAAGCTTTTAAATCCTCCCAGCTTATAGAGTTAGCCACTGCAGGAGTAAGCGACTTAACTCTACCGTTCCACCAAGTGAGAGCTCTTCCGGTGATAGTGAATGCCGCAAACTTGACCTTTCTTGCTTCGGGACAAGCACAGATCTCGAAGACTACTTCGGTCCTTTCGAACCATTGCATCAGTGTGATGACGCCCCCGCTCCCATTGAATGTATCGGGTTTGCCATTTGTGAAGTCCTTGTAGGTGCATTCCTTTGTGTGCCCCGAACTGTCAACATGATTAGAGGGTGTAGCACCAGATCCGGATCCACCATTGCCATTAGTGTCGATTTGTGACATAGCTGCCGCCACAGCTGTTGTTACTGTAGCCTAGAACATTGCTGGGTCAAATTGTGGTGGTGGCGGCGGATGAGGTGGTGTTGCGCTACTGGAAGGTCTTGGTCTTTTCCTTGGTGGCATAGTTTTGTCATAATTTATATCTCATTTGTATTATACCCCGAGTTTATTACATTAGCAGGTAATTCATAGAAAAGTTTATGCAATTAAACTTATGAATTAAATAGTGTTGACCCAAACAGAGTCATCAGTTGTAAAATGTTTTGTAATACCACATTGTGAAATCTCATGTCAACATCCAATGTAGTAAAATGCATGCCAAATTCATTGATAAATTTTTAGTACATATTGTCTTGGGGGAAAGTTTGACCTCATAGGGGTCCACATTACATTAAAATAAAAGTGATCTTTTGCAGCACAAAAGCCCTTTGACTAATGTAGTCACTTAGTCGCGGGGTCAACCTATTCGCAATACAAAATAGCACCAAAGCATACTCAAAATCCTAGTTTTATAACAAAACATGACCAGTGCGAACACTACTCGCGGTGGGTGGCATTTGGTCCATGGTGGCTCTGAGATGAGGTCGAGGCTCCCTGAAGCTCCGCAATCTGGCGTTCGGCCACGATCACTCTCTCCTCGAAAGCTGTGTGCCTCTCTTGGTACTCCCTTGTGACAACCCGAAATTTCCATTTTGTACGAACATTATCTATTCAATAGAAGCTAGACTAGTTACAATGAATTTCAGACTTTTCCGAATAAGTTTGTGTATATTTGGGTTTACGTTTAAGGAGATATCAGGAGAGTAGATGCTCTTGGGATAGTGAAACTTGAGTATTTCAAAACCTCATAATATTAGCATTCATTTCCGGAATAAAAATATTTTCTGCCAAAAATATCTCAGGACTATAAATAGATTTCTGAACTAAATTCATTCATTATTCACATTTCCAACTAGAGAAAAGCCATTTTCTCTCTCACGAATCTTCAGGTTTTCAACCCAAATCGTGAGTACACTTCTCTAGTTGTTTTATAATGCTTATTATATGCTTAATAACATAGATTACAGGTCAAATATGTGAGATTCGGGAGTTTACCGCCCAAGAACGTTCTTGGAGAGTAAACTCCAAAATGAGGCTTAAATGCTATCTAGTCCCATTTCCTTGTTAAGTAACTAGCTTAGGATTATAGGTATGTAAATTTCAGACTAGAAAACAAGCAAAAACACCAAGCTTTGGGTGTTCACGGCCCAAGGATTTCTTGGACCGTGAACTCCAAATTCAAGGGCCAAAATGTGCCCTAATCACTCCTAAAGCTTTAGACATTAACCCCCATTTATTCCTAGCTAAATTGTGGACTTTAAAACATCAAAATCACCCCCTTAAAGTTAGTTTATGGCCAAGGGTATACTCATAGGCCGTAAACACCAAACAAGGGCACCAAAGTGTGCCTAGGGTCCTCATTAGCCTTAAACAAATGCATAGAAATTATCCTACTTGTGCTTGGGACTTGAAAGAATAAAAATACCCATCCCTTGAGAGTTTATGGTTGTAAACTCCAAAAGAAATGGTCTTTTGGCCGAAAACTCCTTAAAGGAGTGTATAAATGCCCTAAACTACCCAAAGGATTAAACCACCAAGTAAGACTTATTCTAGAAATCAAATAGCACTTCAAAACACCATGAACCACCAAGATTGGGAGTTCACGGCAGTAAACTCAAGGGTTTACGACCATTGACTCCTTGTGTGGAGTTTATTGAGGAGTAAACACATATATAAGGCCCTTTGGTACATTAAACCCCTTTAGCCTTGTCCCACAACAACCTAGAAGCAACCCTTAGGACCTATAACACTTATACAAAGTGTTTATATGTTCTAGAGTGTCCCAACTTATTTCATTAGTTATTATTTGGCAAATTAGTTATATATATGCTCATTATATGATAACTAGGCTCGTACGTGTGAACAAGTCTCCGTTTGCCACCTAGCATAGTATCCGACACTACAATCCAATCCACTCACCACAAGTGAGTTCATACCCCTTTAATTAACCTTTGAAATACTTTTAATGTTTTAAATGCTTTTATGGGGGGTGGGGGATACAAGTTAAATACTTATAGTTATTACATCAATCACATGTGATTAATAACTACAAAACCAATGATTTTATTACTGTTCAAACTGTTTATCAAACTGTTTTACTTCAAACTGCTTTACAAACTCTTATACTTATCAAATACTTTTATTTAAACTTTGTTATACTTCTTATAAATTGCATGCCCGTATATGTATAGATATATAAGAAATGTTTAAAGGGCTTAGGAAGGCCATCCACCCTATTTCCTTTTCCTCGATTTGGATGTGGTCTGGTGGGATGTCGGGTAGCCGTCCGAGGGTCGTTTCAATATTAATTGTATATCATATATGCATATATAGACATAAAAGTCTTCCATATTCATGCGTATTAGTTACATCATTAGTAAGTTACCATCGGGGTAACACAGTATCATACTACTACAATTTCTCGATCAATGAGTCACTTCATTCATGAGTCAATACTTATTACTATGAGTACATATACAACTATACTAGAAAGAGAACATATACAACTATACTAGAAAGAGAACATATACAACTATACTAGAAAGAGAACATATACAACTATACTAGAAAGAGAACATGTACGACGATACTAGAACAAGTGACATTACAATACATATACATGAATACGTTAACAATTGTGATCCACTGTATCGGAGCATGCCTTAAATGTCATGGCCCGAGTTGTAGCCAAAATTCTCTTGGAGGGAGAGCGTGAGTTTGCGTACAGATCTATACTGGATTGACTATCCTACACTTTGCTGCTAGCTACAGCCGGACCTGCAGGTCTGCGGGTGCCAAACGTCATTCCGTTATTACGACCATTCGTATGTTGTTGTTACCAGTCGATAGTATGGTGCAATTAATCACATGATATGTTAATATAAATCCGGTTTAAGGTAGTTAGTACAGCAGTAGTTCCTATATTACAACACTACAGTACTACAATAATTTACCCATTACATATATCTAGTGATTATTTCACTTAAACATTAATGTACAAACTATATTTTGTTAATAATATTTACATTTGGGATATTATACACTTTTACGACAAACGATCATACAAAACAGTTAAGCCTTGGAAGAAGGCTACTTTAATAGAAAATATAGGATTTTCTGAGAGATTCAAACTTTTACAAACACTTACAAACATTTACATACATTTTACAAACTTACACTTAAGTCATGTTCAAATGTTTTGATAACAAATACCGACACTAAAATACTTATGAACTCACCAGCTTAATGCTGATAAACTCTTTCAAAATAACTTGTATTCTCAGGTCATCAGTAGACAGGTACCGAGGCCAGCTTTTGAGAAGATGGAGCGCATCCAAGACTCATCTTATTATTTTGATTTACATTATTTTTGGTGTCTATAACTGTACAGAACACGCTTGTATTAAAATTATATATTTAATGCAATGGATGATGTTGTTTGCTTATTTACTTTTACTGTGTTGTGATACTTTACATGACGTCCTCCGCCCCAGAACGTTTCCGCCATTCTTGGTTTTGGGGTGTGACAGATTGGTATCAGAGCATTGGTTATAGTGAATCAAGTATATCAACCCATAAAAGATATACTAAACTATAAACCCATTAGGGATTAAAGCACTCTGACCAAGAGTCTATACTTTAAATATTAAAATATTTAATTAAGTATACAAGTCTGCGTTCATACTAAAATTGGTGTCACAATGACAAGAACAAAAGTATTACGATTGTTAAATATCACAAGTGAGCTCGGGGATGTATGGTCAGTCCTGGGAATGGCATAGCTTGATCAACTATGCTGGTCTGAGGAGTGATTAGCATATGCCCTAGAATGGTTGTGATATGTTAACAAGTCTAAAAACTTACCAACAATACCACAAGAAGATCAGTAGAACTTAAACTTAAAATACTATAGGTGTATTTTGTACTACTAGCTACACATATACTATATTCTTATACCTCTCTTCTCGCGTAGATTTAAATGGTTGGATTCCATCACAGCGACCCGTACTTTCCAAATGAAGGCAATGCCGGGTGGATCGAAGAAGAGCCCAAAGACGAGCATCCAATCCCTTTGGATGATCACCTCGCAGAAGGCTTTTCTGATGGATCTGACTCCGAGCCTGAAGTCAACAACCTACCTCTAGTAGGTCAAGCCCCGAACAACAACCCCCGACCAGCTTTTCCAGGTCCTACACCCTTGTGGGCAACCAACTTAAATCGCTGGAGTGACGAACAGGGTCAACCCTTACCTTACTTTGGGGACCGAAGCTTTTACAATGTCAGCGAAGGTGGTTCTGCTGACCGAGCTTTGCCCGTCATTATCCGCAGAATAGCTCGTAATGTTGAGCAAGGTCAAGCAGCCATCGACCGGGTCATGGAGATTGATGCCAACTCTGGTGTCAACACAGTCCGCATCCGCCATCTTGAAGAAGACATGGAACGGACCCGGAGAACCAATGAAACCCTACAGCAACAGCTGGCTGCCACCCGAGCTGAAGTGTTGGAACTTCGAGCCCGCCAGAGGGCTCAGGAGCGAAACATTCAAGAGGTGTTTCGTCAAGTGTCAGACCTCAGGGCTCGCCCGAGGAATTCCCATCGCCGTTAGATGATGTTTAGTACATCTCTGTCTTTTGATTAAGGAATAGCCTTTAACATCTATGCTCTGAGTAACACTTGTCTGTAAATATTCCTAACTTTTAGTACTCTATTAAGAAATCTAAGAACTGTCAAACTTTCCGTATGGTATGATGTAAGACCTCTTGTTAGGTCGATTTTCCCTGAACTTATTACATCAGTAATACCAGTATTATTGACGTCTATCTAATATGTGGGAAAAATCTGTACACTTGTGTTTTCCTACTAATATTCTTTGTTGTGATCTCAAACACTCATTCAAACTGTGGGGCTATGATTAGTTAGTCCATGTGTCACTCTCACCTTACTTACAAATTGATTCTTACCAATTTGCTTATCTTTATAAACTTATAGCTGAAAGATGCCTCCTCGCAAATCTCCCCGGAATAACCCTGCACCTCCACCGCCTCCTCCGCCTCCGGTCATCGATACTGCGGCCCTGAATGCTGTCGTAGGTGCAGCAATGACAACTTCCATGGATCAGTATCACTCTTCTGATGCCAGCAGAGGTGGTACCCTTGTTGAATCAATTCTGGTTGAAACCCCTTTGCGGTCGAGAGAGTGCTCCTACAAGGATTTCACAAACTGCAAGCCGAAGTCCTTTCATGGGACCGGCGGAGTCATTGCCCTCTCGCAATGGTTCGAGAAGACTGAATCAATCTTCAAAATCTATTCATGCCCTGCTTCGAGCAAAGTCAAATATGCCGCATGCACCTTTAAAGGAAAGGCCCTGACGTGGTGGAACGGCCACGTTAAAGCTCTAACCCTCTTCGTAGCCAACAACATGGGCTGGGAAACGATGAAAGACCTCATGATTGAGGAATACTGCCCAAGGGGCGAAATCCAAAAATTGGAACAGGAGCTTTGGAGCCTGACCATGAAGGGCACCAACGTGGTCGCTTATACCGCCAGATTCAGCAAACTGTGGCCCTCTGCCCTAATATGGTTCCCACTGAAGGGAAAAAGATCGAAAGGTACATATGGGGGCTAGTGCCTCCGTATCAGGGGAATGTCCTATAATCAAACCCCGCTACCTTCAACAGTGCCAAGCGACTGGCACAACGACTCATTGACCATGGAGTCAGAACCCCTGCAACGACAACCACCCTAGCCATCCCGGAATCCTCCAAACCCACTGACACTATGTGGAAGTTCTAGGTGTTGGATAAGGTGTCTAAGTCCATAACTTATTTGGTATATACTTGACCCGACCGGCATGGTCCATTTGGGTTGCATCTCATCCAAACTATTATGGATAATTTTATGAGAGTTATACACATATGTTTATTAATATATTATGAGTTATAATATATTAATATGAAGTTACGTTATTTAATTAGTTTTAGTCTTAAATTAATTATGGATTAATTTAGAGATTAAAAGGAATGCTAATTAAATTACGGGCTATTTGTTTTATATAGTGTGGGCTAATACTCATTTGTTAATGGGCTAGGCTTATGTGGAAGTCCATGGATGATCCATGGAGCTTTTAACCCATGGATCCTTGGAATAGGAAAAGACATGGGTTATTAGGGTTTCACCCTAACCATGCATACTATATAAGCATGCTTATGGAGCATGAAAGAGAGCCTAAGATAGCCTAAGAGAAAGCTAGTGTTCTAGTGTGTGTGTGCATGTGTGTGGCCGAAAATACAAGAGTGTGTATACTCTCTCAAAGTTTTCCAAGAGTTTGTGGTGTTTGTGATTCCATTTGAGGCATTCACACTATTGGTGCTTGGCCCTCAAACTCCTAAGAACCCAACACAACAAAAGGTATGTAATCTCTTCTAACTCTTTTATGTTGAAATGTCCCCCATGCCATGTTAGATAGGTTATAAACCTTGGAAAATTATTATTTTGCATGTATTTAGACAAACATAGATCCAAGGTTTATTAGGGTTGCATGCACACTTAGGAAGTGTTAGATTGCTCAAAATCCAACAGTGGTATCAGAGCCTAGGCTTGCTTGTTTGATACTTGATGCAAAATAGTGAAAAAAGTCGAAATCGTTGCTGTCTGCATGCTAGACTCGCCGAGTCCATTGGGGGGACTCGCCGAGTCCAAGGCAAACTTCAACCTACTCGACGAGTCCGTTCGTGCACTCGGCGAGTAGGATCGAAAGAATGCAGAATCTCGACTTTTGCTGCTGGAAATGGACTGGAAACATTACCCTAAATTGTTTTGGTGTTGTAAAACTTATTTTAGTTGGTGTAATGGTTGTTCTAATCCATTTACAATAGCATATATCAAAAATCCATGATTTTATGTGTTCATATAATTCTTGAATTTTTGATGATCATGTTCATGTTCTTATGAATTTAGAAAATGATAGGAATTATTTGCTGAATTGTTTAGAATTAGTTCTTAATCATTTATGTGTTTTAATGGAGTCCATAATTTGTCCTCAAGTTATGGATTACCAAAGGTCACTTTCATTTAACACACACTTAAAACACATAAGTTACATGAAAATGAAGAGTCTTCATTTTTATGAACCTTTAATTCATAAGTTATGAAATGAAGAGTTTTGCAAAGTTACAAAACTTGTCCTCAAGTTTTGGAATTTGTAAAGTTTCACACACTTTAATAAACTTTAATTCCAAACCTTAGAGTTTTAATAGTTAAAATTCAACCCTTATACTATTTATAACATTAATGGTTAATTATTATATATATGTATAAGAATAAGTCGTTTTACCATTAGTAGGCCTCATTCACGAAGCCGGTCTATAAGGTGGGTATAAGGTTGTTGCCTATAAAATGGCGACTTAATGGGTGTATACTCTCACCCACCGCTTGCTTGATCGGTGGAGGGTCGTTAGCCGAACGGGTAGAACAACGACTTTAAATCCTCATTAAAAGTATAATGAATATTATAAAATAACTAAACTCTTTTAATTCCCAATCTTAGTTATTTTAGGAAAATGTGAACATGGTGCTAATCCATGGAATTCACACTTTGTACCTTACCAAGTCGTTAGTGGAGCGTGTGTGGTTAACCGGCACACTAATTAGACTAGTAAGGATCACGAAGGGTGATACCCAATTAGCCAGAGGTGTGTGGTTAACCGGCACATTGATTAGGTGATAATATTAGGAGTACCAAGTGAGTTAACCGGCACATTGATTAGGTGATAATATTAGGAGTACCAAGTGAGTTAGCATGGTTATTCACACCTTGTTTTGTGATCCTCGGCATCCCAGTCACAAAACTTGAAGGGCACAATCGAGATTGAAACATGCCATTGAAAAGTTCAATGAATCTCAAAAGAATCTAGGAATTTCAAATCCAATTAAACCTAATTAATCATTTCGTTTTCATGGTGGAAATTGGTGAATCGTCATTCGCCTACCTTTCAAATATATTATTACTTAGATTACGGCATCCCTCTTCTAAGTGTAATATATTGTGATTGGATCCTAGCCTTAATATTACATTTGGGTGTCTTATTAAGGATCCTAAATATCTAATCTAAACTTACTTTCTTCTTTCAGATGTCTTCCAACACTAATGCTTCAGGCTCTAACCCAACTGGTTCTTTCTCTCTCATGAATCTTTGTGGGAGGGTCATCTTTGATGGTTCCAACTTCATGGATTGGATTAGGAACATCAGGATGGTTACTCGTTACGAGGACAAGGAATATGTCCTCGATAAGGAGTTAAAAGAACTTGATGAGTCTACTGCTACTCCTGAGGAGATCGTTGAATTCAGGACTCATGAGAGAGATGCTACTAAGGTGGCATGTATCATGATGGCCACGATGACAGCCGAGCTCCAAAAGTCATATGAAGATTTCTACCCTTTTGAGATGCACCAAGACTTGATGGAAAGGTACCATCAGAGTGCTCGTCAGGAGCGGTATGAAATAATCTCCTCCATAATAACTACCCGCATGAAGGACGGTGAATCCGTCACGGGCCACATGCAAAAGATGCAAAGGTATGTGGACCGTTTGCTGAAGCTGAATGTTAACATCCCCGAGGAGTTAGCAATTGACATCATTTTGCACTCCTTGCCTTCTTGTTATGATCATTTTCGAATGACATATCATTTGAACAAGGAGGAAGTTACCCTCAGCAAGCTTCAAGGACTCTTGAAGACCGCTGAAACCGGTCTTAAGGGTAAAGCGGTTGTTACCTCTACTACTCCTACTCCAACTTCTACCCCTGTTTTAGCTATTGGGCAAGGCAAAGGGAAAAAGAGGAAGCACCCTTCGAAGGGTATCAAGGGAAAGTCTCTTGAAGGCTCCTCATCCAAGACTAAGAATGGTTCTGTCACTCCTTCTGCCATTCCAAAGGATGCTGAATGCTTTTATTGCCATGAAAAGGCACACTGGAAGCGAAACTGCCCTAAGTACTTGCAGGATCTAAAGGATGGGAAAGTAAAACCCACCTATGCAGGTATTTACACTATATTGTCTAATTACTCAACATATTCTAACTCTTGGGTGCTTGATACAGGATGTGGTATTCACATATGTTCTGATTTGCAGGGCCTAAGAAGAAGTGAGGATGTGGAGCACGGGAAGATAAACTTAATCATGGGGAATAGGAAGGCTTCACCTGTTTCCAAGATTGGAGTTTATACTTTGTTGCTTAATAATGGGTTAAAATTAGATTTGAATAAATGTGTATACTCGTCTGAAATGGCGAGGAATATTATTTCTTTTCATGCTTTGTACAAACAAGGTTTTACCTTTTCGTTTGATAATGAATGTGGTGGTATTAATGCTTTCTTTAATAATGTGTTTTATTTTAAAGCATTACCTTGTGATGGCGTGTATGAAACTGTGTCGATTGTAGACAACTTAGGAAATAATGTGTTGTATATTGATTCTTCTACTAGCCTAGATAAAGCATCATTGTGGCATTGTCGTCTTGGACATGTAAACAAGAAACGCATAGACCAACTCCAAAAGAGTGGAGTCTTGGAATCATTTGACCTCAAATCAGATGATAGTTGTGAATCTTGTCTACTTGGAAAAATGACAAAATCACCCTTCACTGGAACTTGTGAGAGGGGTGAAGGTTTGTTGGACCTAATACATACTGATGTATGTGGGCCATTCAAAACCGCCACAAGGGACGCTAATCGGTATTATGTGACTTTTATTGATGATTATAGTAGATATGGGTATGTCTACTTGATCAAACACAAGTCCGAAACCTTTGAAAGGTTTAAGGAATTCAAACAGGAAGTAGAAAATCAATTGGGCAGGAACATTAAGATGCTTCGATCCGATCGAGGTGGTGAGTATCTTAGTACCGAGTTCCTTGACTATCTTAAGGAGTGTGGGATTGTCTCACAATTGACTCCTCCCAGGACACCACAGCTGAATGGTGTAGCTGAGAGGCGTAATCGTACCTTGTTGGACATGGTTCGCTCTATGATGAGTCGAGTTTCGTTACCAATCTCTTTTTGGGGGTATGCCTTAGAGACTGCCGCCCATATCCTTAATCTAGTCCCTACAAAGAAGGTTACCAAAACACCTCATGAGATGTGGACTGGGAAGGTTCCCAATTTGGACCACATCAAAATTTGGGGTTGCGAAGCCTTCGTGAGGCGTGAAACTCATGATAAGCTTGAACCCCGAAGTGAAAGGTGTATTTTCATCGGCTACCCACAGAAATCCTTCGGTTACCTTTTCTACAGACCCAGTGAGAATGTGGTTTTTGTAGCACGAAGAGGGATCTTTCGCGAGAAAGAATTTATAAGCCAAGGAGACAGTGGGAGGCAGATTGATCTTGAAGAAATTCAAGAATCAATTGGTGAAGGAACCTCAGACACTAGCAATCAACCTGAGGAAGAAACTCCTGTTGATCCAGCTGACGAGTCTGTACCTCCGAGACGTTCCACACGGGTTAGGAACACACCTTCGTTTTATTATGGTTTTCATATTACTACGGAAGGTGACACGTTTATTAGTGATAGTACACTAGTAAATTTGGATGAACCTAGCAGTGTTAAGGAAGCCATGGCAGGCCCGGAGTCTGCTAAATGGAAGGAGGCTATGGACAGCGAGATACAGTCCATGTATGACAATCAAGTTTGGAACTTGGTTGACAATGTACCAGGCCGTAAAACAGTCGGGTGCAAATGGATCTTCAAAAAGAAGACCGACATGGAAGGAAAAGTGCATACTTATAAGGCTCGACTGGTTGCGAAGGGTTTTACTCAAACTCAAGGTATTGATTATGATGAAACCTTCTCGCCGGTGGCCAAGATTAAGTCTATTAGGGTTATGTTAGCCATTGCAGCATTTCATGATTATGAAATATGGCAAATGGATGTCAAAACCGCTTTCCTTAATGGAAAGTTGGCTGAGGATGTGTACATGAATCAGCCAGAGGGTTTTGTCAATGCAGAGTACCCTAATAGAGTATGCAAGCTTAAGAAATCCATTTATGGATTAAAACAAGCATCTCGTAGCTGGAATCTTTGTTTTGACGAGAAGGTAAAAGAGTTTGGCTTCTTGAGAAGCGAAGATGAGTCTTGCGTGTATGTCAGAGCTAGTGGGAGTATAGTTAGCTTCTTGGTACTGTATGTGGATGACATACTACTCATAGGAAATGACATCCCAACCTTGCAGGAGGTTAAGTCCTGGCTTGGGAAGTGCTTTGCTATGAAGGACCTAGGGGAGGCTACCTATATCCTAGGGATAAGGATATTAAGAGAAAGGAGTAGAAGACTAATTGGACTTAGTCAGAGTATCTACTTGGATAAGGTGTTGAAAAGGTTCAACATGGAGAATTCCAAGAAAGGAGATTTACCGATCCAAAGCAATACCAAACTGAGTAAGACTCAGAGTCCGAGTACAGAGGCTGAGATAGCTGAGATGAGTCAATTACCATATGCTTCCGCAGTTGGCTCGATCATGTATGCTATGACTTGTACCCGTCCTGATGTGGCATTTGCTTTGAGCATGGTCAGCAGGTATCAGGGGAACCCTGGCAAGGCTCATTGGACCGCGGTAAAGAACATTCTCAAGTACCTGCGGAGGACTAAGGATTGGGTCCTTACCCTTGGTGGCAGTGATGACTTGAAAATATTAGGGTATAGTGATGCTGGTTTTCAGACTGATAGGGATAATTTCCGCTCTCAGTCGGGCTGGATCTTTACCTTAAATGGAGGGGCAATTTCTTGGAAGAGTTCCAAGCAGGAGACGGTGGCTGATTCGACTTGTGAGTCAGAGTATATAGCAGCGAGTGAAGCAGCGAAGGAGGCGATATGGCTAAAGAACTTCATCGGAGACCTTGGAGTTGTACCAGCTATTAAGGAACCTATAGAGATTTTCTGTGACAACAATGTTGCGGTTATCTTAGCCAAGGAACCAAGAGATCATGGCAGATCCCGACACATTGACAGAAAATATCACTTCATAAGGCACAAGATTGAAGAAGGACTCCTTGTGACAAGGAGGATATCGTCAGATGAGAATCCTGCAGATCCCCTTACGAAGGGACTGACGAGGGTTAAGCATTTTCAGCATGCGAGACGCATCGGGCTGAGGGACGATATTAGTTTTACAGATTAGACAGTTTTCCTGAAACTTGTAAAATGTAATCGACGTTTGATGATGAATAAAATTTGTGATTTATTCATGAGTAAAGTGTTACTATCATTGTCAATTATTTACTATTGTTTCAGTTTTGCATGTTTTGACTTCCAGAATAATTAATTTGTTCAAACCTCCACAATCGATCATACGTCGGAAGTAGGTATGAATCAAGATTGTCATGAATTGGGTATGTAGATGCCTTAAAGGTGTTTAGGCATGGCAATGGTTGCTGCAACATTCATGAGTACTCATAAGTTATGAGTATTGGTATAAACCCACGCTCACTTGTATCACTTCATGGAATTTATCTCGAGTGATCGTGAGACGATAACATCATATAAATCTTTAAACCTAGAGATATGAGTTGTTACCTATGAGTTGATTGTGCATTGATTGCACGTAAACGCATCAGTAACTTGATGTTATAAAACGTGCCTTTGTGTACAATTCAATAAGTAGTAGAACAAGCATATCAGTCGAAGTTTATCTGTTCCTTCTAGAAATAGAAGCGATATCCGGGCCCCTCGATGATTTTGTGTTGACCCATATACCAGGCCTGGTCAGAACTAAACCGATGTGTTCAGTGAAGTTCTTCGTCAAACAAATCAGATAATCGAGAAACAACTGCTAGACAATAAGCAAGACATAGTTCCATGTGTTTGTCCGACTGATATCATGAGAACAGAGGATTATGTGATCACTTATCTAAAATGGCGCTTCATAGTTCGACAGAGTCTTCATTGTTCGAGGGAGTTTTCGAGAGCTACGATTGTTGGTTGGTTCCTGAAGTTATAGGCAAATATAGTTATTAGACTTATCCAAGTGGGAGTCTGTTGGATAAGGTGTCTAAGTCCATAACTTATTTGGTATATACTTGACCCGACCGGCATGGTCCATTTGGGTTGCATCTCATCCAAACTATTATGGATAATTTTATGAGAGTTATACACATATGTTTATTAATATATTATGAGTTATAATATATTAATATGAAGTTACGTTATTTAATTAGTTTTAGTCTTAAATTAATTATGGATTAATTTAGAGATTAAAAGGAATGCTAATTAAATTACGGGCTATTTGTTTTATATAGTGTGGGCTAATACTCATTTGTTAATGGGCTAGGCTTATGTGGAAGTCCATGGATGATCCATGGAGCTTTTAACCCATGGATCCTTGGAATAGGAAAAGACATGGGTTATTAGGGTTTCACCCTAACCATGCATACTATATAAGCATGCTTATGGAGCATGAAAGAGAGCCTAAGATAGCCTAAGAGAAAGCTAGTGTTCTAGTGTGTGTGTGCATGTGTGTGGCCGAAAATACAAGAGTGTGTATACTCTCTCAAAGTTTTCCAAGAGTTTGTGGTGTTTGTGATTCCATTTGAGGCATTCACACTATTGGTGCTTGGCCCTCAAACTCCTAAGAACCCAACACAACAAAAGGTATGTAATCTCTTCTAACTCTTTTATGTTGAAATGTCCCCCATGCCATGTTAGATAGGTTATAAACCTTGGAAAATTATTATTTTGCATGTATTTAGACAAACATAGATCCAAGGTTTATTAGGGTTGCATGCACACTTAGGAAGTGTTAGATTGCTCAAAACATAGATCCAAGCTATAGGCCACAAGGAAGCAGTTGCTGACCCGACAGTGGTGACTGGTACGTTCCTCCTCGATAACTCGTATGCATGCATTCTGTTCGATAGTGGAGCGGAGCGAAGCTTCGTAAACCATAAATTTGCTCGCATGCTTAAGCAACAACCACGCACACTTAAGGAACAATTCATAGTAGAAATGGCTAATGGAAAAACTAAAAGTACGAATAGCATATACTTATGTTGTACCCTAACTCTAGATAACCATTCATTCCCAATCAACCTTATGCCAGTCTCACTAAAAAGCTTCGACGTTATCATCGGCATGGATTGGTTAAGTCTCCATCGCGCCGACATCATGTGCTACGAGAAAGTAGTCCGTCTAAACCTTTCGTCTAACGAAAATCTTATCGTGTACGGCGACAAACCCAGTGCGAGTGTTCGTATTATATAGTGTATTCAAGCACAGAAGTATATGCGTAAAGAATACCGTGCATTCCTTGCTCATGTCGTCGATACGAGCCTCGAGACAAAAGAACTAAAGAACATCCCAATAGTGAGCGACTTCCCCGACATTTTCCCAGAAGAGCTACCAGGATTACCTCCGCAACGACAGGTCGAGTTCAGAATCGACTTAGTCCCAGGAGCTACCCCAGTAGCCAAGTCGCCCTACCGCTTAGCACCAGCTGAGATGCAGGAACTCTCTGGTCAACTTAACGAAATGCTCAGCAAGGGCTTTATAAGACCAAGTGTCTCACCTTGGGGAGCACCGGTCTTGTTCGTTAAGAAGAAAGACGGATCATTCCATATGTGTATCGACTACAGAGAACTCAACAAACTGATGGTCAAGAATCGTTACCCTCTGCCTCACATAGACGACCTATTTGACCAACTGCAAGGGGCGAACTATTTTTCCAAAATTGATCTAAGATCCGGATATCACCAATTACGAGTATTAGAGGAGGATGTGCCGAAGACAGACTTCCGAACTCATTACGGACACTACGAGTTTGTGGTGATGCCATTCAGATTGACCAATGTGCACGCAGTCTTCATGGATCTGATGAATAGAGTATGCCGACCGTACTTGGATCAGTTCATCATTGTATTCATTGATGACATCCTGATCTACTCCAGAAGTAAGGAAGAGCATGGCGATCATCTGCGACAAGTTCTAGGAACTTTACGAGCGGAGAAGCTCTATGCGAAGTTCTCTAAATGTGAATTTTGGATCTGAAGAGTCGAATTCTTAGGACACGTGGTAAGTGAAGAGGGAATCCATGTGGACCCATCCAAAATTAAAGCTATTGAGAACTGGTCAGCACCGAAGACGCCTACATAAATTCGTCAATTTTTGGGTCTCGCTGGCTACTACCGCAGGTTCATACAGAACTTCTCCCGAATAGCAAAACCCCTTACAACCCTGACCCAGAAAGGCGTGGCCTTTGACTGGGAAGAGAAACAAGAGAGAGCATTCCAAACGATCAAGCGAGCTTTGTGCACCATGTCAATACTATCCCTCCCCGAAGGGATAGAAGACTTTGTAGTCTATTGCGATGCATCGAATCAAGGGCTCGGGTGTGTTCTGATGCAGCGAGGTAAGGTGATCACCTACGCCTCGAGACAGTTGAAGACAAATGAAGTTAACTACACGACCCACGATCTTGAACTAGGAGCAGTGGTGTTTGCTCTAAAGATCTGGAGACATTACTTGGACGGAACGAAAAGCACTATTTTTACCGACCACAAGAGTTTACAACACATTTTCGATTAGAAGGAGCTCAACATGAGACAACGACGGTGGGTCGAGCTACTCAGTGACTACGAATGTGATATTCGTTATCATCTGGGTAAGGCCAACGTAGTAGCAGACGCCCTAAGTCGGAAGGAATATTCTGGTCGCAGAGTCAAGTCATTGTCAATAACCATCCATTCACACTTGTCTAAGCAAATTCAGGCGGCCCAACTGGAAGCCATGAAACCTAAAAATGTGACGAGTGAATCCCTTAGAGGAATGGACAAGGATTTAGAAGCCAAGGGTGACAGAGCCTTATTTTTCATGAACCGGATCAGGACACCGAATCATGGTGGTTTCTAACACTTGGTCATGACCGAGGTGCACAACACTCGGTATTCCGTCCACCCAGGTTCAGATAAGATGTATCTGGATCTTAAAAAGCTATACTGGTGGCCTAATATGAAAGCAGAGATTGCTACCTTCGTAAGTAAATGCCTTACTTGCGCAAAGGTTAAGGTCGAGTACCAGAAGCCCTCCGGTTTACTGCAACAACCAGAGATTCCAGAATGGAAGTGGGAGTGGATCACTATGGATTTCATAACCAAGTTGCCTAAGACAACGGGTGGACTTGATACCATATGGGTCATTGGTGATAGATTGACTAAGTCTGCACACTTCCTGCCTATCAAAGAAACTGACAAGATGGAGAAACTTACGAGAACATACATTAGGGAAATCGTACGGCTACATGGTGTACCTATGTCCATTAGCTCCGATAGAGATAGTTGGTTCACCTCAAGATTCTGGCAATCACTACAACATTCCCTAGGAACAAGGCTAGACATGAGCACAGCCTACCATCCACAGACCGACGGACAAAGTGAGAGGACCATCCAAACAGTGGAAGATATGTTGAGAGCCTGTGTGATTGACTTTGGAAAGGCATGGGATACTCATTTACCTCTTGTCGAGATTTCCTATAATAATAGTTATCACATGAGCATCAAGGCTGCTCCATTTGAAGCCCTCTACGGCCGAAAATGCAGGTCCCCTCTGTGCTGGGCTGAGGTGGGTGATACCCAATTAGCCAGAGGGCAAGCTTCTGGCAGTACTCTCACCGGTCCGGAGATCATTCGGGAAACGACAGAGAAAATCGTTCAGATCCGTGAACGATTGAAAGCCTCTAGAGACCGACAGAAGAGCTACGCTGATAAGCAAAGAAAACCTTTGGAATTTCAGGTGGGAGACCGAGTCCTTCTCAAAGTCTAACCCTGGAAAGGCTTGATACGCTTTGGTAAGCGTGGGAAGCTTAATCCGAGGTACATAGGTCCTTTCGAGATTCTCGCAAGAGTCAGCCCTGTAGCTTACAAACTCGACCTACCCGACGCACTTCGTAACGTACATTCTAAATTCCACGTATCTAACTTGAAAAAGTGTCTGTCTGACGAGACTCTTGTAATCCCACTCGACGAGATCAAGATCAACGAGAGCCTCAACTTCGTGGAAGAACCGGTAGAGATCATGGACCATGAGGTCAAGCAGACGAAGCAAAGCCGTATCCCGATCGTGAAGGTTCGCTGGAACACCAAGCGAGGACCGAAATTCACTTGGGAACGCGAGGATCAGATGAAACTGAAATACCCTCATCTTTTCGCTTAGTTATTTGTAACTTCTTAATTGCTTAAATTCTAATTTCGGGACGAAATTCCTTCTAACGGGGGGATGATGTGACAACCCGAAATTTCCATTTTGTACGAACATTATCTATTCAATAGAAGCTAGACCAGTTACAGTGAATTTCAGACTTTTCCGAATAAGTTTGTGTATATTAGGGTTTACGTTTAAGGAGATATCAGGAGAGTGGATGCTCATGGGTTAGTGAAACTTGAGTATTTCAAAACCTCATAATATTAGCGTTCATTTCCGGAATAAAAAGATTTTCTGCCAAAAATATCTCAGGACTATAAATAGATTTCTGAACTAAATTCATTCATTATTCACATTTCCAACTAGAGAAAAGCCATTTTCTCTCTCACGGATCTTTGGGTTTTCAACCCAAATTGTGAGTACACTTCTCTAGTTGTTTATAATGCTTATTATATGCTAAATAACATAGATTACAGGTCAAATATGTGAGATTCGGGAGTTTACCGCCCAAGAACGTTCTTGGAGAGTAAACTCCAAAATGAGGCTTAAATGCTATCTAGTCCCATTTCCTTGTTAAGTAACTACCTTAGGATTATAGGTATGTAAATTTGAGACTAGAAAACAAGCAAAAACACCAAGCTTTGGGTGTTCACGGCCCAAGGATTTCTTGGACCGTGAACTCCAAATTCAAGGGCCAAAATGTGCCCTAATCACTCCTAAAGCTTTAGACATTAACCCCCATTTATTCCTAGCTAAATTGTGGACTTTAAAACATCAAAAGCACCCCCTTAAAGTGAGTTTATGGCCAAGGGTATACTCATAGGCCGTAAACACCAAACAAGGGCACCAAAGTGTGCCTAGGGTCCTCATTAGCCTTAAACAAATGCCTAGAAATTATCCTACTTGTGCTTGGGACTTGAAAGAATAAAAATACCCATCCCTTGAGAGTTTATGGTTGTAAACTCCAAAAGAAATGGTCTTTTGGCCGAAAACTCCTTAAAGGAGTGTATAAATGCCCTAAACTACCCAAAGGATTAAACCACCAAACAAGACTTATTCTAGAAATCAAATAGCACTTCAAAACACCATGAACCACCAAGATTGGGAGTTCACGGCCGTAAACTCAAGGGTTTACGACCGTAAACTCCTTGTGTGGAGTTTATTGAGGAGTAAACACATATATAAGGCCCTTTGGTACATTAAACCCCTTTAGCCTTGTCCCAGAACAACCTAGAAGCAACCCTTAGGACCTATAACACTTATACAAAGTGTTTATATGTTCTAGAGTGTCCCAACTTATTTCATTAGTTATTATTGTTGGGTTTTGAGCATTCTAACACTTCCTAAGTGTACATGCAACCCTAAATACCTTGGATCTATGTTTTCTCTATTATACATGCAAATAAGAACTTCCAAGGTATTATCCTAATCTAGCATACAAATCAATGAATGTAACAAGATAGAATACATACCTTTTGATGTAGCTTGATGTCTTCAAGCTTTAAGATCTTAGCCCCAATAGTGTGGAAGCCTCAAGTGGAATCACAAATCACCAAGACACCTTGGAATACTTTAGAGAATATGATTACTTGGTTCTCTCTAGTGAAATTGGCTAGCCCTTCTTTAGTGTATCCACACTAGTGCCAATTTCACCAACCAAGGACATCTTTATATAGTATGGAGACTAGGGTTAAACCCATGACCTTTCATTTCATATGATCCATGGGTTAAACACTCCATGGACTATCCAGGAAAGCTTAGCCCAACTTAAATGAACTTGGCCCATTCCATATATACAAGAGTCCATATTTAATTAGTTCATTTTGATCACTTAATTAATTCTAAATTAATTCTTGATCAATACTAATTAAATAATATTATTCCATATTAATATATTAGAAGTTATAATATATTAATATTAATCATAAACATACTATTCTCAAAAGATTATCCATATAAATTGTGTCGGTGAAGTGCAACCCAAATGGACCATGCCGGGTCGGGTCAAGTACATACCAAATATAGTTATGGACTTAGACATTAATCCGACAGTCTCCCACTTGGATAAGTCTAAAACTATTATTGCGTATGACTTCAAACCTAACTGGCAATCGTAGCTCTTAAAGCCGCTGTCGAACTCTGATCTTGTCAACGAACTTGTCCATTAGATAAGGGATCATATATTCCTCCATTCTAGATATCATATGGATTGAGAAATGGATTATAATCATTCTCTCTGTCCATTTGTTGTTTCCCGATTTCCGATTTATGATGACTGACTAATTGAACAAATCAAATCAGTCCTGGCTCGACCGAGCACTTCCATTTGTCATCATCAAATCATCGAGGGGCCCACAGATATTGCTTTTATCCCGAAGGTAAAGGAATGGATAAACTTCGACTCATATGGCTTGTTCTACTACTTGTTGAATCATACACAAAGGCACGTTTTATAGCACCGAGTTACCAAATGCGTTTTCGTGCAATCAATGTACAACCAACTCATAGTAACAACTCATATCTCTAGGTTTGAAGAATATAAGATATTATCGTCTCATGATCACTCGTGATAACATCCATGAAGTGATTCCAACGAGCGCGGGTTGAATCCAATACTCAGAACTTATGAGCACTCATGAGTGTTGTAGCCCTTTGTCCAACACCTTAGACCTCTACAAGCCAACCTATGACAGTCTTAATTCATATCTACTTTCAACATATGACCAACTGTGGATGGTTTGAATAACTTAGTCATTCCGGAAGAATAACCTAGTTTATTCGGGAAGTCAAAACATGCAAAGTGAAACACAATAATAATTGAATCCAATATGGTATCAAAACCTATGAACATAAATAAAACACCTTTTATTTATCACCATATGATTACACATTATTCATTGTATACTGTTCCAGCTATCAACTTTATTCTTGAATTTAAAACAATAGTTGTCCCATGCTCCAAGCATGTACACTATGTTTTCTTAAACACTAGTAATGCCACACACCAAGTATGCATACTATGTTTGTCTATGATCTTTACTTTGTGAACTAGATCAATTGAACATAATTTCAATGATTCTCTTTTCACACTCCCAAATCTTTACTGCAAATGCAAGAATTCCAAATTTTTTGCCATTTACTGAAATCTGTTAGATTCTAAACTTATATGCATTGATCCTCTTGTAATGATTATGCACAAAGTCATAAAGACTTGACAAAAAACATTACAGAGCATTCCAAAGGAGATCAACTCCTTGGAAACATCCTTCTTGCATTAAGTTTCCTTAATCTTACACAGATTGAAAATTTCTAACTTTGAAGCATTTCCAGATTCCATTTTGACTATCACTTTTGAACAAGAGTTGCCTCCTTACCGATTATGTCAATATGGTCCTTCCAGAATTATCACTATACTTCCAACTGTCCTTGAGCAACCAATCTTTGGTAAACCTTAGATTGTCCTCGACAATTGTTTAATCCTTTTAGTTATATCCAGTTCTAAACCTTTTCCCTTCTTAATGCCCCAGGCATTTGGAAAATTTTAGAAAGGGTGAATATAGCACATGTAATCGATCCTATATCCGAAGCATATGGGACACGATTCATGATGTCTCACATAAAGACTGAACCAGTCTTTTGCTATAACATTTGCATTTCTATTTGCCAAGTTCTCATAATTCAGATTATGAAAAGGGATGCCGTAATCATAATCGAATTTTAGAACGCAAATAATGGACCCATATACAGAATTTCCTTATGTTGAGCCATTCCAACATGAAATTCATATATATCCTTGACTAAATAATTAAAACCTCATGATCTAAGCTGATAGATTTGAGATGAAGTATAATTTCCTCTCCCTTAATTATAGCTAAACAACTTTTCCCAATTGAAACCTTTTGTTTTCTATAATTAACATTGCTAACTTGCAATACTTATCATAATTATCATGCTCCCACTAACATGATGATTATTAGCATAACACTTATGCTCCCACTAGCTTTGACATGTACTCATAAATCTGCTGACTTTCTTACCAAAGTTCAGATTTCTGATACTAGATTGTTTTGATAAGACTTTATCAAAAACATACACCTTCCCTTAGATAGCACACTTGTGTATCTAAACAATTATGAAGAGGGATGCCGTAATCATAATAGTTAGACCTTTTTGCCAATTCTCACAAGTCCAGGTTAGTGTGCCGGTAAACCACACATGCTCCACTAACGACTTTGAGAATGAAAATATCACAATTGCTATCTAGATAAAATCTACTTAGTGAAAGTGTTTCCTCACTATCATTTTCATGAATCGGAGAGAAACCTTATGACACTTAGATTTAATGGTGTATGTGTTCTTATCCATGTGAATTGTCAAAATCATAGTCACAAGACAAGGATAATGACAAATCCAAACTCATATGGACTGAACTCAATCTTAATTTCTTGCCACCTGGCAGCTCAAGGGCCTACCATTGCTTCCAAGTTGTTGTGCAACAAATTGAGAACTCTAAGAACTCATATGCAAAGCCAACTTTAATTGGAATGGGCATAGAATATGTCAACACGATAGGTTATAAACCTCAAGTCGTGTGCTAGTGAAGAACTTCAGGTTCCATTCTTGATTAGTTCTTGAGACTTTCAAGACCTTTAAGACTCCCACTGTCCTCTTGACATATAAGACTCCCTTGTCAGATATTCAAGAAATAGTGTGGATTCTAATCAAGACCAATACTTCACACAATTGGCCTAAGTTGGTCTTTGTTTTATCCAAAACATCACAACTTACCAATTTCAAATGTACAAGAGTAGAAAACTTTTACTCTTACATTTGACAAGTGTTTTTAAACCTTCTTTAAGACATGTCACTCAAATTACAATCTTGGAGTATGACTCTAAGACTTGTATTGGAACGAAGTATGACTCATCTTCTTGATTTAACCATTTCAACAATTCAAGTTCCTCTTCTTAGTCATAAGAATTTTCTTAGAGAACTAATTTTGATATGGTTTCTTAATCATTAAGGTTATCACAAAACTGATACTAAAGTACTCTCCCATCTTTTCAGATTTGAGAAACTTCTATCCTTCTACCTAATTTGATTCTTCTTATTCGCTCTGTCATACATTGGAACCTTTTTCCAATGTCTCAGAATTACACTTAAGCTTGTAAGTATAATCATATTTACTGAGCTTTAGTAAACTATGACGAATAGTTTTATCAATCTTCTGTGGTGGACTTGACCAGTGCACAAGAATGTGTACTTGATCCCTTAGTCCTTCACTTGACTCACACATCCATGTGAACAAGTAATTAGTCTTAATTTTCCAATACTTGAAGGTTCTCATTCATCATGCTATACAACTTGCATGATTCCAAGTTTCGGTCCAATTGAAACTTGGGTGATGAAATCTTTCTTTCTTTGGTAAATCTAGACATTACCACAAATGAAAGAATCAATTTCATATTTCCACTCTTGCTCTTAATGGAATCATATAAGCAACAATTTTTCCTCAAATGCCATTGTAAGTATATTTTAAAATAAATAAAATCAAAAATTTTCCTTTATTTTAAAACTTTGCGGAAAAAAACTTATCCTTACAATTCATATGAAAACTTGTTGTTATCTATTCCTAAGCAATATCTCATAACTCCTGAGAAGTAGCTCAAGAATCCGATCTTCAAACTACGCGATAGAAATCCATCCACGCGATCAGATTCAGCATATTCTTTCTTTAAGTTTCTTCACTTTTTTTTTCTTTGATTCTTAAACATCACCATGTGACCCAGTCACATCATGTATCAAGAATCTCATAATAGAAACTTAACAGAGTTAGATAGTGGACTTTACCTGAAGTAGAGTCAAACTTATTGACTTTAACATCCTTAGGTAAATTTGGCAGCTTCGCAACCAATGCCCCTTCCTTTGGCAACATAAACATATGGACCCTTTGATAATGGTAAATGAGACTATCACAGACTTAGCTTTTCTCTTTACCATTTGCTCAACCGAGTTGACTATGGCCGATCCCTTTCCTTTGGGAAGAGAATGTTTTTCTGGATTTCCTGTGTCACTATTGTCAATATCCATAAAGTTTTAGGAAGTTGATCTTAGCAAACAGATAAGATCATTAAGGGTCTTGTCATAGTCTGTTTCATATCTGTTCCAAAAGAACTCACTATGTGACTTAGAAAGTAGTTGAACCACCAACTTTCTCAAGACTTTGGCACCCAACTCTCCCGGCTTGTCAATATGTGACTACATCTCCAAGATGTGACCACACCTAGACCTTGCCTTGCCAATTGGGCTTGAGTGGCCTTAAACTTTTTTTCAAGAACTTGTGGGTTAGGGAGAATAATTGGAGTAGGAGAAAGAAGTATGATATCCATGGGACATCATCTTCATTAGGAAACCTTGTTTCAAGAGATTTGGGAAGATCATAGGTGTCTAAACCAGACATCTTTTGGGAGATATTCAAGATAGTTGATTTAAAGTCCTTAATATGACACCCAATATGAAATATGAAGGCTAGGACCCAACAAACTATTTTATAACTTAGAAGAGGTATGCCGTAATCCAAGCTATAAAATATTTGAAGGTAGGTGAATGACGATTCACCAATTTCCACCAAGATAAACGAAATTAATTATTAGGTTTTAATTGGTTTTGAAACTCCTAGATCTTTGAGATTCATTGAACTTTTCAAAGGCATGTTTCAATCTCGAGTGTGCCCTTCAGGTTTTGTGACTGGGATGCCGAGGATCACAAAACAAGGTGTGAAGTAACCATGCAAATTACTTGGTACCCTTAAATGTTTACCACTTAATCGATGTGCCGGTAAACCACACACGCTCCATCGATACTATGATAAACATTAAGTTACCCTTTGCCTACCTTGTTAAATACGCGTTAGTGTGCCGGTTAACCACACACGCTCCACTAACCGACTTAAACAAAGTGCAAACTGTAATTTCTTGGATTAGCACCTTATTCACATTTTTCCTAAGTAACTAAGATTGGGTATTATTAAGAGTTTAGTTACTTAGTATTTATCATTAATACTTTTAATGAAGGGAGAATTGTAGTCCTGTCAAACCCGTTCGGCTAACGACCCTCCACCAGTCAAGCAAGCGGTGGGTGAGAGTGGACACCCATTAAATTGCCATTTTATATGCAACAACCTTATACCCACCTTATAGACCGGCTTCGTGAATGAGGCGTACTAGCGGTAAGACTGACTTTACTCTTATACATATATATATATATATATATATATATATATATATATATATATATATATATATATTATTAACTTATAATATTATAAAGTATAAGGGTTGAATTTTAACTTTTAAAATTCTAAGGGTTAACTTGGAATTAAAGTATTCATAAATGAAAACTTTTCAAATTCCAAAACTTGAGGGCAAGTTTTGAAACTATTCAAAACTAATTAATTTCATAACTTATGTGTTTAAAGTAGTTTTAATCCAAAAACTCTTCAAGTTCCATAACTTGAGGACAAGTTATGGAAGACTTTAAACTAATAAAAGAATTAACTTTTCTTTATTTTATAACTTATGGATTTAATTATGATTACATATTTTATTACTTAATGAAGTGACTCTTGAACCTCCATAACTTAAGGACAAGACTCTTCATCTTTTGTAACCATTGCCAACTTTTATGAGTTTGATGAAACTTTAATGTGACTCTTCATGTAACTTGAGGACAAGTTACACAAACACATTTTATACTCAACTCTTAGATTAAAATGGATTGAAAACAACTATTTCAATTAACTTTTCTATTAATCTAAGCAACTCATAAGAACAAGATAATTCAAATCAAACTTTTTCATGTAATTAGCCTAATCACTAAACTAATTCAAAACATGAATCTATTGACAATTATCTTTGAAATTGGATTAGCATGAACATTACCACATCAAAAACAAGTTTATAAGTTCAAAAACAACTTAGGGTAATGTTCCTAGTCCATTTCTAGCCGAAAACCTAGAAAATATGTTGTCTGGGGCTCCTACTCGTCGAGTGCATGAACCTACTCGGCGAGTAGGATGATTTTACTCATGGACTCGGCGAGTTCAACAGTGGACTCGGCGAGTCCAGTGCCCAGAAAGCTAGAAAATTGAGTTTTTCAGCATTTTTCTGCAATTTGCATCAAGTATAATGGAAAACAGGCCTAGGCTCTGATACCACTGTTGGGTTTTGAGAATTCTAACACTTCCTAAGTGTACATGCAACCCTAAATACCTTGGATCTATGTTTTCTCTATTATACATGCAAATAAGAACTTCCAAGGTATTATCCTAATCTAGCATACAAATCAATGAATGTAACAAGATAGAATACATACCTTTTGATGTAGCTTGATGTCTTCAAGCTCTAAGAGCTTAGCCCCAATAGTGTGGAAGCCTCAAGTGGAATCACAAATCACCAAGACACCTTGGAATACTTTAGAGAATATGATTACTTGGTTCTCTCTAGTGAAATTGGCTAGCCCTTCTTTAGTGTATCCACACTAGTGCCAATTTCACCAACCAAGGACATCTTTATATAGTATGGAGACTAGGGTTAAACCCATGACCTTTCATTTCATATGATCCATGGGTTAAACACTCCATGGACTATCCATGAAAGCTTAGCCCAACCTAAATGAACTTGGCCCATTCCATATATACAAGAGTCCATATTAAATTAGTTCATTTTGATCACTTAATTAATTCTAAATTAATTCTTGATCAATACTAATTAAATAATATGATTCCATATTAATATATTACAACTTATAATATATTAATATTAATCATAAACATACTATTCTCAAAAGATTATCCATATAAATTGTGTCGGTGAAGTGCAACCCAAATGGACCATGCCGGGTCGGGTCAAGTACATACCAAATATAGTTATGGACTTAGACATTAATCCAATAATTATTTGGCTAATTAGTTATATATATGCTCATTATATGATAACTAGGCTCGTGCGTGTGAACAAGTCTCTGTTTGCCACCTAGCACAGTATCCGACACTACAATCCAATCCACTCACCACAAGTGAGTTCATACCCCTTTAATTAACCTTTGAAATACTTTTAATGTTTTAAATGCTTTTATAGGGGGGGATACAAGTTAAATACTTATAGTTATTACATCAATCACATGTGATTAATAACTACAAAACCAATGATTTTATTATCATTCAAACAGTTTATCAAACTGTTTTACTTCAAACTGCTTTACAAACTCTTATACTTGTCAAATACTTTTATTTAAAGTTTGTTATACTTCTTATAAATTGCATGACCGTATATGTATAGATATATAAGAAATGTTTAAAGGGCTTAGGAAGGCCATCCGCCCTATTTCCTTTTCCTCGATTTGGATGTGGTCTGGTGGGATGTCGGGTAGCCGTCCGAGGGTCGTTTCAATATTAATTATATATCATATATGCATATATAGACATAACAGTCTTCCATATTCATGCGTATTAGTTACATCATTAGTAAGTTACCATCGGGGTAACACAGGATCATACTACTACAATTTCTAGATCAATGAGTCAGTTCATTCATGAGTCAATACTTATTACTATGAGTACATATACAACTATACTAGAAAGAGAACATATACAACTATACTAGAAAGAGAACATATACAACTATACTAGAAAGAGAACATATACAACTATACTAGAAAGAGAACATATACAACTATACTAGGAAGAGAACATGTACAACGATAGTAGAACAAGTGACATTACATTACATATACATGAATACGTTAACAATTGTGATCCACTGTATCGGAGCATGCCTTAAATGTCATGGCCCGAGTTGTAGCCAGAATCCTCTTGGAGGGAGAGCGTGAGTTTGCGTACAGATCTATACTAGATTGACTATCCTACACCTTGTTGCTAGCTACAGCCGGACCTGCAGGTTTGCGGGTGCCAAACGTCATTCCGTTATTACGACCATCCGTATGTCGTTGTTACCAGTCGATAGTATGGTGCAATTAATCACATGATACCTTAATATAAATCCGGTTTAAGGTAGTTAGTACAACAGTAGTTCCTATATTACAACACTACAATACTACAATAATTTACCCATTACATATATCTAGTGATTATTTCACTTAAACATTAATGTACAAACTATATTTTGTTAATAATATTTACATTTGGGAAATTATACACTTTTACAACAAACGATCATACAAAACAGTTAAGCCTTGGAAGAAGACTACTTTAATAGAAAATATAGGATTTTCTGAGAGATTCAAACTTTTACAAACACTTACAAACATTTACATACATTTTACAAACTTACACTTAAGTCATGTTCAAACGTTTTGATAACAAATACCGACACTAAAATACTTAGGAACTCACCAGCTTAATGCTGATAAACTCTTTCAAAATAACTTGTATTCTCAGGTCATCAGTAGACAGGTACCGAGGCCAGCTTTTGAGAAGATGGAGCGCATCCAAGACTCATCTTATTATTTTGATTTACATTATTTTTGGTGTCTATAACTGTACAGAACACGCTTGTATTAAAATTATATATTTAATGCAATGGATGATGTTGTTTACTTATTTACTTTTATTGTGTTGTGATACTTTACATGACGTCCTCCGCCCCAGAACGT
Organism: Lactuca sativa; assembly: GCF_002870075.4. NCBI lineage: Eukaryota > Viridiplantae > Streptophyta > Magnoliopsida > Asterales > Asteraceae > Lactuca > Lactuca sativa. The sequence goes on along the minus strand of NC_056627.2, from coordinate 160,951,133 downwards.
TTAAACGAGAAAACTATTTTATTTTCTAAAAGTATAACCTGTTTAAATGTTTTAAAATCAGAGACTTTTGTTCCAAATGTGTTTATAGTTTGTATATCCTATGTTGTTTGATATACTTAATTCACTATAAATCGTGCTCTGATACCAATCTATCACACCCCCAAACCAAGGATGGCAGAAATGTTCGAGGGTGGAGAACTTCATGTATAGCATCATAACAACAATTGCAATAGTTATTTAAGCAAACACAACCAACATATATATATAATCGAAAAAGTTACATCATTATATGAATTACATGTTTCCAAATCAATTACAATATGTTGACAAAATGTGAAATGTTTGATGCCTTAACGTCCCATCCTCAAATGCACTTGGTTACCTGTTTAGTGATTTCCTGAGAATACAAGTTGTTTGAAAAAGTGTCAACACAAAGGTTGGTGAGTTCATAAGCATTTGCAGACGGTTTATGAAAAGCTTTTTCTTGTAAAAGTAGTGTTTGTTCCAGAAAATCCAATATTTTCCTTAAAATGTAAAAGTAGTCTTAAAACGCAAAGACCGAGGTGCATAAGTAAATTGTTATACTTATGATAAAATAATGCAAGTTTAAATCTACGTAAACTCGTTTGATCTACATGAATCCCCCGTAAATTCTATGTTTGTTAATACTTAATGTGAGCTATTATAATCGTACTATGACCTAGATGGCCTGAAACGACGTTCTTCAGGCGTCGGAACTGTTATGACATTTGTCACCACAGACCTGCCGGTCTAGCTGTTGCAAGCAGCTCATGTGTGGGTTTGTCAATCCCAATATAGATCTATATACAACTATCACGCTCTCCCTCCAGGAGACTCTGGTTACAATATAGGACTTATTGGTAAAGTGAAGCGAATGTCTCACAAAAGCCATTAACGAATTCATGTGTAATGTAATGAAAAATTCCTTTTTGTATGAATGTACCCTTTTTATATGAGTGTGCTATGTGATGTATCATAAACTATACCTATTATAGTTTATCAAAACAAGGGTAAAAGTTGTATTGTACATAAACTATACTTAACATAGTTTATTCAAATGTTTGTATGTAATAGATGCACTTTGATTATAACAAATTGTTATTTCTATTCTTTGTCTAGAAAACCTCATTTGTTAACTGATGTATGTCTACATACTAAGACAATAATGTCATATATTGCAATAACATATAATCACATAAAGATATACACCTTGCTCAACATGCTACAAGGTGAAATGAAATTGATAGTATTTTTCTGTTGATAACATTTTCTATCCCTGTTCTTAGAAAATTTGTAGAAAAATCATCAAAGGTCCAAATCAGAATCGAAAAATTCTGAGAGTTTGGAAAATGTGTCTAGTTTCTCCATAATTTTTCTCATGATTTTTCATGACCTCTAACTTGTGTGAACAAGTCCATTATCGCAGACTGGTCTGGATTGATGTTTGAAATGATAGGCAGTTTTGTAAGAATCACCATAAATTGTAGAAAAATCGGATGGGGATGTGCAAGTAGTCCAAAACAGTCCATGAATGGAGTCCAACTTTTCTGATGAAGGCTGTTAGAAAAGTTTAGTTATGTTCTTGGTGTTTTAACTTGTATTCCAACCCTTAAAACTTAGGAAAACAGGAAAATATAGGGGTATGAACTCACTTTATGAGATTTCAGTAGATGATTGTTAGAGAATGGAAGTGTTCAACTCAAGAACATTTGAAGATGCCTTTAAGATTTTCGAGAATCTAACATCAAAGTGATGGAGTTTATGTAAGCAATCGATGATTGGAGTAGGATGAAGTGTAATTATCACAAGAAGGATAAATTATACTTACCAAGAGTATAATAAAACTTGATGATCAGCCTTGGAGTCTCGAACTAGAGGAAAAAGTTTGAGAGAAAAGGTGTGTGTGATTTTTGGTGAAATGAGAGAAAGTAAGTGTAAATGAGGAGAGAGGTTGACTTATTCCAGCTCTTAGAACGTTGGAGGGGCTGATGATTGATGGAAAGGTACAAGGAAGTGACTAGGGATGGTGGGGAGGAGTGTGGGTTAGTCATGGAGTGGGTATGGTGGTTGCTTGTGTCATAATACAAAGAAAAGCTAACACTCAATCTTTGTACTTCACCCACTCATTTCTTGGATAAGATTTGCACCAAAACGAAGTCGGAATCGAAAATCGGGAAGAAATGGGCTTCCCTACGAGACCTCTCGGTCCTGGCCGAGGTTCGGTCCCTTCTGATCATGGGCCGAAGGCGAAATAAAGCGAAAATCGAGCGAAGATGGGTAAGAAGCGAAATGGACCGAAGGTGGCTTCGGTTCCTTGTGCGAGGTTCGGGCCCGAGAGCACCCTTCGGGTTCGGTCCAAGGGGGTTCGGCCCCTAAGAGGACTTTCAGCCCTAAGAGGGGTTGGCTCCCTAAGAGGGGTTTCGGCTCCTTAAGGTTGTTTTTTGCGTATACTTCCGTTTTCGAGTGGTTTTTAACTAAATTAAGGGTCGGGATGCCCCGAGTGATTTTAGAGAGATTTGGGAGAGATTTGACATTTTTGGAGAGATTTGACATTCTTGGAGAGATTTCACATACTGAGAGATATTTGGGAGAGATTTGACATTCTTGGAGAGATTTCACATACTGAGAGATATTTGGGAGAGATTTGACATTCTTGGAGAGATTTGACATACTTGGAGAGATTTCACATACGGAGACATATTTGGGAGTGATTTGACATTCTTGGAGAGATTTGGGACAGATTTGACGTTCTTGTAGAGATTTGGGAGAGATTTGACATACTTGGAGTGATTTGGGAGAGATTTGACATACTTGGAGAGATTTGGGAGAGATTTGACATACTTGGAGAGATTTCACAAACGGAGAGAGATTGAGTGAATACGATTGAGAGAGGTTTCGTTTGTGACATTTTTGAGTGTCCGACTTCGCAATGCAAGTTCCATAAACCTCATTAAGCCGTGTTTTAGGATCTTACACACTCCAGATGAGTATGCAACATTGTTTTATCGATTTGGTCTATTGTCTAGCACTAAGGCTAAGGAAAATTAAAAACACGAATTTTCCAAGTGATATTTTCTCATTAAAATAGTGAGTTATACAGTAATTACATAACGTAAACCCTAATATACAAGTTTTAATTGAGTTGACCGGTTTGACTCATTAACTTTGTTTGACTTTGACTTGACCCGAAATTGACTATTGTCATAGTTGTGTTTACTATGCTTGCCATGTACATTGGTTGTGATACTTTACATGACGTCCTCTGCCTCGGAACATTTCCGTCATTGGTCTCGGGGTGCTACAGATTGGTATCAGATCCCTTGTTTATAGTGAACTAAGTATACCAAACCTTACATGGTATATAACTATAAACACTAAGGGGCCGAAGTGCTCTGAACTAAATGTATACTTTAAAAATACAAGTATTTTTCAAAAATTATACAAGAGTACCTAAATGCCGGAAACCGTAATCCCGAGTAGAACAAAACATAAGTAATTGGGTGTTGTACACTGCGGTTAAACCTGGGCAGTTATGTAGTCGTGTCTAGGGTCAATATAGCTTGATCAACTATATTCATTCGAGACACGGCCAACATGTTCTTGGGAGTGACTGTGGTGTCCAGCAGACCTAAAACTTACCTAATATCCAAGAAATGAGTCATCGTCGCAGCGAAACATAAAATACTATGGGAGTATTTTCTAGAGCCAACCTCGTTATAGAAATCCTCGTTCAAGTGTTGCTACTCATTCCCCTTAGCAATAAATTCCCTTGCTTTGTTAGCTTTTCTATATTGTCACACCCCGAAAACCAAAGGCGGAAACGTTCCCGGGGTTGACTCCACGTTGAGTATCAAATCCAATGTACATAGTAATCACAGTAAACAACCATTACATTACATATATATGAAAGTTTACATTTGGTTCAAAAGTAAATTGTACAAAAGTTATACATAAATCATATGAACTAAAGAGAAGAGTCTTCAGAGCACTCCGTCTTCACCAAAAGATATCGCCGGGTACCTGTCTAACTTGGACCTGAGAATACAAGCAGTTTGAAAATCAGCATAAAGCTGGTGAGTTCATAAGCGGTTTTGTTTTGTGAAAATGTTTCGGTTTCCTTTAGTTTTCTGACAAGGTTTGATATCCAAGAAAATCCCATATTTTCTTATGTAAAGTAGTTAAGTTATCTTTCGTTACAGTTCTGTTACAGATATAAGTTAACCCCAGGATAATCCCATATTTTCCTAAATGTAAGATTGATTAAATAACACATAGTATAGTTTAATATACAAAATTATAATTTAGACGAACTGTATATAGAAAGTATTTTGAAAACCTTGGGACTAACATCCCGAACCAGTTTATAGAAAATTCGATAATGACCATGGGATCACTATCCCGAAAATAGATAAAAGATAGCTTGATAAACCATAGGATCACTATCCCGAAACTAGATATATGATAGATTGATAAAATCATGGGATTATCATCCCGTATAAGATTTAGCTTCAAAACCATGGGATTACCATCCCGAACGAGATATAGACACAAGATCATGGGATTATCATCCTGAATAAGATATAGACATAAAACCATGGGATTACCATCCCGAACGAGATATAGATACAAGACCATGGGATTATCATCCCGAACAAGATATAGATTCTAAACAAAATCCTAGCTGTGAATAAGTTTATATTAATACGTATTGTGAGTCGGGTAACCATACTGATACGACAACGAGACCTCCTTGACGTTAGTCAGACGTCGAATGATATACATAATTTGTCACCCCAGGCGTGCCCGCCTAACTGTAACTAGCAGTTAAGGTGTAGGATTGTCAGTCCCGAATAGATCTATTCACAAATTCCTCGCTCTCCCTCCAGGAGACTCTGGTTACACTTCCGGAGAGGATTTGCTTGATCATCCATAAAGGGTAGTGACTATCTTACAAGCTAGTATTAAACTATTCACAGGATTCTCATACGATAACAGACATACAAAGATTTTAAACATGATACAGTGAAAATAGTTACATACTGGAAACTATCTGGCAATACATTCAAATGATACGGAGATAAACTGAATCAGACATAGTTTATCAAATAACTTTATACAGATATCAGTACATGATATAAAGAGAATTATAGAACCCCAAATTATTCCCATAATAATTTGATTAGTTTGGTTATTTTCTTAACTAAAGTCCATTTAGTTGAAATCGATAAATCATTCCTTATGCTCAACATAATACATAAGGAGTAAAAGAGTTTATAAGTTTGCCAGATAATATTTGAAACATATTAATGTTATAATTCGAAAACAATTATAGTTTTGCTTGTATTCCCCCTGAAAACATTGAAAAACACGGAAAAAGGGCGTAGGGGTATGAACTCACCGAGCGAGAAATGTGACGATTTGGATGCTAAGAGTTTATCCGGGGCTTGTAAATACACGAGGTTCCTAATTATAATGTTAAGATTTACATTTGTATCTAATTAGGACTTAGTTTATTCATATGATAGGGACACTTGCTTCAAGTCGCGAAAACACTCCGATACAAGTGTTTGGAGGGACCCAGGTGGCGTTTAAGGACGTGAAATGATACTAGGGACTTGGGACTTGAGTTTACTCCCCATGAGTAAAGTAATAGAAGAGTTTTGTTCTAAAACACCCATTCCCCATGAGTTTACGGCCGTAAACTCATGGTGGGTGTGGTTTAAGGTGCTAAATGACTTCATACACTTAGGGAATAATTTCTAGACTTGGTTTAAGGACTTGAAAGGATTTTAAAACATAAAATAGACCCACTTATGGGAGTTTACGGCCTAGCATGGCTCCATGGCCGTAAACTCCTATTTTTCCAAGAAAATGATGTTAAATGGAGCTAGAACAAATCACATGTGATTAATAGAATTATTTCAAGGCCTATTATGAGTTTGCAAGGGACATTTGAGGAGTTTATGGAGTTTACGGCCCATGAGACCCCCTCATGGCCGTAAACTCATCTATAGGGTGCTACAAGATGTTTCAAGGTCTAAAACTTGCATGGATGGACTTCTAAAATTCATCTAAGGGCCTTAGGGGTGTTTAGTTTGCATTCTAACACCAAGAATCATGGAGTTTACGGCCGAAGAACAAGCCTTGGTCGTAAACTCTTAAAAATCCCACAAATAGTGTGTTTAAGGCCCTCAAACTATTTTTGGTTGGTCCATTGATTTATTCCAAGGCTTTTGGTGGTGCTGGATGGCTTTCTAACACCTTAGAATTGAATTTATGCCAAGTTTTGAGGAGTTTACGGCCCAAGCACATGTCTTGACCGTAAACTCACATAATTCCCTCAAAATCATGTTTCAAGTGTCCAAATGCTAAAACCAAGGTTCTATAATTCATATCTAAGCCATACTAGTGATTTGGAAGGGTTTAAGGGCATGAAAAACCCCATTTACATGAGTTTACGGCCCAAGCTTATGCCTTGGCCATAAACTCCTTCAAATGACTCAAAATCAAAGTTTTAAATGTTCTAAGTCCATATCTTGAAGTCCCTTAGCCATATCTAAAGTCCAAATGAGCTTAGGAAGGAGTTTAAGGGCTAAAAACCCTTCAAAATGGTGTTTACGGCCTAGGCAGCCTCCTGGGCCGTAAACTCACATATGATGTCCAATTTCATGATTAAATGTCAAATTTGGAAGCCAAATATGATATAGATTAAGGCTAGGAAGGTACCTTAAGGATTTGAGGCCTTAAAATTGAGTTTTGGACCCTTAATCTTTGGATTTAGGAGAGAGGTTAGAGAGAGAGTAGAGAGAGAAGGAAAAAGCTTCAAATGATAGGTTAAACACGTTTATATAGTTCCTAAAACTTGGACACGGTGGAATTCTACCCGATACCGGCCTTAAACGAAGCTTTAGGTCGCACCCGATTGAGTTTCCGTCATCCGACGAGGATATTTCTAAAACTTATGAAATAAATGTTTTGGGCTAAATTCATGAGTTCCTAAATGATTTGGACCCTCATTGAATGATAATAAACATATAATTTTAGTTAACTAAGCCCAAAAACGATATCGGGACATTTCGATCTCCGACGAGTTATACGGGTAGAATGGGTTTTCGGCGATGAACAACTTCGGGTTGTTACATTATCCCCCCGTTAGAGGGAATTTCGTCCCGAAATTCAAAGAATAAGATACTGATCATGGATTGGAATGAGATACGAATGGATTTGTTGCTTTGGATCTTCACTTTCTCAAGTGGAATCAGGTCTCAACTGGGCGTTCTAACGAATTCTCATTATCGAGACGTGCCGTGGTTTTGTACTTTGACTCTCTCTCAATCTACTATAGCAATCTGTTTTCTCATGGAAGTTCCAACCCTGAACGACTTCGGTTTCCTCAAAGGAACCACTAGGGTTTCGTTGGGCAGACGTTTTTAAGGATTCGAGACGTGATGGTCTAGATAGATATTACCAAGCTCTATAGGGCATCCGAAACCTGAAGGTTGCAGAATCGATCTCTACGAAGATCTCGAAAGGTCTGATGTGAGACTAAACTAGACACTCGAAAGAAACTCCCGAGAATCCTTCAAGGCTAACTTCCCGTTTCTCAATAATCACAGAAACGAGGGATGCGTGGTAATTCACATGGGGAAAACTTTTGATTTCTAAGACATGGAATGATACGAAAGTTTGATGCCGAAGATCACGAGAACAGGGTCGAGGGAAGATCTAGACGGGCGACCCTTTCGGAAGTAAAGATAACAACATGAATGAGACTCGGTCATTTCTTGTTAAACGTAGCACCAAAATATTTTCATGGAAATTTTCCCCCTTTTTAAATCGAATGGAACAGAACAGTCCTCCGGACCGAGGATTCAATCTATAGGTACGAAGTTAGTGTTCTCTATCTCACTAGTTAGTCGCCTCGACGGTATACATTTCGATTACATACGAAGGATTGAGTTTAGAAATTGTTCGAATAGATAGATAACAGGTTTCCCTTTTGTACCAAAATCGAAAAGAGTTGCAAGTATAAGAATTATGAAAGAGAATATACCTGAGGGAGCAGAGGGATTTGTGGTTGTAGCTGTCTTGGGACAATTCCTTTTGAAGTGCCTAGCATCCCCACAATTGTCGCAGATCCTTTCGCGACATGGACCAGGAATGCGGTGGTGGTAGTTACACTTACTACACCAAGGAAGGGTACCAGTGTATCCACTAGCGGGAGTTTGGGCTGTGGAACCGACAGCTAAAACAGCAACAGGGGCAGTAGCAGCATGGACTGCTACCGTTTGCTGTTTCTTAGAAGACCCTTGCGTACTCTGGGCCTTCCGTTTGTTCCAGGATTTCTTTTTTACTTCCGCCTCCACTAGTGACTGGCTCGGGGGTAGTAGCTTCCTCATCAGAGTTGTCTTCATGATCTATCAGGATTTTCGCAAGACATTTGGCACTGTCATAAGTGTCTGGCTTCGCAGCCAAGACATTCCCTTTTGTTGGCTGGGTCAACCCCCAGATGAACCTCTCTATCTTTTTACTTTCCGGGGTAACCATTCCCGGACAAAGTAACGCCAAATCATCAAATCTTGAGGTATAAGCAGCTATGTCGGAACCCTTCATCTTAAGGTTCCAAAGTTCATGTTCTAGTTTCTGAAGTTCGCCCGAGGGCAATACTCTGCGAGAAGAAGCTCCTTCATAGCTTCCCAACCCATAGAATTGGCTACAGGTAAAGTTAAAGATTTGACTCGGCCATTCCACCAAGTCAGGGCTTTGACTAGGAAGGTACAGGCGGCAAACTTGACTCTATCAGACTCCGAACAGCCACATATTTCAAAGATTGATTCGATTCTCTCGAACCATCGGGTTAAGGCAATGACACCCCCTGTGCCATCGAAGAATGTCGGTTTTGCGTTCATGAAGTCTTTATAGGATCCCCCTTTTTGGTGTCCCTGGCTATCATCTGGGTTTAGGGTTTCACCTCCCGAACCCCTAGAGTTCAGTTGAGGTAAGAGAGCTGATATGGTAGCGGAAATGGTTGCCTGAAGTGTTTCCAAATCGATCTGAATAGGAGGTGGTGGCGGAGGAGGATTGTTGTTGTTCGTTGAGCTGGGTCTCTTTCTTGGAGGCATCTTGATCTAAAGAGATCAGGAAAGAGAGGATCATAAGTCCTCTGAATTGAATCAAGAGATATGGGACAGGAGATGTCTCATCTAGGCAAATATAGCATCATACTAAGCGATAAAGCAGAAAGGAGTTATCAAGATAGAACATTTTATCGCTAGAGGAATAATCGAAGAATAACGCGTATACAGGAATTTCTACAAAGGACCGGCTCGAGAAATACTCCCATAGTATTTCATGGTTCGCTGCAGCGACGATTTGTTGTTTGGGATATTAGGTAAGTTTTAGGTATGCCGCATACCACAGTCACTCCCAAGCACATGTTGGCCGTGTCTCGAATGAATATAGTTGGCCAGGCTATATTGATCCTAGACACGACTACATAACTGCCCAGGTTTAACCGCAACTTACAACACCCGTTTACTTATGCTTTGTTGTACTTGTAGTTGCAGATTTCGACGACTCGACATACTTAAATACTTTTGAAAATACTTATATTTTGTAGGATACTTTTAGTTCAGAGCACTTAGGCCCCTTAATGTTTATAGTTTTATACCATGTAAGGTTTGGTATACTCTGTTCACTATAAACAAGGGCTCTGATACCAATCTGTCACACCCCGAAAACCAAAGGCGGAAACGTTCCCGGGGTTGACTCCACGTTGAGTATCAAATCCAATGTACATAGTAATCACAGCAAACAACCATTACATTACATATATATGAAAGTTTACATTTGGTTCAAAAGTAAATTGTACAAAAGTTATACATATATCATATGAACAAAAGAGACGAGTCTTCAGAGCACTCCGTCTTCACCAAAAGATATCGCCGGGTACCTTTCTAACTTGGACCTGAGAATACAAGCAGTTTGAAAATCAGCATAAAGCTGGTGAGTTCATAAGCGGTTTTGTTTTGTGAAAATGTTTCGGTTTCCTTTAGTTTTTTGAAAAGGTTTGATATCCAAGAAAATCCCATATTTTCTTATGTAAAGTAGTTAAGTTATCTTTCGTTACAGTTCTGTTACAGATATAAGTTAACCCCAGGAAAATCCCATATTTTCCTAAATGTAAGATTGATTAAATAACACATAGTATAGTTTAATATACAAAACTATAATTTAGACGAACTGTATATAGAAAGTATTTTGATAACCTTGGGACTAACATCCCGAACCAGTTTATAGATAATTCGATAAAGACCATGGGATCACTATCCCGAAAATAGATATAAGATAGCTTGATAAACCATAGGATCACTATCCCGAAACTAGATATATGATAGGTTGATAAAATCATGGGATTATCATCCCGTATAAGATTTATCTTCAAAACCATGGGATTACCATCCCGAACGAGATATAGACACAAGATCATGGGATTATCATCCCGAATAAGATATAGACATAAAACCATGGGATTACCATCCCGAACGAGATATAGATACAAGACCATGGGATTATCACCCCGAACAAGATATAGATTCTAAACAAAATCCGAGCTGTGAATAAGTTTATATTAGTACGTATTGTGAGTCGGGTAACCATACTGATACGACAACGAGACCTCCTTGACGTTAGTCAGACGTCGAATGATATACAGAATTTGTCACCCCAGGCGTGCCCGCCTAACTGTAGCTAGCAGTTAAGGTGTGGGATTGTCAGTCCCGAATATATCTATTCACAAATTCCTCGCTCTCCCTCCAAGAGACTCTGGTTACACTTCCGGAGAGGATTTGCTTGATCATCCATAAAGGGTAGTGACTATCTCACAAGATAGTATTAAACTATTCACAGGATTCTCATACGATAACAGACATACAAAGATTTTAAACATGATACAGTGAAAATAGTTACATACTGGAAACTATCTGGCAATACATTCAAATGATACGGAGATAAACTGAATCAGGCATAGTTTATCAAATAACTTTATACAGATATCAGTACATGATATAAAGAGAATTATAGAACCCCAAATTTATCCCATAATAATTTGATTAGTTTGGTTATTTTCTTAACTAAAATCCATTTAGTTGAAATCGATAAATCATTCCTTATGCTCAACATAATACATAAGGAGTAAAAGAGTTTATAAGTTTGCCAGATAATATTTGAAACATATTAATGTTATAATTCGAAAACAGTTATAGTTTTGCTTTTATTCCCCCCTGAAAACATTGAAAAACACGGAAAAAGGGCGTAGGGGTATGAACTCACCGAGCGAGAAATGTGACGATTTGGATGCTAAGAGGTGATCCGGGGCTTGTAAATACACGAGGTTCCTAATTATAATGTTAAGATTTACATTTGTATCTAATTAGGACTTAGTTTATTCATATGATAGGGACACTTGATTCAAGTCGCGAAAACACTCCGATACAAGTGTTTGGAGGGACCCGGGTGGCGTTTAAGGACGTGAAATGATACTAGGGACTTGGGACTTGAGTTTACTCCCCATCAGTCAACTAATAGAAGAGTTTTGGTCTAAAACACCCATTCCGCATGAGTTTACGGCCGTAAACTTATGGTGGGTGTGGTTTAAGGTGCTAAATGACTTCATACACTTAGGGAATAATTTCTAGACTTGGTTTAAGGACTTGAAAGGATTTTAAAACATAAAATAGACCCACTTATGGGAGTTTACGGCCTAGCATGGCTCCATGGCCATAAACTCCTATTTTTCCAAGAAAATGATGTTAAATGGAGCTAGAACAAATCACATGTGATTAATAGAATTATTTAAAGGCCTATTATGAGTTTTCATGGGACATTTGAGGAGTTTATGGAGTTTATGGCCCATGAGACCCCCTCATGGCCGTAAACTCATCTATAGGGTGCTACAAGATGTTTCAAGGTCTAAAACTTGCATGGATGGACTTCTAAAATTCATCTAAGGGCCTTAGGGGTGTTTAGTTTGCATTCTAACACCAAGAATCATGGAGTTTACGGCCGAAGAACAAGCCTTGGTCGTAAACTCTTAAAAATCCCACAAATAGTGTGTGTAACGCCCTCAAACTATTTTTGGTTGGTCCATTGATTTATTCCAAGGCTTTTGGTGGTGTTGGATGGCTTTCTAACACCTTAGAATTGAATTTAAGCGAAGTTTTGAGGAGTTTACGGCCCAAGCACATGCCTTGGCCATAAACTCACATAAGTCCCTCAAAATCATGTTTCAAGTGTCCAAATGCTAAAACCAAGCTTCTATAATTCATATCTAAGCCATACTAGTGATTTGGAAGGGTTTAAGGCCATGAAAAACCCCATTTACATGAGTTTACGGCCCAAGCTTATGCCTTGGCCATAAACTCCTTCAAATGACTCAAAATCAAAGTTTTAAATGTTCTAAGTCCATATCTTGAAGTCCCTTAGCCATATCTAAAGTCCAAATGAGCTTAGGAAGGAGTTTAAGGGCTAAAAACCCTTCAAAATGGTGTTTACGGCCTAGGCAGCCTCCTGGGCCGTAAACTCACATATGATGTCCAATTTCATGATTAAATGTCAAATTTGGAAGCCAAATATGCTATAGATTAAGGCTAGGAAGGTACCTTAAGGATTTGAGGCCTTAAAATTGAGTTTTGGACCCTTAATCTTTGGATATAGGAGAGAGGTTAGAGAGAGAGTAGAGAGAGAAGGAAAAAGCTTCAAATGATAGGTTAAACACGTTTATATAGTTCCTAAAACTTGGACACAGTGGAATTCTACCCGATACCGGCCTTAAACGAAGCTTTAGGTCGCACCCGATTGAGTTTCCGTCATCCGACGAGGATATTTCTAAAACTTATGAAATAAATGTTTTGGGCTAAATTCATGAGTTCCTAAATGATTTGGACCCTCATTGACTGATAATAAACATATAATTTTAGTTAACTAAGCCCAAAAACGATATCGGGACATTTCGATCTCCGACGAGTTATACGGGTAGAATGGGTTTTCGGCGATGAACAACTTCGGGTTGTTACATTATCCCCCCGTTAGACGGAATTTCGTCCCGAAATTCAAAGAATAAGATACTGATCATGGATTGGAATGAGATACGAATGGATTTGTTGCTTTGGATCTTCACTTTCTCAAGTGGAATCAGGTCTCAACTGGCGTTCTAACGAATTCTCATTATCGAGACGTGCCGTGGTTTTGTACTTTGACTCTCTCTCAATCTACTATAGCAATCTGTTTTCTCATGGAAGTTCCAACCCTGAACGACTTCGGTTTCCTCAAAGGAATCACTAGGGTTTCGTTGGGCAGACGTTTTTAAGGATTCGAGACGTGATGGTCTAGATAGATATTACCAAGCTCTATAGGGCATCCGAAACCTGAAGGTTGCAGAATCGATCTCTACGAAGATCTCGAAAGGTCTGATGTGAGACTAAACTAGACACTCGAAAGAAACTCCCGAGAATCCTTCGGGGCTAACTTCTCGTTTCTCAATAATCACAGAAACGAGGGATGCGTGGTAATTCACATGGGGAAAACTTTTGATTTCTAAGACATGGAATGATACGAAAGTTTGATGCCGAAGATCACGAGAACAGGGTCGAGGGAAGATCTAGACGGGCGACCCTTTCGGAAGTAAAGATAACAACATGAATGAGACTCGGTCATTTCTTGTTAAACGTAGCACCAAAATATTTTCATGGAAATTTTCCCCCTTTTTAAATCGAATGGAACAGAACAGTCCTCCGGACCGAGGATTCAATCTATAGGTACGAAGTTAGTGTTCTCTATCTCACTAGTTAGTCGCCTCGACGGTATACATTTCGATTACATACGAAGGATTGAGTTTAGAAATTGTTCGAATAGATAGATAACAGGTTTCCCTTTTGTACCAAAATCGAAAAGAGTTGCAAGTATAAGAATTATGAAAGAGAATATACCTGCGGCAGCAGAGGGATTTGTGGTTGTAGCTGTCTTGGGGCAATTCCTTTTGAAGTGCCGAGCTTCCCCACAATTGTCGCAGATCCTTTCGCGACATGGACCAGGAATGCGGTGGTGGTAGTTACACTTACTACACCAAGGAAGGGTACCAGTGTATCCACTAGCGGGAGTTTGGGCTGTGGAACCGACAGCTAAAACAACAACAGGGGCAGTAGCAGCATGGACTGCTACCGTTTGCTGTTTCTTAGAAGACCCTTGCGTACTCTGGGCTTTCCGTTTGTTCCAGGATTTCTTTTTTACTTCCGCCTCCACTAGTGACTGGCTCGGGGGTAGTAGCTTCCTCATCAGAGTTGTCTTCGTGATCTATCAGGATTTTCGCAAGACATTTGGCACTGTCATAAGTGTCTGGCTTCGCAGCCAAGACATTCCCTTTTGTTGGCTGGGTCAACCCCCAGATGAACCTCTCTATCTTTTTACTTTCCGGGGTAACCATTCCCGGACAAAGTAATGCCAAATCATCAAATCTTGAGGTATAAGCAGCTATGTCGGAACCCTTCATCTTAAGGTTCCAAAGTTCATGTTCTAGTTTCTGAAGTTCGCCCCGAGGGCAATACTCTGCGAGAAGAAGCTCCTTCATAGCTTCCCAACCCATAGCATTGGCTACAGGTAAAGTTAAAGATTTGACTCGGCCATTCCACCAAGTCAGGGCTTTGTCTAGGAAGGTACAGGCGGCAAACTTGACTCTATCAGACTCCGAACAGCCACATATTTCAAAGATTGATTCGATTCTCTCGAACCATCGGGTTAAGGCAATGACACCCCCTGTGCCATCGAAGAATGTCAGTTTTGCGTTCATGAAGTCTTTATAGGAACCCCCTTTTTGGTGTCCCTGGCTATCATCTGGGTTTTGGGTTTCACCTCCCGAACCCCTAGAGTTCAGTTGAGGTAAGAGAGCTGATATGGTAGCGGAAATGGTTGCCTGAAGTGTTTCCAAATCGATCTGAATAGGAGGTGGTGGCGGAGGAGGATTGTTGTTGTTCGTTGAGCTGGGTCTCTTTCTTTGAGGCATCTTGATCTAAAGAGATCAGGAAAGAGAGGATCATAAGTCCTCTGAATTGAATCAAGAGATATGGGACAGGAGATGTCTCATCAAGGCAAATATAGCATCATACTAAGCGATAAAGCAGATAGGAGTTATCAAGATAGAACATTTTATCGCTAGAGGAATAATCGAGGAATAACGCGTATACAGGAATTTCTACAAAGGATCGGCTCGAGAAATACTCGCATAGTATTTCATGGTTCGCTGCAGCGACGATTTGTTGTTTGGGATATTAGGTAAGTTTTAGGTATGCCGCATACCACAGTCACTCCCAAGCACATGTTGGCCGTGTCTCGAATGAATATAGTTGACCAGGCTATATTGATCCTAGACACAACTACATAACTGCCCAGGTTTAACCGCAACGTACAACACCCGTTTACTTATGCTTTGTTGTACTTGTAGTTGCAGATTTCGACTACTCGACATACTTAAATACTTTTGAAAATACTTATATTTTGTAGGATACTTTTAGTTCAGAGCACTTAGGCCCCTTAATGTTTATAGTTTTATACCATGTAAGGTTTGGTATACTCTGTTCACTATAAACAAGGGCTCTGATACCAATCTGTCACACCCCGAAAACCAAAGGCGGAAACGTTCCCGGGGTTGACTCCACGTTGAGTATCAAATCCAATGTACATAGTAATCACAGTAAACAACCATTACATTACATATATATGAAAGTTTACATTTGGTTCAAAAGTAAATTGTACAAAAGTTATACATATATCATATGAACAAAAGAGACGAGTCTTCAGAGCACTCCGTCTTCACCAAAAGATATCGCCGGGTACCTGTCTAACTTGGACCTGAGAATACAAGCAGTTTGAAAATCAGCATAAAGCTGGTGAGTTCATAAGCGGTTTTGTTTTGTGAAAATATTTCGGTTTCCTTTAGTTTTCTGAAACGGTTTGATATCCAAGAAAATCCCATATTTTCTTATGTAAAGTAGTTAAGTTATCTTTCGTTACAGTTCTGTTACAGATATAAGTTAACCCCAGGAAAATCCAATATTTTCCTAAATGTAAGATTGATTAAATAACACATAGTATAGTTTAATATACAAAACTATAATTTAGACGAACTGTATATAGAAAGTATTTTGAAAACCTTGGGACTAACATCCCGAACCAGTTTATAGATAATTCGATAAAGACCATGGGATCACTATCCCGAAAATAGATATAAGATAGCTTGATAAACCATAGGATCACTATCCCGAAACTAGATATATGATAGATTGATAAAATCATGGGATTATCATCCCGTATAAGATTTAGCTTCAAAACCATGGGATTACCATCCCGAACGAGATATAGACACAAGATCATGGGATTATCATCCCGAATAAGATATAGACATAAAACCATGGGATTACCATCCCGAACGAGATATAGATACAAGACCATGGGATTATCATCCCGAACAACATATAGATTCTAAACAAAATCCGAGCTGTGAATAAGTTTATATTAATACGTATTGTGAGTCGGGTAACCATACTGATACGACAACGAGACCTCCTTGACGTTAGTCAGACGTCGAATGATATACAGAATTTGTCACCCCAGGCGTGCCCGCCTAACTGTAGCTAGCAGTTAAGGTGTGGGATTGTCAGTCCCGAATATATCTATTCACAAATTCCTCGCTCTCCCTCCAAGAGACTCTGGTTACACTTCCGGAGAGGATTTGCTTGATCATCCATAAAGGGTAGTGACTATCTCACAAGATAGTATTAAACTATTCACAGGATTCTCATACGATAACAGACATACAAAGATTTTAAACATGATACAGTGAAAATAGTTACATACTGGAAACTATCTGGCAATACATTCAAATGATACGGAGATAAACTGAATCAAACATAGTTTATCAAATAACTTTATACAGATATTAGTACATGATATAAAGAGAATTATAGAACCCCAAATTATTCCCATAATAATTTGATTAGTTTGGTTTTTTTCTTAACTAAAATCCATTTAGTTGAAATCGATAAATCATTCCTTATGCTCAACATAATACATAAGGAGTAAAAGAGTTTATAAGTTTGCCAGATAATATTTGAAACATATTAATGTTATAATTCGAAAACAGTTATAGTTTTGCTTGTATTCCCCCCCTGAAAACATTGAAAAACACGGAAAAAGGGCGTAGGGGTATGAACTCACCGAGCGAGAAATGTGACGATTTGGATGCTAAGAGTTGATCCGGGGCTTGTAAATACACGAGGTTCCTAATTATAATGTTAAGATTTACATTTGTATCTAATTAGGACTTAGTTTATTCATATGATAGGGACACTTGCTTCAAGTCGCGAAAACACTCCGATACAAGTGTTTGGAGGGACCCGGGTGGCGTTTAAGGACGTGAAATGATACTAGGGACTTGGGACTTGAGTTTACTCCCCATGAGTAAACTAATAGAAGAGTTTTGGTCTAAAACACCCATTCCCCATGAGTTTACGGCCGTAAACTCATGGTGGGTGTGGTTTAAGGTGCTAAATGACTTCATACACTTGGGGAATAATTTCTAGACTTGGTTTTAGGACTTGAAAGGATTTTAAAACATAAAATAGACCCACTTATGGGAGTTTACGGCCTAGCATGGCTCCATGGACGTAAACTCCTATTTTTCCAAGAAAATGATGTTAAATGGAGCTAGAACAAATCACATGTGATTAATTGAATTATTTCAAGGCCTATTATGAGTTTGCAAGGGACATTTGAGGAGTTTATGGAGTTTACGGCCCATGAGACCCCCTCATGGCCGTAGACTCATCTATAGGGTGCTACAAGATGTTTCATGGTCTAAAACTTGCATGGAAGGACTTCTAAAATTCGTCTAAGGGCCTTAGGGGTGTTTAGTTTGCATTCTAACACCAAGAATCATGGATTTTACGGCCCAAGAACAAGCCTTGGTTGTAAACTCTTAAAAATCCCACAAATAGTGTGTTTAAGGCCCTCAAACTATTTTTGGTTGGTCCATTGATTTATTCCAAGGCTTTTGGTGGTGTTGGATGGCTTTCTAACACCTTAGAATTGAATTTATGCCAAGTTTTGAGGAGTTTACGGCCCAAGCACATGCCTTGGCCGTAAACTCAAATAAGTCCCTCAAAATCATGTTTCAAGTGTCCAAATGCTAAAACCAAGGTTCTATAATTCATATCTAAGCCATACTAGTGATTTGGAAGGGTTTAAGGGCATGAAAAACCCCATTTACATGAGTTTACGGCCCAAGCTTATGCCTTGGCCGTAAACTCCTTCAAATGACTCAAAATCAAAGTTTTAAATGTTCTAAGTCCATATCTTGAAGTCCCTTAGCCATATCTAAAGTCCAAATGAGCTTAGGAAGGAGTTTAAGGGCTAAAAACCCTTCAAAATGGTGTTTACGGCCTAGGCAGCCTCCTGGACCGTAAACTCACATATGATGTCCAATTTCATGATTAAATGTCAAATTTGGAAGCCAAATATGCTATAGATTAAGGCTAGGAAGGTACCTTAAGGATTTGAGGCCTTAAAATTGAGTTTTGGACCCTTAATCTTTGGATTTAGGAGAGAGGTTAGAGAGAGAGTAGAGAGAGAAGGAAAAAGCTTCAAATGATAGGTTAAACACGTTTATATAGTTCCTAAAACTTGGACACGGTGGAATTCTACCCGATACCGGCCTTAAACGAAGCTTTAGGTCGCACCCGATTGAGTTTCCGTCATCCGACGAGGATATTTCTAAAACTTATGAAATAAATGTTTTGGGCTAAATTCATGAGTTCCTAAATGATTTGGACCCTCATTGAATGATAATAAACATATAATTTTAGTTAACTAAGCCCAAAAACGATATCGGGACATTTCGATCTCCGACGAGTTATACATGTAGAATGGGTTTTCGGCGATGAACAACTTCGGGTTGTTACATATATATTATCGCATAGTAGAACACTCTATCAGTCATGCTCCAACTGTGGTAAGAAGGGGCTTATGATTCGATTCTGCAAAGCACCAACCCAATCAACCAATCAAGCTTCCGGAGCGGGTGTCGGTCAGGCCTGTTACGGTTGCAGTGAAGTCTGGCATTTCAAGCGAAACTGCCCCAATGCATCAACAACCAAAAATACCGGGAGAGTTCTAACTATGGGACGAGATGAGGCTGTCGCCGAACCCACCGTTGTCTCGGGTACGTTCCTTCTTGACAACTCTTACGCTTCTATCCTTTTCGATTCTGGTGCTGAAAGAAGTTTTGATAGCCATTCATTCAAACGTCTCCTTAAACATAATCCTCAACCATTAACCGAAACGTTTACCGTCGAGATGGCTAACGGCGAGAAATAGAACGCTAACGATATATTCATAGGTTGTACGCTTACCCTGAATGATCATTCCTTTCCCATTTACGTAATGCCAGTTTCCATAAAGAGATTTAATGTTATCATTGGCATAGATTGGTTGAGTCCCAATCATGATTATATCCTTTGTTACGAGAAAGCCATCCGTCTCAATCTCCCCTCTGGCCAGACTCTCATGATCTACGGCGATAAAATCAGTTCCAACCTTCGCATCATTTTGTGCATCAAAGCTCAAAACCTTCTGCGAAAGGAGTGCTATGCATTTCTAGCTCATGTAATAAATGAGAAACAGGAAGTTAAAGACCTCGAGAGCATCCCCGAAGTCTGCAACTTTCCTGGTGTCTTTCCCGAAGAGCTCCCGGGAATTCCTACCGAACGCCAAGTCGAGTTTCGCATCGACCTAATTCATGGAGCAAATCATGTAGCCAAATCTCTGTGTCGATTAGCGCCAACAGAAATGCAGGAGTTATCCAGCCAGCTGAATGAGCTACTCAGTAAAGGGTTCATCAGACCGAGTCCCTCACCCTGGGGAGCCCCGGTATTATTTGTGAAGAAGAAAGATGGATCCTTTCGGATGTGCATAGACTACTGCGAGTTGAACAAATTGACCGTCAAAAACTGTTATCCTCTTCCTCGAATAGATGACTTCTTCGATCAACTTCAGGGAGCCAGTTACTTCTCAAAAATAGACCTTATATCAGGGTACCATCAGCTTCGAGTTCATGAGGATGATGTTTCCAAGATAGCATTCAGGACTCGATATGGTTACTACGAGTTCGTAGTAATGCCCTTCGGTCTAACCAACGCGCCGACAGTGTTCATGGACCTGATGAACCGGGTGTGTCGCCCCTTTCGGGACAAGTTCATTATCGTATTCATTGATGACATACTTGTCTATTCCAGAAGCGAAGAAGATCACAAACAACACTTGAGGTTAGTATTGGAAACTCTTAGATCAGAAAAGTTGTACGTGAAATTCTCTAAGTGTGAATTCTGGATTCGAAAGGTAGCATTCCTTGGTCACGTGGTAAGTGAGGAGGGTATACACGTCGACCCGTCCAAAATCAAGGCGATAGAGAATTGGTCGGCACCGAAGACACCCATAGAAATCCGTCAACTCTTTGGTCTCGCCGGCTATTATCGCAGATTCATTCAGAATTTTTCCAGAATCGAAAAACCCCTAACCACTCTGACACAGAAAGGCGTACCCTTTTGTTGGAGTGAAAAGTACGACACTGCATTCCAAACGTTGAAGCGATCCTTGTGCAGCGTGTCTATTCTCTCCCTGCCCGAAGGGACGAAGGACTTCATTGTCTATTGCGATGCGTCTAATCAGGGCTTAGGCTGTGTGCTTATGCAGAGGGGGAAAGTTATCGCTTATGCCTCAAGACAGCTGAAGGCACACAAAGTTAACTGCACAACTGACGACCTGGAGTTAGGAGCAGTGCTCTTCGTACTGAAGATTTGGAGACATTATCTCTACGGAACCAAGTGCACAATCTTCACTGACCATAAGAGCCTACAACATATCTTCGATCAGAAAGACTTAAACACGAGACAACAGTGATGGGGAGAGTTGCTCAGCGATTATGAGTGCGAAATCCGCTACCATCTCGACAAGGCCAATGTGGTAGCAGACGCCCTTAGCCGAAAGGAACGCTCAAGCAACAAGGCGAAGACATTGAGAATGACCATCCATTCCCACTTATCCGCACAAATCCGAGAAGCCCAGTTAGAAGCCTTAAAACCAGAGAATGTATTGAATGAAGCCTTGAGAGGAATGGATAAGAAACTTGAGATCAGAGGTGACGGAGTCTACTGTTTCATGGATCGAATCTGGACCCCAAAGTTCGGAGGTTTCAGGGAGGTTGTTATGAACGAAGCTCACAAGACTAGATACTCTATGCACCTGGATATCAAGAAACTATACTGGTGGCCAAACATGAAGGCCGAAATCGCTACCTTCATGGGAAAGTGTCTGACTTGCACCAAGGTGAAGGTTGAATACTAGAAACCCTCGGGTCTGCTCCAGCAGCCCGAGATACCTGAGTGGAAATGGGAGATGATCACTATGGATTTCATCACCAAGTTACCCAAATCTCCAAGTGGGTACGATACCATTTGGGTAATTGTCGACCGATTGACAAAATCAACTCTCTTCCTTCCGATTAAAGAATCGTTCAAGATGGAAAAACTCACACGAGTCTACATCCAATAGATAGTCCGACTGTACGGTGTACCTGTGTCCATTATCTCCAATCGAGATAGCATGTTTACCTCAAGGTTATGGTAGTCCCTTTAAAAAGCTCTTGGAACTAACCTGGATATGAGTACAACTTATCATCCTCAGATTGACGGGCAGAGTGAGAGAACTATCAAGACCCTGGAAGACATGCTGAGAGTATGTGTCATCGAGTTTGGAAAGTCGTGGGACACTCATTTAACATTGATCGAGTTCTCGTATAATAACAGTTATCACACCAGCATCAAGGCTGCCCCGTTCGAAGCCCTCTACAGTCGCAAGTGCAGATCCCCTCTGTGCTGGGCCGAGGTAAGGGACACGTAGCTAGCTAAGATTCGAGTCCCCGACAGTGCTTTCACTGGTCCTAAAATCATCCGTGAAACCATCGAGAAGATCATCCAGATCCAAGAACGACTAAAAGCTTCACGAGACAAACAAAAGAGTTACGCCGATAAACGACAGAAACCTCTGGAATTCCAGGTTGGAGATCTTGTCCTGTTATAGGTCTCACCCTAGAAAGGCATGATACACTTTGGAAAGCACGGAAAACTTAACCCAAGGTACATAGGACCTTTCGAGATCCTCTCTTGGATCGGTCCCGTAGCTTATAAACTCTGATTACCTCAAGAGCTTAGTAACATCCATCCTGCATTCCACGTCTCTAATCTTAAGAAGTGTCTATCCGATGAAACCCTCGTGATCCCTCTTGATGAGATCGACAATAACGAAAGCCTGAACTTCGTGGAAGAACCAATCAAAATCATGGATAGAGAGATCAAACGAACGAAACAGAGTTGCATTCCGATAGTGAAGGTTCGCTGGAATGCCAAGCAGGGACCCGAATTCACTTGGGAGCGCGAAGACTCGATGAAGCAGAAATATTTGCATCTCTTTCCGATTCCATAAGTTGTATCTTAATTTTGAATTTCGTGACGAAATTCCCTCTAACGGGAGGATAATGTGACAATCCAAAATTTATTCCGTTACTATAACCCATTTCCGTTAATAAAATTTATTTTTATTAAAATTTTCCGTTAACTTTTGGGATTAAGTTAATTAAATTGGGACTTTTATTTTGACCTCATAAGTGTTGGAACACATTAGAAACATGTTAAAACACCCTCGATAATCCTTTGGAAATTTTTTTAGTTACAACTAAGTCGGGTTACGACAATTTAATCGGGTAAAATTGTAAACCCCGTTTAACGTCGGTATTGGGTGGATTCCCACTTGGCCACAAACTCAAGCCTTATATAAAGCATGAGTGGCTTTCATTTGATCTTTTTCCCACCTCCTCATAACTTTCTGTCTCTACTCCCTCTCTACAACTCGAGTTTTGATCCAAAAACGCCCCTTTCGAGCTCCAAAATCGTAAGTGATCTATCCTAGCTTGTTGTTTAACTTGTTAAGCATGAAAATCTGTGTTTAAATCATCCAAAACACTCAAGAACTTGTGTTTATGGTTTGAGAACACCTCCCAAAACAGTAAACTCCCATAAAGGGGTTTTGAAGCCCCAAAACCCTTCCAAATCCTTTCTAGTGCTTAGCTATGACTTAAGGACTTGCATGTACGAGCTTAGAACACCAAAATCATGTCATTTGGGTAGTAAACATGAGTTTATGGCCCAATAACATTCTTGGACCGTAAACACTCCTTCATAGACCATAAACACCTTTTAAGGTGTTAAATTGTCCCTTAAACACCTCCAAACGCTTGCATGAGTGCGTAGAACCTTGTATTCCTTCATGTGACGCACCAAACCATGCACAAATGAGCAACACTTGAGTTTATGGTTTGGGAAGGTCTCCCAATGTCACACCCCAAAAACCGAAGGCGGAGACATTTCCGGGATTGACTCCACGTTGAGTATCAAATCCAATGTACATAGTAAGTAAAGTAAACCACCATTACATTACATATAGAAAGGTTTTACATTTGTTTCAAAAGCAAAAGTTATACATGTGATACATAGTATATATGAACAACACGAAACAAGTCTTCTGAGAACTCCGTCTTCGCACAAAAGGATCTTCGGGTACCTGTCTAACACGGACCTGAGAATACAAGCGGTTTGATAATCAGCATAAAGCTGGTGAGTTCATAAGCGGTTAGTTTTTCTGAAAATGTACGAGTTCCTTTGGTTTCCTGAAAAAGTAGTTATCCAAGAAAATCCCATATTTTCTTATGTAAAGTTAGTTTCCAAATCTGAAAGTAATGTAAATGATGTTTAATGAAAACATGATTGTTCTTGTGAATTGTAGTTCAGTTGTTTAACTTGTTACACTTTTCTAGTTACGCACTACTGTTAGTCAGGAAGAACCCCATGTTCTCCTAACTGTGTATGTGTGTGTGAATTATTACCAATTCTGATTATGTTCGGTGTCCTTCCCAGTAAAACCCCATGTTTCCCTGACTGTGTGTGTGTATCTTTACCAGTTCTGGTTATGTTCAGTGTCCTTCCTAGGAAAACCCCATGTTTCCCTGACTCTCTGTGTGTGTATCTTTACCAGTTCTGGTTATGTTCAGTGTCCTTCCCAGGAAAACCCCATGTTCTCCTAACTGTGTGTGTATGTGTGCCTGCCATTCTTGAACATACATTAGCTTTACTACGCACATAAAGCTAGCAAATGAGTCTAAAACGTTAATAATCTAGATTGCGAGTCCTTAACCATACTCAGACTGGATATGACTCGGACCGTGGCCAATATCCTTTTTATGACTTTCTTCACCCTTGAACCATTTGGTTCGGCTGTAGCTAGCAGCCAGGTGTGGGATTGTCAGTCCTGTATAGATCTATACACTCAAGCCACGCTCTCCTACGAACGAAGATTCTGGTTACAGGGTTAGTCCTCCACTATCTCGTGCCATGGAAGTGTTACAAAGACGTGTCTCCAATCATTAAAATTACTCTTTAATTTTCGACTAGGAAAGTAGTATTTACAACTGGCTATGTTCTACGTACCTGTCCTTTACACTCGAGCCTAGGTGTTTTATTAAGGACATTACACTCGAGCCTAGGTGTTATCTAATGATTACTGTCCTTTACACTCGATCGTAGGTGTATTATTAAGGACGTTACAAATGATATATATGTGTTATCTTATGGTGATTTTCCTTTACACTCGATCCTAGGTGTATTATTAAGGACATTACAATTGATTTGCGTGTCATGATGAAGTTTATCTTTCACACACTCGAGCCTAGGTGTATTGTTAAGGATATACAGATGTTTTATGTTTTCTGATGGTGTCTGTCTTTTACACTCGAACCTTAGTGTTTTATTACAGACATTACAATGGTTTATGTTTTCTATTAGTCTAAGTGTGAACAATCAAATGTAAAGTACACAATATAACGGTGTATAATAAGAATTGAAAATCGGGTTAAAACAAACAACTCTGCAAGTTAAAACAGTTTGTTAAAAGGTTTTCAATTCTTAAAAATGTACAATTATGAAACCATTTAACTAAAATCATAAGTTTAAGTACAAGATATTGTTGTACTTTTGCTTGTATTCCCCCCCTGAAAACATTGAAAAACCATTGAAAAAGGGTAGGGGTATGAACTCACCGGACACGGATATGTGTCGATTTCGGATGCTAAACGTCGAATCGAGGCCTGATAACTCGCAAGGTTCCTATGTAAAATGAAATGGCATACAAATATATCTAATTAGATTCACAAACTCTAATTAGATATGAAGTTACACTCTAACGAACGAAAACACCTCAAAACGGGTGTTTGGAGTGACCCGGGTGACATCTACGGACGGGAATTGAAGCGAGGGACTTGGAATTTGAGTTTACTCCCCAAGAGTAAACTCCCTAATGATGTTTATGGCCTAAACACCCATTCCCCATGAGTTTACGGCCGTAAATTCATGGTAGGGTGGTTTATGGTGTTTAATGGGTCATAAATGGATATTAACACTTGGAAATGCTTGGAATAATTTTACCTAAGGCTTGGATTGAATTAGAATCACCAAATACAACACTTAAGGGAGTTTACAGCCTTGGCATGGGGTCTATGGCCGTAAACTCTCATATCCTCTTGAATAAGTGTTTTTAAGGTCTCAAAATTAATCACATGTGATTCTAAAAATTCCCACAAGCCTAGAAATGAATTTGGGGCACCAATTGACACATTTTTAGGAGTTTACGGCCATGGAGCATGTTCTATGGCCGTAAACTCTCAAAGGTGGGGTTTTGATGTGTTTAAAGCCCTTAAACTATTTTTGGTTGGTTCTATGATTTATTCCAAGGCTTTTGGTGGTGTTGGATGGCTTTCTAACACCTTAGAAGTGAGTTTACACCCTTGTTTAAGGACTTTATGGCCCAAGCACAAGCCTTGGCCGTAAACTCACACAAACCCTTCAAAATTTATGTTTAAGGTGTTCTAGGTCCGTTTCCAATATTCTAAAAATCATATCTAAGTCTTGTTTGTGTCTTGGAAGGGTTAAATGGCTTAAAACCCCTTTAAATATGTGTTTACGGCCTAGGCACCTTCCAGGGCCGTAAACTCATATACAAGGCTTTAAATCTTGGTTTGAGGCATTTTAATTCCATTTCATAAAGTCAACTAGCCATATTCAAGGTCCAATTGAGTTTTGGAAGGGTTTTGTTGCTCCAAAAACCCCCTTTTATATGAGTTTACGGCCTAGGACTATTCTAGGGTCGTAAACTCATGATAATGGTCCTGTTCCATGGTTTGAACTCGAATTTGAAGGCTAAAGATGTTGCATAACAAATTAGGGAAGGTACCTTGGTGATTTCAAGCCTTAAACTTGAGATTTTGACCCTTAAATTTAGTTTATGGAGAGAGGTTGGAGTGAAAGTTGTAAAATGGAGCAAAAGCTTCAAAAAGGAGACTTGGATCACATTAAATAGTGTCCAAGTTTGGGACACGGTAGAATTTTACCCGATACCGGTGTTAGACGGGGCTTTTGGTCGCACCCGACCAATTTGCCATAACCCGATGTGGCTGATTCTAGAAATGTTCCGATCATTAATATGAGGCGTTAGAATGAGTTCTAAGGGTATTAAGACACTTATTAAGTCATAAAATAAAACCCACATTAACGACTTAATAAAAGGTCGGAAACGGAAACGAAATCGGAAACGGCGATTGGATGATCAGAACGGGTCGCGAGAAGGGTTACATTTAGGGATATGAATTTCGGGTTGTTACACCCAAAACCGTAAACACCTCCAAAGGGTGTTTAAGTGCCCCTAACACCTTGTATGACTTAGATTTGGGTCTAGAACTTTGCATGCTTAACCTACAACCACCAAAACACATGAAAAATGGACAAACATGAGTTTACGACTGTAAAGTCATGTGTTTACAACCCTAAACTCCCCAAGGGTCCTTCAAGAACCGTAAACCCCTTTTCCAAGGTCAATTCAAGTCCCGATCACTTCCTAAACCTTTGATTCAACCTTAGAACCCTCCCTTGTGCGTTGTAAGACCTTTAAACATCCAACAACACACCACCCATGAGTTTACGGCCGTAAACTCATTGGGATATGGTCTTTGGGCCGTAAAAACCCCTAATGGTTTATACTCGAAGAGTAAACTCCTTATCTAGGCCCTACACACCCTTAGATGCAACCCGTACAACTTCCAAAACTTGAGATGACGTGTTTTCGTGTACCGGAGTGTGTTATCTTACTTAATTAGTGGTTCGAAGTCAAATTAGATACAATTATGTATCTCCTTATGTTACATAGGAACCTCGCGCGTGTTCAAGCCTTAAACTGACACTTAGCATCCTAGCCGGCACATTTCTCGTCCGGTGAGTTCATACCCCTACACCATTTTCCGTGTTTTTCATGTTTACAGGGGGGGAATACAAGAAAAAGTACAAGGGTACTTGTACTCAAAACCTTTTATTTCATATGAAATGTTTACATGTTCAGCATGTTTTTAACACAGGAAATCGTATTACCAACCGTTTAACTTGTAGAGTTTGTTTTCGAAACTAAAATAGAGAAACTTGTGAAACTCATTATAAAATGATATATTTTATATTTCACAAAGGATTTCATGCCATTCATAAAATAGGATTTTCCGTATTATTACTTGTAAATTCATTATTCTTAAGATTGGAGACACGTCCTCAGTAAGACTCCACGAAGATACGCGAGTGGAGGACCGCCCTTGTAACCAGAATCTCCTGGAGGAAGAGCGTGACTTGAGTGTATAGATCTATATGGGGCTGACTACCCTGCACCTTGCTGCTAGCTACAGTGGGACCGATAGGTCTACGGGTGACAAAAGTCGTAAAATGATATTGGACTTCTTATTGCCATATCTAGTCTATCGTATGGTTATGGAACTCGCAACTTAGATAATGGAGATTTACTCTTAAGTAATAATGAACTTAGTGAACTAACCTCAAAGTAATAACTGTTTGATTACTAGAGGGTATCAGTAATACCCTTAGGTATTAGTTCACAACTTACTGATTAGTTTTATGTACGTGTTAAAACTAATGTACTTTCCAAGGATGACGGAACTTTCAGGAAAACTTTACTTAACATTGCAAGTATGGTAGATACTTGTACACTTTATTTCGGATCGACAACCAACCACCAACTTTTAAGGAAAATAAGGGTTTTTCCTGGGATAACTTAACTTGACTTGTCATAAACAGGTTGTTTAACAAATGGATAACCAAACTTCTTTTATAAGAAAATATGGGATTTTCTTGGGAAACAACTTTTCGCAAACTTAAAGGAACATTTTCTTTCGTAGAAACAAACCGCTTATGAACTCACCAGCTTTATGTTGATATTTCTAAAACTGCTTGTATTCTCAGGTTCACGTTAGACAGGTAACCCGCTTTCTTTTGGAGAAGATGGAGCGTTTAGAAGTCTCGTCTTTACTTTTGTTATACTGATGTATATATATATATATATATATATATATATATATATATATATATATATAACATGTATTACCTTGCTTTCAAACAAATGTAAATATTCCTATGTAATGTAATGGTTGTTTTTACTATGCTTGCTATGTACATTGGTTGTGATACTTTACATGACGTCCTCTGCCCGGGACTGTTTCCGCCATCGGTTTCGGGGTGCGACATTTAGTAGCATGTTCTGTGATCATCTTAATGATTATGAAACCATATCACAATTGGTCCTCTAAGGACATCTTAGTGCATTCCTATGGCTAAGAAGAGGAATCATGAATTGTTGAAATGGTTAAATCAAGAAAAATGAGTCATACTTCGTTCTAAAACAAGTCTTAGAGTTATACTCCAAGATTGTAATTTGAGTGACATATCTTAAAGAAGGTTTATTAACACCTGTCAAATGTAAGAGTAAAATGTGTCCTACTCTTGTACATTTGAAGCTAATAAATTGTGATGTTTTGGATAAAAAAAAGACCAACTAATGCCAATTGTGTGAATTGTTTGTCTTAATAAAGAATCCGCACTATCTCTTGAATATTTAGCAAGAGAGTTTTATTTGTCAACAGGACAGTGAAGGTCTTAAAGATCTTGAAAAAACTTCAAGATCTAATCAAGAATAAAACCTGTAATTTATCACTAGAACACGACGTGAGGTTTATAACTTATCGTGTTGATATATTCCTATTTATGTGCCCATTCCAGTTAATTTTGGCTTTGCATATGAGTTTTGAGAGTTCTTAATTGGTTGCATAACAACTTGGAAGCAATGGCAGGCCCTTGTGCTGCCAGGTGGCAAAAAGTTAAGACTACATAAGTTCAATCCATATGAGTTTGAATTTGTCATTAACCGTGTCTTGTGATTATGGTTTTGACAAATTCACATGGATAGGAACACACCATAAAATCTAAGTGTCATAAGGTTTCTCTCCGATTCATGAGAATGATGATGACGAAACGCTTTCACTAAGTAGATTTTAAGTAGATAGCAATTGTGATATTTGCATTCTCAAAGTCGTTAGTGGAGCGTGTGTGGTTAACCGACACACTAACATGGACTTGTGAGGAATGGCAAAGGTCTAAACAATTGAGACTATGATTACGACATCCCTTTTCATAGTTCTGTAAATTGTTTAGACACACATGTGTGCTATCTATGGAAGGGTGTATGATTTTTAGAAAGTTTTATCAAAGCATCTCGTATCAGAAGTCTGAACTTTGGTAAGAAAGTCAATAAAGTATTGATTTCTAAAAGTCCAGCTGATTTCTGAGTACATGTCAAAGCTAGTGGGAGCATAAGTGTTATGCTGATAATTCTTATGTTAGTGGGAGCATGATAATTATAATAAGTGTTGCAAGTTAGCAATGTTAATTATAGAAAACAAAAGTTTCAATTGGGAAAAGTTGTTTTGCTATAATTAAGGGAGAGTAAATTATACTTCATTACAATTCTAAAATCTTAGATTGAGGTTTTAATCATCTTTAGTCAAGGATATATATATATATATATATATATATATATATATATATACATATATATATATATATACATATATATATATATATACATATATATATATATACATATATATATACCTATATATATATATATATATATATATATATATATATATATGAATTTTATGTTGGAATGGATCAACATAAGGAAACTCTATATATGGGTCAATTATTTGTGTTCTAAAAGCTCGAATATGATTATGACATCTCTTTTCATAATCTGAATTATGAGAACATGGCAAATAGAAATAGAAATATTATAGCAAAAAGACTGGTCTAGTATCATGTCTTTATGTGAGACATCATGAATCGTGTCCCATATGCTTCATATATAGGATCGATTGCATGTGGTATAATATTCATCCTTTCTAAATTTTACAAATGCTCAGGGAATTAAGAGGAGAAAAGTCTAGAATTGGATATGACTCAAATGATTAAGCAATTATCGAGGACAATATAAGGTTTACCAAAGATTGGTTGCTCAGGGACTGTTGGAAGTATGGTGTAAATTTTTGGAGAGGACCATTTTGATATATTCTGAAAAGAGGCAACTCTTGTTCAGAAGTGATAGTAATATGGAAATATGGAAATGTTCCTATAGGTGGAAGTTAAATTTGTGTAAGATTAGGAAACTTAATGCAAGAAGGATGTTCAAAGCAATGTACTTTGAATATGAGACTTCGTTTCCATGGAGTTGATCTCCATTGGAATACTCTGTAATGTTTGTTGACAAGTCTTTGTGACTTTGTGCATAATCATTATAGAGGATCAGTGCATATAAGTTTAAAATCTAACAGATTTCGGTAAATGGTAGGAATTTTGAATTTTTGCATTTGCGGTAAGGATTTGGGATTGTGAAATGAGATTCATTGGAATTATGTCTATTTCACAAAGTAACGATCATAGATAAACTTAGTGTGCATACTTGGTGTATGGTATAACTAATGTTTGGAAAAACAAAGTGTGCATACTTGGTGTATGGCATAACTAGTGTTTAGAAAACATAGTGTACATGCTTGGAGCATGGGAAAGCTATTGTTTTAATTCAAGTATAAAGTTGATAGTTGAAATAGTATGCAATGAATAATGTGTAATCAATATGTTGATAAATAAAAGGTGTTGTATTTATATTCATAAGTTCTGAGTGTTGGATTATTGTCAAAGTCCATAACTATTTTGGTATGTACTTGATCCGATGGTGCATGGTCCTTTTGGGTTGCCTTCACCAAAGCAACTTGATAGGATGAATTATGGAGAGATAGGATTAAATATGATTTATTAATATATTATGGGAATAATATATTAAAGGAGAAATCATATTGTTTAGTTAATATTAGTCAAGAATTAATAAGAATTAAGTTTGTGACTGAAAGAGATTAACTAAACTTAAGGGACTGGAATTGTAATTATAAGATAATTGCAATTGGGATATGGATTGCCTTATATAATAAGGTTGGACGAATTCTATGGGGAAACCCATTAGAAATCGTCCAAGGCTTTGTAAGGAAGGAGTCCATGGGTTGCTTAGGGCTTAAGCATCCAAATTAGGGTTTCCTTGTTAGATAACCCTAATAGCCTCACTATATATAGAGCCCTTATGCCCCAAAAACGTAGACAAGCTTCCTTTTAGGGTTTCCACATGTTTTGGGCAGCCTCCTTCTCTCCTCCTCTTCATCCTCTTGCTCTTGGTGTTTGTGAACCATTAGAGGAGTGACATTTGTGACTCTAAGCTTTCTAAAGTCAATACAAGAAGGATTTGAGATTGTTATTGCTACATAACAATCAAGGTATGATCTAAACCCTAATTATATGTTATATTGATTATCATATTCTAGATCTAGGGTTTATAGTCTTGGATAAATTTCATGTACAATAGAGAAACCTAGATCCAAGCATTAGGGTTTGTATGAGCACATAGGATGTTCTTATGACCAAAACCCATCAGTGGTATCAGAGCCTTGATTGGCTTCTATTGTATTGATGCCTTGTTGATATGATCATGATTGAAAAATTCGTTTTTTTGTGAGCCTGCCTGATGGACTCGGCAAGTCCCATTGTGGACTCGGCGAGTAGGCCCCTTCTCGGCGTGTCCATTGGGGTACTCGGCGAGTCCAAGCGTCAGAAAGAGCAAATATCGGGATTTCTTGCGGTTTATCTTTGAGATACTTGCCTTTATCATATTAAATCAATATAAATCCGATTTTATGATATATATATATATATATATATATATATATATATATATATATATATATATATATATGAGTATATTCTTGATCTAATTGAAGATATTTATCAATTAATTGGTAAATTTTTTTGCAAGAAATTATTAAATATATCAAATATGGATAGTTATGTGATTAAATGTTAATTTAGATTATTTGTTATTTGATCCCCAATGTTTTGAAAAAGGTTTCAAAACTTGCCCTCATGTTTTGGAATTTAAATTTTGATTAAAAGTTTAATTTTGATGTATATTTAAATTCTAAACCTAATGTTTTGAAATATTTCAAAACTTGCCCTCAAGTTTTGGAATTTAAAGGTTGATTAAAAAGGTTTAATTTAGGAATGTTAAATTCTAAAACCCTAGTATTGTTTCGAAAAGTTCAAATCACACCCTTATGGTTTTATTAATTAATTAAGGTGTATAATTAAAAGAGATTTAATAAATCCATAAAAGTTTAGGTTTACAATTTAATTAAATTAAAAGTATAATTGTTAAATTTGACCTCCTAGTATTTTAAAAGTGTAAAATACACCCTATACTATATATAACATTAAAAGTATAACATTATATATATATATATATATATATATATATATATATGTATGTATGTATGTATGAGTAAAAGTCAGTGTTACCGTTAGTAGGCCTCATTCACTAAGCTGGTCTATAAGGGGTGTTTAAGGAAATTGCCTATAAAACGGCGATTGAATGGGTATCCACCTTTACCCACCGCACTCTTGACTAGTGGAGGGTCATTAGCCGAACGGGTAGGATAGGACAAAACCTTCCATTATAAGAATAATGAAGTACAAAAAGTAACTAAATGTTTTACAAATTCCTAATCTTATTTACTTAGGCAAAAGTGAATTGATGCAATTCCATGAAATTACACTTTGTGCCCTTGCAAAGACGTTAGTGGAGCGTGTGTGGTTAACCGGCACACTAAATGGTTCTAAGAAAAGGTAGCAAAGGGTGACTCAATGTTTGTCATAGTTCGGTGGAGCGTGTGTGGTTTACCGGCACATCGAATAGGTGACTGTGACATGTGAGGGCACCATGTAAGTTTGCATGGTTATTCACACCCACTTTGTGATCCTTGGCATCCCAGTCACAAACTAGAGGGGCATATCGAGATCTAAACATGCCATTGAAAAGTTCAATGAATCTCAAAAGATCTAGATTTAAAACTTAAATTTCTTTTTTGTTTTTCATGGTGGAAATTAGTGAATCGTCATTCACTTACCTTCAAATATTCTGCAACTAGATTACGGCATCCCTTTTCTAGGTTGTAGCGTATTGTGTTGGGTCCTAGCCTTAGTATCTCATTTGGGTGATTTACTAAGGACTCAATCAATCAACTAACATGAATTCGTTTTCTCCCGTTTTGTAGATGTCAAAGTTCGACAACTATGGTCTTCCCAAATCCCGTGGAACAAGCATTCCACATGAAGATGATATTCCACGATTCGATCGAGGAACAAGAAATCATACATCACTTCCTCCACCTCCTCCAATTATTCTCCCTAACCCACAAGTTTAAAGACTTGAAAAGTTCAAGCTCACTCAATCCCTTTTGGCAAGTAAACATAACGAAGGAAAGTAGGTGTGTGCACACGTCCTAGGGATGAAGTCACACATTGATAGGTTAAGAATGTTGGGATCTGTTGTCTGTGAGGAGATGGCTATTGATTGGGTTCTTCTGTCACTTCCTAACTCATATAGTGAGTTCGTAAGAGAGTACTATATGATGAACTGCGACGTGACCCTCATAGATCTCACCTATATGCTTATTGCTGCTGAATCAGCAATGGTTTGGCGCAATAGAAAAGCAAAGTTGACTGGTGAATCTGCCTTCAAGACCTCTGTGGATATAGACAATGACAATGAAAGACATGCTATGATCGAAAAGTTTGATCATAAGAGAAAGGCAATGTCTGAAGTAGTTCCATGTCCTGTTCCGAAAGAGTCAAATTGCTTTTATTGCCATGAGAAGGGGCATTGGAGACGAAGCTGTCCTATTTACCTAAGAGATCTATGAGATGGGAGAGTCAAAATGTATGGCTCTTCTTTAGGTAAAATCCATTGAATAACTCTCTTAAGCTCCTATTCTAGATTCTTAATACATAATGTGTTAAGATTACAATTGATGTTTTCTAGGATCGAAGAAAAGAGAGGAAGATTAAGGGAAGAAGTGAGCAGAATCTAATCGTGAAGGAATGGATTTCGATCGCATTACTTGAAGATTAGATTCTCGAGCTGCTACTTAGAGTTAGAATTAGATTGCTAAGAAAGATGTATTAGCATAGTTTTTCAATGAATTGCATTGTAAGGACAAATTTTTCCGCAATAAAATAAATTTTGATTTTATATTATTTATTTATCCTTGCAATGGCGTATATGAAAAATTGATGTTTGAATGTTTCTAATATTAGCAATAATGGATTTGATTCTTAATTATGTTGTTTGTGGAAATGTCAAGAATTTACCAAATAGGGAGAGTTTCTCATCGCCCAAGTTTCAATTGGACAGAAACTTGGAATCATGCAACTTGGTTGCACGATGAATGAAAATTTTCATATTTGGAAATCAGACTAATTCATTGACAAAGTGTCAAGTGAAGGACTAGGAGATCGAGTACACAAAGTTGCGTGTTGATCAAGTCCACCATAAGAGTAACAAGATATTCGTCGTGATTTACTAAAGGTTTAGTAAATATGAATATACTTATAAGATTAAGTGTAATTCTGAATTGATTGAAAAAGTTTAAATCAATAGCAGAACGAATAAGAAGAATCAAGTAGGTAGAAAGATAAAAGTTTCTCCATTCTAAGAAGAAGGGAGAGTACCTTTTATGCTTTATGATAGGTCTTAATGATTAAGAACCATATCTCAATTGATCCTCTAGGTGAGTCTTAGTACAATTGTATGTCTAAGAAGCGGAATCAAGAATTGAGGAAATGGTTAAATCAAGAAGTCAATCATACTTCATTCCAAAACAAGTCTTAGAGTGAAGAATGTGAAATTGAGTGAAAAGTGTTAAGAAGGTTTATAGCATTCATCAAATGTGGAAAGTTGTGATGTCTTGGATAAGACAAAGACCAACTAGGACCAATTTATGAAGTGTTTTGATAAAAACTACACTAACTCTTGAATATTTGTTTGTCAAGAAATGTTTATTGACAAGAGAATCTTATATGTCAAGGAGTTAGTGGGAGTCTTAATGGACTTGAAAGGTTTTAAGAACAAATCAAAATAAACCTTATCGATCATCACTAGCACACAAGGTTAGGTTTACAACCTATCGTGTTGACGCTATTTTGTTTCTGTGCCATTCCAATTGAGTTAATTATGCATGTGAGTTCTATGAGTTCTCATTTGAACGCATAAAAGGCAGGCACCTTGATCAATGGAAAGTACATTGATAGGAAAGGGTGAGCTACTTAACTACTTGGAAGACATGGTGGGCAGCTGTGTTACCATAAGGCAAGAAGTCAAGATTAAGAAAGTTCGGTCCATATGAGTTTAAATTTGTCGTAAACCTTGGTTTTGACAAATTCACATGGATAGGAACACATGCACCATTAAAATCTAAATGTCATAAGATTCCCTCCTTCATGAAAATGACTGTGAGGAAATGCTTTCACTAAGAAAGATTTTAAGAAGAGAGTGATTGTGAAATTGAATTCTCGAATTCGATTATGGTTACGGTATCCCTTTCCTTGATTCGAATTGTGAGATTTGGCAATTAGTCTGAATTGTTTAGACACACATATGAGCTATCTAAAGGAAAGGTGTATAAGCTTAGATAAAGGATTATCAAAGCATTAGGTATTAGAAACATGAACTTAAGAAATTCAACAAGTATTGTTTTTCTGGAAGTTAAGCTGGTTTCTGAATACATGTCAAAGCTAGTGGGAGCATAAGTGTTATGTTTTATAATAATCATCATGATAGTGGGAGCATAAATGTTATGATTGTATGATTATTATGGAAAGTATTGCAAGTTAGCAATATTAATTATAGAAAACAAGAGTTATACTTTGCAGAGTCGCAATAAGTTGAAAAGTTGTTTTGCTATAATTAAGGGAGAGAATATTATGCTTCATTTCAAATCTAAAGGCTTAGGTTATGGAATGATAATAATTTAGTCAAGGAAACATAGTGTGTTCACAAATTTCGATTATGATTACGACATTCCTCTTCATAGTTCGAATTTTGAGAACATAGCACATAAAACATTATGGCAGAAGATTGATAAAGTATCAAATCTTTATGGAAGACATTATGCATCGTGTCCCACACGCTTCAGGTTTAGGATCGATTGCAAATGCTATAATATTTGACCATTCTAAAATTTTCCAAATGTCTAGCGCATTAAGAGGGAAAAGGACAAGAATCGGTTTTGACTAAGATAATTAAACAACTATCAAAGGACAATCCAAAGTTCGCCGAGGATTGGTCGCTTGTGAATAGTTGGAAGTATAGTATTGGATGGACCATATCGACATTATTATGAATAGATAAGATTCTATTAAGAATGAGTTGTCATATGGAAAATATGGAAACGTGTCCATATTGGGAATTGAATATTGAAAAACTATGTCTAGATTAGAAACTTTTATGCAAAAGGATGTTCAAAGGAATGTGCCTTGAGTGAGAGACATCATATCTAAGGAATTGTATTGTAACAATCTCCGATTGAGGAATTTGTAATATCGTTGGCAATAGTCTTTGTGACTTTTGTGCTATGACATTACGAAAAGGATCATTGATTAAAATGTTAGAATCTAACATATTCTATAAGTGGCAAGAATTTGATATTCTTTCACTTATGAAAAAGGATTTGGAGTTGTGAAATGAGTATGATTGGAAATGTGTTCATTTGATCTATTTCACAAAGTAAGAACCATAGGTAAACATTGTGTGTATGATAAGAGCAGGGGACAAGTGTAATAATTCAAGTAAGAAGTTGATTACCCGAAACAACAAATAATGAGTAATCGATATGGTGATAAATAAAAGGTGTTTTATTTATGCTCAAAGGTTTGAGGCCATATGGGATTAGTATTGTTCTTGTGTTTCACTTTGCATGTTTTGACTTCCTGAATAATTTAATTGGTTTAGCACAATCAAATTATTCGAACGGGCCATAGTCGTTCATATGTTAGAAGTAGGTATGAATAAAGACTGTCATGAATTGGTGTGTGGATTGTCTAAAGAGTATTAGACATAAACAAATGATTGCTGCAACATTCATGAGTGCTTATGAATATGATTTGAGCATTGGATTAAACCCACGCTCACTTGGATCACTCCGTGAATTGTATCACGAGTGATTGGTGAGACGATAATATCTTATATTCTTGAAACCAAGATGTGTGAGTTGTATCTTGCAAATCGGTCGCACATTGATAATATGTAAACGCACCAGTAACTTGGTGTTATAAAATATATTGTTGTGTGTGATTTGGTGAGTAAGTGAAAGCGAGCATTGAATCAAAGTTTATCCGTTCCTTTTATCCAAAATAGGATAAAAGCGATATCTTTGGGCCCCTCGATGATTTAGTGATGACAAACGTAAATGCTCGGCCGGGCTAGGGCTAATTTGATTTGTTTAATTAGTCAGTCATCATAAATCGGAAGTCGAGAAATAGTACAGAGAGAATGATTAGAAATCATATCTCATACGATATCTAGAATGTAGGAATATATGATCCCTTATCTAAAGGACACGCGTATCTGATAGGATCAGAGTTGACAGCGGCTTTGGAAAGCTACGATTGCAGATTAGGATCTGAAGTCATACACAAAATAGTTATTAGACTTATGCAAGTGGGAGACTGTTGGTATAGTGTCTAAGTCCATAACTATTTTGGTATGTACTTGACCCGATGGTGCATGGTCCTTTTGGGTTGCCTTTACCCTAGCAACTTGATAGGATGAATTATGGAGAGAAAGGATTAAATATGATTTATTAATATATTATGGGAATAATATATTAAAGGAGAAATCATATTGTTTAATTAATATTAGTCAAGAATTAATAAGAATTAAGTTTGTGACTAAAAGAGATTAATTAAACTTAAGGGACTGGAATTGTAATTATAAGATAATTGCAATTGGGCTATGGATTGCCTTATATTATAAGGTTGGACGAATTCTATGGGGAAACCCATTGGAAATCATCTAAGGCCTTTAAGGAAAGGAGTCCATGGGTTGCTTAGGGCTTAAGCATCCAAATTAGGGTTTCCTTGTTAGATTACCCTAATAGCCTCACTATTTAAGGAGCCCTTATGCCCCAAAAACGTGGACAAGCTTCCTTCTAGGGTTTTCACACGTTTCGGGCAGCCTCTTTCTCTTCTCCTATTCATCCTCTTGCTCTTGGTGTTTGTGAACCATTAGACGAGTGACACTTGTGACTCTAAGCTTTCTAAAGTCAGTACAAGGAGGATTTGAGATTGTTATTGCTACATAACAATCAAAGGTAATTCTCTAAACCCTAATTTCAGTTTATAATATGTTAGATCTAAGATTGTAA
Source organism: Lactuca sativa (assembly GCF_002870075.4). Taxonomy (NCBI): domain Eukaryota; kingdom Viridiplantae; phylum Streptophyta; class Magnoliopsida; order Asterales; family Asteraceae; genus Lactuca; species Lactuca sativa. Next base: position 160,912,222 of record NC_056627.2, on the reverse strand, counting down.
GTCTTGGATACATTGCATGTACAATAGAGAAACCTAGATCCAAGCATTAGGGTTTGTATGAGCACATAGGATGTTCTTATAGCTAAAACCCATCACTTCTATCTATGCTCGCACACTAAAACCTCAATACAAATAAAAGAAAATATTGTTTTCCATGTTTAAAACCAATGAAGGCGATGGAGAACATGTTTGCGATCGGCTCCAAAACTGCTCCAAACCAGTCAGCCAATAAGCCAAAACCGGAAACGACATGCTAATACATAGGGGTGAGCATTTTGATCGAAGCAGACTGAACCGGACCAAAATGACCCTTGGACCAGACCGGTTTCGGAGAATATTGTGGACCATAGACCAGACCAGATGAGACGTACTGGGTCTGGGTTTTCCAGTTCTTCGACCCGTTTGGATCGGTAAAACTTTACATGCATATTGTACAACTTGTTAAAACACATTTTTGGATTCTATAAAACTCGTTAAAACAAATATGTTGTTGGTTTTGATACGTTACAAGTCATTAAAATGATTTTTTTTTCGGGTTTGATACGTTATAACTAGTAAAATTAATATGTTTCCGTTTCTTGTGCCATTTGGACCGGTTAAACTTTGATTGTTTATACTTTATACCATTTATTTGAACGATTTTAACTCATTGAATATAACACCTAAAACAACAAAAATATAGTCTAAAATCATCTACAAACTCTAAATTACACATTGGAAAAAATCACATGTCAATTCTACTAAAACAAATAAGATATGTTTGTTTAAAGAATTTCATACAATACAAAGTTTAAATTTCTTACTGAAAAACTGAAAGATTTCAGCTTTTATATCTCATCTTTGAATGATTGTAATTCGTTAAATGTAATACTAAAAACAACAAAATTATAGTCTAAAATCATTTATAAACTCTAAATTACACGTTGGAAAAAAAATGTTCATGTCAATCTTACTTAAAACTAATGAGATATGTTTGTTTAAAGAATTTCACAAAATACAAAAATTTAATTTTCTTGCTGAAAAGCTGAAATAATTCCGCTTTGATATCTCATTTTTAAAGGATTATAACTCATCAAATATAACACCAAAAACAACAAAATTATTGTTTAAAATCATCTAAAAACTTTAAACTACACGTTAGAAAAAACTCACATGTCAATCAGAATTAAAATGAATGAGATATTTTTGTTTAAAAAATTTCACAATATACTAAAGTTTAAATTTGTTGCTGAAAAACTGAAATATTTCAGCTTTGATATCTCATTTTTGAAGGATTGTAACTCATCGAATATAATACCAAAAAATAATAATAATATAATTTAAAATCATCTATAAACTCTAAATTACATGTTGAAAAAAACGGCATGTCAATTCAATTTATATGAATAAGATATGTTAATTTTAAAAGTTTCACATAATATAAATTTTTTTCCAAAATAAGCCGATCCAAAACTAGTTTTTACTTGGAACCGCCGGACCGATAAAAAACCAGACTAGTTTTATTCAAATAGCATGTCCACTGATATATTTATATACACTACTAGAAAAACAGCCTTTTACGGCGCTCATTGCGTGTCGTAAAAGGCTCAGACGACGCGCATATGCGCGTCAAGGAAGGCCCTGTCATAAAGAGAGACGACGCGCATTTACGACGCACAATTACGACGCGCGTTTACGACACGCAATGCGTATCAAGGAAGGCCCTGTCATAAAGAAAGATGACACGCATCCGCGTGTCGTAACCTTACGACGCGCGTGTTAATGACACACAATGCGTATCATTAAAACCCCTGTCAAGAAAGGCCATGTCATAAATGAATATGACACACACTTTTTCGTATCGTAATTTTTATTTTTCTTTTAAAAAAAATTATTTATATATTTACTAATTTTCAAATTAAATTTGCATTTCATGTCTCATAATAGAAAATAATTAAAATACCATATACAAAAAATACAATCCATTACACAAAAGTTAATGCCATACAAAATACAAAATAAAATACAATAAATAAGAAAGATAATTCATTGCACTAAAATGTCAAATACAAATAATCATTGCTAACTATATAACCTAATACTACATTGCTATTCAAGGACATCTCATTTTTAAAGGATTATAACTCATCAAATATAACACCAAAAACAACAAAATTATTGTTTAAAATCATCTAAAAACTTTAAACTACACGTTAGAAAAAACTCACATGTCAATCAGAATTAAAATGAATGAGATATGTTTGTTTAAAAAATTTCACAATATACTAAAGTTTAAATTTGTTGCTGAAAAACTGAAATATTTCAGCTTTGATATCTCATTTTTGAAGGATTGTAACTCATCGAATATAATACCAAAAAATAATAATAATATAATTTAAAATCATCTATAAACTCCAAATTACATGTTGAAAAAAACCGCATGTCAATTCAATTTATATGAATAAGATATGTTAATTTTAAAAGTTTCACATAATATAAATTTTTTTCCAAAATAAGCCGATCCAAAACTAGTTTTTACCTGGAACCGCCGGACCGATAAAAAACCAGACTAGTTTTATTCAAATAGCATGTCCACTGATATATTTATATACACTACTAGAAAAACAGCCTTTTACGGCGCTCATTGCGTGTCGTAAAAGGCTCAGACGACGCGCAAATGCGCGTCAAGGAAGGCCCTGTCATAAAGAGAGACGACGCGCATTTACGACGCACAATTACGACGCGCGTTTACGACACGCAATGCGTATCAAGGAAGGCCCTGTCATAAAGAAAGATGACACGCATCCGCGTGTCGTAACCTTACGACGCGCGTGTTAATGACACACAATGCGTATCATTAAAACCCCTGTCAAGAAAGGCCATGTCATAAATGAATATGACACACACTTTTTCGTATCGTAATTTTTATTTTTCTTTTAAAAAAAATTATTTATATATTTACTAATTTTCAAATTAAATTTGCATTTCATGTCTCATAATAGAAAATAATTAAAATACCATATACAAAAAATACAATCCATTACACAAAAGTTAATGCCATACAAAATACAAAATAAAATACAATAAATAAGAAAGATAATTCATTGCACTAAAATGTCAAATACAAATAATCATTGCTAACTATATAACCTAATACTACATTGCTATTCAAGGACATCTCATTTTTAAAGGATTATAACTCATCAAATATAACACCAAAAACAACAAAATTATTGTTTAAAATCATCTAAAAACTTTAAACTACACGTTAGAAAAAACTCACATGTCAATCAGAATTAAAATGAATGAGATATGTTTGTTTAAAAAATTTCACAATATACTAAAGTTTAAATTTGTTGCTGAAAAACTGAAATATTTCAGCTTTGATATCTCATTTTTGAAGGATTGTAACTCATCGAATATAATACCAAAAAATAATAATAATATAATTTAAAATCATCTATAAACTCCAAATTACATGTTGAAAAAAACCGCATGTCAATTCAATTTATATGAATAAGATATGTTAATTTTAAAAGTTTCACATAATATAAATTTTTTTCCAAAATAAGCCGATCCAAAACTAGTTTTTACCTGGAACCGCCGGACCGATAAAAAACCAGACTAGTTTTATTCAAATAGCATGTCCACTGATATATTTATATACACTACTAGAAAAACAGCCTTTTACGGCGCTCATTGCGTGTCGTAAAAGGCTCAGACGACGCGCAAATGCGCGTCAAGGAAGGCCCTGTCATAAAGAGAGACGACGCGCATTTACGACGCACAATTACAACGCGCGTTTACGACACGCAATGCGTATCAAGGAAGGCCCTGTCATAAAGAAAGATGACACGCATCCGCGTGTCGTAACCTTACGACGCGCGTGTTAATGACACACAATGCGTATCATTAAAACCCCTGTCAAGAAAGGCCATGTCATAAATGAATATGACACACACTTTTTCGTATCGTAATTTTTATTTTTCTTTTAAAAAAAATTATTTATATATTTACTAATTTTCAAATTAAATGTGCATTTCATGTCTCATAATAGAAAATAATTAAAATACCATATACAAAAAATACAATCCATTACACAAAAGTTAATGCCATACAAAATACAAAATAAAATACAATAAATAAGAAAGATAATTCATTGCACTAAAATGTCAAATACAAATAATCATTGCTAACTATATAACCTAATACTACATTGCTATTCAAGGACATCATCATAACTCACTGAAGGTCTTGGAACAATGTTCTCGTCATCAACTCTTACACCAACCTTGCTTTAGTAGATGACTTTCACACAATCAATTTCAAACAATTATACAAATAATCATAGGAGGCATACAATATATCGAAAAAATTATAAGATTATCCAACCAAAATAAAATAACATAAAAAAAAACATACCTGTTATATGGCAGTGGCAGCGGGATTTCTCCGGGTTGGCTTCAAAGGTGGTCTTCCAGTGGTGGCTGGTGGTCACCAAAAAACAACACATCACTAAAAAAGATTTTAAAAGGATAGTGATTGTGAAAAATTGTATTCTCGAATTCGATTATGGTTATGGTATCCCTTTCCATGATTTGAATTGTGAGGTTTGGCAATTAGTCTGAATTGTTTAAGACACACATATGAGCTATCTAAAGGAAAGGTGTATAAGCTTAGATAAAGGATTATCAAAGCATTAGGTATTAGAAACATCAACTTAAGAAATTCATTAGGTATTGTTTTTCTGAAAGTTAAGCTGGTTTCTGAATACACGTCAAAGCTAGTGGGAGCATAAGTGTTATATTTATAATAATCGTTATGATAGTGGGAGCATAAATGTTATAATTGCATGATTATTATGGAAAATATTGCGAGTTAGCAATATTAATTATAGAAAAACAAAAGTCATACTTTACAAAGTTGTAAACGTTGAATAGTTGTTTTGCTATAATTAAGGGAGAGAATATTATGCTTGATTTCAAATTTAAAGGTCTAGGTTGTGAAATGTTAATAAATTTAGTCAAGGAAACATAGTGTGTTCTCAAATTTAGATTATGATTATGGCATTCCTCTTCATAGTTCGAATTTTGAGAACGTAGCACATAAAATATTATGTAAGACATTATGCATCATGTCCCATACGCTTCAGGTATAGGATCGATTGCAAATGCTATAATATTTGACCATTCTAAAATTTTCCAAATGTCTAGTGCATTTAGAGGGAAAAAGGACAAGAATTGGTTTTGACTAAGATAATTAGACAACTATCAAAGGACAATCCAAAGTTCGCCGATGATTGGTCGCTTGTGAGTAGTTAGAAGCATGATATTGGATGGACCGTATCGACATTATTATGAATAGATAAGATTCTATTCAGAATGAGTTGTCATATGGTAAGTATGGAAAGTTTTCCATATTGGGAATTGAATATTGAAAATCTATGTCTAGATTTAAAACTTTTATGCAAAAGGATGTTCAAAGGAATGTACTTTGAGTGAGAGACATCATATCTAAGGAATTGTCTCGTAACAATCTCTGATAGAGGACTTTGTAATGTCATTGGCAATAGTCATTGTGACTTTTGTGCTGTGATATTACGAAAGGATCATTGCAAAAAATGTTCGAATCTAGCATATTCCATAAGTGGCAAGAATTTGATATTCTTTCACTTGTGAAAAGGATTTGGAGCTGTGAAATGAGTATGATTGGAAATGTGATCATTTGATCTATTTCACAAAGTAAGAACCATAGGTAAACATTGTATGCATGCTAAGAGCATGGGACAAGTGATGTAATAATTTAAGTAAAAAGTTGATTACCCGAAACAACAAATAATGAGTAATCGATATGGTGATAAATAAATGGTGTTTTATTTATACTCAAGGTTGAGGCCATATGGGATTAGTATTATTCTTGTGTTTCACTTTGCATGTTTTGACTTCCTGAATAATTTAATTGGTTAAGAACAGTCAAATTATTCGAACGGGCCACAGTCGTTCATATATTGGAAGTAGGTATGAATAAAGACTGTCGTGAATTGGTGTGTGGATTGTCTAAAGAGTATTAGACATAAGCAAATGTTTGCTGCAATGTTCATGAGTGCTTATGAATATGATTTGAGCATTGGATTAAACCCATGCTCACTTGGATCACTCCATGAATTGTATCACGAGTGATTGATGAGACGATAACATCTTATATTCTTGAAACCGAGATGTGTGAGTTGTATCTTGTAAGTCGGTTGCACATTGATAATACGTAAACGCACCAGTAACTTGGTGTTATAAAACATATTGTTGTGTGTGATTCGGTGAGTAAGTGCAAGCAAGCATTGAATCAAAGTTTATCTGTTCCTTTTATCCAAAGTAGGATAAAAGCGATATCTTTGGGCCCCTCAATGATTTAGTGATGACAAACGTAAATGCTCGGCCGGGCTAGGGCTAATTTGATTTGTTCAATTAGTCAGTCGTCATAAATCGGAAGTCGAGAAATAGTACAAAGAGAATGATTAGAAATCATGTCTCATATGATATCTAGAATGGAGGAATATATGATCCCTTATCTAAAGGACACGCGTATCTGATAGGATCAGAGTTGACAGCGGCTTTGGAAAGCTACGATTGTAGATTAGGATCTGAAGTCATACGCAGAATAGTTATTAGACTTATCCAAGTGGGAGACTGTTGGATTAGTGTCTAAGTCCATAACTATTTTGGTATGTACTTGACCCGATGGTGCATGGTCCTTTTGGGTTGCCTTCACCAAAGCAACTTGATAGGATGAATTATGGAGAGAAAGGATTAAATATGATTTATTAATATATTATGGGAATAATATATTAAAGGAGAAATCATATTTTTTTAATTAATATTAGTCAAGAATTAATAAGAATTAAGTTTGTGACTAAAAGAGATTAATTAAACTTAAGGGATTGGAATTGTAATTATAAGATAATTGCAATTGGGCTATGAATTGCCTTATATAATAAGGTTGGACGAATTCTATGGGGAAACCCATTAGAAATCGTCCAAGGCTTTGTAAAGAAGGAGTCCATGGGTTGCTTAGGGCTTAAGCATCCAAATTAGGGTTTCGTTGTTAGATAACCCTAATAGCCTCACTATATATAGAGCTCTTATGCCCCAAAAACGTGGACAAGCTTCCTTCTAGGGTTTCCACACGTTTTGGGTAGCCTCTATCTCTCTTCCTCTTCATCCTCTTGCTCTTGGTGTTTGTGAACCATTAGAGGAGTGACATTTGTGACTCTAAGCTTTCTAAAGTCAATACAAGAAGGATTTGAGATTGTTATTGCTACATAACAATCAAGGTATGATCTAAACCCAAATTATATGTTATATTGATTATCATATTCTAGATCTAGGGTTTATAGTCTTGGATAAATTGCATGTACAATAGAGAAACCTAGATTCAAGCATTAGGGTTTGTATGAGCACATAGGATGTTCTTATGACCAAAACCCATCACTGAGACCATATTGGATTCGATTATTCTTGTGTTTCACTTTCCATGTTTTGACTTCTAGAATAACTAGGTTATTCTTCCTAAATGACTAAGTTATTCAAACCATCCACAGTAGGTCATATGTTGCAAGTAGATATGAATCAATACTGTCATGAAGCTGGTTTGCAGATGTCCAAGGTAGTGGACATAGCAAGAGTTGCTGCAACATTCATGAGTGCTCATAAGTTCTGAGTATTGGATTAAACCCAAGATCATTTGATTCATTTCATGGATTTTATCATGAGTGATCATGAGACGATAATATCTTATATTCTTCAAACCTAGAGATATAAGTTGTTGCCTATGAGTTGGTTATACATTGATTGTACGAAAACTCATTGGTAACTCGATGTTATAAAACGCGCCTTTGTGTATGATTCAAGAAGTAGTAGAAAAAGCATATGAGTCGAAGTTTATCCATTCCCTTTACCCTTGGAGGGATAAAAGAGATATATGTGGGCCCCTCAATGATTTAGGGATGACACTCCGAAGTGTTTGGCCAAGCCTGGACTGATTTGATTTGTTTAATTAGCCGATCATCATAAATCGGAAATCGAGAAACAACAAATGGACAAAGAGAATTATTATAATCCATGTCTCACTCCATATGATATCTAGAATGGAGGAATATAGATCCCTTATCTTATGGACGCGTCATTGATTTCTTTAGAGTTCGACAACAGCTTTTAAGAGCTACGATTGCTAGTCGGGTTTTGAAGTGATACACAATAATAGTTTTAGACATATCCAAGTGGGAGATTGTTGGATTAGTGTCTAAGTCCATAACTATAATTGGTATGTACTTGACCCGATTGACATGGTCCATTTGGTTGCATGGCATCAGAATAATTTGGATAGAGTTATGTGAGAAAAGGATAATTATGATTTGTTAATATATTATAAGTTCTAATATATTAATATGAAATCATATTATTTAATTAGTATTGATCAAGAATTAATTTTGTGATCAAAAGGAGACTAATTAAATATATAGGGATTGATTGTGTAAATCATTCATTCTTATATATGTGGGCTTATGATCCATAGTTCTTCATGTTGGGCTAAACCCATGGAGTAACCCATGGATACTCCATGGAGGTTTTAAGCCATGGAGCATGAAGAATATGGAAAGACATGAGTTACATGGTGTAACCCTAATAGCCACAATATATAAGGACCTTATGGCTCAAGAAATTGGCACTAGTGTGTGTACACATGTGGCTAGCCGATTTGAGCATAAGAACCTTTTCTCTCAAGTTATTCCAAGTTGTTGGTGATGTTGTGTGAACCATTTTAGGTGTCACACTTCAGGCACTAGGCTCTTAAGTTTCATGGAATCAAGCTACATGAAAAGGTATGTCTTCTAACTTGTTTATATTACCCAATTATCAATGATTGTATGCTAGTTACAGTAATACCTTGGAAAGTTCAAGTTTGCATGTATAATAGATAAAACATAGAATGCTCAAAACCCTTCAGTTTCAACCCCAACAAGTGGTATTAGAGATTGGTTAAGCTCCGGGAAAGCATTCTCTGGTTTTTGGTCGAAATTTTTTTGTCTCAAAAACAATTTCGGAGTACACCGTTGGAAAAGTGTCGTTCTTAGGATTCCGAAAATATATATTTTTGAATTTTTTTGACCAATGGAAGGCCTCCAAATCACCGGTCAAAGTTGGTTAAACTCGCCGGAAACTTGGCAAGGAAAAACCAGGGTTCGCCGCAGAAGACGACACTGTAGTAGAGACGTCAGCAGCTGACCAAAGTTCTGAAAATTGCAGTTTAGCCCCTGTTCTTTCGGAAAATGCAATGTAGCCCCTGTTTTTCAGAAAAATTGCAATTTTGGTCCTGTTTTTTTCAGAACAATTTCAATTTAGCCATGTTTTACTTCCGTAAAAGTTCTGTTTGCCCCCTGAACTTCTGAAAAGTTCATATTAACTGCGTACTTCAAAAAAATAATCCTTATTCATGTATTCCCAAGTATATGTCGAGAATGACTACACTAACCTAGTCTTCTTCTCAAGCCGAAGTTGAAAGTTTTCAGAGGACCGGGAAAGATGGTAGTGTTACGTTACACTATCCAATGCTCACGAAGATGAACTATGCGGTGTAGGCCATAAAAATGCGAGTGAATTTACAAGCACAAGAAATTTGCACACAAAAAGGTGTCTCTAAAAGAGAAGATTTGTGTTAATCTTCTTGCATTGAGAGAAAGTCGAGTCGAGTCCGAGGTATGGTATCTCAACAACGGTGCTAGCAATCATATGATCGGAGACCGCTCAAAGTTTTAAGAACTAGATGAGCACATTACTGGCCATTTGTAATTTGGGGATGGTTCGACCGTCTCTATTTTGGGAAAAGGGATGATTTTATTAGATAGCAAAAATGTGGCAACCGTCAAATTCTGGTCAAGTCAAAGTCAAACAAAGTCAACAAGTCAAATCGCTCAACTCAGTTAACCCTTTTGTACTAGGGATTACGCTATGTAATTACTATACAACTCTATTCTAATGAGAAGTCATCAATTGAAAAGTTCGTATATTTAGATTTCCTTAACCTAAAACTATGGTAAGTAACGAACCAAACCGATAAAACAATGTTGCATACTCATCGGGAGTGTGTAAGACTCTTAAGCATGACTAAACAGGGTTTTTGGACCTTGCGTTTCAAAGCCAAACACTCAAAAAGGTCACAAAAGAAGTCTCTCCCAATCTCTTTCACTCTATCTCTCCCTAACTCAAATCTCTCGCAAATCTCTCCTAGTATGTCAAATCTCTCCAAAAACGTGAAATCTCTCCAAATATGGCAAATCTCTCTCAAAACCTCTTTTGGTTTTTCGTAATCATTTGGGGCGTCACGACACTTGACCTGGTGAAAAACCCTTCGAAACAGGACGATGCCTTGGAAAATAGCCTTTTAGGGCCGAGGTCCCTCTATAGGGACCAAACCCTCCTTGAGCTGAAGTCCCAAGAAGCAAGACTGGAGTCCCCTTGAGTAGCTGTAGCCATTGAGCCGCAACCACCGAACCGCAACCATCGAAGCTGGAGCACTGCATCCGAACTTCGCCTACGGTCCCTCCTGATGAACCCGCATTTGGTACCTGCTCGGACCGCAATCCCTTCCCCTTCGGATCCACTTCAGTTTCCAAGCCTTCCCAGTGGACCTAAGGCTGCTAAGACCCGAAACCACGCCCTGACTTCGGATTTTTCACTTTCTACCTGGTTTTCGACCACGACCCCGTTTTAAGTCCGTTTTTAATTGTTTTAACTAGGGATTTTATCCCAAACTTATATTTTGACATATAAGGTCCCATAGATTTATAAATTCAACATATTTTTAAGGAGATCCTAATTTAAGAAAAAAGATATATTAAGTAAGAACTCGTGGTGGAGTGTTGACTTTGCCATAGTTTTCGACACAACCAACCACCCCATGACCAACCATTGTCCTTCCACCATACCTGGTCATTCAAGAGTACTTTCCCCACCATTTAACCAGCCATACTCTTGGTTAAAGGCTGAAAACTCCTATCTCTCCTCACTTTCCTCTCATTTCTCTCATTTTTCATCCAAAAGAAAACACCATTCTCTCTCTGGATTTCAATATTCAGGGCCATTCTCCAAGTTTTTCTTCTACTATTGGTAAGTATTATCATCCTCCACAAGATTATTTCACTTCGTTCTACTCATATCTTACATAAACATCATCACGTTCATGTTAGATATTCAAAACTTCAAGGCATCTTCTTAGTGTTCTTAAGTAGAACGCTTCTTTTCTTCAACATCCATCCACTAAGAACACACAAGGTGAGTTCATACCCCTATCTTTCAGGTTTTTCTTAAGTTTTAAGGGAGGGAATACAAGATAAAACACCAAGAACACAACTAAATACACTTAACAGCCTTCATCAGAAATGTTTAACTCCATTCACAGACTGTTTTAGTCAACTTAAGCATTTTAGTTTTCAAAAATGTATTAAGTGAAAATAGTTCAGGTTCATACCTTTAAAACGACTACCTGCACATCTCCATATGATTTTTCTATAATTTATGTTGATTTTTGCAAAACTGCTTATCATTAAAAGAATAAATCCGGACCAGTCTGTGATTAAGGACCTTTTCACACAATTTGGAGGTCACTAAAAATCATAATAAAATTTATGAAAAACTAGATTAATTTTCCAAATTCTCAGAATTTACAGACTCTGATTTGGAACTGTGATGATTTTTCTATAAATTTTCTAAGAGCAGTAATAGAAATGTTAATACAAGAAAAATACTATGAATTTCATTTGCACCTTGTAACTTGTTGAGCAAGGTGTGTATCATTATGTGAATATATGTTTTTACATTATATGTCATTTCGTCTTAGTGTATTGACATACATCAGAAAACAAATGGATTTTTTCTTCTCATGAATGGTAATTAGTTTATCGTTATAAACAAAGTTTATGTCCATGACATACAAATATTTGATAAACTATGGAAGTATAGTTTATGTTGCTTTTACATTATAAACGATTATGGTAAACTATAATAGGCATAGTTTATGTTTCATTAAATTTCAAACTCGTTATCAAAGGTTCTCAGTTCACGTAAATCTATTAATGAATAAATTTTGAGACACTCGCTTCGTGTTACATCTACGTAACAAAGTCAAAACTCTTGTAAATGGTAACCAAAGTCTCTTGTCGGGAGAACGTGATAGTTGTGTATAGATCTATATTGGGTCTGACAAACCCAACACCTGAGCTGCATGCAATAGCTAGACCGCCAGGTCTGGGGTGACAAGTGTCATTTAACTTGCGACGCCTGAAGAACGTCGTATTACGAGGCCGTCTGAGTCATAGTATGGTTATAATAACTCACATGTGGTATTTACAAAACATAAGATTTACGGGTTTTATCTCCTAAATTTAATGAGTTTATATCGATTTAAACTTGCATAAAATTTATTTAAGTATGGTAGGATACTTGTACACTTCGGTCTTGACTTTTTAGACTACAATGCATAACTTAAGAAAATATGGGATCTTTCTTGAACAAACATTATTTTTTTACAAGAAAAGGATTTTAGCATCACCTTCAAATGCTTATGAACTCACCAACTTAATTGTTGACATTCTTTCAAAACTACTTGTATTCTCAGGAAATCAATACACAGGTAACCAAGTGCTTTTGAGGATGGGATGTAAAGCATCAAACATTTCATTTTTGTTAACTTAATGTAATTGATTTGGAAACATGTAAACTCATACAATGATGTAACTCTTTCAATTATATTTATGTTGGTTGTGTTTGCTTTGATCACTATTGCAAATTGTTGTTATCATACTATACATGAAGTCCTCCAGCCTCGGACATTTCCAGCATCCTTGGTTTGGGGGTGTGAAAGATTGGTATCAGAGCACGGTTTATAGTGAATTAAGTATATCAAACCACATAAGATATACAAAATATAAACACATTTGGGACTAAAAGTCTCTGATTTGAAACATTTTTCAATTGGTTATACTTTTAGAAAATAAATAGTTTTCAATTGGTTATACTTATAGAAAATAAATAGTTTCCTTTACATTGATGTAATGTGGACCCCTATGAGGTCAAATTTTCCCCAAAATAATATGTACTAAAATTTTATCAATGAATTTGGCATGCATTTTATTACATTGGATGTTTGGCACTAGACCTCACTACTTACTATTACAAACAACTTACAACTAATAACTCGAAGATTCTTAAGGTGTACCCTGAAGTCATATGTAATTAAGAAATGATTGGCCTAGAAATGGTGAGTCCGCCTTAGAACCTGTTCCTTGTTGGTTGTGGACTTAGGGCAGACTCATTAGGTTCAACAGTTTATTAAAATTTTAATTACACATAATTGGGGCACGACAAGGGAATCTTAGGAGTGGGTAAGATATGAAACAAAAATTACAAGACTCCATTTGAAGTCATTACTACTGAATTCATAAGTTTATTTATACAGATTTCTACTATGAATTTGTTTGGAAACATATGGAAGTCAGGAAATACTATACTTAAAAACTAATGAACTAATTTCACGACACTCGACTTATATCCATTACTAAAAGACTTATACCCATTTCGTCTTTGAAATTCTATGACAAAAAATGCCACCTCGTAGATCTGCTAGACACACTGAAAGAATGCAAACAAATTCACCCCCGCCACCTCCCTAGTATGATCATGTTATGTTCCAGGCTACGGTTACAGCCGCAGTGGCGGCTGCTATGTCCCAAATAAACACTGACGGTGCTAGGAGGACTGGGAGTGGTATTAACATCTCTACTCAAGGAGATAGCCAAGGGCGTTCGAGAGAATGTTCCTATAAAGACTTCACAAATGGCAAAACCGATTCTTTCAATGGAAGCGGGGGCGTCATCGCTTTGATGCATTGGTTCGAGAAGACTGAATCCGTTTTCGAGATCTGTGCATGCCCCGAAACAGACAAAGTCAAATTCGCAGCTTGCACTTTCTCTGGCAGGACCCTCACTTGGTGGAACGGCCACGTGAAATTGCTGACGCTCTCCGTGCCTAATTCGTTAAGTTGGGAAGAATTGAAAACTATGATGCTGAAGGAATATTGCTTAACGGGTGAGATGCAAAAATTAGAGCAAGAATTGTGGAATCTCAAGATAACGGGATCTGACCTTGCAGCTTACACCGCCCGATTCAATGATCTAGCACTCCTCTGTCCGGCGACAGTTACACCGGAAAGCAAGAAGGTGGAACCATATCTCTGGGGTCTATCATCCCAGATTCAAGATATTGTGCTGGCCTCGAGACCAACCACTTTTGACAGTGCTAAGGAGTTGGCACAATAACTCATTGATCATCGGGCCAGCCATGTCACAGTGCCAACCACCTCCGATCATGCAAAAGGAAGGAACAACAAGAGGAAATTTTGGAACAATAAAAAGAAGCAACCGGCGCAGGACCCCACAAAGAAACAACAAATTGTTGCCATCTATGCTGCCACTACTCCTTCCACTCTGGCTCCACGGAGGCAATACACTAAAACTCTTCCCAAGTGCAACTTCCACCACACCGGTGCTTGTCGGGAAATGCACTGCAGTAATTGCAAGAAGAAGGGGCACATTGCTCGATTCTGTAAAGTGCCCGCCCAATCTGTCACTCAAGTCGCCCCGACCGCCAACACCAGAGCAAGCCAAAGTTGTTACGGCTATGGAGAAGCAGGACACTTCAAAAGAAACTTCCCAAAAGCAAGAAACACCAATGTTGGGGGTGCAGGAAGATTCATAGCTTTAGGGCATGGAGAAGCAGTCAAGGACCCCACGGTGGTTACCGGTACGTTCCTCCTCAACAACTCTTATACATTCTTACTTTTCGATTGCGGGGCAGTAAGGAGTTTCGTGAGCCACCAATTCAAACATTTACTTAGACAAAATCCCTAGTCATTAAAAGATTCATACGTCGTAGAAATGGCAAACGGAAAGGTTGAGCGCACTAATGATATTTACATAGGGTGTACCCTCACTCTAGACAACCATTCGTTAGAAATCGATCTAATGCCGGTCACAACAAAAAGTTTCAACATCATCATTGGTATGGATTGGTTAAGTTCAAATCGTGCCGTCATTTTATGTTACGAAAGGGCCGTCCGCCTTAATCTGCCAAATGGCGAAACCCTTCTCGTCTACGGCGATAAACCCAATACAAATCTACAAATCATTTCTTGTGTCAAGGCTCAAAAGTACCTCCGAAAGGAATACCACGCCTTCTTAGCGCACGTCATAGATAAGAAACAAGGGGTGAAGGATATCAAAGACATTCCAGAAGTGTGCAACTTCCCCGACGTATTCCCAGAAGATCTGCCAGGTGTACCACTCGCACGACAAGCTGAATTCATAATCGACTTGGTTCCCAGAGCTACCCCCATAGCCAAAGCTCCATATCACCTAGAACCGGCAGAAATGCAAGAACTGTCTAGTCAATTGAACGAACTATTAAGCAAGGGGTTCATCAGACCGAGCTTTTCACCTTGGGGAGCACCAGTCCTATTTGTGAAAAAGATGGATGGATCCTTTCTCATGTGCATCGACTATCAGGTGTTAAACAAACTTATTGTCAAGAATTGATATCCCCTACCCCGAATCGACGACCACTTTGACCAACTTCAGGGAGCAAGCTACTTTTCAAAAATTGACTTGAGGTCGGGTTACCATCAACTGCGAGTGCAAGAGGATTATATTCGCAAGACAGCCTTCAGAACGCGCTACGACCATTACAAATTTGTGGTGATGCCCTTTGGACTAACAAACACACCTGCGGTATTCATGGATCTGATGAACCGCGTGTGTTGACCCTTCTTAGACAAATTTGTAATGATATTCATCGATGATATGTTGGTCTATTCGCGAGGCACAGAAGAGCACATCCAACATCTGCGACTAGTATTGGAGACTCTAAGTACTGAGAAGCTTTATGCTAAACTTTCAAAGTGTGAATTTTGGCTCCGAGAAGTGGGATTCCTTGGCCATGTGGTTAGCGAGAAGGGGATACATGTGGATCCCACAAAAATCAAAGTGATCAAAAACTGGTCAGCACCAACAACACCAACGGAAATCTGACAATTCTTAGGGCTCGCTGGATACTACCGAAGATTCATCCAGAACTTCTCCAAGATCGCTAAACCACTCACCACATTGAATCAATAAAGTGTGATGTTTAAGTGGGGAGATAAGCAAGAAACCGCATTCCAGACGTTAAAACAAGCCCAATGCAGCGCGTCGGTCTTGTCTCTTCCATAAGGAACTGATGACTTCGTGGTATATTGGGATGCTTCAAATCAAGGTCTTGGATGTGTGCTCATGCAGAGAGGGAAGGTCATCACTTACGCGTCAACGCAACTTAAGACACACGAGGTTAATTATACTACCCACGATCTTGAACTGGGAGCAGTAGTGTTCGCCCTAAAGATCTGGAGGCACTACCTCTACGGCACATAGTGCACTATCTTTGCCGATCACAAAAGTCTTCAGCATATCCTCAATCAAAAAGAGCTCAACATGTGGCAAAGAAGATGGGTAGAGCTGCTGAACGACTACGATTGTGAAATTAGCTATCATCCAAGCAAGGCCAATGTAGTGGCTGATGCCTTAACCCGAAAGGAATATTCGGGTCTCTGAGTAAAGTCACTAACGATGACTATTCATTCACACCTGTGCACAAAAATCAAGGAAGCTCAACTAGAAGCCTTGAAACCAAAAAACGTGACAGGTGAGGCATTGAGAGGGATGGATAAGAACCTAGAAGTTAAGGATGATGGAGCTCGTTACCTCATGAACCGGATCTGGACACCGAAGTTTGGCGGATTCCGAGACGTTGTCATGAACGAAGCACACAAGACTCGATATTCCATCCATCCAGGTTCGGATAAGATGTATGTAGACCTCAAGAAGTTGTACTGGTGGCCGAACATGAAATGTGAGATTACTACCTATGTGGGCAAGTGTCTGACTTGCGCCAAGGTCAAGGCGGAATACCATAAAACCTCAGGACTATTACAACAGCCTGATATACTGGAATGGAAATGGGAACGAATAACCATGGACTTCATAACCAAGCTACCTAAGACATCAGGCGGACTTGATACCATATGGGTAATCGTCGATAGACTGACCATGTCAACACACTTTCTACCAATGAAAGAGACCGACAAGATGGAGAAACTAACAAAACTGTACATCAAGGAATTCGTGAGATTGCATGGGGTACCAAGGTCCATTATCTCAGATCGAGATAGTCGATTTACCTCGCGATTCTGGCAATCACTTCAGAAATCCTTGGGAACTAGGCTGGACATGAGTACAGCTTATCACCCACAAACCGATGGACAGAGCGAGCGAACCATAAAAACTCTAGAAGACATGTTGAGAGCCTGTCTGACATATTTTGGTAAGGCATGGGATACCCATTTACCACTTATCGAATTCTCCTACAATAATAGTTATCACACTAGCATCAAAGTTGCTCCATTCGAAGCTCTTTCTGGTCGTAATTGCCGATCACCCTTGTGTTAGACAGAAGTGGGGGACACACAACTAGCTAAGGGGAAAGTCCCTAATAGCACCCTCACTGGTCCTGAAATCATAATGGAGACCACAGAAAAGATCGTTCAAATTCGGGAAAGACTGAAAGCATCCCGAGATCGGCAAAAGAGTTACACGGATAAGCGACGCAAACCCTTGGAATTCCAGGTCGGTGATCGGGTACTACTGAAAGTTTCCCCTTGGAAAGGAATGATACGTTTCGGTAAACGTGGGAAAGTAAACCCAAGGTACATCGGACCATTTGAAATCCTTTCCAGGATTGGTCCCGTGGTGTACAAACTCTGAATACCACAAGAACTTTATAACGTACACCCTACCTTCCACGTATCAAACTTGAAAAAGTGCCTATCCGAAGAGACCCTCATAATACCACTTAAGGAAATCGAAGTTAATGAAAATCTCCACTTCGTGGAAGAACCGGTTGAGATCATGGATTGGGAGATCAAAAGAACAAAGCAAAGTCGTATTCCCATTGTGAAGGTTCGTTGGAATGCAAAACGAGGACCCGAGTTCACATGGGAAACACCAAATGAAACAAAAATACCCACATCCCTTCCCGAACTCCTGAAGTCTCAGCCAAAATGCAAATTTCGGGATGAAATTCCTTCTAACGGGGGGGATGATGTGACAACCGTCAAATACTGGTCAAGTCAAAGTCAAACAAAGTCAACAAGTCAAACCGGTCAACTCAGTTAACCCTTATATACTAGGGATTACGCTATGTAATTACTATACAACTCGCTATTCTAATTAGAAATCATCAATTGAAAAGTTCGTATGTTTAGATTTCCTTAACCTAAAACTGTGGTAAGTAATGAACCAAATTGATAAAACAATGTTGCATACTCACCGGGAGTGTGTAAGACTCTTAAACATGACTAAACAGGGATTTCGGAACTTGCCTTTCAAAGCCAAACACTCAAAAAGGTCACAAAAGAAGTCTCTCCCAATCTCTTTCACTCTATCTCTCCCTAACTCAAATCTCTCCAAGTATGTCAAATCTCTCCAAAAATGTGAAATCTCTCCCAAGAAGCAAGAACGGAGTCCCCTTGAGTAGCCGCAACCATTGAGCTGCAGCCACCAAACCGCAGCCATCGAACCTGGAGCACCGCATCCGAACTTCACCTACGGTCCATCCTGATGAACCCGCCTGCGGTACCTGCTCGGACCGCAGTCCCTTCCCCTTCGGATCCACTTCAGCGACCGAGCCTTCCATGCAGACCTAAGGCTGCTAAGACACAAAACCACACCCTGACTTCGGATTTTCCACTTTCTACCCGGTTTTCGACGACGAACCCGTTTTAAGTCAGTTTTTAATTATTTTAACGAGGGATTTTCACCCAAACTTATATCTTGTGGTGGAGTGTTGACTTTGCCATAGTGTTTGACACAAGCAACCACCCCCACGCCCACTCCATGACCAGCCATTGTCCTTCCACCATACCTGGTCATTCAAGAGTACTTTCTCCACCATTTGACCAGCCACACTCTTGGTCAAAGGCTGAAAACTCCTATCTCTCCTCTCTTTCCTCTCATTTCTCTCATTTTTCCTCCAAAAAACAAACACCATTCTCTCTCAATTCTCTCTCTACATTTCGACATTCAGGGCCATTCTCCAAGTTTTTCTTCTACTATTGGTAAGTATTATCATCCTCCACAAGATTATTCCACTTCTTTCTACTCATATCTTACATAAACATCATCACATTCATGTTAGACCTTCGAAACTTCAAGGCATCTTCTTTTCTTCAACATCCATGCACTAAGAACACACAAGGTGAGTTCATACCCCTATCTTTCAGGTTTTTCTTAAGTTTTAAGGGAGGGAATACAAGATAAAACACCATGAACACAACTAAATACACTTAACAGCCTTCATCAGAAAAGTTTAACTCCATTCACAGACTGTTTTGGTCAACTTAAACATTTTAGTTTTCAAAAATGTATTAAGTGAAAATAGTTCAGGTTCATACCTTTAAAATGACTACCTGCACATCTCCATACGATTTTTCTATAATTTATGGTGATTTTTGTAAAACTGCTTATCATTACAAGAATAAATCCGGACCAGTCTGTGATTAAGGACCTTTTCACACAAGTTGGAGGTCACTAAAAATCATAATAAAATTTATGAACAAGCTAGATTAATTTTCCAAATTCTCATAATTTACAGACTCTGATTTGGACCTGTGATGATTTTTCTATAAATTTTCTAAGAGCAGTAATAGAAATGTTAATACAAGAAAAATACTATGAATTTCACTTGCACCTTGTAACTTGTTGAGCAAGGCGTGTATCATTATGTGAATATATGTTTTTACATTATATGTCATTTCGTCTTAGTGTATTGACATACATCAGAAAACAAATAGATTTTTTCTTCTCATGAATGGTAATTAGTTTATCGTTATAAACAAAGTTTATGTCCATGACATACAAATATTTGATAAACTATGGAAGTATAGTTTATGTTGCTTTTACATTATAAACGATTATGGTAAACTATAATAGGCATAGTTTATGTTTCATTAAATTTCAAACTCTTTATCAAAGGTTCTCAGTTCACGTAAATCTATTAATGAATAAATTTTGAGACACTCGCTTCGTGTTACATCTACGTAACAAAGTCAAAACTCCTGTAAACGGTAACCAAAGTCTCTTGTCGGGAGAACATGATAGTTGTGTATAGATCTATATTGGGTCTGACAAACCCACACCTGAGCTACATGCAATAGCTAGACCGCGATGTCTGGGGTGACAAGTGTCATTTAACTTGCGACGCCTGAAGAACGTCGTATTACGAGGCCGTCTGAGTCATAGTATGGTTATAATAACTCACATGTTGTATTAACAAAACATAAGATTTACGGGTTTTATCTGCTAAATTTAACGAGGGTATGTCGATTTAAACTTGCATAAAATTTCTTTAAATATGGTAGGATACTTGTAGACTTCAGTCTTGACTTTTTAGACTACAATGCATTACTTAAGAAAATATGGGATATTTCTTGAACAAACATCATTTTTTTACAAGAAAAGGATTTTAGCATCACCTTCAAAACCTTATGAACTCACCAACTTAATTGTTGACATTCTTTCAAAACTACTTGTATTCTTAGGAAATCAATAAATAGGTTGCCAAGTGCTTTTGAGGATGGGACGTAAAGCGTCAAACATTTCATTTTTGTCAACATAATGTAATTGATTTGGAAACATTTAAACTCATACAATGATGCAACTCTTTCAATTATATTTATGTTGGTTGTGTTTGCTTTGATCACTATTACAAAATGTTGTTATGATACTATACATAAAGTCCTCCACCCCCAGACGTTTCCGCCATCCTTGGTTTGGGGGCGTGACAAAAGATGGTGACCAAAGACTCCTTAATGAGGTATATTTCATTCCAAGTCTAAAAAACAATATTATTAGTCTTGGACAAATGACGGAGGAAGGGAGTCGAGTCATAATGGATGGGTCGGATCTGACATTATTTGACCGAAACAAAACTCTACTTTTGAGAGTTAAACTATCCCTAAACCGGTTATATAAAACTCCTTTAAGGACCGGTAGACCGACTTGTCTTTTAGCAACAAAACACGAACCAACTTGGATATGGCATTCTAGACTCGGTCATGTTAACTTTCTCTCCTTAAAGAAGTTGTACGGAAATAATATGGCAACTGGAGTCCCAAAGATTGAGCACCCAAACCAAATATGTGAAGGGTGCGTTCTTTCAAAACAAACCCGAATTCCTTTCCCGGATCACACAGTTTTTCAGGCTCAAAAACCTCTACAACTTGTTTATGTGGACTTATGTGGTCTGATTACACATACGTCTGTTGGAGGGAGTAAATATTTTCTCCTTTTAGTAGACGATTTTAGCCGGTGGATGTGGGTTTACAAGCTATCAGAGATGTCTCAAGCCTCGAGCACTTTCAAACGTTTCAAGTTGATGGTTGAAAAGAATTCAGGTTATCAAATGAAGACATTTCGAACGGATTGAGGAGGAGAGTTCACTTCAAAAGAATTTTCATTATTTTGTGAAGAAAATGGTATTCAAAGGCATCTTACGACACCATATTCGTCTCAACAAAACGGAGTTGTAGAAAGGCGAAATCGGACCCTTATGAACATGACAAGAAGTCTGCTCAGAAGAAATGTTCCGGGAGAGTTTTGGGGAGAAGCGGTTAGACATGCAGTTTATTTTCTCAACCGCCTGCCAACAAAAGCACCTCCCAACAAGACGCCTTATGAAGTATGGTTTGGCAAAAAGCCCAACCTTGAACATCTAAAAGTTTTTAGTTTTTTTGCTTTTGTTAAACTTATAGGTGGTCACTTGAAGAAGCTTGATGATTGAAGTAAGAAGATGGTGTATTTAGGTGCGGAAGATGGAACCAAAGGCAACCATTTATTTGATCCGCAAAACCGAAAGTTGTGAGTTAGTCGTGATGTTGTTTTTGACGAAAAAGAAGAATGGAATCGGTACAAAACCAAAGAAGAAGAGATGATGACTCCTAAGACCTTTACCATTATTGAACCACAACCCCAAATACACCTCGAAACACCTCAAAATGACCCTGAAATCAACCCGAAACAACCAGACAGTCCTGGAATCGATGCCACTCGATGCTGAATTTGACGAGCCTGAATCAGCCCCACAAAATCCTATCTCAGCCCCGTTCTCTTCAACCTCGCCCCATATGGAAAGCCCTTCTAGTTGGATTTGGCCAAGGAGATTACGTCCGTTAACCGATATTTATTCTGAAACCAAAAATGTGTTCCTTAAACCCGAAGAATTGTTGATGATTACAGCAGATCAAACCTTGAATTTTAAAGAGGCGGTAATCTCTAAAGCATGGCAGGAGGCTATGCAAACAGAGTTGGATGCAATCGAGAAGAAAAATACATGGCAACTTACCAATTTGCCACCCGGACACAAAGCAATCGGTTTGAAATGGGTGTTTAAAGTGAATAAAGACAACTTTGGAAAAGTGGTGAAGCATAAAGTTCAACTTGTAGCAATAGGATTTGTACAAAAGGAATGAGTCGACTGAGATGAAGTTTTTGCACTGGTAGCACGACTTGATACCGTAGGGCTCATTCTTGCCTTAGTAGCTCAACATGGGTGGGTTGTCCACCATCTCGATGTCAAGTCGGCTTTTCTCAATGGGGATCTCAAAGAGGAGGTTCATGTCACCTAACCAGAAGGATATGTCGATAGAGCAAACAGTCACAAGGTGTTCAAGCTTTATAAATCTCTTTATGGTCTACGACAAGCTCCTCGAGCTTGGAACATTCGTTTGGATAAAAGCTTAAAAAGGCTTGGTTTTACAAAAAGTTCACAAGACCCAACTATTTACAAAAGGAACTCAAAAGACAAAATTCTTATTGTTGGTGTCTATGTTGATGACTTGATCATTACCGAGTCGAACACTAACGGGGTTGTCGAATTCAAAGAACAAATGAAAAATGAATTCAAAATGAGTGACTTGGAATTACATTCTTACTACCTTGGAATCGAAGTTTCACAAAAGAAGTGGGAAATATATTTGCGACAAACGGCTTACGCAAAGAAGATTGTAGAGCAATTTGGGTTGCTGGATTGCAATCCAACAACGTCACCAATTTAACCTAAGTTGAAGGTCAAGAAGGATGAAGATGGTGAAAAGTTTGATCCAACTGAATATAGGCGAGTGGTAGGTTGTTTGAGGTACTTGACTCACACTCGACCAGACCTGTCATTTTCCGTTGGAATTACAAGTCATTTCATGGAGGAACCAACCACTTTGCATTTCCAAGTTCTGAAACACATCTTACGATACATAAAAGGAACCGTTGATTATGGACTCAACTATGGAAGAGGTCGTGAACTTGAAGATTTGGTTGGTTTTACCGATAGTGATCTTGGAGGTGACCCTGTTGATAGCAAGAACATAAGTGGAATGATTTTCTATCTATGAAGGAATGCGATAAATTGGCAATCCCAAAAGCAAAAGACTGTTGCTTTATCCACGTGTGAAGCCGAGTTCATGGAAGCTGAGGCAGTAGCATGTCAAGCTATTTGGCTTGCTAATCTCATGAGGCAGCTCACGGGACATAATATCATGCCTATCACCTTATATGTCGATAACAAGTCAGCAATCACATTGATGAAAAATAATGTGTTTCATGGTCGAAGCAAACACATTGACATTTTTTTATCACTTTATATGAGAATGTGTTGAACGTGGGAAATTATAGTGGAATATGTCAACTCGAAGGATCAATGGGCGGACTTCTTTACAAAGGATTTAGCAAACGTGAAACATGGTGAAATGCAAAACATAATCGGAGTAACAAATCTCGATCCAAGTCCAGTTTATGGAGGAGAATGAGAGTGTAAAGTTGACTTAGGTGTAAACCTTACATCAGTAGCTACACCTCCCTTTATGTTGACAAGAAGAACTCAAAGGGCAACTTCATATGTTCACATAATGAACACAATAAATGGTACCAGTAGTAATTGTAGGCTTGTTTAAGTATAAATAGAGGCTCTAACCTCAGTTGTAAAACACCACAAAACAGAGAGTGAGAGTAATAATTAGAGTGAGTGTTAGAGGGTTTTTTTCTTCCTTGTAATTGAGTGTTGTAAGCTCTTTTTTTTATTCCGGTTCAGAATAAAAGTTAGTTTCAACCACAACATATATATATATATATATATATATATATATATATATATATATATAGAGAGAGAGAGAGAGAGAGAGAGAGAAAGAGAGAGATATAGAGATAGAGAGAGAGAGAGAGATGATTCTTACCAGCATCATATTTTCCATGAATCCTACATGACCACTGAACAGTGGAACTGAGAACAGGAAAGACAATAAGCATATAAAAGTAGATCTGATTGTAAGAATAGGTCGCCGATGAAAATAGTGGTATACCATTGGTGACCATAAGATGCATATGCGGTTCAGTGTATATATAGGTTCAAATGTTTCTACTATCTATTCTGTGCAAATATGATTGATTATGTATCAATCATTTTAGTTATTTTAAGAAAATAATTAATTCATATTAAATGCTGAATATTTTTTTTAATACTCATTATATATCTTCAATATGTAATATGCATTAATTACTTTCTTAAAATAACTAATAGTATTGGTCCACAATTAATCCTATATGCACACAATAGATAGTTAGAATAGAATAACCTAACCCTATATATATATATATATATATATATATATATATATATACACCTTTCAACCCACATAAGAAAGTAAGTTAGATCTCACTTTTACTGTTTTACATCTTTTACATATTTATTTTAGATAATTAAATGAAATGAGCTTCTTTTACATCTCACTTTTACTGTTTTACATCTTTCTTTTAATAAATATATTCATTTAGTAAATCAATTTTCACAACTTACTAGTTTGACTTCTCTATCTAGATAAATTCACATTTGGTTTCATTTAATCAATTTAATAATTTTTTTTTCTTTTTCCTCATGCAATTCATTACCCATTTAGATTTATTATATATATATATATATATATATATATATATATATATATATGGGCCAATATTTTTCAATTCGCACAAGGCTTTCAAAATTAAAGGACCAGCTCTGCCAACCCATATATCATACCAATACTAACTTGATTGTCAGAACCCGCTCCCAGGAAGCGAGTCTTGGGGTGACTCTAACGATCTCGGTTATGAATCTAACAGGAATCAAATCGATCTTCGCTAGAGGCAACCAAAAAGACATCTAAGATCCCGACTCAATCATGCATCATGACGAATCCCGGGTTACATCAGTTATCAAAAAATGATTGAAAAAACTAAAAACATTCGTACTCTATGGTCACACATTTTATGAGTTATAGTTAACACAATTAAATGTGACCATAACTTACATTTAATGATGCGACCTTTCTTTTCACATTGAATGAAAAAAACCCATCATAAAATGTCTATAGTGACAAGTTTTTTGCAATACCAAAGACCAGTTTGTACTAATGCAAGTATTCCCCTTTATTCATGATTTGTTTATCTTCACTCTCTTGCATCTTTCTCGACCGAGTAATTGGTGGAGTCACCAGAGGGGGACGACATTGACTTAGAAAAGTGGGATATGTAGAGAAATGACCCAAAATACGACCCAAAAATTTTGTTTAATCATTACTAAAATCATTAGATCAATACCATAAAATAAAAACCCATACGTCAATATCTCAAAACCATAACAAAGTATCACGAGAAAACTGTATCAAGACCGTATCAAATCATATATATGAAAAGCTACATCAACTCCCAGGACAAAAACTGAAGCTGCGGTGTGTGCGATGCCATCATCCCGAGCTCTTCCCTTTACTTGCGGAAGTACCTGAAACCAAAACTGAAACTGTAAGCACGAAGCTTAGTGAGCTCCCCTAAACTACCACATACCATGCAATAACATATAAAAACATACTGGGCCTTGCCCCCTGCATTGGACCGAAGTCCGGAAACTACATCGGACCGGAGTCCGGAACTAACCAGGGCCTTATCCACTGCATCAGACCGAAGTACGGAAACTGCATCGGACCAAAGTCCGGAACTGACTGGGACCTTGTCCCCTACATCGGATCGTAACTGCATCGGACCAAAGTCTGGAACTGACTGGGACCTTGTCCCGTGCATCGGACCGAAGTCCGGAACTGACTGAACGTAACATAGCGTAAACACATATACTGCATACTGCATCGGACTGAATTCTGGAACACATAAAACATTGACATGCTTAAATCACAAAGACATCAAGCACCCTGAACTACTGCATCGGGCCGAAGTCCGAAACTGACTGCTAACTAAACGGGCCAGAATTGTGGCCATATACCCGTTCCTACTGGAAGGAAACTAACCTCGTGATGCTGTCAGCTGAACTCCTGAATGAGAAATCCTTGACTGCTGCTTCGGCTGCTTCCCGACTATCAAGGGTAATAAAATACTAAATCAGAATAGGGATTCTCGTATGGGTAAAATGACCATTTTTACTCCTGCTATGGGATGGGTCACAACATGGCCCAAACCCTCAGTTCCTTCCAAGTCCAACCATGGCCCCACTATAGGCCAACTAATGGCCCAATTTTCGAAATTGGGCCTATGTCCTCGCATGGGCCCATAATCTAACTTCTGGATATCCAACAACAAGATAGGCTTTCCAAGCCTACTATTGGCCCAATAATGGCCCAACTTGCTCTATTGGGCCCAAAGCCCTATATTGGGCCTTACTCATGCCCGATACTAATCCTTGGCCCATAACAACTGAATTCTGATGGCCACTAAGGCCTAAAGACCCTAAGTCTAAAACTCAGCCCACACTGAGGCCCAAATGCTCGAAGCCCAAACTGGCAGCATACGTGGGGCGTACACCAAGGTACGCTGAGCGTATTGGCTGCTGGCTTGTACGCGGCGCGTACCTCCTTGTACACTCAGCGTACAACCCTGTTAAGCCAAAATCTCATTAAATGCTTACTAATCCGATCTAGAAGCTACAATCTAGATCCTGAGCTTGTTCCACGTCTTAAGCCATAAAATTGCTTACTTGATGGCTTACAAGTCTCATAAAGGCTCAAACTTCCATAAATAACATTCTACTTCCATGGAGCTAACTAGATCTCATGCATGGTTCCATATAAGCCACAAAGATAACAACTTTATTGCTAGGAAGATGTTTCTGAGCCTTAAGGATGGCAATCCGAGATCCAAAACCGACTTACAAGATCAAGACTCAACCTTTGGACTTAAAAAGGTCCAAACTTCCATAACCTAGATCTAGAAGGAAAGAGGAAGAAAGTTCAAAACTTTATACCTTCCTTTGCTGACCAAGAGGGTGCTAAGTCCAGATCCCTAAGCTCAAGCTTCTTCTCCAACTTCTTCCCTTCCTTCTTTACTACTTCTTTTCCTTGAAACACTCACAAAAGCTTCTTCACACACCAAGAGAGGATAAGAACGAATTAGGGTTTTCTAGAGAGTGAGGAGTGAAGAGTTAGGAAACTCTTTGATCGTTTAGATCTTTGAACAGGTTAATCACAGAAACATTAAACAGTAATATCAAGCACAAGAATGAATCAAAATATGTCGAATGATTCAATAGATTCAAGCCTCAGCAGAGCTCGATAAAGAACTTCTGTTGTAGAGGCTGTTAGGGTTATAAACGATAAAGAAAATATCTTTTAATTAATCGACTTCCAAATCTTACGTACTAAGATGCATGCAAGCATCTATAAATACTAAACCCTAGAAATAACTCACGGATGGACAGGCCCAATCCAGAGACAAAATGGACTAAAGAGCGAGCCCAAGACGCAACACCTTTCGGACCCTACAATCTCCCCCTTTGCGTCAATTGGAGCGAGACTATTATTTCGGCTTGCTGGGTCCAGCTGCAGGAAATTTCTTTGTGGCTTCAAACAGACGTGGAATGAGGGCAAGGATGGTTTGTCTGAAGCGAATGTACCACTGGATCATGTCGTCAAAATACTTCTTGTCATCTGCTGAATTCTGCTAGCATCGATGAATGATTCCCAGAACATGTTCCAAGCATGCAGTGGTGTAAAGATGCTTATCTGACAAGGCGAACAGGCATTTTTGGCCTTCGTTCCTTGTGAACATGACATAATTCCGCTTCAGGTAAATTCTTCCGATCTGCATCAAATTCAAATCACTAGCAGAGCCAACAGGAGAGATAGTAGGCTTTTTCTGGAAGATACTTGCGATCTCCTGATCCATCTTGGCAACCTCCATAATGTAGCATACAAGCATTCTTTTGAAGTGATTGATGATTGGCCCATACTCAGCTTCGTTGGTGAGGAGGATGTTATGCAAAATAATCCAATCATGTGGATTCTGGTTGGGAAGATCAGCAAGTGATAAAGCATGTTCAGTTTTAGCAGAACCCCTCAGCACTTTGAACCGAACGTTCGTGAAGTTCCCCTCACGAAACAGTTTGAGGACCCTAACGTTGATGATCTTCTGAGCACTCTAAGTCTGATACTGAGGTTGAGCAGACCTTAGATAAAATTCGAAAAGCTCCCTATCAACCTTTGGGTGAGGATGAGGGACATCAGCAACATTATCAAAAGCATGGAAGATGAAGGCCTTTCGGGTCAGTGGCATATCGAACTAAAAGTCGACAGAATTGATCCGATCCATGGAAATCACTGGTTCGAGCCACAAGATGCTGGGAGTTTCAATTGCTTCTTTTATAAGCTTCTCGAGAGTCCACGGAGGAAAAATAGTTTTTCTACTCTCAAGAAGATCATGAGCCTCCTTCATTTTTCGTTCGTTCGCCTCAAACTCTCTGGCAACGCGAGCGCTCACGTCAGCATCTTTTTCCCGGCCTTGTTTCTTCAAGAGATCATCGATGGTCTCTTTATCATCATCATCACTGTCTTCAGCAATCTTCTTTCCTTTGTCTTTGACACCCGAACCTGAGGCTTGACCTGCTGGAGGAGGTTCGGTTGCTTTAGTTGCTGTCGAAGTGGGAGGCGGTTGAGACACATCTTCTCCCCCATGTTTCAGATGGGCCACGAACTCAAGAAGCCCTTCAAGTTTGCTTAGAAGGGCAAGGGCAGGAGCAAGCTTCTCAGCTAGAGTGCGCCGCACTGAGTAGTTCAGGATAGGATCATGTGCTTCTAAGATGTTGGAGAGGGCAGCGTGGACATCCGAAACACACGATGAAATAACCGCATGCTCAGATCGAAGAAATGCAACTTCCTTTTCAGATTGGAAAAGATGAAGACTCTTGACCTTCAGAGAAGTGGTCTTGCGAGCAAGAGCATCCATCACTGAGTTTTCTGAAGCGAGATCTGCTTGCAGCTTTGTCAGGCGCTCCTCAACAGTCGCCTGGAATGATTTGTTGTCATCGTTGAGAGACTGACGAAGACTGGCAAAGGACTACAGTTCGGAAAGAACTAAAGTGGCCAGCTTGTTGACAAGAGAGTCAAGCTTCTGTGCATTGGAGTCAGCGGCTCCCTGTAAAGACTGCAAAAGAGAATTGGCATCAACAAATAGTTTTTCGACTTTTTCGGTCGCAGCAGCACACACCTTGGTAGAGGCGGCGATAGCGGCAGTGGCAAAGTTGATTGAGGCTTCATGAGCATTGGTGAACGTATCAACGAGCCCCTGAATAGCAGCCTTTGAGATAGTGGACCGAGAGGAAGAAGAGGAGGAAGCGATGAGACTATCGATTTTCTCATGAAGTTCCTTGAGATGCTTCTTGGTGACTGGAGCATCATCGTCATCATCACTTTGTACTTGATATGGATTGTAGTAGACCGAGTCAAACGCCATGTCCTCTCCTCCAAGAAAAGGTTGATCATCTTCTGCTGAGTGATTGGGAGATGAAGGCGAGGGTGGAGGTTCGGTTGTGGTAGTGAGTTCGGGTGTGGATGTATGTTCGGTAGTGGGAGTGGGTTAGGGTGCTGAAGTAGGTGCCCCCGTATTAGATACGTTGGTTCGAATGTCAGTGGTGGTTGTTTTGGTAGCTTCTGTGAAAATAGGAGGTGGTACAGGGATAGAGGTGGGTGGTATTTGAGTAGTGGAGGTTATGGGGGGAATGGAAATAGAGATGGAGATTGGGGGAGGATAGACAGGTTTAGAGGAAATAGGTACCTCAGGGGAAGGCGAACGTGGAGGAGTATTACCTGGAAGTGAGTCTTCTGAGTCTGAACTCTCTTCCTCAGATTCACTGGAGGAGGAGGCAAGAATAAGTTTACGCCTGGGCTGAGTCTTCCTCTTCTTTGGTGGAGGGGATTGAGCTGCCTTGGAAGGTTTGCACTTCTTTGGAGAAGGACCTTTCGCTCTTTTGACAACTTTCTTGTCTTTTCCCTTGTCTTGTTTCTTTCCCCTGGGAGCAGGCCTGTCAGCGTCATTGATTGATTGAATCATTTCAGGAGTGAGCTCTCTGGGACCTGAGCGACGAAACTCCTTGTAAGTTCTGATGATGCGACTGTCCTTTGGAACACACGCATACATTGACTCAGGGATTGAGCCAACGAACTGAAATTTGGAGGGATCAAACACTATGATCTTTGTAGTATGGAAAGTTCCTATCAAGGAGAGTGGAGAATCAGCAACAACAAGGACATGATACTTGTCCATCACCCACTTTGTGACCAGCGTCCAGAACCTGGCATAAGAAATTTCAGAATGGCGAGAAGTGGACGCAAGACTCTGAATCAGCTGCTGCCATAAAACCGATCCATAATCAAGATTGATGCCATCGTATAGCCCATAGAGAATTGTCATAAACAGTCGGCTCGCCCCATCTGAACCTGCACTTCGTTCTGATAGCCCTTTGAACAACACAGTGAAGAAGCCATTCCACTGAGGAGATAAGCATGATTTCTTGAACTTTGTGACGGTGGTCAGAATTTCAGTGTAACCCATGTTGTAAAACATGGAGAACATCTGTCCCACGGGAATAGATTCAGGGTTAACCCTAGACTCATCAGGTTCAAACCCTAAAAGCCAACATAATCGATGTTTGGAGATGGAGGAATTGGTATCAAGAATGTCGAAGAAGATTCGATCGACAGACTTGTCATAGTGGGCTGTTGAGAAAATTTGTGACAAACACTCCATTAGAACGAGTTCGACCTTGGTTAGTGCTGGAACTAGTGGAGAGTACTTGAGACACTCCACGATTAGGAACATGAAAGATTTGTAGACTTGTGGGGTGAGATCAATGATCAGGCTTTGTTGAGGACGGATGGGCAGAATGTGGGAGGTAGCATGAACTAAAGAGGATTCCGCCATTGAAGAGAAGTTTTTGGAGAAGATGATGAACAGTAGGAGAAAGTGATCGTTTCTTGCTCTCGGAATATTTGGTGCAGTAAAGAGGTAAAAGACTGTGGAATTTACCTTTTATATCGTGGTTAGAAGAGAGAGAAGAATTTGTTCCCAAATCTTCAAAAAAAACGAAAAACGAAGCATTTCCTTAGGTGATTGACACGTGACAGTTTAGAACCCCGATGATTACGCAGGAGAGAGAAAGACTGTCCCATTTCACACGCCTTCCCATCAAGCGCCGTTTGAAATACCAAAAACGATTCCGCTTCACACGCCTTCCCATCAAGCGCCGTTTGAAATGTTAAAGCGATTAGACTTTCGGCTGAGTCAGCAACTTATCCTTTTAGTATGAGCTGTCGTCATAGATCAAGAGAAGCACGTGTAACATTACTAACCACATCTCGTTTATAACATTAAACCCCATATCTAAAAATAGCTTATAATTAACGAAACCAGATTTATGGAAAATCAAAAAGATTTTCGTGCATAGAGTGTCAAAGAAAAGAAATAAAGCAATACATATGTGGGAAATTGTGATGTCAATAAAGACACGAAATAGTGGATCCTGGGCACGAATCTCTTCCTTCAAAGACAAGAGAGACCTTAAAGTGTTTGCGTGGTTTCCCGTTGAATTACGATCAGACACTAATTAAGAAGTGTTGAAAGGCATCTTTTAATAAGGCTAATTTGGGAGGCTTTCGCTTCAGTTCAGAATTCCTGATCTTGACATAAGACAAAAATCGACTGAAGTACTTCTGAGACCAATGTGGTCTGTTGAACAAGTAGGTGTGAAGAGAATTTAAGTGACATGTTGAAAATACTTTTAGGTGAAATCTCAAAAAAAATAAAACTGGATTCTAAGGGAAGAAATGTTATGGTATTTAACAGTTTCGTAAGAATCACACAAAAAGAAAAATTAGAGATTTCATGGTACAACCACTTAGGTGAATTCGTTAATTCGTGAGTGAAAAATGGAGCAAATTTAATTGTTCACCGTCAATGCATAGTAGGTATTGAATTGTGGGTTTCACTTAGCACGTAGTGGCACGAAGCTAAGATCATAAACACAGAAATTGTGTAACAATAAACCTTAGTGGTAATTTGTGAGAGTCTCAAGGGTTACGTGTATGAAGCGAATACGATGGAGAAAAATATTGGAGATGGTGTAAAGAAACCAAAGTACCTCTGCTATTAAAATAAAGACTAAGCAGAAAACTCTTATCTCATATGAGAAGAGAGTAAGGTAGCTCATGATTAGAATAAATATAATAGCCTAATTGGGAAGACAAGGTTTGTATATACCAAGTCAGTAAGGCTTTATTCAGAATCAATTGAGGCTTTGGACAACATGCAGTAGCATGCTTCTAGGGACACTTAACTATTAAAAAGGTGTGAGAATGATACCTACCCCATTGATCATCCACAAATGGTAAAAACGAACAGAAGTAAAAAAAATATTTTTGGAGTTTATGAATTTTTGATTCAAAGAAAAAACGAAAACAAACAAAAAAAATTTTGGAACCGAACCCGAAATAGACCGAACGCTCGGTTCATTTTGTTTTTTAAAAAAACTGTTTGAAAAAGAAAAAAATAATTGGAAAATAAGTGTACAAACAAGTTTACAACCAAAGAAACCACCTTTTAGTGATAAGTGAAGACAAGTGCAATAGGACCGAACCCAAAATAGACCGAACGTTCGGTTCATTTCGCTTCAAACTTTTAGTTTTGAGATGGAGTTTTTGGTACTGACTCCGATTCCATCATACTGAGTCCTTGTAGAATTTTATTAAAACTTGCTTCAGGAAGAGCTTTGGTGAAGATGTCAGCCAGTTGATCAGTAGTTCGAACAAAGTGAATCTCTATGTTTCCGTCTTCCACGTGATCTTTAATGAAGTGATACCTCAATGCAATGTGTTTGGTTTTGGAATGTTGCATGGGGTTATGACAGATCCTAATTGCACTTTCTGAGTCACAATATAGAGGGATCTTTTTCATATTGAGTCCATAGTCCCGGAGTTGGCTTCGGATCCAAATCACTTGAGATGTGCAAGAAGCAGCTGCAATGTACTCTGCTTCGGTTGTAGACACAGAAAAACATGTTTGTTTCTTAGATTGTCAGCTCACCAACTTCCCGTCAAGGAATTGACAGCCTCCTGTAGTGCTTTTCCTGTCTAAACCACATCCTCCAAGGTCTGCATCTGAGTAGGCTTGAACAAAGAAACCTAAGTTTGAGGGATACCAGAGACCGAGAGAGGTGGTTCGCTTCAGATATTGGAGTATGTTTTTCACTGCTAGCATGTGTGGTTCACAAGGATTCGCTTGAAACCTAGCACAATAGCACACAAAAAACATTATATCAGGCCTGCTAGCTGTGAGGTACATCAGGGAACCAATCATCTGGCGATATAGCGTTATGTCGACTGCCGGTTTTTCCAAGGATGGTGTGAGCTTGGTGCCGAACGCCATTGGGACTTTGACCTTTGAATCTCCCATCATGCCGAATTTAGCAAGAAGAGTCTTTGTATATGCTTCGTGGTTGATAAAGATGCCTTCGGGTCCCTGTCTAATGTTTAAACCAAGGAAAAAGTGAAACGGACCCATTGAGCTCATTTCAAATTTTGTATCCATCAGCTTTCTGAATTCAGCTGTTAAGCTAGGATTCGTTGAGCCAAAGATGATATCATCGACATAGATCTGAACTATCATAAGTTGGTTACCTTCCTTTTCACGAAAGAAGGTTGGGTCAACCGAACCTTGTTTGAATTTAGACATCTTTAAGAACTTAGTTAGTGTTTCATACCATGCCCTAGGTGCTTGTTTCAGACCATAAACTGCCTTATCTAGAATGTAGCAGTGATTTGGATGTTTTTCATTCACGAAACCAGGAGGTTGCTCCACGTAAACCATTTCTTCAAGTTACCCATTCAGAAAAGCGCACTTCACATCCATTTGGTAGACCTCGAAGTTCTTGTGTGCAGCATAGGCAAGAAATATTCGAACAGATTCCAGCCTTGCTACCAGAGCAAATGTTTCTTCGTAATCAATTCCTTCTTCCTGACAGTATCCTTTTACCATAAGATGAGCTTTATTTCGAATCACATTACCCTCCTTATCCATTTTGTTTCTGAATACCCATTTGAGACCAACGACTGAGGCATCTTTCGGTGTTGGAATGAGACGCCACACCTTATTTCTTTCAAACTCATTGAGTTCATCTTGCATTGCTTGGACCCAATCAGAATGATCAAGAGCAATATTGACGGTCTTTAGCTCAACTTTGGACACGAAAGAATTAAACATGCAGAACTATACTTTGGAGAATAGGGAAGTTTGCTTTGCCTTCACTTGAGATCGAGTTAGGACCTTTTCAGATACATTATCCACTATCTGAGATACAGAATGATCTCTGGTCCATTTGGTGAGTGGAGGATAGTTTGGATCATAGGATGGATCCAATTCAGCATTGACCATTTCTTCCAACTCTGATTGAATATCATCATCATAGAACATATCCGAATTCTCCCCCTCGACAGATGATGAATCATTTGGATCTTCAGGTTGATTTGGACCTTCGGGTGCTACTGAACTTTCGGGTGTAGTAAGGCTTTCAGGTGCTACAAAGATTGGATTCTCCCCCTGAATATGTGAGTCCTGTTGATTTGAAGAGAATTGATTCTCCCCCTCAACCGAAGTGTCGTGCTGAGGAGGTTCGTTTCGAACTGGTGCTTCTTATCCCATTTGTTTGGTTGCATCTTTGACAATCTGCTTCAGACGATCGATTTTGTTGTCTGCTGCCTTGGCTTCCGAGAGATTGTCTTTCTCAGGTTCATCAAATAAGTCTACGAACTGATCAAATAAATTAGCAATCGAGGCTGTGACTTGACCTGTTTCAGAGAAAATCTCTCCAATTGCTTCTTCAGTAGTCTTTAGTTTCTTGACGTAATTGTCATCGAACGTCAAATAATAGGTTTCTTCAATTCTTCTAGAATGTTTATTTAAAACCCTGTATGCCTTTGAAGTAAGAGAATATCCCAGAAAGATTCTTTCGTCAACTTTAACATCAAACTTGTTGCAATGTTCTTCGGAGTTGAAGATGAAGCACCTTGAACTGAACACATGGAAGAATTTGACATTCGGCTTCCTGTTGTTGATGATCTCATAAGGAGTGTGGTAAGTTAATAACTAAACTTGAAGATCGATTAGATCTATAAAACAGGTAAAGAATTAAACAAGTAAACAGCAAGAACACTCGAATGGATCAAACGTGTCGAATGATTAATAAACAATCCTCAGAAGAGCTCGATAAAGAAATTCTACTGTAGAGGATTAAAGGGTTTACAAGAACAATGAAAGAAATCAGTAATGCTATCGTAATGCTATCAATCGATCTCTCAAAAACCTCAACCTAATATGCATGCAAGCACATTATTATATACTAAACCCTATCAGCTCACGGTTGGACAGGCCCAAACCGGAGTACAAAAGTTGGACTATTAACCGAGCCCAATGACGCAATACATAAATGAATCAGCTACGCTACCCAACAATCTCCCCCTTTGCGTCAATTGGAGCGAGATCACTTTGTCTTCTTACTTGGGCCAGCGGCAGCAGGAACCTTCTTCTTTACAGTATTGAACAGACGAGAAACAAGCGCCAAGATTGTCTGTCTGAACCAGATGTACCACTGTATCATATCGTCAAAATATTTGATATCATCCGCTGTATTTTCCTTGCACCTGTGAATGATCCCCAGCACATGCTCTAGACAAACAGTGGTATACAGATGTTTGTCCGCCAAGGCAAAGAGACATTTCTCTCCTTCATTTCTTGTAAACATGACGGAGTTTTGCCTAGCATCAATCTTGCCCATCTACATCTGGTTTAGATCACTGGCCGAGCCAAGAGGAGAGATCTTTGGTTTCTTCTTGAAAACAGATGCAATCTCCTGATCCATCAGGGCGACCTCCATGATATAACACACCAACATCCTCTTGAGGTGGTCAATGATCGGACCATATTCAGCCTCATTAGTCAAAAGGATGTTGTGCAGAACGATCCAGTCATGGGGGTTGAGGTTCGGTAGATCTGTTAACGATATGGCATGTTCGGTTTTAGCAGACCCTCTGAGCACTTTGAACCGAACATTGATAAATCTCCCTTCAGTGTATGGCTTCAGAACCCGAACGTTGATTATCTTCTGAGCGCTCCAGGTTTGGTACTGGGGTTGAGCAGCCTTCAGATAAAAGTCAATCAATTCCCGATCAACCTCCAGATGAGGATGAGGAACCTCAGCAACGTTGGCGAAGGCGTGGAAAATGAACGCCTTTTGGGTTAAGGGCATGTCGAACTGAGAGTCGAAAGAGTTGTTGCAGTCAAAGGAGATTACCGGTTCAAGCCATAAGATACTCGGAGTGTCGATTGCCTCCTTAATCATCCTCTCGAGAGTCCAAGTAGGGAAAAGAGTCTTCCTGCTCTCGAGTAGGTCGTGGGCTTCTTTTTGTTTGCATTCAGCTTCTTCAGCTTCTCGCGCCACACGAATGTTATCATCCTCAGTATTGCGACGACTTTTGCGGTGCAACAAGTCGGCAATAGTTTCATTGTCTTCATCTTCATCTTCCTCAGCAACTTTCTTGCCCTTGTCCTTCACACCCGAACCAGATGCTTGGCCTGTAGGAGGAGGTTCGGTCGTGTGAGTTGCCTTCGAGGAATGAGGAGGTTGCGATCCGGACTCCTTTTCTCCCCCTTGTTTCGGAGTGGAGACGAAGCTGGGTAGCCCTTCAATTTTACTTAGCAGATCCAGGGCAGGAGCGAGTTTTTCTGCAAGGGTTCGCCTCATAGAATGGTTCAGAATCGGATCGTGCGCTTCTAGGATGTTGGATATAGCTGAATGTACATCCGAAACACATGTCTTGATAACTTCCCGTTCGGATCGAAGAGCCTCAATTTGTTGTTGAGAATTGGAAAGTTGAGCACTCTTGACCTTGAGGGCAAAGGTCTTTCTTGCTAAAGCATCCATCAACGAGTTAACATAGGCAAGATCCTTTTGGAGTTTAGAGAGGCGCTCGTCGATAGAGGTCCGAAGGGCAGAGTTGTCGTCTGTTAAAGTTTGACGAAGGGTGTCGAAGGACTTCAACTCTGTGGAGACGAACGTGGCCAACTGTTGAACAATTCGTTCCAACGTTGTCTTGGTAGCAGCAGCACTCTGTTGTACAGATTGTAACAGGGTAGAGGCGTCAGAGAATAGTTTATCGACTTTTTCGGTCGCAGCTTCACAAGCTTTCGTCGAGGCGTCTATGGCGGCAGTGGCAGAAGCGACCGAATCTTGCTGAGCCCTTGAGAAGGCATCAACAATCTTCTGAAGAGCAGCTTCAGAGAGAGATGATTGAGAATTGGAGGAGGAAGCAATGAGCAGATCGATCTTCTCATGCAGCTCCTTAAGGTGCTTCTTTGTCACTGGAGCTTCCTCATCATCGTCGCTTTGCACCTGAAACGGACTGAAGTAGACCGAATCAAATGACATGTTCTCCCCGCCAAGGAAAGGGTTATCTCCATCAGAGGTATGTTCGGGAGATGGGGTGGTGGTGAAGCTGGTGGTGTAGTGGTATGGGTGGGTTCGGGTTGTGTTGGGGTAGGGGTAGGTTCGGTTGTGTATATGGGTTCGGTTACTGGTGGTGGTTCGGTTGCATCGGTATGAACCCCCGTATCAGATACGTTGGTTGTAACCTTTGTTGTAGATGTTGTTGTTGCATCGGTGAAAATGGGTGGTGGTATAGGGAAAGAAGTTTTAGGAATGGTGGTAGAGGGGTTTATGGTGGGAATGGAAGTAGGAATTGTTTGAGTGGGAGAGGGAAGTGGTGAGTTATGGATTTCCATGTCAGGGGTAGGTGATCTAGGTGGGGTGTTGCCTCTTGGAGGGGTTTCGCCTCTTTGAGAGCCGTCTGAATCCGAACTCTCGCCTTCTGATTCACTCGAAGAGGAAGCGATAATTAGCTTTCGCTTCGGTAGAGTCTTTCGCCTCTTCTGCTGCGGGGACTGTGCAGCTTTCGTGGATTTCCTCTTCCTGGGAGAAGGGCCTTTAGCCCCTTTGGCCACCTGCTTGCCTTTATCTGCCTTTTTGCCTCTCGAAACAGACTTATCGGCATCATCTATGGACTTGAGCATCTCCTGCGTGAATTCCCTCGGTCCAGACTTCTTGAACTCCTTGTAAGTCCGGATGATTCTACTGTCTGCTGGGACATCAGCGTATATGGTCTCCGGAATGGAACCAATATAAGGAAATTTTGATGCATCTGAGACGATAATCTTCGTGGTATGGAAGGTACCGATCGAAGACATCGATGCACTGGCAACAGTGGGGACATCGTACTTATCCATCGCCCACTTAGTGATCAAGGTCCAAAACCGTGCATACGACACCTCAAAATTTGGTGAAGATGAAGATAAACTCTGGATGAGTTGTTGCCAGAGAACCAACCCATAGTCGACGTTGACGCCGTTGTAAACGCCATACAGAATTGACAGAAATAGTCGACTAGAGCCGTCTGAACCTGAGCTCCTCTCAGAAAGACCCTTGAAAAGGACAGTGAACATGCCGTTCCACTGTGGCAGAAAACACGACTTTTTGAACTTAGCGACGGAGGTGAGCGCCTCCGTGTACCCCATATTGTAGAACATATTGTAGAGGTGCCCTAGCGGAATCGTCTCCGGATTAACCCTCGAAGGGTCAGCAGCAAACCCTAGCAGTGAGCCAAATCGTTGCTTGGAAATGGAGGCTTTGTGATCAGAAACCTCGAAGAAGATCCTATCGACTGCTTTATCGTAATGTGCAGTCGCATAAATCTGCGATAAGAGCTCCATGGGAACAGATTCCACCCTAGAAAGTGCAGGAGCTATGGGCGAATACTTCAGGCACTCGATGATCGGGAACATGTAGGATTCGTATGCCTGAGGGGTTAAATCAATCACCAAACACTGTTGAGGGCGAATGGGAAGGATGTGAGAGGTAGCATGAACGGACGATGAATCTGCCATTGTTGAAGTTGGGAAGAAGATGATGAACAGTAAGGGTTTCAGGGAATTTTTGCTCTCTTGGAAATTCTAATGCAGTAAAGAGGTAAATGGGAGATGATGTCGCCTTTTATAGTGGGTGTAAGGAGAGAGAAAAATCTGCCCAAATCTTCTATCGAAATACCAAGGGTTTTCCGGAATGACTGAGGTGTGACAGTTAAGGTAAGCGATGATCACGCATGAGAGAGAGTGTCAGATTCCTTGGAACACGCCTCCCATCAAGCGCCGTTTCTGATAAACCGTTTCAAATCCACACGCGCTTTTCCGTTCTTTTTAGAGATGAACCGTTTCAAATTCGTACACGCGTCTGCGACGTCATTTAGAGATTGGACGTTTCAAATTCGCATGTGTTCCCTTTTTACCGCCGTTTGAAATCAAATTAATTAGACTCCCGCCTGAGTCAGCAACCCTTCATCTTATCCCTGTAACGGCATCTTTTGTATAATACTCCCACATGGATTATTTTTTACCACATCTTTGTAATTAACCACCGATCCAAGGAAAAAGCCTGTAAGTATTAGTACCAGAATTTTGGAAAATCAAAGATTTTTGTGCTAAGAGTGTAAAAGAAAAGAAATGAAGCAAATCTTTTTGGGAATAAGTGTGATGTCAATAAAGACATGAAACAAATGATCCCGGGCACGAATCTCTTCCTTCAAAGTCAAGAGAGACCTTAAAGTGTTTGGATGGTTTCCCGTTGAATTACGATCAAATACTTATTAAGAAGTGTTGAAAGGCATCTTTTAATTAGGCTTGTTTGGGTGGCTTTAACTTTGATTCTACAGTCCTAATCTTGAAATAAGATAGAAAGTGAACAAAGTACTTGTGAGACCGGTGTAGTCTGTTGAACAAGTAGGTAGGAAATGTTTTTAAAGTGGCTTGGAAAATATAAAATCACAACAAAAAAAAAATTAAGAACTGGATCCCAAGGGAAGAAATGTTATGGTGTTTAATAATTTCATAGGAATCACACAAAATAAAGATTTGAGATTTCATGAAAATACATCCGTTAATTCCTTGGTGAAAACTTGAGCAAATTAATTGTTCACCGTCAATTCAGATTTGGTATTGAATTTTGGGTTTCACTCAGCTCGTAGTGGCACGAAACTAAGATCATAAACACAGTTTGTGAGTAACCATAAACCTCAGTGGTAAGTTCTGAGAGTCTCAAGGGTTACGTTGGTGAAACGAATTTGATGGAGAAATGTAATGGAGATGGTGTAAGAAAGCAAAGTACCTCTACTGTGAAAAGTAGGACTAAGCAGAAAACTCTTATCTCATGTGAGAAGAGAGTTAGGTAGCTCACGATTAGAATAAGTGAGGTAGCCTAATTGGGAAGACAAGGTTTGTGTATACCAAGTCATTAAGGCTATTATTCAGAATCGGATGAGGCTTTGGGCACATACAGCAGCATGCTTCTAGGGACACTTAACTAATTCAACAATATCCCCATACACAAATAGAATTAATGATAAAAGAAAAAAAATGGAGAACAAAATATTTTTGGAGTTTTTGATATTAAAAAAAATTAGAAAAATTTGACTGAGAAAAAAATAAAAAATAAAAAATAAAATAAATAAGACTTGGAAAGAAAAAAATAAAAACTTTGGAAAACTTTGGAACCGAACCCGAGCGTTCGGTTGGTTTCGGTTTTGAAAAATTTTGGAAAACCGAACCCGAGCGTTCGGTTGGTTTCGGTTTTGAAAAATTTTGAAAAACCGAACCCGAGCGTTCGGTTGGTTTCGGTTTTGAAAAATTTTGAAAAACCGAACCCGAGCGTTCGGTTGGTTTCGGTTTTGAAAAATTTTGAAAAACCGAACCCGAGCGTTCGGTTTGTTTCGGTTTTGAAAAATTTTGAAAAACCGAACCCGAGCGTTCGGTTGGTTTCGATTTTGAAAAATTTTGAAAAACCGAACCCGAACCTTCGGTTGGTTTCGGTTTTGGAAAATTCTGGAAAACCGAACCCGAACGTTCGGTCTATTTCGGTTACCGACGAAATTATATTTTCAAAAAGGAAATACTTTTGACAATAAAATAAATGAAATAGAAACAATTATACATGAAATTTACAACCACGAAAGCTACCTTTAATTGATGAGCGAAAGCCAGATTATTCAACCGAACCCGAACGTTCAGTCTATTTCGCTTCTTACGTTTGAGTTTGAGAGGTGGGTTGTGGTACTGACTCTGATTCCATCATACCTAGCCCTTGTAAAATTTTGTTGAACGACGCTACAGGAAGAGCTTTGGTAAAGACATCAGCCAGTTGATCAATGGTCCGAACAAAGTGTACTTCAACGTTTCCATCTTCCACATGATCTTTGATGAAGTGATACCTCAGTGCTATATGCTTAGTCTTGGAGTGTTGCACTGGGTTATGACTGATCCTAATTGCACTTTCAGAGTCACAATATAGTGGGATCTTTTTGATATTGAGTCCATAGTCTTGAAGTTGACTCTGGATCCAAATCACTTGAGAGGTGCAGGATGCAGGTGCTATGTATTCAGCTTCAGTAGTAGACAAAGACACGCACGTTTGTTTCTTTGATTGCCAGCTAACCAATTTCCCGTCAAGGAATTGGCAGCCGCCAGTGGTGCTTTTCCTGTCGAGTCCACATCCTCTAAGGTCGGCATCTGAGTAGGCTTGAACAAAGAAGCCTGAGTTGGAAGGATACCATAGACCTAAAGAGGCAGTTCACTTGAGATACCGTAAAATGTTCTTCACTGGAAGCATGTGGGGTTCGCATGGGTTTGCCTAAAATCTAGCACAGTAACAAACAGAAAACATTATGTCAGGCCTGCTAGCAGTGAGATACATTAGTGAGCCTATCATCTGACGGTAAAGCGTGATATCAACAGCCGGTTTGTCCAAGGATGGGGTGAGCTTGGTGCCGAACGTCACTGGAACTTTGACTTTTGAATCTCCCATCATGCCAAACTTTACAAGAAGAGTCTTCGTGTAAGCTTCCTGATTAATAAAGATGCCTTCGGGTCCCTGTCTAATATTTAAACCAAGGAAAAAGTTAATAGGACCCATTGAGCTGATTTCAAATTTAGTCTCCATCAGCTTTCGAAATTTAGCAGTTAGGCTAGGATTCGTTGAGCCAAAGATGATATCATCGACGTAAATTTGAACAAGCATAAGGTGGTTACCTTCCTTCTTACGAAAGAAGGTTGGGTCAACCGAACCTTGTTTGAATTTGGACATCTTTAAAAATTTAGTCAGCGTTTCATACCAGGCTCTCGGAGCTTGTTTCAGTCCATACACGGCT
Organism: Lactuca sativa; assembly: GCF_002870075.4. Lineage (NCBI taxonomy): Eukaryota > Viridiplantae > Streptophyta > Magnoliopsida > Asterales > Asteraceae > Lactuca > Lactuca sativa. Next base: position 160,869,460 of record NC_056627.2, on the reverse strand, counting down.
TTATCCTGAATGTAGCAATGATTTGGATACTTTTCATTCACGAACCCAGGAGGTTGCTCCACATACACAGTTTCTTCGAGTTCTCCATTGAGAAATGCACACTTGACGTCCATTTGGAAGACCTCAAAGTTTTTGTGGGCAACATAGGCTAGAAATATTCTTACAGATTCCAGCCTAGCTATAGGAGCGAAAGTCTCTTCATAGTCAATGCCTTCCACCTGACAGTATCCTTTCACGACCAGACGAGCTTTGTTATGAATTATGTTTCCTTCCTTGTCCATTTTGTTCCTAAAGACCCATTTAAGACCAACAACCGAGGCATCTGGAGGAGTTGGAATAAGGCGCCAGACTTTGTTCCTCTCGAATTCGTTCAGTTCATTTTGCATGGCTTTAACCCAATCGGAATGATCAAGAGCAGTATTAACTGTCTTTGGTTCAACTTTTGATACGAATGAGTTAAACATGCAGAATTCAACTTTTGAAAATAAGGAGGTCTGTTTTGCCTTGAGTTGTGATCGGGTCAGAACCTTTTCAGATACATCACCAACAACTTGAGAGATAGGATGATCTCTGGTCCATTTGGTGAGAGGAAGGTAGTTTGGATCAAAGGTTGGATCTAATTCAGTGTTTGTCATTTCTTTTGGTTCGGACTGGCTTTCAGTGTCGTAAGACATATCGGCTTGCTCCCCCTCGATAAATGAGCTTTCAGGAATGTCTTGAGAATCTTGAGCTTCAAAGGTTTCTTGTGGTGCTGAGCTTTCGGGCATTGATGCACCTTCGGATGGTGAGGCACTTTCGGTTGGTGATGCACTTTCGAGAGCAGTTGGAGACCTTGGCTCCCCCTCAACATGTGAGGTCGGCTGAGTTGACGATGGTTGATCCTCCCCCTCGACTGAAGCATTGTGTGATGGAGGTTCGTCAGAACTAGATCCTCCTTCATTCATTCTCCTGGTAGCTTCGTCGACAATTTGCTTCATATGATCTACCTTATTGTCTGCTGCGCCTGCTTCTGAGAGAGTGGCTTTCTCTGGTTCGTCAAATAGCTCCATGAACTTCTCGAATAGATTGGCGATCGAGACCATGACTTGGCCAGTTTGAGGAAAGATTTCCCCAGCTGTGTCTACATTGGCCTTTAGCTTTTTGACATAGCTATCATCAAAAGTCACGTAGTAAGTCTCTTCAATTTTCCTCGAACGCTTGTTTAATACCCTGTATGCTTTAGAAGTGAGAGAATAGCCTAGAAAGATTCCCTCGTCGGCTTTAACATCGAACTTGTTGCGGTGTTTTTTAGAATTAAAGACGAAACACCGTGAACCAAACACATGGAAAAATTTCACATTGGGTTTCCCGTTGTTGAGAATCTCATAAGGAGTGAGCGTGAATCGCTTGTTGAGATATGACCTGTTCTATGTAAAACAAGCAGTAGAAATAGCATCAGCCCAAAAATAAAGAGGTAAGGAAGCGAAACTTAGCATAGTTCGGGCTGCTTCACACAAAGATCGGTTTCGTCTTTCGACAATCCCGTTTTGTTGAGGTGTGTAGGGAGCTGAGAAGTTGTGACTAATTCCCTTTTCTGCCAGGAATTCTTCGAATTCTCTATTTTTGAATTCCAGACCATTGTCGCTCCTGATGTTGCGAACGACCTTCTTCAGCTGTACTTCAATCTGCTTGATGAACACTTTTAGCTTTTGAGTCGCTTCAGATTTAAGCTTCAGAAAGAACACCCATGTAAACGCGAAAAGTCATCAACAATAACAAGAATGTACTTGCTACCACCGATGCTTTCGATAGATGATGGACCACACAAATCAATATGAAGTAATTCTAGTGGTTCAACAACTTTAGTGTTTATGATAGATGGATGACTTTGACGACTCTGCTTCCCCATTTCACATGCAGCACACAAATGATCTCTATCGAACTTGAGCAATGGAAGACCTCGAACATGACCTCCAGTGACAAGTTTGGTGATGTCCTTAAAGTTAAGATGAGAGAGCCTTCGGTGCCACAACCAGCTTTCGTCAGATTGTGCTTTTGATAATAGGCAGATAGCTGGGTTTCCTTTGATGGGTTTGAGGTTTAGGGGAAACATTTCACCTTTACGTTCGGATTTGAGAATAACTCTATTCTTCTTCTTCTCAATTATTTCAGAACCCTCATCATCGAATGAGACTTTAAGACCAGTACCTCCAACAAGCTGAGATACACTGATGAGGTTGTGTTGTAGTCCTTCCACGTATGCAACCTTCCTTATCGTGAAATCACCGTTCGTAATCATTCCATAGCCTTTTATGGTGCCGAAGGAGTTATTTCCAAACTTGACGTTTCCACCATTTGAAAGAGACTTGTATTCCCTTAGCTCTTCTTTCCTCCCTGTCATGTGACGCGAGCAGCCACTATCAATGTACCATTCCTCGTCAAACTGCTCGTCACTGATAATCTGCAAAAATTAAGCAGTTTTAGGAACCCAAAGTTTCTTGGGTCCTCGTGAGCCTTTCACAGGTACAGGAATAGTAAGAGTGATGTCAACAAGATATGTTCGTTTTATAAGTGTTGTTTCATCTGTCTTTTTGATGGTAAAAACTTTAATTTTATTAGGATTTGATGCTTTCGGTTTTGACTCTGGTTTACCTACTGAAACCTTCTGTTTTCCCTTTTGTTCAGCTGGTGATTGAGATCTTTGAGAGTGAACATAGTGGATTTTGGAATGAGATGGAGAAGAGTTAGAAGAGTTTGAAGAATTAGAAGAGTTAGAATGAGAGAGCTTAGATTGAGATGACTTCTTGGATGGAGACTCTAGGTGACCCTTTTGTTTTTGATCATCAGTGGGACCGACCCTAGAGTTTGGATCTCTTTTGATTTCAGAACCGAACCTTTGCTTTTGGTTGGTTTCTTTCTCTGAACCGAACTTCTGCTTTCGGTTGGAGTCATTCTCAGAACCGAACCTTTGCTTTCGGTTGTTGTGGCTCTCTTGCGATTCAACAGGATTTTTCTCAGACTTTAGGTTCTTGTCTTGATGTGACAAATAAGCATTATGGGATTCCCAGAACTGTTTTCTTTCAGAGAGATTCTTCCTATATCTCTGATTCCTTTGACGTTTTTGATTTCTCATCTATTTCGGTTGATGATGGATGTTAGCTTTCGGTTTCGGTTTTTCTTTGGCTGGTTCACTCTGAACTGATGAAGTTTCACTTGAAGATGTGACTTCTTTTGTAGGACTTCCTTTTTCTCGAGGAACATCTTTCGTACCGCTAGTACTTGGCACATCGAAATTATCAGGTTTATTCAAGGGTTCTGGCACGTATCTGCGTTTGCTTTTCCATGAGGTCCTTTCAGACAAACCTACTGTTTCATCAACATTATCGATTGGAGCTGACCAAAAGAACTCATCGCAGCCATCAGCATTATCTTCGTTTACAATAGCTGTGAGTTTAGCAGTCTGATGTTCGGTTACGCCTGTGACCTTGTACACCTGATTTGGAGTAGTTCTAACTTTTTGATATACTACAGCCTTCTCTGCAAGAATCGGGGACTTTTGTTGGGACATACGAGGGGACTTTTGTTGGGACATACGAGCGAACTCCACTGAATTTTTTGAAATTAGATTCTTGTGGTTTTCAGGTTCGTTTTTTACAAATTCTGAACAATCAACCGTGTCCTCTACAGAAATTTCACTCATATTGTCGTCCTCATTAAGCTCAGATGCATTTTCAACATCAATTTTATTTTCTGAGCTCAAATTGGAGTGTAAAGAGTCAAATTTTTGTATGGTTTCGGTTCTTAGTTTCAGTTTATCATTTTCATCCAAAAGGTTTTTAAGCATGTCCTTATGGTCCTTGGATTTCATGAAAGATTCTATTCTGTCAAGTCCATACATATAGGTCGGATTAACGTCCTCAGATGATATCACACTCTCACAATTATACGCTTCAGCATTAATTTCATCCTCCTTAAACTCAAGGAAGGGCAAAATCATGCGATGAATCTTTTGTCCTATTACACAATCCAAATGAAGCTGAGTAATATTAGTGTAAAGACGTTTAGCAATCAAACAAAAAAAATTTCGCTGTTTTAAAAGCTTTAAATTGTCTCTTTGCAAGTAAATGTTTTCATCTTTTGTTTTGATTAATTCTGACTCCTTCAGTTCGATCCACATGCGCCGTTCCTCACTCTTCGAAGACACCCTGCTTAATTGGTCAGTTAGGTTAGAATTGGTGACTCGAGTTTGAGTTAAACTACTATCTAGATGAGAGATTCTTGAATTAACATTTTTAGTTCTTTTTCATATGAGCTTGGTGGGACTTTAAATGAGACAAAGACGGATTGTACCTTCTTGATCAGTTCATCGAGCTCGCTGAACTGCATGCTGAGCGGTTTGGCTGTAAAGCACAAGTTCTGTTACTCCTTCGGTTCATTATCCCCACCATCAGTGTTGTATCCCCTCATCTGAGATACGTCGGATACCATCAAGCATCTTCCTCCACTGCTTTCTTCTTTCGCCACATAAGCCTTTCCATGAGAAGGCTTCCTCACTTCATCATCTTCAGAGTTGGTTGACCAAACCTCCACGCCACCGAACTCGTCATCAGCTACCGAACCCTGCACAATTAGAGCATTCATAGAAGGATTAGCGGTAGATTTCTTCTTCCTGATCTCATCAAGCTTTTTCTGCAGCAAAGTTTCTTCATCCTTTTCCTCATCTTTTTCAGCCATCTTTTTTAGGACACAATCCTTTGCATAGTGGTTCTTTCCCCCACAATAGTAGCAGCTTACTCCAGAGTCACCTTCTGCCTTCGGTTCCTTCTTTGACTCTTCAGCCTTCGGTTCATCTTTAACCTTTTCAGAACTGTAACTCCCCTTCCAATTTCCGTTTTTGTTGGTGGGGAATCTCTTCTTGATGAACCTCTTGGGGTTCGACACCATCATAGCAAAGTCCTCAGAAGTGAGGTCATAGTCCTCCAAGTTGAGGTCTTCGTCCTCCATCACAACTTTACTTTTGGACAGGAGGGCCAATGAACCTAGGCTTGAAACCACATTCTTCTCCTGCAACACGATCTTCTCTTGAGATTTCAAGATGCCCACCAGTTTCGCCAAAGAATTTGATTTAAATTGCTCGTGGGCTTTAATTGTGGAAACAATTGCTCTCCACTCTGATCTGAGACCGTTCAAAAATGTAACCTTCTGCTCAATAAGCTTCCCTTCGATGTCATGTTTGATCATCTTGCTAAGAAGACGATCAAAGCGATCGAACGTTTGGGTCACAGTTTCTTCGGCTCCTTTCTTGAATTCACCAAACTCAGACAAGAGTAAGGTTTGAATGGAGTGTTCAAGATCTTCGTCTGTAGAGTACAATTCATGTAGCCTGTCCCAAATCTCTTTTGCTGTCGTGCATGAACTCACCAGCCTGAAAGTATCGGACTGAAGAGCGAATCTGATCAATCTTAACGCCTTGATATTGCACTGAAATTTATCTTTTTCATCTTGCGCAATATCTTTAACATCTTTCAGAAGATCATTATACTCCTTTTGAGTTTTAATAATCCTTGAAGTTGCAGAATGAGAAAATGGTCTAGAAACAATTGCTTCCCAGATGAGGTATCCATTATCCTCAGATCCTATAACATAATCTTCAAAGTGATGCGCCCAGACTTCATAATCATGGGTGTATAGGATGGGAATCTTCGTGGTTGATCCAATGTTGTTCAAAATATTAATTGGATTGGATTGCGACTCGTCCATAATGATCGAATAACCTGTTCAAAGACCAGACTTGTAATAAATCAAATTAGGGCAAAACAATAAATATCGAGATACGTCAATAATGAGATGACGGCTCAATAAATATGAATAATTGCGGAATAACCCTAATCAAAACCTTTTCACAAAAAAGAAGTGTATCGATTACACAGCCTCCTGCTCTGATACCAATTGGTAAGTTAATAACTAAACTTGAAGATCGATTAGATCTATAAAATAGGTAAATAATTAAACAAGTAAACAGCAATAACACTCGAATGGATCAAACGTGTCGCGTGATTAATAAACAATCCTCAGAAGAGCTCGATAAAGAACTTCTACTGTAGAGGATTAAAGGGTTTACAAGAACGATGAAAGAAATCAGTAATGCTATCGTAATGCTATCAATCGATCTCTCAAAAACCTCAACCTAATATGCATGCAAGCACATTATTATATACTAAACCCTATCAGCTCATGGTTGGACAGGCCCAAACCGGAGTACAAAACATGGACTATTAACCGAGCCCAATGACGCAATACATAAATGAATCAGCTACGCTACCCAACAGAGTGAGAGAGAAACGCTTGTTGAGATAAGACCTACTCTGCGTAAAACATGTTGTAGCAATAGCATCAGCCCAGAAATATAAGAGAAGATAAGCAAAACTTAGCATAGTTCGGGCCGCCTCACACAAGGATCGGTTTCGCCTTTCGACAATTCCATTCTGTTGAGGTGTATAAGGGGTTGAGAAGTTGTGACTGGTCCCTTTTTGTGCCAAGAAGTCTTCGAATTCTTTGCTCTTAAATTCCGGTCCATTGTCGCTCCTAATGTTTCGAACGACTTTCCTCAGTTGTACTTCGACCTGCTTGATAAAAATCTTCAGCTTAGGAGTTGCCTCATATTTGTGCTTTAGAAAGAATACCCAAGTAAAGCGTGAGAAATCATCAACAATAACAAGAATATACTTGTTACGGCCAATGCTTTCGATTGATGATGGACCACATAAGTCGATGTGAAGCAACTCAAGTGGTTCAACAACTTTTGTGTTTATAATTGATGGGTGACCTTGACGACTCTGTTTCCCCATTTCGCATGCAGCGCACAAGTGTTCACGATCAAACTTGAGCAATGGAAGACCCCGAACATGACCGTCGGTGACAAGCTTGTTGATGTTTTTGAAGTTGAGATGTGAAAGCCTTCGGTGCCACAACCAACTTTCGTTTGAATGACCTTTGGACAAAAGACATATGGCTGGATTCCCTTTGATTGGTCTGAGATTCAGAGGAAACATTTTGCCTTTTCGATCTGATTAGAGAATGACCTTGTTTGATTTCTTCTCTATAATTTCTAAACCTTCATCGTCGAATGAAACTTTGAGACCAGTACCTCCCACCAGTTGAGATACACTGATGAGATTATGCTGCAACCCTTCTACATAGGCCACCTTCCTTATTGTTAAGTCTCCATTGGTTATCATCCCATAACCCTTTATTGTTCCATAGGAGTTGTTACCGAACTTGACATTGCCACCATTTTGAAGTGATCGAAACTCTCTTAGCTCTTCCTTCCTTCCTGTCATGTGACGTGAGCAGCCACTGTCAATGTACCATTCTTTGTCAAACTGCTTGTCACTGATAACCTGCCAAAGTTAAGCAGATTTAGGAACCCAAAGTTTCTTGGGTCCACGTGAGCCTTTCACAGAAACATGAATAGTAAGAGAAACATCAACGAGATATGTTCGTTTTATTAAGGTTGTTTCATCTTTTCTTTTAATAGTAAACACTTTGATTTTATTAGAATTAGTTGCAGGTGTTTTGGATTCAGATTCTGGTGTTTGGACTTTAGCCTGCTTTCGGTCTTCCTTAGCTGATGAAATCTTCCTTTTTCCTTTCAAATCCTTTGACGATCTTGAATTTAGTGTAGGAACATAATTGGGCTTAGAAGAAGATTGAGAATGAGAAGATTTAGAGGAAAAGAAATTAGAATGAGAATCTTTCCAGACTTGAGGTTCGGAATGACCCTTTCGGTTGTGGTCATTTGAGGGAGCAAACATGGACCTTCGGTAGCCGTTTGATGATGAACCGAAGTTGGATTTTTGGGTGTTGTTGGTTGGTGGTCCAAAACTGGGTCTTTTATTATTAAAGCTTGATGGACTAAAATCAGGACTTTGCCTGTTGTTATTTGGCGGACCGAAACTAGCTTTTCGTTTGCTATTGCTTTCGGGACCGAACCTATCCTTTCGATTCTGTTCTTCGTGTGGCCCGAAAGTCTTTCTCTGGTTCTTTTGAATCGGAGATTCGAAGTTCCTTTGACTTTTGTTTTCTTCTCCTTTTGGCTTAGAATCTTTATCAAGGTAAGTGTAGTGAGGATTTTGAGAGCTCCAAAACTGCTTCCGCTTTGAGAGATTTTTCTTGTATCTCAGGTTTCTCTACTGTTTTTGATTTCTCATCTGTTTCGGTTGTCTGTGGATGTTTGCCATTTGTTTCAGCTTCTTAGCAACCGGTTCACTATTCATGGATGAGGTTTCGCTTGTGGAGGTGACTTCTTCCACTGGAATCTCTTTTGTGCCACTGGTACTTGGTACGTCAAAGTTGGTAGGCTTATTCAGAGGTTCGGGCACATATCTACCTTTGGCCTTCCAGGATGTTCGCTCCGATAGACCAACTGTTTCGTCTGCGTTGTCTATTGGTGCTGACCAGAAAAACTCATCACAGCCATCTGCATTATCTTCGTTCTCTATGGCAGTGAGTTCAGCTGTCTGATGTTCGGTTACTTCTGTGACCTTATACACCTGATTGGGAGTTGTTCTAACCTTCTGAAACATGACGGCCTTTTGTTTAAGGACTGAGGACTTAGTTTTGGACAAACGAGCGAATTCCACAGAATTTTCAGAAATTAGGTTTTTGTGGTTTTCGGGTTCGCTCCTTACGAACTCGGAACAGTCAACTTCGTCCTCTACAGAAATTTCACTCATATCATCGTCCTCATTAAGTTCAGATGCGTTTTCAACATCAATTTTGTTTTCTGAACTCAAATTGGTACTCAATGAGTCAAATTTTTGTATGGTTTTGGTCCTGAGTTTCAACTTATCATTTTCATCCAAAAGATTTTTAAGCATGTCCTTATGGTCTTTGGACTTTATAAAAGATTCTATTTTGTCCAGACCATACATGTAAGTAGGATTAACATCATTGGAAGATACAACACTTTCACTGTTGTATGTTTCGGCATCAATTTCATCCTCCTTAAACTCAAGGAAGGGTAGAATCATGCAATGTATCTTCTGCCCTATTTCACAATTTAGATGCAGTTGAGTAATGTTAGTATAAAGCCTTTTGGCAATCAAACAAAAAACATTCCTTTGTTTTAACAATTTGAGATTGTCTCTTTGCAAATAAATGTTTTCATCCCTAGACTTAATCAGCTCCAACTCTTTCTGCTCTATCCACATCCTTCGCTCCTCACTCTTGGATGACACACTGCTTATTTGGTCAGTTAGGTTAGAATTCGTGACCCGTGTTTGCATTAAACAACTGTCTAGATTTGAAATTCTTGAATTCAAGTTATTTAATTCCTTTTCATATGATTTTTGTGGAATTTTAAATGAAACAAAAACAGATTGTACCTTCTTGATCAGTTCATCAAGTTCACTGATTTTCACACTAAGAGGTTTTGATGTAAAGCATAAGTCCTCTCGCTCCTTGGCCTCTTCATTTACAGCATCAGTGTTGTATCCCCTCATCTGAGATACATCGATCACCACAAGACATCTTCCATCAGTTTCACCACCTTTTGCAACATAAGCCTTTCCATGAGAAGGCTTTCTCACTTCATCGTCTTCTGAGTCAGTAGACCACACCTGCACGCCACCGAACTCATCATCATCTACTGAACCCTGCACAATAAGAGCATTCATAGAGGAATTAGTAGCAGCTTTCTTCCTTTTTATCTCTTCCAGTCTTTTCATAAGACTTGCTTCTTCATCTTTCTCTGCCATCTTCTTCAGCACACAATCTTTTGCGTAGTGATTCTTCCCACCACAGTAGAAGCAACTGACACCAGAGTCAGCTTCACCCTTCGCATCCTTTTTCGATTCCTCAACCTTTGGTTCATCTTTCACCTTTTCAGAACTATAGCTTCCCTGCCAATTACGATTTTTCTTGGAAGGGAACTTTTTCTTGATAAACCTTCTAGGATTTGACACCATCATAGCATAGTCTTCGGCTGTCAGATCGTGATCTCCCAGATTTAGATCCTCTTCGTCTTCTTCTACACTTTTACCCTTGGACAGAAGCGCCAGAGACCCCAGATTTGAAACCACGCTTTTCTCTTGCAGCACTGTCTTTTCTTGGGATTTCAGAATCCCCACCAGTTTCGCCAACGAGTACGATTTGAACTGCTCGTGTGCTTTAACCGTTGACACAACAGCTCTCCATTCGGATCTTAGACCATTCAGAAAAGTGACCTTCTGTTCGATGAGCTTCCTTTCAATATCATGTTTGATCATCTTGCTGAGAAGATGATTGAAGCGATCAAATGTCTGCGTAACAGACTCATCAGGATTCTGTTTGAACTCTCCAAATTCAGATAGAAGTAAGGTCTGAATTGAGTGCTCCAGATCTTCATCTATGGAATATAGCTCTCGCAGCCGATCCCAGATTTCCTTTGATGTACTGCAAGAACTCACCAATCTAAACATGTCAGATTGAAGAGCGAATCGAATTAGTCTCAATGCCTTAATGTTGCACTGAAGCTTCTCCTTTTCGTCCTGAGCAACATCTTTCACATCTTTCAACAAATCATTATACTCCTTTTGAGTTTTAATGATTCTGGATGTTCCAGAATGAGCAAATGGGCCAGATACAATAGCTTCCCATATCAGATACCCATTATCTTCAGATCTAATGACGTAGTCTTCAAAGTGGTGCGTCCAAACCTCGTAATCTTGAGTGTAGAGAATTGGAATCTTGGTTGTAGATCCTATACTATTTGAGATGTTAATGGGATCAGATTGAGAATCGACCATGCTTGATCGTATAACCTGTTATAAGATCAGACTTTGTAATACGTAATATTAGGGCAAGATGAATAAATAATGAGATACGTCAATTATGGAGTGACGGCTCAATAAATATCAATAAATGCGGAATAAACCCTAATCACTTCTTTCACAGAAGGGATGTGTATGAATTACACAGTCTCCTGCTCTGATACCAATTGAAGAGTTAAGAAACTCTTTGATCGTTTAGATCTTTGAACAGGTTAATCACAGAAATGTTAAACAGTAATATCAAGCACAAGAATGAATCAAAATATGTCGAATGATTCAATAGATTCAACCCTCAGCAGAGCTCAATAAAGAACTTCCACTGTAGAGGCTATTAGGGTTACAAACGATAAAGAAAATATCTTTTAATTAATCGACTTCCAAATCTTACGTACTAAGATGCATGCAAGCATCTATAAACACTAAACCCTAGAAATAACTCACGGATGGATAGGCCCAATCCGTAGACAAAATGGACTAAAGAGCGAGCCGAAGACGCAACACCTTTCGGACCTTACAAGGAGGTTGATGGGAAAATAGGGAAGGAGGCTATAATGGGGTTTATATAGCCTTAAACCCCTAAAATTAGGGTTTTTCCTCTGGCCGCGTACGCTGGGCGTACCATATGGTACGTTGCGTGTATGCTTCTCCTCCCCGCGCTTCATTTAATCATTACGTACAACGTGTTACGCCCCGCGTACGGCTTATGGACAGGCTATGACTTGGCCCAAAACAAAGAGGCCCACTCCAATATACAATTCTATTATAGCCCAAAATAAAAGTTGAGAATCTAAATAAATTTATACCTCGGAAGACGATCGTTACAAATCTCCCCCACTTGAATTAGACTTCGTCCTCGAAGTCCGCTGCTATTGAATCTGAAAAGAATTCTGGGTAATGCTCAAATATCTCCTCCTCGAATTCCCACATCTACTCTGAACCCTTCCGGTGCTGCCACTGTACCTTCACTAGCTGAACTACCTTGTTCCTCAAGGTCTTTGTCTTCCGGTCCAAAATCGCGACCGGTCTCTGAATGTAATTCAGGCTACTATCAACCTGGATGTCCTCTAAGGGTACAACCGCTGACTCGTCCACTAAATACTTCTGTAACTGGGAAACATGGAAGGTGTTGTGGATCTGGCTGAGCTCTGTCGGAAGATCCAACCGATAAGCAACACGAACCACCCGGGCCAAAACCCTAAAAGGACCGATGAAACTGGGGCCCGGCTTGCCCCTCTTCCGAAACTTGATGACACCCTTCCAGGGTGATACCTTCACGAGGACCTTGTCGCCCACCTGAAACTCCAAGTCTGAACACCTCCTGTCGGCGTAACTCTTCTGCCGACTCTGCACAGTCTGTAGTCTACTACCAACCCGCTGGATCATCTCTGTGGTCTTGAGCACCACCTCGGTGCTCCCGATAACTCACTGACCGACCTCACCCCAACAAATAAGGGTCCTTCACTTCCTCCCATAGAGCATCTCGAAAGGAGGACGGTCAATACTCGCATGGTAATTGTTTTTATACGAAAATTTCGCTAACGGAAGGTACATATGCCAACTGCCACCGAAATCTAGAACACATGCCCGGAGCATGTCCTCGAGAGTATGAATCGTCCTCTCGCTATGCCCGTCATGAAACCGCTTCCAGAATCAGGAAGTAAAACGTACGTCTCGGTCTGACACAACCAAAACAGGCACTCAATGTCGTGCCACAACCTCTCGCACATAAATATCAGCTAGCTTCTCTGCCGATATGCTCTCTTGGATCGGTATAAAATGAGCACTCTTCGTCAACCGATCCACAATAACCCAAATCGAATCCACTCCACGTGCGATCCTGGGAAGCTTAGTGATGAAATCCATGGTGATGTCTTCCCATTTCCACACTGGAATGTCTCACGGTTGCATCAAGTCGTGAGGCCTCTGGTGCTATGCCTTGACCTTCCTGTAGGTCAGGCACCTCTCCACATACCAGGCGACATCCCGCTTCATGCAGGGCCACCAATAATAGGGTCGAAGATCTCTATATATCTTCCTCTCCCCTAGATGGATGGAAAATCGAGACTTATGGGCCTCGTCCATCAATACCTGCGGCACACCACCCAGTACGGTACCCAAACTCTCCCATGAAGGGTCAATAGTCCTCGACTATCATAGTCAAAGGAAGCTACTCGGCCCACGATCCTCCTCACACTTCTGCCTCTCCTCCTTGAGGCCCTCGACCTATGCCTCTCTGATCTGCTCCAACAATGGAGTAATCACTGTCATCCTCAGACATATATCCCTAATCGGGGCTGCTGCTGCCTTGTGGCTCAGGGTGTCGGCCACCACGTTGGCCTTTCCTGGATGATAAAGGATCTCACAATCTTCATCCTTCACCACATCTAACTACCGACGCTGCTTCATGTTAAGATTCGGCTGATCCATGAGATATCTCAAGCTCTTGTGATCCGTGTAGATGGTACAACGGACCCCATAAAAATAATGTCTCAAATTCTTGAGGGCAAACACCACTGCCCCCAGCTCTATATCATGCGTAGGGTAGTTAGCCTCCTGAGTCTTCAACTGTCTAGAGGCGTAAGCTATCACACGGCCTCGCTACATCAACACTGCTCCCATACCTATGATCGAAGCATCAAAGTAGACTACGAAATCCTCTACTCCCTCTGGCAGGGTAAGGATCGATGCCTCGCATAACCTCTATCTGAGGGTCTCGAATGTTGTCTGCTGCTCAGGCCCCCAGCGAAACACCACCGACTTCTTAGTCAGTCGGGTGAGCGGTACGACTATCTTGGAGAAATGTTGGATGAATCTCCTGTAGTACCCTGCCAAACCTAGGAACTGCATCTCGCGCAACCAGAACTTGCACTTGGAGACTTCGGGACCTCCCACTACATCACGGCCTCTATCTTAGCCGAATTTAGTAGTATAGCCTTCTGGTTGACGAGATGCCCAAGGAACTGCACCTCGCGCAACCAGAACTTGCACTTGGAGAACTTCGCGAAAAGCCTCTCCCTCCTCAAGGTCTCTAGCACCCTCCCTCAGGTGCTCCTCATGCTGCTCCTGCGTCTTGGAATAAACCAAGATGTCATCTATGAATACTATCACAGACCGATCCAGCATCGGCCTGCATACGCGGTTCATGAGGTCCATGAACACGGCTGGAACGTTGGTGAGCCCAAACGATATCACCACAAACTCATAATGGCCATAGCGGGTCCTGAAAGCAGTCTTCTGCACATCCTCATCCCTAAACCACAATTGATGATACCCGCAGCGCAAATCAATCTTGGAGAACCAAGATGCTCCCTGAAGTTGATCAAACAACTCATCTATCCTCGGGAGTGGGTAACGGTTATTCACCGTCACCTTATTCAACTCCCGGTAGTCTATACACATATGGTGCGACCTGTCCTTCTTTACGAACAAAATCGCTTCCCCCAAGGCAAACTGCTCGGCCTGATAAAACCCTTGTCCAATAGCTCTTGCAGCCGCATAGACAACTCCTGCATCTCTGGGGTAGCCAACTGATACGGTGCCTTCGCTATCGGAGCCGCACCAGGGATCAAGTCAATCCTGAACTCAACCTGTCTCTCGGGAGGTATTCCAGGCAAATCCTCTGGAAATACATTTGGGTTATCTTGCACTACCGGAACATCTTCAACCGTCGTCTTTCCCTTCTCTCAGGCATCTAAAACATAGGCAATATAACCGGCACAACCCTGCTGGAAATAGCGCCTCGCTCACGCTGCTGATCACATAACTGGTCCGCGTTGTGCCTTCTCGCCCTGAATCACTAACTCTCCCCCATTGGGAGTGCGAAGCCTCACTAACTGTAGCTCACAATCTTTCACCGTCCCATTGGGGCTCAGCCAATCCATGCCTACTATGACCTTATTCCCTCGCAGGGGAATAAGGACTAAGTCTACCGGAAACTGCTCATCGAACAACTGAAGGGAACATCCTCTATGTACTCTCGCAACCCTAACGGTACTATCAACTGCTATCTCAACCTCAAGTGGACAATCTAGCTCCCCAGGAGCTCTGCTAAACCTCTTGCTAAGTGCAAGAGAGACGAATGATCGGGTAGCCCCCGAATCGAATAATATTGTGGCTGATATGCCGTTTACTGAGAACGACCCTATATAAAACATATAACCATAAGAAACAATCAATAATAAATGCAGAGATAAGGGGCAAAAAAACATACTCGTCACCACATCAGGAGTCGCTCACACCTCCTCTGCTGTCAGCTGAAAAGCCCTACTCTTCGCCACTGGCGTCTCAGCTCGGCCCTGGCGGCCGTCTGTAATCCTCAAGGTAGCAGGGGCAGGTGCTGACACCTTCCTGCTGCAGCTAAACTCGGACACTGTGACTTCTTATGTACCCTCTGATTGCAATGGAAGCAAATCAGATCAGTCGCCGCGATGGTGGTAGTAGTACCTGTACAATCTCTGCTCATATGCCCAGTCTGGCCACACTTATAGCAGCCGGCACTCCCTGCCTTTCACGCCTCATCGTGCAATCTCCCACACTTGCCACATCAACCGTGGCTCTACTAACTCCTGGATCTGTGATCTGAAACTTTGGGCTTTTTTCCCGAATCCCTTGTACCCGAAGCCGCCTCCGGCTTCCTCTTCCTCTCCATCTCAAGGTCAATCTCTCTCTCCCGAGTCCTAGCAATCATGTCATCTAGTGTTTTGCAGCTGGACCGGCTCACAAACTTGCAAATGTCACTCTGCAGCATCTCATGATAACGGGCCTTCTTCATTTCCTCATCAGTTGTGTAATGAGGAACGAGAAACGCCCTCTCCCTGAACTTGGCGGTAATCTCCGCCACTGTCTCTGTAGTCTGGGTGAGATCCTGAAACTCCCTAGCTAACTGTTGCACCTCAATAACCGCTACGAACTCAGCTTTGAACCTGGCAGTAAAGTCAGCCCAGGTCATAGCATCCAAAGCTGCATCATCTTCAATGACATGTCCAACCTCCTCCCACCAATCTCGTGACCTGTCCTTCAGGAGACAGGACGCCAATCTAACCTTGTCCCCCTCTGGACACCTGCTAGTGCAGAATGCGTTGGCCACATCCGCCAACCATCTGGTACTCGCTATGGGGTCCCGCGCCCCATGGTAATCTGGAGCTCCACATGCCCGGAACTCCCTGAAAGTAAGCGTGCGCGACCCCATCATGGCCGCCACCTCAGCACGAAATGTGCCTAGTCTCTCCACCATCAACTCTAGTATCCCTCCTTGATCGAACCAAAGATCACTGGAGTATGCTCAAGAATGATATGGGTCACCTCTGAAGTGAAAAACTCTCTAGTCTGCTCATCCAACTACTCCGCCCCCGAGCCTGATCCTGATCCCTCCCCGACACCTGAACTGCCGCCTGCTGGTCTAGGGCGTAAAACCACCATTCTGAAAACACATAATGATAACTATCAGAAACATTGATATATATCTTGAGGGATCATCTCAGCCTTCCTCGATTCAAGTACAGATCCTATGCTTCTAGTAGTATGGACCCCTACTACCTTCCACATCTATCCGTACCTTCCTCAAGGACCGCCTCGACTCCACCAAGCCACTAACACTACTACTGATCTCTGCTACTCTCATCCTAGGCTTGTCCTAAGGAAATCTCTTGACTCAACCAAAACCAGTCCTCAACCGCTGAAGGCCTCCTTGTAATGCCAATTAGTCATCACCTGAATACCATCGCATATGACGAGGCTCAGATAATCCTTCGAGTAAAAGACTCGTCCCTACAACGGTTGGACTCAAACAAGAGTTGCGCAATAGGGCCAAATCTAGCACTCTAATATTATTCAACCCTGATCACATGTGATGTGATGTATTCACCTAATGGCTAACTCCCATTACTCAGAGTCCCACAAAGCACAAAGCAAGTAGCATTCGGACACAGGAAACTACTCAAGAAATTCTATCCTCATAACAAGAAACTGTACTAGCATACAATGCCAAACTCATACTATCAGGGATAACCCAACCAGGCTATCCTACTGCTGTCTACTCAATTCTAGTATGCAATTCTCATAAAGCTAGAACACATATAGCAGGTACATAAGGCATCCTCCTAGATCCTTAGTCCAATGCTAGCATGCTGTTCTACTGAAACTGAAACAGATAATCATAATCTAAACTTGTATGGGTAATTTGGGAGTACTTACTCGAGCTCGGCTGATCGCATGCACCACACCCTTTTCTCTTTATAAAGATTCTTTTTTTCTTTCTAAGTTTCTTTTTAAAAAAAATCCTTTTCGAAAATGTTTTCTTTTGAAAATCTTTTACCGTGTCCTCAGTTTGAGTTCAAATACACTCGAAAGCGTATCCGAATCCCTCAAACCAAGGCTCTGATACCAACTTGAAACGACCCAAAATACGACCCAAAAATTTTGTTTAATCATTACTAAAATCATTAGATCAATACCACAAAATAAAAACACATACGTCAATATCTCAAAACCATAACAAAGTATCACGAGATAACTGTATCAAGAATGTATCAAATCAAATCAATGAAAAGCTAAATCAACTCCCAGGACAAAAACTGAAGTTGTGGTGTGTGCGATGCCATCATCCCGATCTCTTCCCTTTACTTGCGGAAGTACCTGAAACCAAAACTGAAACTGTAATCCCGAAGCTTAGTGAGCTCCCCCAAACTATCACATACCATGCAATAACATATAAACACAAACTGGGCCTTGTCCACTGCATCGGACCGAAGTCCAGAAACTGCATCGGACCGGAGTCCGGAACTAACTAGGGCCTTGCCCACTGCATCGGACCGAAGTCCGGAAATTGCATCGGACCTAAGTCTAGAACTGACTGGGACCTTGTCCCCTACATCGGACCGTAGTCCGGAACTAACTGCATCGGAGCGAAGTCCGAAACTGACTGGGACCTTGTCCCCTGCATCGAACCGAAGTCCGGAACTGACTGAACTTAGCCTAGCATAAACACATATCAACTAGCATATACACATATACTGCATACTGCATCGGACTGAAGTCCGGAACACATAACTCATAGACATGCTTGAATCACAAAGACATCAAGCACCCTGAACTACTACATCAGACCGAAGTCCGGAACTGACTGCTAACTAAACGGGTCGGCATTGTCGTTGTAGACCCATTCCTACTAGAAGTAAACTCACCTCGTGATGCTGCCGGCTGAACTCCTGAATGAGAAATCCCTGACTGGTGCTCCGGCTGCTTCCCGACTATCAAGGGTAATAAAATACTAAATCAGAATAGGGATTCTCCTATGGGTAAAATGACTATTTTTACTCCTGCTATGGCATGGGTCACAACGTGGACCAAACCCTCAATTCTTTCCAAGTCCAACCGTGGCCCAACTATAGGCCCACTAATGGCCCAATTTTCTAAATTGGGCCTATGTCCTTGTATGGGCGCATAATCTAACTTCTGGAGATGCAACAGAAAGAAAGGCTTTCCAAGCTTACTATTGGCCAAATAATGGCCCAACTTGCTCTATTGGGCCCAAAGCCCTTTATTGGTCCTTACTCAAGCCCAATACTAATCCTTGGCCCATAAAAACTGAATTCTGATGGCCACTAAGGCCCAAAGACCCTAAGTCTAAAACTCAGCCCACACCGAGGCCTAAACGCTTGAAGCCCAAACTGGCAGCGTATGTGGGGCGTACACCAAGCTACGCTGAGCGTACTGGCTGATGGCTTGTATGCGGCGCGTACCTCCTTGTACACCCATCGTACAACCATGTTAAGCTAAAATCTCATTAAGTGCTTACTAATCCGATCTAGAAGCTACAAATCCAGATACTAAGCTTGTTCCACGTCTTAAGCCATAAAGTTGCTTAATTGATGGATTACAAGTCTCATAAAGGCTCAAACTTCCATAAATAACATTCTACTTCCATGGAGCTAACTAGATCTCATGCATGGTTCAATATAAGTCACAAATATAGCAACTTTATTGCTAGGAAGATGTTTCTGAGCCTTAAGGATGGCAATCCAAGATCCAAAACCAACTTACAAAATCAAGACTCAACCTTTGGACTTAAAAAGGTCCAAACTTCCATAACCTAGATCTAAAAGGAAAGAGGAAGAAAGTTCAGAACTTTATACCTTCCTTTGTTGACCAACAGGGTGCTAAGTCCAGATCCCTGAGCTCAAGCTTCTTCTCCAACTTCTTCCCTTCCTTCTTCACTACTTCCTTTCCTTGAAACACTCACAAAAGCTTCTACACACACCAAGAGAGGATAAGAACGAATTAGGGTTTTCTTGAGAGTGAGGAGGCTGATGGGAAAACAGGGAAGGAGGCTATAATGGGATTTATATAGCCTTAAATCCCTAAAATTAGGGTTTTTCCTCTGGCCGCGTACGCTGGGCGTACCATATGGTACGCTGCGTGTACGCTTCTCCTCCCTGCGCTTTATTTAATCATTACGCCCAACGTACAACGGGTTACGCCCCGCGTACGGCTTATAGGCAGGCTATGACTCAGCCTTAAACAAAGAGACCCACTCCAATATACAATTCTATTATAGCCCAAAATAAAAGTTGCGAATCTAAATAAATTCATACCTCGGAAGACGATCGTTATAGTATATGAGGAATCCAAGTGTTTATTATGTCTGTGTTTGTATGGATTGGAGAGAAGTAATCAAAAAGATTGTTAAGATTCCATAACTGCCAAGTTAAGTCTGCCCATATTGTTGAAGCAGGTTTGCTATCACTACAACCTTTTTATGTTTGCTTGTGGAGATGAATATTAATTTTGGACTAATGTCCTTTGTAAAGCCTAGCTGCATTCATATTTCATAAGTCTTTTCACAATTAACTTGTTTTTTACAAATAATGTTGACGATTAAAGGTTAATGTTATAATCTTTATATTCTATTTATTAAATGTTGGTATATTTTGAAGGTGTTGAATGATCTTTTTAATCATCTGATTTGTTATTATTGGTATATATCTTTTGCTCTTTAACACCACCACTTTGAAAGAGTTTAAACATATCAAAATCAAAAATCTTAGAATCTGTGTGCATCTAACAAATAATGGAGGCTTTTCTTGATGAGTTTCAACATCTTAAACACTTCAACTTAGAAGAGATAAAGTCAGTCACAGGCGACTTTGATAAGAACAACCTTATCGGAGAAGGTGGATTCGGGAAGGTGTAGGGAGGAGTAGTCTCAGACTCTAAGGGGCAAATCATGGCGGCTTTTAAGTGCCTGGATAGCAACTGTGGATAGGGAAATCCTAAGTTCTTGAAAGAGATCTTCATGCTTTCTACTTACAAACATGAAAATCTCATTTCTCTCACGGTATTTTGCGACAGGGATGGTGAGAAGATCCTTGTGTACGAGCATGCATCTCGTGGAAGCCTTGATCGCCATTTGAGTAGCTCTACTCTCACATGGACACAACGTCTTAAGATATGCCTTGGGGCTGCAAGGGGACTATGCTACCTTCATGATCCCAAGGATACACAACAAAGAGTTATCCACAGGGACATAAAAAGTTCGAACATTCAATTAGATGAGAATTGGAATGCTAAAGTCTCAGATATGGGACTGTCCAAAATAGGACCCATGAAATCAGCAGCAATCATTTCTTGCCACAAATGTTATCGGGACCTTTTTTTACATTGATCCGATGTATATGGAGACAAGTATCCTAACGAAAGAGTCTGATGTGTACTCTTTTGGGGTGGTCTTGTTTGAAGTGTTGTGTGGGAGCCTTTGCTTTGAACATACCAATAATCATTTTCAGAGTTTCGTGCGAATGTGGAAAAAGAGTTACAAACAGAAGGAATTAGATAAGATCATCTTTCCTCATCTGAAGCATGACATGGATCAGTGGTCACTGGAAACATTTTCAGAAATTGCGTATCTATGTATACAGAAATCTCGTGCAGAAAGGCCAAGTATGATGGACGTTGTGGAAAAACTTGAGATAGCTCTCGGGTTGCAGCAGAATATTCCTCAGATGGTGGAGTTTGAAAAGATGGTCAAGACTACGGTCAAGAAAGAGGAACTAGAGATGCTTCTCTCCAAAGGAATCCTCGTTAACGAGGGCAACACGGTAATTCACCAAGTCTATAAACCATTATGTTACATTTCTTTCATCATTTATTATATGAATGGTAAATTATGAGATATAAGAAATGTTAATCATATTATAAGTGTTGGATTAATGTCTAAGTCCATAACTATATTTGGTATGTACTTGACCCGACCCGGCATGGTCCATTTGGGTTGCACTTCACCGGCACAATTTATATGGATAATATTTTGAGAATAGTATATTTATGATTTATATTAATATATTATAAGTGCTAATATATTAATATAATCATGTTATTTAATTAGTATTGATCAAGAATTAATTTATAATTAATTAAGTGATCAAAATGAACTAATTAAATATGGACTCTTAGATATATATATATATATATATATATATATATATATATATATATATATATGTGTAGTGGGCCAAGTTCATTTAGGTTAGGCTAAGTCTTCATGGATAGTCCATGGAGCTTTAACCCATGGATCTTAGGAAATGAAAGGTCATGGGTATTAAGGTTTAACCCTAATCCTCCACACTATATAAAGATGTCCTTGGTTGGTGAAATGGGCACTAGTGTGGGTACACTAAGAGGGCTAGCCAATTTCACTAGAGAGAACCAAGTATCTATATTCTCTAAAGTCTTCCAAGGTGTTTTGGTGATTTCTGATTCCATTTGAGGCTTCCACACTATTGGGGCTAAGCTCTTAAAGCTTGAAGACATCAAGCTACACCAAAAGGTATGTCATCTAACTAGTCTTTGTAGTAGGGGTGAGCAAAAAACCACACCGCAACTAAAAATAACCGCAAAAACCGCATAAACCGCAACCGCAATAAAAACCGATGGTGAGGTTTTCTGTTTTTCAAACACTGCAAATTTGCGGTGCGGTGCGGTTATTAATTTCCAAAAACCGCAAAAAAACCGCACCGCACCGCATATATTATATACAGTTTTTTATCAATAATTAGTTTATTAAATATTAAAAATAAGACAAATTTCATGAATGAAAAACGGATAAAATACTAGAAGACAAAAGTGTTGGTTTTTTTTTTATGTTTAACTTTGAAAAAAGGATGAAATTAGACAATTTTAAGATATTTATTGTTAATTACTATTGATTTAATGTTTTTAAGATATTAGTTGTTTGTGGTTTAAGTTAAATAGTTAATTGTATTATACCTTATGGTTTTTATTATTATTACAAGTAATATGTTTGAACTCTTAAAACTATTTGAGCTCTAAACTGTGGTTAAAAACCACACAAAATAACCGCATCAAATCCATGCGGTTAATAACCGCAACATAGAAAAAATAAAACCGCACCGCAAAAATAACCGTTTAACCGCACCGCAAAAATAACCGCACCATGCGGTTTTGAAAATGAATTAACCGCATTTGCGGTTAGTGGTGAGGTTTTGGCTAATAATCGCACCGAACCGCACCGCGCTCACCCCTACTTTGTAGTATAGTTACCTCATAGTATGCTAGTTAGGATTAAAGCCTTGGAAAGTTCTTATTTGCATGTATAAAAGAGAAAACATAGATCCAAGGTTTATAGGGTTGCATGTACACCATAGGAGTGTTAGAATGCTCAAAATCCAATAGTGGTATCAGAGCCATGGGTTGTTTTCTATTATATTGATGCAAATGTTTTATTTTCAAAGTTGAAAAAAAAAGGAAAAAAAAACATGACGTTTGTCAAATTTTAAGATAATTACTTTTTTTTGTGAAAAACTAATTATTTGTAAAATTTGAATCATTTGCTATATGAGTTGAATTAGGTCAAATTTAGTAAAGGATAAAATGATATGATTATTTTATTAGTTTTAAAAGTTTGATCTAAAGAGTTTTTTGAAACCTCCATAAGTTATGGATATGAAAAGGTTTAAAAAAAATTGATTCAAAGTTTTTATGGAGTTACAAAATTTGGTGTTAATGTTTTAAAGAATTCCATAACTTATTCTTAAGTTATGGAACATGAAAAGTTTCATCATAAAACAAACATTTAACTCCATAAGTTATGGATTACCAAAAGTTTTATGTTTCCTTGTTTTATGTGTTATTTTTTAGATTAATGAAAAATATGTGTTAGATGTTTTCAATTTAATCTAAAAGTTGTTCATAAAATGTGTTTTGTAATTTGTCCTCAAGTTATATGAAAAGTCACATTTATGAATCTTAAAAACTCATAAAAATGCCTTAGGTTATAAAAAAATGAAGAGTCTTTTCTTATAAATAGTTTTTATGGCTCCATAACTTGTCCTTAAGTTATGGATGTCCAAGAGTCTCTTCATTAAAAGTTTTAATACTTTAATTAAAACTCATAAGTTATGAAAATCCAAGAGTTTTGAATAGTTTCCAAACTTGCCCTCAAGTTTTGGAATTTGAAAAGTTTTCTTTTATGAATACTTTAATTCCAAGTTAAGCCCTTAGAATTTTAAAGAGTTAAAATTCAACCCTTATACTTTATAATATTACAAATTAATAATATTTATATATATGTATAAGAGTAAAGTCAGTCTTACCGTTAGTAGGCCTCATTAACGAAGCCAGTCTATAAGGGGGGTATAAGGTTACTGCCTATAAAATGGCAGTTTAATGGGTGTCCACTCTCACCCACCACTTCCTTGACTGGTGGAGGGTCGTTAGCCGAACGGGTTTGACAGGACTATAATTCTCCCTTCATTAAAAGTATTAATGATAAATACTAAGTAACTGAACTCTTAATAATACCCAATCTTAGTTACTTAGGAAAATGTGAATAAGTGCTAATCCATGAAATTACACTTTGCACTTTGTTTAAGTCGGTTAGTGGAGCGTGTGTGGTTAACCGGCACACTAACTCGTATTTAACAAGGTAGGCAAAGGGTAACTTAATGTTTATCATAGTATCGATGGAGCGTGTGTGGTTAACCGGAACATCGATTGAGGGGTAAACACTTAAGGGTACCAAGTAATTTGCATGGTTACTTCACACCTTGTTTTGTGATCCTCGGCATCCCAGTCACAAAACCTGAAGGGCACACTCGAGATTGAAACATGCCATTGAACAGTTCAATGAATCTCAAAAGATCTAGGAGTTTCAAATCCAATTAAAACCTAATTATACATTTCGTTTATCATGGTGGAAATTGGTGAATCGTCATTCACCTACCTTCAAATATTCTATAGCTTGGATTACGGTATCCCTCTTCCAAGTTATAAAATTGTTTGTTGGGTCCTAGCCTTAATATTTCATATTGGGTGTTATATTAAGGACTTTAAATCAACTATCTTGAATATCTCAAAAAAGATGTCTAGTTCATACATCTATGATCTTCCCAAATATCTTGGAACTTCACTTCCTCCACCTCCTCCAATTATTCTCCCTAACCCACAAGTTCAAGGTCACTCAAGCCCTATTGGCAAGGCAAGGTCTAGGTGTGATCACATCTTGGAGATGAAGTCACATATTGACAAGCCGAGAGAGTTGGGTGTCAAAGTCTTGAGAAAGTTAGTGGTTCAATCACTTTCTAAGACACATAGTGAGTTCCTTTGGGACTCCTATGAGATAGACTATGACAAGACCCTATTTGCTTGGTTCTGCAAAATCAAAAATGATTTAGTGTACTAGTAAAGCAAATTTGATAAGGAGATCAACTTCCCAAAACTTTATGGACAGGGAAAATAGTGACACAGGAAATCCAGAAATGCATTCTCTTCCCAATGGAAAGGGATTGGCCATAGTCAACTTGGTTGACCAAATGGTAAAGAGAAAGGCTAAGTCTGAGATAGTCCCATGTACTATTACCTAAGGATCCATATATTTCTATTGCCAAAGGAAGGGGCTTTGGTTATGAAGCTGCCAAACTTACTTAAGGATGATAAAGTCAATAAGTTTGACTTTATTTCAGGTAAAGTCCATGGTCTAACTCTATTAAGTTCCTACTTGGAGATTCTTATTACATGATGTGGCTGGGTCACATGTTGATGTTTTAAGAATCAAAGGAAAGTAAAGAAACTTAAAGGAAGTATATGCTGATTCTGATCGCGAAGATGGATTTCGATATCATGGTTCGGTGATCAGAATTTTGAGCACGTGCTTAAGAGTTATGATAGATTGCTTAGGAATAGATGACAACAAGTTTTCATATACATCTGCATAGTAAGGATTAGTTTTTCTGCAAAGTTTTAAAATAAAAGAAAAGTTTTTAATTTTATTTATTTTAAAAAAATATCCTTAAAATGGCATTTAGGAAAAAAGATGTTGTTTATATGATTCCATTGATAGCAATATTGGAAATATGAATTTGATTCTTTCATTTGTGGTAAGGTGTAAATTTACCAAATAAGGAAAGATTCTCATCACCCAAGTTTCAATTGGACCGGAACTTGGAATGATGCAAGTTGTATAGCATGATGAATGAGAACTTTCAAGTATTGGAAAATTAAGACTAATTACTTGTTCACATGGATGTGTGAGTCAAGTGAAGGACTAAGGGATCGAGTACACATTCTGGTGCACTGGTCAACTCCACCACAAAAGATCGATAAGATTATTCGTCATAATTTACTAAAGCTCAGTAAATATGGTTATACTTACAAGCTTAAGTGTAATTCTGAGACATTGGAAAAGGTTCCAATGTAAGGCAGAACGAATAAGAAGAATCAAATTAGGCAGAAGGATAAAAGTTTCTCAAATCTGAAAAGATGGGAGAGTCCTTTAGTATCATGTTTTAAGATCATCTTAATGATTTAGAGACCTTATCACAATTCATCCTCTAAGTACATTCTGAGATTTAAGAAGAGGAGTTATGAATTGTTGAAGTGGTTAAATCAAGAAGATGATTCATACTTCATTCGAAAACAGTTCATAGAGTTATACTCTAAGATTGTAACTTGAGTGACATGTCTTAAAGAAGGTTTAAAACACTTGTCAAATGTAAGAGTAAAAGTTTTCTACTCTTGTACATTTGAAATTGGTAAGTTGTGATGTTTTGGATAAAACAAAGATCAACTAAGGCTAATTGTGTTAAGTGTCTATCTTGATTAGAATCCACACACTATCTCTTGAATATTTGGCAAGAAAGTCTTATAGATCAAGGATACAGTGGGAGTCTAAAAGATCCTGAAAGGGTTTCAAGAAGTAATCAAGAACAAAAACTTGTATTTCATCACTAGCACACAACTAGAGGTTTATAACCTATTGTGTTGACATTTCTGTGCCCATTCTAGTTAAATTGGCTATACATTTGAGTTCTACATGTTCTCAATTGTTTGGATAACTACTTGGAAGCAATGGCAGGCCCTTGAGCTGCCAGGTGGCAAGAAATTAAGATTTCACAAGTTCAATCCATATGAGTTAGGATTTGTCACTAACCTAGTCATGTAGTTATGGTTTTGACAAATTCACATGGATAGGAACGCTTACACCATAAAATCTAAGTGTCATAAGGTTTCTCTTCGATTCATGAAAATGATGGTAAGGAAACTCTTTCACTAAGTAGATTTTAAGTAGATAGCAATTGTTATATTTGCAGTTCTCAAATTCGTTAGTGGAGCGTGCGTGGTTAACCGGCACACTAACATTGACTTATGAGAAATGGAAAAAGGTCTAAACAATTTAGAGTATGATTACGACATCCTTTTCATAGTTCTGAAATTGGATAGACACACATGTGAGCTATCTAAGAGAGGTGTATGATATTGATAAAGTCTTATCAAGGCAATCTAGTATCAGAAATCTGAACTTTGGTAAGAAAGTCAATAAAGTATTGATTTCTAGAAGTCCAGTTGATTTTTGGGTACATGTCGAAGCTAGTGGGAGCATAAGTCTTATGCTATTAATCATCATGTTAGTGGGAGCATGATAAAGGTTGCAAGTTAGCAATGTTAATTATAGAAAACAAAAGGTCTCAATTGGGAAAAGTTGTTTTGCTATAATTAAGGGAGAGAAAATTATACTTCATCTCAAATCTAAAAGCTTAGATTGAGGTCTTAATCGTATTTAGTCAAGAATATATATATATATATATATATATATATATATATATATATATATATATATATATATATATGAATTTCATGTTGGAATGGCTCAACATAAGGAAATTCTATGTATGGGTTCATTATTTGCGTTCTAAAATTCGATTATGATTACGGCATCCCTTTTCATAATCTGAATTATGAGAACTTGGCAAATAGAAATGGAAAGAGGCAACTCTTGTTGGAAGTATAGTGTTGGAAGTATAGTGTTGACTTTGGAAGGACCATATTGACATAGTCTGAAAAGAGGCAACTCTTGTTCGGAAGTGATACTCAAAATGGAATATGGAAATGGTTCAAAGTTAGAAAGTATTCAATCTGTAAGATTAGGAAACTTAATGCAAGAAGGATGTTTCCAAGGAGTTGATCTCCGTTGGAATACTCTGTAATGATTGTTGCCAAGTCTGGTTGAATTTGTGCATAATCATTACAAGAGGATCAATGCATATAAGTTTAGAATCTAACAAATTTCAGTAAATGGCATGAATTTTGAATTCTTGCATTTGTAGTAAGGGTTTGGGACTGTGAAAATATGATCATTGGATTTATGCTCAATTGATCTATTTCACAAAGTAAAGATCATATACAAACATAGTATGCATACTTTGTGTATGGCATGACAAGTATTTAGAAAACATAGTGTACATGCTTGGAGCATGGGACAACTATTGTTTTAAATTCAAGTATAAAGTTGATAAAACCGAAACAATGAATAACGAGTAATCAGTATGGTGATAAATAAAAGTGTTTATTTATATTCATAGGGTTTGATACCATATTTGGTTCATTTATTCTTGTGTTTCACTTTGCATGTTTTGACTTCCCGAATAAACTAGGTTATTCTTCTAGAATGACTAAGTTATTCAAACCATCCACAGTCGGTCATATGTTGGAAGTAGATATGAATTAAGACTGTCATGGGTTGGCTTGTAGAGGTATAAGATGTTGGACAAAGGGCTACAACACTCATGAGTGCTCATAAGTTCTGAGTATTTGATTCAACCCGCGCTCATTGGAATCACTTCATGGATTTTATCACGAGTGATCATGAGACGATAATATCTTATATTCTTCAAACCTAGAGATATGAGTTGTTACTATGAGTTGGTTGTACATTGATTGCACGAAAACGCATTCGGTAACTCGGTGTTATAAAACGTGCCTTTGTGTATGATTCAACAAGTAGTAGAACAAGCCATATGAGTCGAAGTTTATCCATTCCTTTTACCTTCGGGATAAAAGCGATATTTGTGGGCCGCTCGATGATTTAATGATGATACATGTGAGTGTTTGGCCAAGCCAAGACTGATTTGATTTGTTTAATCAGTCAGTCATCATGAATCGGAAATCAGGAAACAACAAATGGACAGAGAGAATGATTAGAATCCATGTCTCAGTCCATATGATATCTAGAATGGAGGAATATATGATCCCTTATCTAATGGACAAGTTCGTTGACAAGATCAGAGTTCGACAGCGGCTTTAAGAGCTACGATTGCCAGTTAGGTTTTGAAGTCATACTCAATAATAGTTTTAGACTTATCCAAGTGGGAGACTATTGGATTAATGTCTAAGTCCATAACTATATTTGGTATGTACTTGACCCGACCCGGCATGGTCCATTTAGGTTGCACTTCACCGGCACAATTTATATGGATAGTATTTTGAGAATAGTATATTTATGATTTATATTAATATATTATAAGTTCTAATATATTAATATAATCATATTATTTAATTAGTATTGATCAAGAATTAATTTATAATTAATTAAGTGATCAAAATGAACTAATTAAATATGGACTCTTAGATATATATATATATATATATATATATATATATATATATATATATGTGTGTGTGTGTGTGTAGTGGGCCAAGTTCATTTAGGTTGGGCTAAGTCTTCATGGATAGTCCATGGAGCTTTAACCCATGGATCCTAGGAAATGAAAGGTCATGGGTATTAGGGTTTAACCCTAATCCTCCATACTATATAAAGATGTCCTTGGTTGGTTAAATGGGCACTAGTGTGGGTACACTAAGAGGGCTAGCCAATTTCACTAGAGAGAACCAAGTATCCATATTCTCTAAAGTCTTCCAAGGTGTTTTGGTGATTTGTGATTCCATTTGAGGCTTCCACACTATTGGGGCTAAGCTCTTAAAGCTTGAAGACATCAAGCTACACCAAAAGGTATGTCATTTAACTAGTCTTTGTAGTATAGTTACCTCATAGTATGCTAGTTAGGATTAAAGCCTTGGAAAGTTCTTATTTGCATGTATAAAAGAGAAAACATAGATCCAAGGTTTATAGGGTTGCATGTACACCATAGGAGTGTTAGAATGCTCAAAATCCAACAATAAGTTCATTACAGTAATTTCACAAGATTAAAATCAGATAATCAGCTTACAAAGTATATATCTTAATAAACAATATGTTGGGTCACCAACACCAAACACGGCAACAACTACCATTATAAACACCAAGATCCACCAGTCATATCTCTATTTACAAACCAACACACATGTATCATATCGATGTGATTTCATTTCACTATTAAATACTTAACCATAGTTAGAAAACAAAGAAAATCTTGGATTTCCAGATCTCTATCCTCATAACTGTACTCATATCCTAAATTGATCTCTTCTAATGGACAGTGGGTCACCTTAAATAAGAATGGGGAACATTGTGAAATGATATCAGCAGAATGTTTCATTGCTATTACGATTGGAAATTATAGAGATTATGTACCATATAATGGTGAAAATAAATCACGATTAGTTGTACTTCTTTAAATTTCTAGTTTTTTTTACTGTTTTCACGAATATATACTAATGCACGTAATCTTTTCCGCATTTTTCGTGCAGATTCGAAGTGCGCAACCGAAAAGGTCTTTACGAGCATTTCAAAACATGTGTGAGAACAAAATTTTTGTCACTAAATATCACATACACGGTAAACCTTGTGTTCAAGTATAAGTGCAAACCGACAGACTTTTTAGGCATTTGGTACTTGTTGGCTGGAGAGACAAAAAATTCGATTTCGTTTGTAGCACATAAGAGGGCAGATGGATGGTTGACGGCTGAATTGTTTCAGTTCATCAGCGACACGAGAAATTTTGATCTTGAAATTATGTTCCGCTGCCGAAATTTAATTGAACTAGAAGGCATCGAGTTTCGGCCCCTGGAGAGAGTAAGCTGAATTTGATCATTTAAATCATTTTGTTTATGTTGATTTTAGTGTTTCAAATATTCTTGGAGCAAAATTTCATGGCTACAACATTTAAATCTTAAAGAACCCTTAGGGGTCACCAACATTTTGCGGAAAAAGATTTTGTGGTATTAAGAAGAACACATCTCCAGAATGCGGTTTTCTTCAATAGTCAATCAGAGTCTAATGTGTAAGATTTATTCAGCATGAACTGCTGTCAGAGGTTGTGGAGGTGGATATGCAGACTAAATCACACCCAGATATGTATTGGGAACAAAAACTGCCACTTAATTATGCAGTTGTAATCAAGAGGTCAAAAGATCGTCTGCAATGGACAACCAAGAAGGAACTCTACACTATTCTCTGCAAGGGGTTCCCAGACGCAAATGGTGAAGAGGTATACTTCAAGATATGAATGATTCCTTCCTATTGTTTAGATACATTCACATATGTAGTTGGTTGATCACTTATTTCTCATATGTAGCTATTGTGGACCCTATGGACACCAGTTCAGATTAAAACATCCATGATTCCAAAACAAGTACTTACAAATTTATTGATTGACAGTGGTTTTCCCTTGCAAAAAATGGGAAGAACTGTCATATGCTATCAGCAAGACTGGCTTTTGGATATGCATATTGGAGATGGGAATGGCGGTCTTTCCCTCAATCAAGGTTCTTTTCTATCTGTCTCCCACCCCGTTTTCTGTATCAATGTCTATGTTTTGCATATGGAAGGAAGATGATTTTCAAAATGGATCTTCAACCTACTAATCTATTTATGTATATTTATATCTATAGGGAGGTGATTCATATATAAATTTTTCTCCACCCACAACAATTTATGTTTTAAAGTATTATATTGTACAATCTTAGTAAAAAACATAAATTGTTGTATATAGATAAAAATCGTTGAGTACGAATCAGTTCCCATACATCTCTATCTATATTTATATATGAAAAAATTTAACTTTCACCACATGCATTTTCACCCATGTTTTGAAACCCATTGGCTCTTCAACTTCCAACTTAATATATTTTATTTATTATTTAAATACATTTTGTTTGTTATTTTAAATATGATGTTAAATCAAAAATGTATTTCAAAATAGAAAATAAACATGTAAATGTTAAAAGGCTACTTTTTTTTTTTAAATAATTAAATAGTTTAGAATGTAAAACCTAAATTGACATGTCAAATTAATAAAAATGGTTAATCTTTTAAATAATCATCACAATCGAAACTAAATAAATGGTTAAACAAGTGAATTTTAAAACAGTTAAACCATAACATGAGTTAAAATATTGGTTTGCCTAGGCTTTGGTCTCTTCAAAAAAAAAAAAAAAAAAAAAAAAAAAAAATATATATATATATATATATATATATATATAATTATATTTAGTTTTAGTTGTGGGTAGAGGTATATATATATATATATATATATATATATATATATATATATATATATATATATATATATATATATATATATATATATATAATTATATTTAGTTTTAGTTGTGGGTAGAGGCCATTATAATTTTAATAGATGTTTATGTTATCATGTCAATTAAAATGGTTACATTTGTATATACCAACTTATTATAAAGGTTATTGCTTTAGAGTTAATGTCAATGACATAGTGATTTTCAATAATATATATTTTTAAAAATCTTAACACATAATTTTGATCTACATTCGCCTAGTTAGGTGGGTTTTCTGCCACCTAGGATTTAGTGACCGTGGAAGTGCATCCCATAAATTAGGTTTACCCTTTTGAAAAATCTTCGGTCGATATGTGTTTAAACTTACAAGCATTGAGTATTCTGGTACCTATTGTGTTACTCTATTTTAAAGAGATTCCAACACTCATGATAAAACATCACAACGTAACACATGGGATAGATTCTAGTACATGTAGCCCTCTAATTCTTCACAACCTATTGCACGAGTATGTTTTCATATTTTTCTATAATTTCTATTTAAAACAACGGGTTTTTGTAGATTCAAAAAAGTGGCTTTTGTTCCTGATGGCAGCTTTGAGATAGAATGTGAATCCGATATGTTGTCACCTCAAACCACATATGCAACTTATCTTGTTTACAAACTAAAAGAAAACCATTCTCATTTTAAGTCCCCCGTGGAAGTGCGTATGTCATTAGATTCTTCCTATTTGAATAATTCATGGTATATCTATCTACTTGGACCTCAAAACCCACTTACTAAAGGAAAGGTTTATCAAAAGAAAAGCCTTCCACAACAAAAGAATAATGATTGGATGGAAGTGCAAATATGGGAATTTCAAACTGACACTACCACCAGGAAGTTTCCGATAAATCTTCGATTAAGACAATCTGATGACAAGCCACTTAAAGGGCTTATTGAGGAAGGCGTTGAGTTTAGACCCATATTGGTTCTCTTATTTATATTGGAAATAAATCAATTATACTAGGTTCTTTTTATGTATTAACGTATAAATGAAGCGGCTTGTTTTTTTTGAATTGATATTATTATGTTGATTGATATGTTTTTTCCACTACATGTCTCTGAGAATAACATCACCTAATTATGCAATTTGTAATAAGCTACTACTAATAATAATTATGATTGGGAAAATATTGAAGCATAAAGCTACTTAGTCATAACATGAAACTTAGAGAGTGTGTTTGCGTCGTGAAACACTAACTTCTTAGAACAAGTTCGCTGGAGTCAGTAATCATTTTGAGGGAGGCCGATAACTACGGTGACCAACCTTCTCAAACTTGTTATGCATAAATATAGAGAAAAAAGTAGGGATTAACGTATGATGTCCATGGAGCAATAGAATTGTATGACACTGTTCTATGAGAGACGATGTGGAGGACAATAGAGATATTTTATTACAAAATAAAAATATGGCTAGAGTTTTATTAATGAGGAAAAAACTAAATTACGTTGAAAGAGAAACAAGACTATAAATAGGAAAGTAATCTTAGATTAGCCAACCGAACAAGCTATACAAAATAGGTTAGCCTACACTACAAGAAATCTGGTCATTACCGGCGACGCTATTAGAGACGACACAGAGCTTTAGCGGCGACTCAAGCTTGAGTCGCCGCGAATAGCATCGCCGGTAATGCTCTACGATCCGAATCCGTGGTTATCCCTTCTGCTAAATCTCAACCATCAAATCAACGTTCTAATCCGGCTCTTCTCGCACAACTTCAATACCGGCGACATTTTGTCGTTGCTAAAGGGTAAAATTGTCGCCGTTAAAGTTCGTGAAAAAAGAAGTGGGATAAATTCCCTCCTTTGATGTCGCTGCTAATACCAAATTGTTGTCGGTAAAAGCTTTCGTCGCCGCTATTAAGTGTCGCCGCTAAAGGTCGACGGAATAAGACCCATCATCGGTGTCGCTTTCTTTCTTCCTGCTTTTTCCTTCTGATTCGCATGTTCTTTTTCAAGCTTCAACTCGTGATCGTTCCTTAGTATAAACTTCTCCCTTCCTTCGCCTTCAACCACCAGGCAGCAACCACAACCGGTGTTTTCCACCTAATTTCAGCGATGGGTCGGCTACTACCGGCGATTTGAAAGCTTCACCGGCGACGGTGAGCATCTCTTTCATCATTTATCTATTTATTTCTCATTTAACTCCGGTTTTCAGTTTATATTCGACATTAATTTCTGAAAAATGATATTTTTCAGTTTTTGTTGGTTTTGACTGTGTCACCGACGACTGAAGCTTGATTTTCCGATCACCATTGTTGATTTTCGGCAACCATAGGAACTTTTTATCCTTTAATTTTGAGATTATTTACAAAAAATTGTGTATTTGTGCCTATTATGTGAAATTACCCATATTTATGTATATGTGTATTTATATGTATGTCTTAAATATGTATTTGTATGAAATGGATATTTGGTGTTTTTATGTATGAAATGTGTATATTTGATATATGTATGTCACACCCCCGAACCAGGACGGCGGAAACATCTGGGGGCGGATGACGTCATTGTATAGTATCATAACAATTGAATATAAATGGACATAGCAACCCACACAACATACATTAAGAGATACAAACTTCCATTGTTTACATAGTGTATTTGTTTAAATTTTACACAACATTGACTGAAAAGTAACAATTTCCAAGTACAACAAAAATCCAGTTCCGATGACTTTAGTACCTACTTACTGTTCCTGAGAATACAAGTCATTTTAAAATCTCAACAATGAATGTTGGTGAGTTCATAAGCATTTTTGTATAAATATCGATTTGTATCTGTTTTGTTGGAAAAGTATTGTATGTTTCCAGAAAATCTGATATTTTCTATAATAGTGAATTGTATGTCTTATACCAAAGACAGAAACTGTATGTATGCATGTTTCTTTATATGTTCCGAGAAAATCCAAAATTTTCTGATGTATGAAAATCTGTAGTCTTAAACCCTAAGACCGGAATAGTGATAATAGTGTATTGAAAAATAGTATGTAGTTTTATGATTTATAAAACAAGTGTGGTGTGAGATTCCCGTAAACCAAGATAGTATTGGTAACCCCTATATGAGTCACTATAACCATGCTTGATATGACTGTATACCTGTTGCGACGTTCTTCAGACGTCGAAAATAGGTAAGATATTTGTCACCCTAGACTGGTCCATCTAGTTGTAGTGAACAACTCAGGTGTGAGGGTGTCAATGCCCGTATAGATCTATACACAAATACCTTGCTCTCCCTCCAGGAGAGTCTGGTTATAATTGGTTATAATTACAGGACTTAGAGTGTATGCTAGGTAGGTACAGTCTAAAGCAACTTATATTGATGTGCAAGATCTATGGTGGTATATCGTTTGGACAAAATATCCCAGATCTCTTTTCCTGTGGTATACAATCTAAACTGTTGAGGTATTTCAATGGTGCACGAGTCACATATGACTGTAATGATTTCACCGTTCTTGCACAACCAATCTTCTTCTCGTAGATCAAATGCATCTTTGTCTTCTTTTTCTTTGATTACTGAACGAGATAATGATCTAGTTACAACACAGCATAACTTTTTGGATTGAAGGTAGCTTGTCATTTGACGAGCCCAAACAACATAATTTGTACCATTGAAAACGATACTAATGGGTCGTGATGTGATTCCAGTGGTTGACATGGAGAAAATAAGAAAATTATACCACAGGGGAAATATGACAGAATGACTAGTAATACCAAAGGGTATTAAATAAGTATTTAATGCCAAAAAAATGGAACCTAGTTAAGGTCTTATGGGTAAACGAGAACTCCAAGGAATAGTGTAGTATCCAAACAAAGTCTCAAATAAAAGAAACCTTGAAACAGGGATAGATAAAGCTTCAAACCAGAGATTTATTTTCCTGTTGAAAAGAGGGGCGGATTTTTTTTTGATGCGGTGGTGACTGGCGGTGATTCAGAGGAAAGTACCAGCGATAATGGAACTTGAGTTTGACGGGAAGGAAGATTCAAGCAACAATTGAGACAATGGGGTGTCTGGTGAAGGGAACAACGACAATAGGGCAGATTGAAGTGGTTTGGTTGTCTGAGTGTCTCCGGCGAAGTCAGTACCAGAGATACTAGGGTTCCAGCAAGGTTACTTTTCCAAGAGAGCCATGAGCTTTGATACCATGAAGGCTTTTGATATAAAAGATCGAATTGTATATTTGTTGCTGTGTTACAATGAGATCTAAACTAAAGTATATAGACTAAACAATGAAGCTAACTTAGGAAAAGGCTAATTACAATACATATACAAGGAAAGTAGATATATTTTGAATATACGTTAACAAATTTTATGGTTAAATATTATTTCGCCAAAAGTGTCTTGTTTCATATGGAGAGTGAGGCTTGGGAGAATTTATGTAGCAGAAACCTTGCTTAAAAGGGGCATTCACATTAATTGGAGTAGCTAACGTTTTTGTGAAAGGGTAGTAGAATCAGTGGATCATGTTCTTATTAGTTGCGAGTTTTCTCAAACGTTATTGGATTGGATTCTAAAACGGTGCGGGATTACACAAAAACATTTCGTGAATGTCGTGGATTTTCTTAACTTTGCAGCAGGTTGGGGTAATTGCCCTAAAAAACGAAAGATACTTGTAGCCATCTTCTATGGATTTGTTTGGCGAATATGGAAGGCGAGAAATGAGAAAGTATTTAACAAGGTGGTACAATCTCCTACTATGGTGGCGAATGACATAATCTCTTTAGTTTACACATGGTACAAACATACCCGAAAAAACAACAAATGTAGATGGATTGATTGATGTTGCTCTCATTTTACTTGTTTGTAATATACTTTATGTCTTGTTTTCTTTTTGTTGCCTCCGTCTAGTTCCTTGCTAGTCGTGGGGTTTATTAATAATATTTGCGGTTTCCGAATAAAAAAACCAAAGGCATGTCGCTTTTTTTTTTTTTTTTTTTTTTTTTTTTTTTTTTTTTTTTTTTTTGGTGATAGTGTATTTATGCTATAAAATACATAGAATGTATCTACCGAAGTCGGAGCAAATATTTAACGCCTAACTTGTTAGATTTAATTGGGGAAAATATATAACCCATTGTGTTTGGGTTATCAACAAAGCCCACATATGAAAATCTTTAGCGGATATGCTACTTAAGAAATTTTGACCATTTGAAATTGGACAAATAACTGTTTTTAAGCTTTGTCCGTTGCCAATATAGCAATAACAATAACTTGAAAAAAAAATTACTTGGCCAATTCGAAATAGTCAAAATTTCTAAAGTTTTTTTTCTTTATTTTTTCACTTAATGGGTTTTTTGATATTAAAATTTTCTTTTTGATAACTGATCCAAAACACAGGTTTTTCCTGTATAGTTTCCTAAGTTATCTCTTTACACAAAGCCGAGATATGGGTGTCTCACTATTAGATTTTTTGTAGTGCATTCAAATAATTTTTTTAATGTCATTACTCTTTTGCAAGTTGTATGCATTTTTTAATTAATAAAATCTATATATAACTAGTGTGAATCCAACAAGATTAAACAAGTAATAGTAAATGTCAACTCTTGATCCAATCAAATGCAAGAAAAAGAATGAGACCATGAGCTGGGTTAACTGATCAAAAGTTCAACACATTGTTTTGACTTTGGCCCTTGATTATTTAGAAAATGTTTTTAAATAATTATAAAAATACAATACTTCAAAATTTATGTAGCTATAAAGATTGTATTTTTTACTTAAGTTTATATTAAAACCATTATAGATACAAAAATTGGGACAACCTGCAATTTGGTTTTGGTACAATCATTTAACAGGTTACACAACAATAATTGTCTTCATTGATAATTCAATACAGTAATTATATTGCTTCAGCATTACTATATATTGAGTATATGAATCCACCATGTCATAAAAAAAGATAATTATTGACATCAATAGGCAAAATAGAACGTAGATCCTCAGTTATTTGGGTTGTTAAGATCGAAATCTTACTTTAGATCGTTTCATATTTTGCAAGATTGTGATCCTAAAATAGGATTGAATCAAAAGATACTATCAAAATGAACTTATATTCAAATTTTCTCGCAAATTCTTGGTTGTGAAGTGTATATATATATATATATATATATATATATATATATATATATATATATATATATATATATATATATATATATATATTATAACTTGATAGTAATTAAGACATTGATAGTATAATCAACTTTGGCTTTCTAAGAGTGGACCATAAGTTTTGTTTGCTTCAAACCGTAAAAATTAAGAAGAAATGTCTTAATCAGAAAAAAAAAAAAAAAAAAAAAGAGCATTGTGATCATGTACAATTTTATGATCTTAAGATCATTTGATGAAATGAGTGTGTTATGCCTAATTCGAGATAAATTGATGAAATGACTTTGTGGATTATTATAGGTGTTTTATGTCTCGTTCGAGATACATTGATGAAATGGTGAACCTCTACAAGAGTTATTGCAACATGTGATACTCGATTTCAATATGAATAGATGGATTTTTTATATTCAACTATATAATAAAACTAGAAAGGTAAGATTGGGATCATAGTGCGATCAGGGTCGTTTTTTACTTATAAAATCTTAAAATTATATGATCTTAGGATCAAAATCCGGACTGTAATAACAATGGGACAATCATTTCAGTTGACTTTTATTGTTTTATTTGGCTTTTCTTACTACAATAAATAAATCATCTATACTTTAGTAACATTTTATATATTTATATATTCCTATTGTCCAACAATTAACTTAGTATAAAATCAAGCCACAAGAGAAATGAAATATTCTATTATTTAGAATTATTAAACTAAAGATTGTAGAGTGCACTCAAACATCCATTGACCAAGATATAATTATAATATATAACTAACTTGAAAAACACAGTAAGAATAAAAAATATTCACTTTTGGTGTCATTTTGAATGTACTGATGAGATCCTTTAATAATGTAATTTATCAAAATAATACATATCTTTTGCTACATACTTCTATTAAATTAGGTTAATAAAATGAATGATAAATGAAAAAAAAATAAAATTAAAAACTACGACAACCTTTTGTGTAAAAAGAAAGGGTGTAATTACGATTTTTAATTTCAAAATTTCTTAAAGAAAGAATGAAACGTGGGTAGGCAGTTGTTAAATAGCACTTGTCTTGGTCTCTTGGAATTTTGAGGTCATTAAGGGAGGGTGCTCACCATTAGAATTTTATAATTACAAATTAATTACCTCACACACTCGATTTTACATCTGTTCTCAATTTCAATAGGTATAGAAGGATCCCTTGTCAAGTAGTGCATTTGTAACTGATTCCAACAAATTGATACTAAAACTATAAATGTATAAAATGAGGGTAAGATGGTAATTGGATCACTACTAGAAACCTAACCTACAGCGATGGAATCAGCGACAGATTTTATCTGTAGCTAATTAGCGACGGTTTACTGAGGAATCACTGATGGAATGCATAAATATTTCAATCCAAATAATTATAGAAGTTTAGAGACGTATTACCAAGGGATCAACGACAGATTGGTATGATTTTATCGACAAAAAAACAGTCCCTCGCTGAACCGTCGAAAAGTAAAACCTCTCAACGAGGGAATAACGACGGATTGCAAAAAATTAGTGGCTTTTTTTCCTGGCCCTCGCTAAACCTTTGCAGAAAATCTACGCCTTCCTTTTTTCATTCCTAGCTTTTCTTCCTTTACTCGTTCCCTCGTTTTATTTTCATTCCCACCGATTTATTCCCTAAGTGACGATTTCCTACCAAATCCCTATATGACCGTCAAATCTCTACTCTGTCCAGGAAATCGCCTCCACCACAGTCAACCTGCATCATCCCTCTTTGAAGCCTCTCAAAGGAAAACCTGATCTGAAATCACATCCTCGTTGGCTTTCTTCTCGGTTTGACTCCCTTCCTCGTTGACTCACAGCTTACGTCCATGCCAATGCCTTTCGATCTGTTGATTCACAACTACTCCAGACCATACAACTGCTTAGCGGCAACAACGACGTCGATCACCCGATAAGATAGCGGTGGTGGTTCTGTTGGCGGTAGCTGGATCACAGTGGTGGTCATCCCATTCAAGCTCTTGTTTATAGAAATTTGATTAACCTTGAGGTAATTTTGAACTTTGTGGATGATATGCATAAGTTTAGGTCACTGTATTGTGTTGTGTTAGATTGATAGGATTAGCTATGAATTGATAATCTTGACAATTGATGAAGTTAATAGCATGTACCTAATTGAAAACAAGTAGCAATGTGTTGAAAATTATTCAATGAATCTCGTGAATTACTCAAGGAATCTAATCTCCTGGAAAGTGGATGAAGACTGTTCTTTTTTGGAAGAGTCATCAAAATCTAATATCTCAAAAGTAAGTAAAAGTGTTAATTTACAGTTTACAGTTACACCTGTTACTAGTAAAACACATATACATGATGGTATCTTATTATTCTTGAAGGATGCTAGTTTAGACAAAAAGACCTCCATTACCCTCAACACACAATCAAATGATCTTGCTCTTGATTCTACTATTATGTCAACACCAGTGGGCCACATCAGCAACATAAATGGAGAACAATCACAGTTAGAGAAGAGCTCCAGTGCCAACTTACTAAATGTTGCAAATGATGATGATTTAATCAGGCTAGAACAGGCTGCTACTAAGGCACAAGCAGCTTTCAGGGGATACTTGGTAAGGTTAATGCATATTACAAGAACATTGCAGGAAATAGCAATTTACTTCACTCCACTTACTAATATAGGAGCTTTCAAGCCTTCTTGTAATATTTCAGTTACATTTAATGATGTGAAAACTCACAAACAAGTAAGCTATTCTTATTGTTCTCATTCTAGATAGATGATTATTGTTTAGTATATCAATACTTTGGCCTGCTATAATAATTCTTCCTTACTAATTCATCATCAGGTTCCTTTGAAGAAGGAAAAAGGTCAGATATCAATGGTGCCTCTTTTCCAAAGTCAAGAAAGCATTGCTGGAGTTGTATTTATTGATGGTTTTGTAATTTTGTTGGATAATAAACCTCTTACTTGCTAGCTACTGATCGAAACAAGTTGAATTTACTTATTTACCCTTTTTGCAGATATCTGTAGACGCAATGCAAGGGAAGAAGGTCGAACATAATGTCATTAAAATAGAACTCCTTGGTCAAATTGGTGAGTTTTCTACTTATTTATAGGAGAAATTGTCATGCAAATCAATATTAATAATATTTTAGTATTTTATTTCTGTTTGTATAAATATATTTTGACAGAGGCAACTTCTATGACTTTACCTCTGTTGGTAAGCCCATCTGTTTGGAGGCTAACTTTTACATGTTATTGATGAAATGACAACTTTTATGTTGTTTTTTCATTGATAATTGATAATTCAACATCATTATTCATCAGTAATTTACTATGTTACCCTATGTTATTTAGTTCATGAACTGGATGTTCCTGGTGAAATATATGAAAGGAAAACATTTCCTTTTGAATTTTCTTCAGTTGAAATGCCTTATGAGACATACAATGGTGTCAATGTGCGACTTACGGAAACACCATCTTATATCTAAATTCAAATAACATACAAAAAAGCATAAAACCATGATTATGATTGCATATAAAA
Source organism: Lactuca sativa (assembly GCF_002870075.4). Lineage (NCBI taxonomy): Eukaryota > Viridiplantae > Streptophyta > Magnoliopsida > Asterales > Asteraceae > Lactuca > Lactuca sativa. The sequence continues at coordinate 160,828,235 of NC_056627.2, read as the reverse complement.
TGGGTTTTAGCAAGTGATGAAGCTCTATTTTTGTAGCAAGTTGAAAATTATAGTCTGTGTTCTAGAGTGAAATTAAGTAGTTGATATCTGTGAAAAATGTTTTCTCTTGATCACAATTTAAAAGTAAACTTAAAGCAAAAGTAACACTTTACATGGAAATATATTTAGTGTTATAAAATATCTCCATATCTTCATATCTCCATGTGAAATATATTTTGTAGTTGTTTCCTTTTATTAATTTTTTTAATCATTATTCATTTCTTGACAGATCAATGTGTCAATATATAAGTACGACATCCCTTGAGTAGTTCTCCAAGGCAGGTATGTAATTTTGTCTTATTTCGTCTTCTTTTTTGGCCAATGCATCTTTTGATCAATGTAATGTAACCATTGAACGATTATGATAAACATGCTCTAATGATTCTGTAGGAAACATGATAATAACCTCCGTTAATGATTTTAGAAAGACAAATAGAATTAGTTTTTATTCCCTTGGTTGATGCAAGTGTTGCTAGAGCTGAGGGTTTTCAGTTGGCCAAATGTCTCTCTGTTTTTTGATCTCATCGCCATTGGTAAACTTTCAATCAACTTACGTTTCATCACTTTTCACCTTTCATCGTCTATCTGTTATTGATCACTTCTCGGATTTACATTAAGTAAAATTGATACATATATATGTTTTGTTGATTAATACACGTTGTTTCTCTTAGTGTCGTTATGCAATGAATTTGTTATATATGTATGTATGTATGTATGTATGTATGTATGTATGATGTTGGGATGTATTGGTATCAATTAACCTAAAAGTCAAACCAATTTTATTAGGATTTGGAGAAACAATTGGAGCTGGAGTTTACATTCTTGTTGGAACAGTTGCTAAAGAGAAAACAGGGCCTGCAATCACAATATCATTCCTCATAGCCGAAATAGCAGCTGGACTTTCAGCATTATGTTATGCATAACTCGCATGTCGTTGCCCATCTGCAGGGAGTGCATATCACTATTCTTACTTATATGTTGGAGAAGGGTAATCTCGTAATTTCTCCTAAGAATTCTCGTATTCATATATTCATATTTTCTTTCTACAAATCAATATTCTATCCCCTTCAACTTCCAGTGTTGCTTGGTTGATTGGTTGGTCCCTGATTCTTGAATACACACTTGGTGGAGCAGCAGTAGCCTGTGGCATATCCACAAATATGGTGCACTTCATCTCCTTTTTCTTTCAACCTAATTTATAATTTCAATTTTCTTTTTCGAATTATAATTTCAATTTTAAACAAGCTGTGTTTTTTGGAGGTCCAGATAAGCTTTCTGCTTTCTTAACTCGACCCACCATTCTTGGAATTGTAGTTGATCCTTGTGCTGCTGTTTTAGTCTTCATTATAACTGGACTACTTTGCACTGGAATCAAAGAGGTATTTTAGTCCTTTCAGTTAATGACTTATTCTTAAATTTTATTATACTAATAAAATGAATACTTTTAGAGTTCATTGGCTCAAGGCATAATCACAACAATAAACGTTGTAGCCTTGCTTTTCATCATAGTAGTTGGTGGATACATAGGTTTCAAGACTCAATGGGTGGATACAAAGTTCCAGGCGGGTAATATGTTCATTTTTTTCACATGTGTTAAATTACCATTTTACCCTTGGCAACATGAAACATGTTTCTGATTTTCAGGTATTTCCCGTATGGAGCTAATGGAGTACTTGCTGGATCTGCAACCGTTTTTTTCTCATATGATGGTTTTGATGCAGTAACCAGCACAGCAGAAGAGGTAACACTAGTGATTGTGATTGTTCTTTCTAATGGGTATAATTGTAATTTTCATATTGTTTATATTACACGTGAAGAATCCTAGAGAGATGTATCTGCTGTTGTGATTGTTTTGGTGCCATGTTCCCAATTAGACCCTGATACCCCTATCGCCTTTGCTTTTGCTAGTTATGGAATGAATGGAGCAGTGTAAGCATACAACATTTCTTTCTGAAGGGCGTAATTGTAATTTCATGTTTATTTACATCTAAAATGATCATCATGATTTCATATATGTTATAACAATCGGATCTGTTACTGCTCTCTGTGCTGCTTTTGGTTGTATCATTATTTGATGTTTTTTAGTATAATAATTTGATGATTGAAGTATTTTTTTTTCCTTTTAGAATCATAATAAAAAAATGATATTACAAGTTCGCGACGAATTAGTGACAATAAATAAATAATAATAATGCATGAATTTAGTGAGGGATTAGCTACAGAAAAAAAAATCATGTCTAAAGTTTGTGACGGATCAACGACGGAAAAAGAACAAAATTAATTTAAGAATTTTTCGAGGGATTAGCTATGGGGAAAAATCATGTCTAAAGGTCGCGACAGATCAGCGATGGACAAAAAAAAATTTAGTATATGAACTTTGCAAGGGATTAGCTACGGAAAAAGAAACTGATCATGGAAATTTGCAACAAAACAGCGACGGAATGTCTTTAACAAATTTTGTCGCTAACGTCCTGGGTAAATGTATTGAGTAACATTTAGCGACGGATACTCTGTCGCTAAATTTGTCGCAAGGAAAAACTAATCCGTTGCTAAAACCCTCGCTAAGTCATTAGCCACATTTTAATTACCTATGGAGTGAATCTGTCGCTGATCCATCGCAAACAACATTTAGCGATGGAATAGCGACGGAGTCGTCCGTCTCTAAAACCCCTGTTTCTAGTAGTGGATATGGTCTTAACACATCCAAATTGAGTGGCCAGTTCTGTAATGACATCGTTTAAAAGAACGTTTTTCTATGAAAATATTGTATTAGGGAATAAAACTAAAGAAAATAACAAACCACAAGACCATTTTTTGCAGATTACTCTTTTTTTTTTGTTATGATTTCTAATAAATTAAGTTATAATTAATCAAAGTGATAAAATTTTAAAGTTGGAAATTCATAAGCAAAGGTGAAACTAGAAAATATCATGTAAACTCAAGTTTAATAATAAAATTGTTTAGAAATGAAAGAAAAAAAAAAAAGGAGTGGTTAGGAATGGTGTCACATGTCCAGGCTGTCTTTTGACATTCCAATATATGGCTGTACTTTAAGGTTATTTAAAAACACCCCTTTCAAAGAGTTTCAAAATCTTATAATCCATTTGATCTCACAAATAATGGAGGCCTTTCTCGAGTTCCAACATCTTAAACAATTCAGCTTAGAAGAGATAAAGTCAATCACCGGCGACTTCGATAACAAAAATGTTATTGGAGAAGGCGGATTCGGGAAGGTGTACCAAGGAGTAATCTCTGACTCTAATGGGAAAATCATGGCTGCTTTTAAGCGTCTGAGTAGCAACTGCGGACAGGGAAACCCTGAATTCTTGAAAGAGATATTCATGCTTTCCCGTTACACACATGAAAATCTCATCTCTCTATTGGGATTCTGTGACGAAAAGGGTGAGAAGATCCTTGTGTATGAGCATGCATCTCACGGAAGCCTTGATAGCCATTTGAGTAGCACTACTCTAAAGTGGACGCAACGTCTCAAGATATGCCTTGGTGCTGCAAGGGGGTTGTGCTACCTTCATGATCCCATGGATACACAAGAAAGGGTTATCCACAGGGATATAAAAAGTTCCAACATCCTAATAGATGAAAGTTGGAATGCTAAAGTTTCTGACATGGGACTATCAAAGATAGGACCCGCTAATCAGCAGAACACCTTTCTTGCCACCAACGTTGTAGGTACCTTTTGGTATGTAGATCCCATGTATATGGAGACGAGCATCCTAACGAAGGAGTCGGACGTGTACTCTTTTGGCCTGGTATTGTTTGAAGTATTGTGTGGGAGACAATGCTTTGAAAATAACAATGGTAATTTTCGGAGTTTAGTGCGAAAATGGAAAAAAAACTACAAAGAGAAGAAATTAGATGAGATTATATTTCCAGAGCCGAAGCAACACCTGAACCCGAGGTCACTGGAAATATTTTCAGACATTGCATACCGATGTTTGAATAAAAATAGTGCTGAACGACCAAATATGTCTGAAGTTATGGAAAAACTTGAGATCGCGTTTGAGATGCAAGGGCTTTTTGAGGAGAACCTTGAAGATACAGAACCAGAAATGGACTATGTAGAGATGGGTAAGAGTGCTATGCCTCCTTTGGTCTATAAGTCTGAAGAGGAACTAAAGATGCTTCTCTCCAAAGGAATCTTTGTCAACGAGGGCAAGACGGTAATTAACTATGTCTCGGAACCACTGCTTTAGATTTATATAAAATATACAATATGAACTGTAATTTGTGATTATAAAATGTTAATTATATTATAGTTGAATTTGAGGAATTTCACATGATTAAAACTAAATAATGTTTGTACATTATTCTAATAGCAATATAATGTATTGAACCAGTAACTACAAACCACTCAAATCCACCTATCATAGATCTTTATTTACTAACCAATGTATGTAATTTCCCTCACTTTTAAATGCTGGCGAAATATATGTCCTAATTGCTATAAATCTGTAACTTGAAAAAAAAAAAAATGAAATATTGGCTCAAGAAATCTCTACTCTCTTAAATTTACTCGGATACTAATTTGATCTCCTTTAATGGACAGTGGTTTTTGTTAAATAAGAATGGAGAACACTGTGAAATGATATCGGCAGCAGAATGTTTAATTCCAATGGATGCTGTAATTTCTGAGGGTGCTAATTACGATCGAAATAAATCAAGGTTAGTTGTGCTCCTTTTTCTTTTTTTTTTTAAGTTGTTTAGAGTATTTCATGATTATATACTAATGTATTCTTTGTCGCATCTTCTTGCATGCAGATTTAATGTGGAGTACAATAGACCGTATTGTAAGAAATTCAAAACACATGTCAAAACACAATTTTTGTCTCCACATATCACATACACAGTAAACCTTGTGTTTGACTTTTACCAACAAAAGAACGAGTATGTACGCCTAAACCTCTCCTTCAAATTGCCTGGGGAGACAAATTATTCGACTTTGTACATAGAAGATACTAGAGATGATGGATGGTTGATGGTTGAATTATATCAGCTTACTAGTGAAACCAAAAATTTTGATTTTGAAATTATGTTTGACAGCTATCACCAGTTAGTAGTAGAAGGCATTGAGCTTCAACCAGTGGAGAGAGTAAGCTGACAAATAATCATTTATATCATTTTATTACTGTTGTTAATATTAGTCTTTCAAACCTACTTTGAAAATAAATCACAGGAAAGAACATTTAAATATAAGTGAACCCTATCTATAGAAGTTATTTAATTTGGAGAAGAGTTTTCTTCCATAATCGTTCAAAATCTAAAGTGTATGTTTTATAGGTGGAGCATGAAGTGTTAGAGGATGAGGAGGTGCATATACAAACCATATCCAATCCAGACTCATATTGGGAACAATTATTGCCAACTGATTATGAAGAGATAATCAAGTTGTCAAAAAACAAAGACGTGCAATGGACAACAAAAAAGGAACTGTACTCTACTCTTTGCAAAGGCTTCCTAATTAACAATGGTAAAGAGGTATAACTGATACAGAAGGGTTATTCCTATCATTTTTGAGAACTTCATAATTAATCACTCAATGCTCATATATATGTAGTTGTTGTACGCATATGAATTATCCTGAAATATCCTAAACAGGTACTTACGTACCCATATGCTTATTGATTAACAGTGGTTTTCTCTTGCAAAAGAGGGGAAGAAATGTCATATGATTTCATCAAGGGTGGTTTTGGATGAGCGGCAGTTGAATTGGTGGCCTTTCCCCCAATCAAGGTTATTTTCTCCATCTCCTAGCTAGCTGTTTTCTTGTAGCAATGTCTTCAACGGAGTTATTAGGTGACTGGATCATATACTACACAATTGTCAAAATCAGCTTACGTACCCTTTGTGTTTCTCTATATTTTATGAAAATTTCAGCACTCATTATGAAAAAATCAAGACGTAATGGAACCGACATACGTGCATGGTTAATGTTTTATTCTGCGTCTAGCATTTAATTTTGTTAAACTCCTTTTCCAGATTTGGAGAAGTGGCTGTTAATCCAGATGAACGCATGAGGTCATTTATGATTGTCGGCAACTCCAGAATTCTGTCAACTCACACAACATATGCAATTTACCTTGTTTACAAATTACAAGGAGACCTTTATGCATTTGAGCCTCCTGTGAAAGTCACTGTTATTGATAATGCTGTTTCGATTGAAGGTTTTTCATATGAGAAGGATTATTCATGGTATCTCTATTTACTTAGCCCCCAAACACCAATCATTAGACGAAAGACGTATCAAAACACACACAACCCGTCAATCAGACCCAAAATGGCAGGCCGTCCACAAAAAAGGAACGATGGTTGGATGGAAGTACAAGTATGGGAATTTAGAACAAGTAATGACACTCGATGGATTCGGACATGTAATGAATTGACTTTTCTCACTCCCAGTCGGCGTACAGGGCTTCTTATGCAAGGCATTGAGTTTAGACCCATATAAGTTTTTTTGTTTATTACTGAGCCTGAGTTAATTGTAATAAATTCAAATATTTATGATTGAGCATAAAACTCAACAACTATACCTATGCAATTAGAAATAAGATACCTATAATATATCTAATACTCAAACGTTGAAATTGGTCAAAAATTGTAAAGTGTTTTATTGGCTAAAGATTTTCTCTTGATGGCTTTTTCAATAATTGACCTAAAATACATGGGTTTTTATAGACTTTTGCCCTCAGTATAATTTATTTTAATATCATTAAGTATAGCAACTTGCCTGCATATTCTCATTAATAAAAGCTATACATTCAGATAAAATTGTTCTAAATCTCAAAAGATTAAATAATTAATAACAAATGTCAACTCTTGAGTTGGCAGATTTCCTAACAGTACGTTTGTGGATGGGTGTATCAATTATTGATCCAAAGAAAATAGCAGAAAAATTAAGAATGAGAAACCATACTTGGGATTTCAAGTGCAATTCTTAAACAAATGAGATCATGAGCTGCATCATTAAAAGTTCAATACGTTTCTTTGACTTTGGTCATTAGATATTTAGCAACCGAATGTAAACATTTATTGAAATTAAATTCCTTAAAAAATATGAACTTAATAGTTGGAAAATCGAATGTCGATCTCTTTAACAGGAAGCACAATAAATATACATCAAGTGGGCAGAATAAAATAAGAGGCCCGTATATACTAGAAGTTGTACAACAATGGGCTAGCCTAAAAACAAACCTAGAGAGCATAATATAACACCACATGTAAAACTGGATTATAACAAGACGACACATGGCATAATTTAGATGCAAATACAGTATACATTAACATGCCCCACCAGTTTGAGTGGAGGAGGTCGCATGTCTGCTCCCACTCAATCAAGTATGAAACTCAAAGAATAGTGAAAATTGTAGACCTTTGGTGAAGATGTCGTTGTAATGGTTTTGTAGGGGAACATGGAGAAAAAGAACATGGCCAATGGTGACTATGTCTAGGACAAAATCAATGTCAAACTCGATGTCTTTGGTTCTCTGATGTTGGACGGGGTTCGCCAACATATAAATGGAACTGATGTTATCGTAGTAGACAATATTGGCGGTATGTAGAGTTATCTGAAGTTCTCTAAGAAGATTATGTAGCCAAGTTGTCTAAACTACAACTTTACCAAAACCCTATTCGCCTTCAGTGTTGGACGGAGATACTTTGTGTTGTCTCTTGGAAGACCAAGAAACGAGATTGACCCCAGGAAAATACAATAGCCTAATGTGGATCTTTGAATCGTCTGACATCCATCCTAATTTGAATCATAATATGCTTTAAAAGTAGATGTTAGAGATACATATAACTGGAGGTCATGATTAAGAGTACCACAAATGTAACAAAGTATGCGTGTGAGAGTCTGAATATGAAGCTCTTGTGGATCATGCATATATATAGGAACATAGGTTGAAATGCAAGAGAAATATATGGTTGAATGAACGTCAAGTGCCCTGCAAAGTTGCGGTATATGGATAGATTAGAAACTCGATCACCCACTACCAAGTTTTGACATCTTATCAACAGGAGTATGACACTTGTCGTAATATGATATATAAGTAAACTAAAGAAGCTCAATGTAGTACTTATTTTGAAAAAGAAAAATGTCCGTAGAAGAATTGGAGACAAAGATCCTAAGAAAATAGTTCAACGAGCCAAGATTGGTCATATCAAACTCACGACGGAGAGAGTATATGAGTTGACAAAGTAATCCTAGGGATTACGCAGTAAGGATAATGTCATCAACATAACTTTACAAATAATTTGTCTCTTGTCCTTGTTTTAAAACAAATAAAGACGGGTCAATTTGCGATGCTGAACCTCAAGCATTTATTGTGTGACTGGAAAAGCACTAACATCAGACCCGGGGAGCCTGCTTAAGTTTGTAGTCAGACTTATAGAGTTGAAAAATGTGATATACTGCATCGGAGTCTATAAAGCCAAGCTTCGATCCATATACATTGTCTCAGTTAGGTGACCAGGCATGTATTCTTGACCTCGAGTTATTTAATAGGTCAATGATATAAAACGATGATGCTGAGGATGGTTGTCGTTTTGACTACCAGGTAGAAAGTCTCGTAACAGTCAATACTGGTTGCTAACTTTTTCCATTTGCAACCATACGAGATTTAAACAAACTAAGAGTACTATCGGCATGCAATTTTGTTTAAACAACCACATGGAATGGAAAATGTTGACCTCTTCATGGCAGGGTACGAAAAATAAATAATAATTTCACTTCCTGGTTGAACTAATCTATAGCACAGGGAAAGGGTCGAATCGATAGGGACAAAACCTAAAAGTCAATATATCTTTACATAAGGCACATACTAGTCAAAGGTAGAAAAAAATAAAAGGGGGTTTTTGTTTCATAATTTGTAAGTAAAATAACAGTGAAATAAAACTATTAAAATTCAGTTGTAAAAAGCGAATTTAGTTCTACTATGATTTTCCTAATCATGAAATCAACAGAAACATGGTTATTTTAGATGTGTTTTATCTAACTTAGTACTGAAAACTACTAACAAGCTCTAGTAAGTTCTTTTTTACATAGTTAATTAACCAAAACAAGCTCTACAGTTAATCATAACTTTTTACTAACCTAATTAAACAAGCTTTTAAGCAAGTCATAAAATAAGCATTATAATATATGTAAAATTCCTAACAATATTCAATACTTCTCACAAATTCGGAAGTTTAAAAATATGAAATTTCAGTTTAGAACAGAGTCGAATCCAAACATGGAACTGATATGTTGTTACTAGTTACTTGTTACCAGTTTATCAAAACAATTACGGATGTCAACAACCGATTAACTAGATTGATTAAATCCTAAATTAGGTGGTCAAGCTAAAGATAACTAAAATCAAAGATTCATTAAGCACAAAACTGAAATATCTAGATAGAATCACATAATAAAAAAACCAAGCCTAATGATTGATTACATAAAACATACTGATCTTGCAAATCTAAAATCTAGGGTTTAGCCAGACATGGCTAAAAACGAGTCTAGAACAATAAAAAGAGACATTAAATAGCTAAATATTACTAAACTAAATTAAAGAGAGGATCCAAAACCGTTACATCTTCAGATTTTTATGAAAAAGTGCAGAAATAACCTTCAAAAGTCGTCTATAGTCATTTGGGAACGTCAATGGTTTAAACTGATAAGTTAAGAGGTGTTTATATTCGATCCAACAACAACAAATGAAATTTGGTAAAAAAAACATGATTGTCTTTATGGGAAAAACATGATGATGTTTTTTCCTAAAAGTTTCGAAAATCCCCGTTATTCGCGTTTAATGAAGTGCAATGCTATTTTGGACACTTTTCTCAAAAACATGATCGTGATTTATGGAAAAACACAATTGTGTAAATCCTTCGAAGTCCTGAAACTTGATTTTTTGCTTGGAAAAGTTTCGAAGGTGAATCACGGTCAAAAACACGATCGCGGGGTGAATAACATGGTCGTGTAAATCATAAAACGAGCGCTTCAGACACAAACTCTTTAGTTTCGGCAAATGTAACCTAGCTTCTAAATACTTCACGTATTTTAGCACCATTAAGCTTCAAATATACATCCAAGCTACTTCCAAATCACTACTCCACTTGAAGCATCTGAAAAATACATAAAAACATGAGTTGTACAGGAATTCTTATGAAATACATGAGTTGAACATAATTTAAACTAATGCACATACAAATTCATAAAATATGATGCAAAATTCTAATAAAAAACTACCATAAAAGTGTTGGATTAGGTATCTAAGCTCATAACTATTTTGGTATGTACTTGACCCGATTGTGAGCATCGTCCTTTTGGGTTGTCTTCACCATAGCAACTGATAGGATAAACTATGGAGAAAAAGGATTAATTATGATTTATTAATATATTATATGAATAATATATTAAAGGAGAAATCATATTGTTTAATTAATATTAGTCAAGAAATAATAAGAATTAATTTTGTAGCTAAAAGACATTAATTAAATAAAGGGGACTAATTGTGTAATTATAAGATAGTTGCATAAATAGGCTAATGGACTCTATAGAAGTTGGAGTAGACAAAATCTATGGGGAAACCCATTAGAATTCGTCTAATGCCTCTAAGGAGGGAGTCCATGGGCTACTTAGGGCCTAAGTAGTAAAATTAGGGTTTCCTGGTTGAAAATCCTAATAGCCTACCTATATAAGGAACCCCTAAGCCCTAAAAAATGTGACCAACTCTTTGAGAGAACTCTATAACGTTTTTGTGGCTCTTCCTCCTTCTTCTAAGTTCATCTTGTTGCTCATGGTGTTTGTGACTCCATTAGAGGTGCAACATATGAGGCACTAAGCTTTCAAAGGTCAAGACCAAAAGGAATTAAGGTTGTTATTGCTACATAACAATCAAGGTAAGATCTAAACCCTAATTCATATGTTAAATTCAATTATTGTATGCTAGATCTAGGGTTTATGAGCTTTGGATGATTATTGTATGTATATTATACAAACTAGATCCAAAGCTTTAGGGTTTACATGTACACCAAAGGATTGATGTAGTGCTCAAAACCCATCAAAAAGATCCATAAACTGACATATATCAAATCTTGCCAAGCTTAAACTTTATGTGCCCTCATGTAATAAAAATAATAAACATTATAAAAAAAATGGAAAGATGTAGATGACATAAAAGGGAACTTAGAATAAAAACTAAAATAAAATAAAGGAAATTAGAAGACTTCCCTCTTTTTTCATTCTTATAAATATACTCTTTTTTTACTATTGTTTTCTTTTCTTCTCTTTGTTTTTCACACGATCAAACTCTACACATTGGAAGCTCCAATGTAATCACTACCTAGATGACCATTTCAATACATTCCATCTTTCATAGAATCCCAAGTCAGGAAGAAGCTCAACGGGGTGAACTAATAAACCAACTATAACATTTATTTAAAGTTTATATCTTAATTAATCTTGTTCACAAAAATAACATATTTTACAATTTAATTTTCTTTCCACTTCTAGCTTAAAAACAAATCTCAACCCATCCTTAAGAGGACCGCATTATGGCCAAATCAACTTTCGTCGAAGCAGTCAGCCCCCTATAGGGGCCAAAGCTCTATGCTTTCACTTTTTTTGATAGCATCATGTATCATATCACACAGTTCTTTAGTTGCACCAAATTTGTCGTTGAGATAACTCTTGATTTGATTGAAATTTCATTTTTTTTTGTATATTTTTCCTTTGGCTTTAAGTTCTTCAATCGTCTTTTTGTATTTCTTGTAATTTATTCAATTAAGTACTTGAAATTTGTTATGTGCTCTAATATGACAGTTTTACTCATTTCTTTATTTTCATTTGGTTGTGTGAATACGACACAAGACTCTCTTTTACTCCAAAAGGTAATACGTATCAACAAATAGGGCCAGTTTTGTGGCATCCAGTCTTATCGAGCAAGGTTCTTTCTTACAATTATTAGGAAATTAGTTCCAAAACCGTTTTATTTTTTGCTTATGCATTGTTTAAATATACAATTCTTTTAATTTTTCTACAAGTGGTGTCTCAGATCACAGTGTGTTTTATCCCCTAGTTGTGAAAATTGTTACTACACTTACCTCTATCAATATGTAATGACCCGATTATGATGACTAATGCGAAAATGTAATGATTATGTGAATCAAACAATATCAAGAACACGAGAATGTAAATAAAACGGTTTTAGCTCTCAATATTCTAGAAGGTATTATGATCGAGGTTGTTGTCTCGGTCAAAAATAAACCAACTAACCTAAGTAGATATGGTAAGTCGGGTCGAATCGACAAGGAGTTCGTGGTTAAACTTTGTGTCAAAGCAGTCAATAAAAAGAAAAGTATTATTATCAATTGTCACAAAAAAGATTAAAACAAAATTCAAACAAAAGCTTGGAATTTATTAATCAAAAATAAAAATCTCAATAAGAAAACTAGAGTACTCCCGGTTCAGTTATAGATAGTTTAGATTCACACACTTTCCTCCCTATAATCCTAATTCAAATACTTAGATGTAGTTAGGGTTTATTAACTTGGAACACATAGTTTGGGCACATAATATGTTCATTTAACTAATTGTCTTACTCCTTTATGTCTAAATGAAATGGGAACAATTAGTGAACTACCAATAAAATGTCTTACAATTGCCTATTACCATATTGAGATTCAATATCATAAATTGGAATAATATATGTTGATACAATCACTTGTCTTTATTCCTAAACTAATTGAATTTGGAACAAATGATAAATTGGCAATAAACTATCTTAATTATGACATCAAACAACTTCATACAACCCAATTTCAATCGTTATTACCAAAAGATCATCATGTGAAGCGTAAAATAACAATTGGAATTAATTAGAATCAAGTAATAATCAAGTGTGTTCATCCAAAAGTCATAAACATCCCCGGAAGTAACCCTAACGGTTTAGCCTTCCATTAAATTCATAAAAATAATAACTTTGAATAAATGATTGAAATGCACAATAGAATTGATAAACAAACTTAAAATCATCCAACAATTGTAACCTAATGATTATCAAAATATGGAACAAATGAACCTTGTGAAGAAGTAATCGTTTCAGAAAGTTACTAAAATTGATGAGAATCACTGATTGAATGATCTTCAAATGTTGCTTGATGATGAATTGAATCGAATCTTGCCTTGAATTCGGATTGAAATGGAATGGATTTGTGTTTCCAAATGTTTCCCAGGGTTTTAGAAACCTTAAAAACGTAGGGAAAACTCTAAAAATCGTAGGTGGGAACCCTAAAAAAGAATGCACCAGTCCCAATTTATAGTGTGAGACAAAAAATAATGAAACTGAAGGATGTGGGACGTTGGACGTCCTAAGAGACGTCTTAGACGTCGTGTATAACACCCATGCGTTCTTTGTACGTCCTTGCATGCCTTCTGTCGTCCTTGAAATACACTAAAAAATGGCCAAAAACGTCAAACGTCTTAGGAGACGTCTTAGACGCCTTCTAGGACGCCCTTCCTTGATTTCCAAACTTTCCGAAACACACCGTTCCAACACGGGACGCCCCTAAAACGCCAAGACATCCTAGGGGACGTCTTAGACGCCATGTAAGACGCCGACGGGGCTCTCCCTTTTTTCTGCTCTGAATTAACGACCAAATGCTGACTATTTGACCTGGACGTCCTAGGGGACGTCTTAGACGCCTGGAGGCGTCCTTCATCTTCCGTGCAAGTTTTGGTGGTCAAAACGACATAATTAGCAGAAACACAAAACACGAAAGTTGTAGCAAACCTTGTCTAGTTTCCAGAACTTCTTTATTCATGTCAATCGGAGCTCCAAAACTTGAGATATGATCAAAGCAATGAAGAGTGGTCAACTTTCCCGACAACATTTCTTCATTCCTTGAGCAATTCGTTTTACTTGCAGGTTCCGCCCACTTTTAGTAGGATATATTGACCTGGATATGAAGTTCAACAAATCATCAAAGTAGTGCCATTCTTGGACAATTACACATCAATTCAACATAATTATGACAATTTAACACATTCATAAAATAGGCTATCAAACCTCCCCAACTTTATTCCAAACTCGCCCCGAGATTGGCCTGAAATAATCAGCGTAGACCTACTCTCTTATCCTAAGAAAAACTCAATAGAAACATGAATTCCGTACTTTTTATCACAACATTTCTAATAACACAGTATATTGATTTTGGGATTATTATTTTCCTTTCCAGACTTTTAAACTCAAAACACATGTTATGCTTATTTTACTTTGTTGTTTGAAACCCTCCACTTTTTGAACCCTTTCCATTAATCAACCTCCTGAGTAATCAGTTGAACTCATTGCCAAAGTCCCCTTTTCAAGGTTCACTAACATAGTTAGCGCGGTCAGTAACACTTAATGGACCAACCCATACACTCCCGCTATCGAGGGGTCACATATTGTTTCACACAAATGTCTTCAACTTGAACTTTTTCTTCATATTTGTACTGATTGAGCGTTCTTCAAGTTCTTTAATGACTTCATCGGATTTGATCATCTTTGTATTTGACTTGAGCTTGATTATATATACTTTGATGTTCTTCAATATCGTTTTGATGCTTTTTGGTTGTGTGAAAACAATAATAGCCCCCTCCCAACCCCAAAGGCGCAGGAGTAAGTAAGACCAAGTACTCAGAGCGTGATGACACATATTGTTCGGTTGGGTTGTCAATTGAAAGATCGTAGGCTCGAGCCAAAAACCTTTATTTTTCAAACACTTAGGTATTTAACATAACAAATTATTATTATTTTTTTTAACTAAATATAGATATTACCACACCAGCTGAGCAATCCACAAAATCAATATTAAATAAATATTATGACTCAATGTACTAAACTCCTATCATTTTCCATTTTGATGAGTTACATTCAAGATATAGAGATGCTACTAACTCATCACATATTTCATGGAACCAACCCTAGAGAGAATAATAATAAGAATAGGTTCAAGATGGCAGTACATTCATCCCAAATAAAAGACATAAAAATCAAAAGAAAAATAAAATAAAAAGGAAAAGTCTTTCACAAACAACCATAAAAATAAAAATCAAAAGAGGATCTCACCAAAGTTCACCGCGGGGGCGGCTATGGAGGATAACGTGGGTATGGTGGAGGATACCCAAAGATCAATCCAGCTAAATCCTCAAAGCGAGTAGAGTCCTCTGTAGCTGGTGGTGGCTGATAATGCTCATACTCGGATGGCGGTGGATAGTTGCTCGGATCCCCGGATCGGTAGAAGACCGGAGCTGGAGCTCGGTATCGATACTGTGGCTGATCAATGTCCATCGGTTCATACTGGACACGACTCTGTCTGTAGGCGGCATCTGCATAATACTCCTGCTGGTATAGCTGACGAGTGGGAACACTATAAGTGTTGCTAGCTGTAATGCCAACCTGTCGCATCTGCTCAGTAAGATCAGCTAGTGTCGTGTCGACACCCTCCATCCATATATCTGTTCTCCCCATCCAAGACTGCACCTCCTGATTATGCGTATTTTGCCTCCCTACAAAGTCCTCCCAAGCTGCCTGCATGTTCCATCCCTGACCTGCTGCTTGTCCCTATTGTTGCTGATGATCCTCCTGAAAATCACCAACGAATGGCTCCTCATCCCCCACTCTGAGTGGTGCCGTGTATGTCAGGTTTGTGGCAGAATCCCTCATAATATGTCTCTCATTTTCAACATGAAATGAGATATGTCTGAAAGAAGTAGCAGTAGGGCGAAGGATACGCGGATATGATGTAACTTGTGGGACCCTGATCCTATTCCCCAGCTCCCTAGTCACATATGTCGATATCAGGGCGACATGGGGGTTGGTGACTCTGTGTTGGATATCAAAACAGGACCATATATTGCACATAGCATTATATGCATAAGAAATAAATATGGATCCTGTCATGAATCCATATAATACATATAAATCTTGTGTCCTCACTGCCCTGGGATCACTATTCCTCGGGTTCACATTTCCCGTGATAATGTTATGCAATGCCTTTGCTAAGGGTACCAATTCGCGAAATCTGTCGGATACCCTCGTCCCCTCACGGAATGTTGTATGGTATACTTCTGTCATGCTAACCCTAGGGTTACCCCCCTCGTGTCAATACATCTATACTCAGTCGGCATGATTCTCAAGATCATGCAGATGATATCCAGTGTCTACATGAAACATGTCCCGAATACCCTGCACAGTCATCAATATATCGTGAGTACGAACCGTCCCAATCAGCTGCAACTCCTCCGGCCTACCAGGCACCTCGACACGTCGAAGTGTCCTCATCCATTCCCGCACTATATCAACATAAATCTGTGTGGGATTGAAGTCCAGCACTCCACCCCATCCGTAACGATCAAACGTCTCCACAATATTGTACCTAGTGAAGCTCGGTCGCTCCACCATGTACTCTACAATAAAACCCGTAATCGGATGAATCGCCTTGTAAACTGCTGGGCGAATGTTGTCTGGATGCTCATGTAATTCTGGTACTGTGGGTCAAAGGCCACAGGTACATTCGGCTCCGACTGTCTAGCTGGTTGTCTGACTGCACTACTTGATGATGCTACCCTTGATCTCTTTGCTGACATCTGCAAAATCAACCACACAGAAAACCACAAAACAAAACTTGCCATTAAACATATCAAATGTCACAAAAATAAAACAATAATCTAGTTGGCAAGTTGTTCCAAACAAAGTTAAAATAAATTCAGTTTAAATAATTAACTGTTTTAAGTCCTGTTATGTTTTCAGTAACTAAATATTTTTCAAAAATTTATCCATCAGTAAAACACAGATAAACCCAAGTTTAATTGCAACCCACAAGTTCTAACTGAAACCAAAACATAACTTATAACCAGTAAATATTCAAACTAATAATGCAGTGTCAAAATTCAATGTCATTCTAAAAATGTCCTAAAAACTTGAATTTTAATCTAAGCACAAATGTAAACATAACAATGATTTTTTTTTTTTTGAAATTAATAAAAATTCAATTTGCAGAAAAATTCACAATGACACATGAAACTTGTTTGGGAGGTACTTCTAACAACTACAAACACTAATTCACAAGAATTCATACCAATATATATCATATTCTTCATCTTTTTCAAAATTTCAAACATATATGAACATACATGCAAAAATTTCGAAATTCAACTAAAAGATGGGTTTTGAAGCACATACCTTGTTGAAATTGTGTTTCTAGTGAAGAAGAACCAAGAACTTGAAGCAAAAACCCAAAATAAGTCAAAAATTCAAAACCCTAGTTTTTGTGGGTTTTGAAATCCGCCCCAAATAAGTGATTAGAGTGTCTGAATCTTGCAATGTGATGTTTCTTACTTGATTTCTTGAAGATTGCAACAAAAATCACGAATTTTGGTTGAGTTTTGGCCAAGAATGGAAGAAAATGGACAAAAACTAGCGAGTATTCGGCTATGGCAGTTTAGAGAAGGAGACTAACTTTATGCAGAAAATGGCATAAAACGGGTGCTAAAATGCATCGGCGTCCTAGCCGACGTCTTAGACGCGTCCTAGGACATCTCTCTCAAACAGGGGCGTTTTTGTAATTTTGCAAAGGGTTTTCATCGAGGGGAAAAAAATAACATCCGACGGCGTCTAAGACGTCTCCTAGGACGCCTGAGATATATATATATATATATATATATATATATATATATATATATATATATATATATATTTAATATATATATATATATATATATACATATATATATATATATATATATATATATATATATATATATATATATAATTTTTTTTAATAAAAAAATTAAAAAAATGAAATACCCCCTGCCAACTTTAAACCTTGGATCGTCCTCGATACAAAAAAATTAAAACACACAAAACGAAAA
Source organism: Lactuca sativa (assembly GCF_002870075.4). Lineage (NCBI taxonomy): Eukaryota > Viridiplantae > Streptophyta > Magnoliopsida > Asterales > Asteraceae > Lactuca > Lactuca sativa. Next base: position 160,810,282 of record NC_056627.2, on the reverse strand, counting down.
ATAAAAGTAAACACACCAAACCGCGGGTTGCCTCCCGAAAAGCGCTAAGTTTTACATCTTCAGCCGGACGGTTTACCTCGACTAAGTTGCATCTGAATATTGAGGTACCTTGAGCGTTGTTTTCTCAACGAGTGTCGTTTCACCATCTACCATTCGAATGTATGGTTTGAGTCTTTGTCCGTTTACCTTGAATGATTCACCGCCTTTCGTGTCCTTGATTTCAATGGCACCGTGATCCGCAACATTTGTCACCACAAATGGTCCACTCCATTTACTCCGAAGCTTTCGGGGGAAGATTTTGAGATGAGAGTTAAATAGCCACACCAATTGTCCTTCAAATAATTGTTTCTGGACAATGTGTCGATCGTTAAATGCTTTCGTCTTTTCTTTATAGATTTTTGAGCTTTCGTAAGCTTCCTTTCGAATTTCTTCCAATTCAACAAGTTGGAGTTTTCTTTCCGTACCTGCATCACTCAATTCAAAATTAGCATTTTTTATGGCTAACATGGCACGGTGTTCCAACTCCACTGGGAGATGGCATGGCTTCCCATAAACAAGCCGATACGGGGACATTCCAATGGGCGTCTTATAGGCTGTTCGATATGCCCGTAATGCATCATCTAATCTTATGGACCAATCTTTTCAGTCGGGACGAACAATCTTTTCCAAGATGCGTTTTTTTTCCCTGTTTGATACCTCTACTTGTCCACTTGTTTGTGGGTGATATGGAGTAGCAATCTTATGAGTGACACCATAGTGTTTAAGTAACTTTGCAAAATGCCAATTTTTAAAATGGGAGCCCCTGTCACTAATAATAGTTCGAGGGATTCCGTGTCTAGAAAATATGTTCTTTTTAACAAATTTACAAACAACACTATGGTCATTCGTGCGTGTAGCCTCGGCTTCGACCCATTTTGATACATAATCAACGGCTAAAAGAATGTATAGATTGCCAAAAGAAGTGGGGAACGGGCCCATAAAGTCAATGCCCCATACATCAAAAATTTCAACTACTAAAATTGGGGTCATTGGCATCATGTCCCGTCGTGAGATCCCCCCAACTTTTTGGCAACGAATACAAGCTTTAACGAATGAATGTGCATCTTTAAAAATAGAGGGCCAGAAAAAACCGCTTTGTAGAACTTGGTGCCCTGTCTTTTTGGCACTAAAATGTCCTCCACATGCATATGAATGGAAGTGTCGAAGAATGTCTTCTTGCTCCGTATGTGGTACACATCTCCTAATCACTTGATCCGCTCCAATTTTGAAAAGATCCGGGTCCTCCCATATGTAGTATTTTGTTTGAGAGTGGAAGAATCTCCTTTGTTGAGCATTCCAATACGATGGAGTTTCCGCTGTCACAAAGTAATTCACTAAATTAGCAAACCATGGTATAGTTTTGACAGCAAGAATATGTTCATCCGGAAAGTTTTCTTGAATAACTTCCGTTGAGTTATCATTATTAGTTATTCTAGATAAATGATCCACCACAACATTTTCGGAACCCTTTTTGTCCTGAATTTCAAGATCAAACTCTTGAAGAAGAAGGATCCATCTTATGAGACGTGGTTTGGCATCCTTCTTTTCCAAGAGGTGGCGAATGGTACTATGGTCGGTAAAAATTACAACTTTAGATCCCCATATGTAAGATCTAAATTTGTCAAGTGCAAACACGACCGCAAGCAACTCTTTTTTGGTAGTAGTGTAATTCAATTGTGCATCCGAAAAAGTTTTTCTCGCATAACAAATTGCAACGGGTTTTTTATTCACCCGTTGTACCAAAACTGCCCCTACCGCGTAATCACTCGCATCACACGTAATTTCGAAAGGTAAAGTCAAATCGGGTGATTGCAAGATAGGGGCTTCAACAAGTTTTTTCTTTAATGTGGTAAAAGATTCAAGACATGATTTATCAAAGGAAAATGGTGCGTCTTTTAAAAGTAAATTACAAAGAGGTTTTGAGATTGCACTAAAATCCTTGATAAATCTTCGATAAAAGTCGGCATGTCCACGAAAAGAACGGATGCCTTTTACCGAAGTTGGTGGGGGAAGAGTAGAAATAATTTGTACTTTGGCCCGGTCGACTTCTAAACCACGCTTGGAGACAACATGGCCAAGTACAATCCCCTCTTTTACCATAAAATGACTCTTCTCCCAACTTAAAACCAAATTAGACTCAATACAACGTTTCTAAACTGTTTCTAATTGGTCTAAACGTGTCTCAAAAGATGATACAAAAATAGAAAAATCATCCATGAAAATTTCTAATGCATCCCCCACCATGTCTGAAAAAATAGCCATCATACATCTTTGAAATGTGGCAGGGGCATTACATAAACCGAATGGCATCCTTCGGAAAGCAAAAGTGCCATAGGGACACGTGAATGTGGTTTTGGATTGATCCTCGGGGTGGATGGCAATTTGATTATACCCCGAGTATCGTCCAAAAAACAATAAAACTTTTTACCGGACAATTTATCAATTATTTGATCAATAAAAGGGAGAGGAAAGTGGTCCTTTGATGTTGCAGCATTGAGTTTGCGATAGTCGATGCAAACTCTCCATCCGGTGACCGGTCTTGTTGAGATCTTCTCTCCATCTTCTGTATCTACCACTGTAATGCCCGACTTCTTTGGCACTGTCTGTGTCGGGCTCAACCAATCACTATCAGATATTGGGTAGATAATACCCGCATCAAGCCATTTCAGCACCTCCTTTTTAACAACTTCTCACAGATTTGGGTTGAGCCTTCGTTGTGCATCTCGGGATGGCTTTGCTCTAGCTTCAGTGATGATTCGATGCGTACATGTGGCTGGACTAATCCCCTTCAAGTCTGCTATGGTCCATCCAATTGCTCCCTTGTACTTGGAAAGCACCTTCACTAATGCTTCCTCCTGTAGACCTGTCAAATCAGAAGATATGATAATTGGTAAGTTCTCGTTAGATCCTAAAAAAGAGTATTTAAGATGTGAAGGAAGAGTTTTAAGTTCCAGAGTGGGTGGCTCCTCCAAAGATGGCTTAAGTGGGTCCGAAAAACTTGTTGGCAATTTTTCAACTTGATAACTCCATGGTGGCCTCTCTTGCTCAATAGCATTTTCAAATGCCTCCTTAACCATCTTGATGTCATCCAACTCTAAAACTCCGTCCCTGTTATTAGAAAGAAAAAACTCCAACGGATCTGGGTGTAAGATTTTAGGAGTGAATTGATGCACTAAGTCATCAACCACATCTACACGATAACATTCATAATCTGATGGTGAGTTAGGAAACATATTAAAAATATTAATTCTAAGTTTTCTATTTCCAAAAGAGATATCCATGGCACCCGTTCTATAATTAATTTGTGCATTTATTGTTGCCAAAAATGGGCGACCCAAAATAATAGAAGGTTGACTTCCTTTATAGGTGCTTTTAGTGTCAAGAACAAGAAAATCAACTGGGTAATAAAAATCTTCCACCTTAATGATGACATTTGATAATATACCCCGGGGAATTTTTGTTGACTTATCGGCCAATCGCAAAATAATATCAGTTTGTTCTAAAGTGCCTAAGTCATGTTGATCAAAAAGATTTCCTGGGATTATATTAACACTAGCTCCAAGATCAAGGAGTGCCTTTTTGATATTAATATTACCTAGGGTAACAGAAATTAAAGGTGCCTCGGGATCCTTAATCTTGGGTGGAAGTTTATTTGATATTATGGAACTCGCATGCTCGGTTAAGTCAATCTTTTTAGGGAGGTATGCTTGGAGTTTGCGTTTTTGAACACACAAATCCTTCAAAAATTTAGCATAAGAAGGTACCTCCTTAATAAGTTTGACTAACGGGATATTTATTTTAACTTGACTAAATAAATCCCACATGTCTTCCATTTTCGGCCCTCGCTTCCCAAAAGGGAAGGATGTCGGTTTCTCTAAAGCCGAAGGGTATGGTGCGGTATTAAGCTCCACACCATGGTCCCCAACTTTAGAGTCATCTTTACCCTTAACTACTTTTTGTTTTTCAGATATGAAACCTTTCTCAAACTCTTCTTTTTCATCAAAGATGACTTCAGTGTCACTGTCATTATCTAAGGTAGGAGCACTTACCTTGTTGTTAACCTTTTTCCCACTACGCAAGGTGATTACCTCGTTCACTTGATGCTCTTTTCCGGGTCTTTGGGTGTGAGATGGGTTGACTGTTGTGGTGCTTGGATACTTGCCATCTTCTCTTTTCCCAATTTGCTCCGCCAGTTGAGCAATCTGCTTCTCGATAGCAGCTATGGATTTGGAGTTGGTGTCAGCTTTTTGGTATGTGTGAGTTATAAACTCCATGATTTTGTCCAACATGTTGTTATCTGTTTCCTCATTCTTTGATGTTCCACCTTGTTTAAAGTTGGATTGTTGGAACTATTTTGGCTGATTCTGGTTTTGGTAATTCCCTTGACGGCTGTTGTTGTTGAAATTCCCATTATTGTTGTAGTTCCCGCCTTGGTTGTAGTTCCGATTGAATGATCGTGGATTATTTTGGAATTGACCATAGCCATGCACTTGATTGATTTCCTCTTGACTTCTCATGTACTCATCTGCAATGTGTCCTGAATCTCCACAACTTACACATATCTTCTGTCCCTGCGAAAAAACACAACTTTCTCTTTGCCTAGACTAGAGAGTAGTAAGTCAAATTTTTTATTTAAAGAATTAATATCAAATTTGACTTCATTTTTCCAGTTTTTGTCTAGTCCAACTGAAGAAGCCGATTAAACTGGGTTGTCCCGTTTCTTAGCTAAGTAATTGGTTTTTGAACCATGACTCAACTACTCCAAGAATCTCCAAGCGTCTTCACTATCTTGCATCATAATAGTGCCACCAGACGAGGCATTAATCATGGTTTGATTGGCAGTGTCGGCTCCATCATAAAAGAAACGTACAAGTTGCCAACATGGAAATTCATGATGGGGACATGAACGCAACAATTCCTTTAGGCGTTCAAATGCATCATGAAATTCTTCATTGGGTTTTGTGCAAAATCTTCTATAGCTTTTCTTATTTCCGTTGTTTTACTAGCAGGGTAAAACTCTTGCAAAAATTTAGTTTTTAATTGCTCCCAAGTAGTAATACTATGGGGGGCAAGAGAAGTGAACCAATACATAGCTTTTTCTTTTAAAGTGAATGGAAATAAATGAAGTCTAAATGAATCTCTATTAGTTCCTCGCGGAGTATTCGCATTAGCAATTGCAAGGAACTCATAGAGGTGATTGTATGGATCATCAGTTTTATGGCCTCTAAAGACGGGTAAGACACTAATTAGTTGTTGTCTTACTTTCACATGATGCTCATTTCCTTCTGCGAAGAGTATAGGTGAAGCATCATCATACTCTCCCAGCTGAAAATGAGACGCCACAGATTGTCTATTAGGCTGTGGAAAATAAAGATGAGGGAATTGGTTACCTTCGTTGTAGTATCCTCCATTTGCATTATTGAATCCACCATTTGGATTCCTTCGATATTGATTCCGAAAGCCTTGATTTCCGAATCCATCGTTGTAGTCATTGTTGCCACCATTGGGGAAATTCTGGTTGTTCCAATTATTGTTGTAGTTCCCATTTCCACCCCGATTGCCTTGATTTCGCCTGTTACCGCCGTTGTGGTTCTGATTCCAACCAAGTCTGTTGTCACTTCCATCATCAAAGTCCCAGTCATCCTCGTTACCACCATTACCACCATTACCGAATTGAGGACCAACATTTCTAGGATTTTGGTTTTGATTTCTAACATTACCACCGTTGTGGTTTCCTACATTGCCTCCCATATTTTGTGCCCAATTTCCTCCATTCCCACCATTTTGGCCATGATTGTTTCTATTTGGTTGTGGTTGCACTGGTTGGATGATTGGTGCACCGGCATTGTTGTTATTCCCATTATTCTCATTGTTGTTGTTTGGGAATTGAGGAGTTAATGGTGGAACTAGTGGTGGAGGATTGTTGGCTGCATCCTCACGCCCCTCGACCACATCTTCCACAACAACATTATCTACACTCATAGTGTTGATGTTCCTTCTAGCGACCCAATTTGAGCGAGCTGTTCGTTCGATTTCTGGATCAAATGCAAGCGGTGAAGAGTGTCCGCTATATCTCATATGCATGCACCGGTGTGCCTGCACAACACAAATAAAACAAAACGTGAACTGCAAACAAGAATTTAAAATGAAAGTAAAAGACTATAACTACTTAAACACAATAGCTCAAGTGCACAATCACCCCGGCAACGGCGCCAAATTTTGATCGAGGTCGTTGTCTCGGTCAAAAATAAACCAACTAACCTAAGTAGATATGGTAAGTCGGGTCGAATCCACAAGGAGTTTGTGGTTAAACTTTGTGTCAAAGCAGTCAATAAAAAGGAAAGTATTACTATCAATTGTCACAAAAAAGATTAAAACAAAATTCAAACAAAAGCTTGGAAATTTATTAATTAAAAATAAAAATCTCAATGAGAAAACTACAGTACTCCCGGTTTAATTATAGACAGTTTAGATTCACACACTTTCTTCCCTATAATCCTAATTCAATTACTTAGATGTAATTGGGGTTTATTAACTTGGAACACGTAGTTTGGGTACATAATATGTTCATTCAACTAATTGTCTTACTCCTTTATGTCTAAATGAAATGGGAACAATTAGTGAACTAGCAATAAAATGTCTTACAACTACCTATTACCATATTGAGATTCAATATCATAAATTGGAATAATATATGTTGATTCAATCACTTGTCTTTATTCCTAAACTAATTGAATTTGGAACAAATGATAAATTGGCAATAAACTATCTTAATTATGACATCAAACAACTTCATACAACCCAATTTCAATCGTTATTACCAAAAGATCATCACATGAAGCATAAAATAACAATTGGAATTAATTAGATTCAAGTAATAATCAAGTGTGTTCTTCCAAAAGTCATAAACATCCCCGGAAGTAACCCTAACGGTTTAGCCTTCCATTAAATTCATAAAAATAATAACTTTGATTAAATGATTGAAATGCACAATAGAATTCATAAACAAACTTAAAATCATCCGACAATTGTAACCTAATGATTATCAAAATGTGGAACAAATGAACCTTGTGAAGAAGTAATCGTTTCTGAAAGTTACTAAAATTGATGAGAATCACCGATTCAATGATCTTCAAATGTTGCTTGATGATGAATTGAATTGAATCTTGCCTTGAATCCGGATTGAAATGGAATGGATTTGTGTTTCCAAATGTTTCCAAGGGTTTTAGAAACCTTAAAAACGTAGGGAAAACTCTGAAAATCGCAGGTGGGAACCCTAAAAACGAATGCACCAGTCCCAATTTATAGTGTGAGACAAAAAAATAATGAAACTGAGCGATGTGGGACGTTGGACGTCCCAAGAGACGTTGTGACAATAGTCAAATTCGGGTCAAGTCTAAGCCGGACAAAGTCAACGAGTCAAACCGGTCAACTCTATTAAACCTTGTATAAGAGGGTGTGTATTATGTAAATTTCTATATAACTCACTATCTTAATGAGAAAACATCACTTGGAAAGTGCGTGTGTTTAAATTTCTTTAACCATTATTACTAAACAATGAACAAGAACCATAAAACAGTGTTGCATACTCATAAGGAGTGTGTAAGATCCTAAAACATGGCATAACGGGGCTTACATACCTTGCATTGCGAAGCCGGACACTCACTTTCGTCACACACGAAACCGCTCTCAATCGTTTTCACTCTATCTCTTCTTATCGAGAATCTCTCCCAAATCTCTCTAAGTATGTGAAATCTCTCCCAAATATCTCTGAGTATGTGGAATCTCTCTCAAATCTCTCTCGAAATCTCTCCCAACTTTCTATAATCACTCGGGGCATCCCGACCCTCGAATTTGGCGAAAACAGCCCAAAAACGGAAGTCTAAGCGAAAAACGGACTTAAGGAACCGAAACCCCTCTTAGGAACCAAAACCCCTCTTAGGAACCGAAAGTCCCCTTAGGAACCGAACCCTCCTGATGAAGAAGAACCGAACCGAACCGAACCCTCCTGATGAAGAAGAACCGAACCGAACCTCACTCAAAGAACCGAACCGAACCTCACTCAAAGAACCGAACCGAACCTCGCTCAAAGAACCGAACCGAACCTTCGGACTGACCCCTCGCCCTTCGCTTCTCGCTTCTGGTTCGCACCTATCGCTTCCAGCTCAGCACCAGAAAGGACCAAACCTCGGCCTAGGACCGAGAGGTCTCGCTGGGAATGCTTTTTCTCCCGGTTTTCGACTAAATTCGCATTTTAGGCCCGTTTTTAATTGTTTTAACATGGGATTTTCACCCAAAACTTTATTTTAACATATAAGGACCCTTAACTATTAATTAATCACATTTTTAAGGATAAAATCTTATCCAAAAGAGAGTGGGTGAAGTACAAAGGTAGAGTGTTGACTTTACTTATCTCTATGACACAAGCAACCACTCCCATACCCACTCCATGTCACTATTCACCACCAGCCCATCCCTAGTCACTTCATAGGTCCTTTCTCACTATTTTCTACTATTCCCACGTTCTTAGGGCTGGAACATCCATCCTCTCTCCTCACACTTTAATCATTCTCTCATTTTTACCAAGAATCACACTCCAAACTCTCTCATCTTTTTCTCTTTAATTCGAGAATTTCAAGGCATACTCCAAGACTCTTCTCCTACAATTAGTAAGTATCATCATCTTTCTTATGATTATTACACATCCTCCTACTCAAAATCAAAGATTGCTTACACAAACATCATCACATTCTTGTTAGATCTTCGAATCTTCAAGTGATTCTTCAAGTGTTCTTGGGTTGAACACTTCTCTTCTTCAACACTTACCTACTGAAATCACTTAAGGTGAGTTCATACCCCTACATTTTTATGTTTTCTTAAGTTTTTAGGGGGGGAATACAAGTTAAAACACCAAGAACATAACTAAATTTTTCTAACAGCTTTCATCAGAAAAGTTGGACTCCATTCACGGACTGTTTTGGACAACTTAAGCATTTTAGATTTCAAAACTGTTTTAGGTGCATGTAGCTCCACTTCTTAGCTTTAAAATGACTACTTGCACATCTCCATACGATTTTTCTACAATTTATGGTGATTATTACAAAACTGCCTATCATTACAAATATCAATCCGGACCAGTCTGTGATTATGGACTTATTCACACAAGTAAGAGGTCACTAAAAATTATGGAAAATTTTATGAACAAACTAGACTCATTTTCCAAACTCTCAGAAGTTGCAGAACTTGATTTGGACATTTTATGATTTTTCTACAAATTTTCTAATAATAGTTACAGAAAATGTTATAATCAGAAAAGCACTAGCAATTTCATTTCACCTTGTAACATGTTGAGCAAGGTGTATATTATTATCTGTTTATGTGTTATTGCAATATATGACATTCTTGTGTTAGTATCTAGACATAAACCAGTTAACAAATGGATTTTTACTAGATAAAGCATAGATTAAACAAAGCGTTATTATTGAAGTATACCCATTACACACAAACATTTTATTAAACTATGTTAAGTATAATTTACGTACTTTGCTGTTACTACCCTTGTTTTGATAAACTATAATAGGTATAGTTTACGATAGATTTCCAAATGCATACATTTCAGAAGGGTACATTTATACAAAAGGGAAACTTTCATTATGTTAAGTGTAAATTCGTTAATAACTTTGTGAGACATTCACTTCGCATAAATCATAAGTCCTGTATTGTAACCAGAGTCTCCTGGAGGGAGAGCGTGATAGTTGTATATAGATCTATATTGGGCTTGACAAACCCACACCAGAGCTGCTTGCAACAGCTAGACCGGCATGTCTGTGGTGACAAGTGTCATTTCAGTTCTACGACGCCCGAAGAACGTCGTTTTCAGGCCACCTAGGTCATAGTATGGTTATAATAACTCACGGAAAGTATTAACAAACTTAAGAATTTACGAGAATTTCACTAATATCATACGCGTTTGTATTGAAATAAACTCACGTTATTTTCTGTAAATAAGGAAGATTACTCATACGTTTCAATCTTTGGATACAAGACTACAATATTCATTTTAAGGAAAATATCGGATTTTTCTGGAACAACTATACAATTACGAGACAAGCTTTTTCATAATTATATACAAAAACTTATGAACTCACCAACCATTGTGTTGACACATTTGAAAACTACTTGTATTCTCAGGAAATCGCTAAAACAGGTAACAAAGTACTTTTGAGGATGGAACGTTGAGGCGTCAAACTTATCATATTTTGTCAACATATTGTAATTGATTTTGAAACATGTAATTCATACAATGATGTAACTCTTTCAATATATATGTTGGTTGTGTTTACTTTCATCACTATTGCCATTGTTGTTATGATACTACACATGAAGTCCTCCAACCCCGGACGTTTCCGCCATCCTTGGTTTGGGGGTGTGACAGACGTCTCAGACGTCGTGTATAACGCCCATGCGTTCTTTGTACGTCCTTGCATGCCTTCTGCCGCCCTTAAAATACACTAAAAAATGGCCAAAAAACGTTAAATGTCTTAGGAGACGTCTTAGACGCCTTCTAGGATGCCCTTCCTTGATTTCCAAACTTTCCGAAACACACCGTTCCAACACGGGACGCCCCTAAAACGCCAAGACGTCCTAGGGGACGTCTTAGACGCCATGTAAGACGTCGACGGGGCTCTCCCTTCTATACTGCTCTAAATTAACGACCAAATGCTGACCATTTGACCTGGACGTCCTAGGGGACGTCTTAGACGCCTAGAGGCGTCCTTCATCTTCCGTGCAAGTTTTGGTGGTCAAAACGACATAACTAGTAGAAACACAAAACACGAAAGTTGTAGAAAATCTTGTCTAGTTTCCAGAACTTCTTTATTCATGTTAATCGGAGCTCCAAAACTTGAGATATGATCAAAGCAATGAAGAGTGGTCAACTTTCCCGACAACATTTCTTCATTCCTTGAGCAATTCGTTTTACTTGCAGGTTCCGCCCACTTTTAGTAGGATATATTGACCTGGATATGAAGTTCAACAACTCATCAAAGTAGTGCCATTCTTGGACAATTACACATCAATTCAACATAATTATGACAATTTAACACATTCATAAAATAGACTTATCATATTACAAAGTGGATCCTGTAATATTTCTCTCACTCGACTAATCTCTCATACGGTTTCTTACATAAATGGGAGCTACCTACTACCTATTTATAGAAAACGCTCAACCTATTACACATCCTAAAGAGGGTAAGCCTACATCACATCCAATGAGAACTTTTCACCCTAATATTCTCCCCCTCAAAGATAGGATTGGATGGCCCGACTTGAATATGCAAACGAGCACCAAGCGAGCAAGACCAACTCTCACTTGAAGTAACACTGGTCTTCAAATCCTCTTTGACAATGGATATCCTTTCGAATACCCATTTCAGTTGTCTCCCCCTTTTTATAACCAACAAATGATTATAAAAGGCCAAAATGGTATGTGAAACGCTCAAGGAATAAACCATACGAAATTCCCCCTCGATGTATGACAAAAATGAAACCCTTCAATCCGAGAAAATCCAAAAAATACGCCAATGTCTTCAAATCTTTTACTTCCCGAACTTCAAAATGAACACACATTATTCATAAACCCTCAAAAACCTTACATCAAAAACAATCACAAAAAACAAAGAGAGGATCTTCCAAAGTTGTGAAGATTTCGACTTTTGGGTGAGAGTTGCCAGAATTTCGAAAAATTGCGAAAACTCAGCTTTAAATTCATTCAAGATGCGAAACTTTACCCCAATTGTTAAAGTGGGTATAAAGTGAATTTTCACATAAACTTCAGGGACCAATAACAAAAAAAATATCCCACTTCACACGAATATACCCCGGATTCGAAATTGGGTATAAACTATCAAATCACTGAAAGATGAGGTACCATATGCGAAACTTTTGAACTCCTTCTTCCCCAAGTCATTCTGGATGCGAAAGCACATGCAACAATACTCGAAAAAACAAGCGTCACCGGTTGAAAGTCCTCACTTTCAACTCAAGCAAACTTTCGATCAAGCAAACAAGCATCACCGGTTGAAAGTCCTCACTTTTACCAATCGAAATCATTTTCGACTTCATTCCATTTTCTGTGACAGTCGAACTACCAACACCAATAAATCGAGACTCCAAACTCTCGATTCTTCACTTTCGATCCCAAACATTCCTTCTCAATCGAAATTCCAGAATTAATTCGAAAATCCATTGGACTTTCGACTATCATTCAAAATTACTTTTGATTTCAGTCATTCGACCCTTCAATTGAATTGCAATCGAGTCGAGACTTTTCATTCAATTATCAAGCTTAACATCACAGTCAAACTTTCGACTCAAGAATTTTTATCGCAACAAAAATTCACTTTCGACTGCGATATTATCCACTTTCGATTCCAATCCAACTCTCAAACAACTCAGACATGGAAATCCATTGACGATTTCAGTAGATCGAAATCAAACAAAAATCGATTCCATTCCGCTTTCCAGCAACATCGAATCGAACCATCAGTAATGTATACCAAACTTTCGATTTCCATGTCCAATACAGAATCTAACATTCGAATCTCAGATTAGTCGACACGAGTTCTTCAAACATCGACTTTAAAAATTGGACTTTTCAGTTTTGATTCTTCATCCAACATTCGAATCTCCTTCTTTGTTTCCAATTGTCAAGAACAATAATTAATCCGAAATTTCTTTCAGATTATGAAGCTGTTGTGAGAGCGATATATCCCAATCTTCAATTACAAGACCGGATTGCTCAAAATACGAGACCTAGACGAAAGAACAATTTCGAGAGCCTGCAAATGTAATTCCAGGGTATCCAATTCAAGGCTTTGCGATTTTGGCAATCGGTCGATTTTGACTTTTTGAGTTTAAACTTTGACTATTGATCATGAAAAGCAGCAAATCAGTTTTAGGCTACAATAACTTTGACTATTGATCATGAACAATAACAGATGAATATTTGGGCGATCGATGAATAGTAGCATATTTATTTTTGATTGGGCTTCTGATCAGTAACCAATTGAATGAAGAGAACTGGGCTAAAATTGTTTGATCAATGAACAGGAAAAGAATATGATTTTTTAATGAACAATAATCTTCAAGATCTCTTTGGAATCTACCAAAGGGTTTCTAGCCTAGCCGTATCAGGTTGTGTCCTTCCTCCTTAAAGTCGAGAGCTCAAGTCTCGTGGTGGACATAGATGGAAGTAGGTGTTCGTTTATAAATAGATTATAATATTTGTATTTGTCGGTTTTAAATTTTTTTTTTGAAAATGTGTGAGAATTTCTTCAAAATCATTTTCCTATTTGTAATGTGCGAATCGAACATGGTAGTTCCAACATCAAATAATTTAGAATGATATGAACTTCTAGGTTCTTTGGTTGGAGCTAAAGAATTTCCAAATTGCACATTGTACCACCCATGAAATTTCTTCTCATTTTTCAAAGATCTAACATCATCATCATGTTTAATTTGAGAGTCTACAACAATTTTGGCTTTAGAATTTTATACTATAGCAACATTTGATGATTGTTGTTTAGGAATCCAAATTTTCTTCACTGATTATGGCATCAAAACAACATATGAAGATCCTTGTTTAGAAACCCAAATTTTCTTCGTTTTATTTTTCTTCTTCTTCCACTTTTTGGATCTAGAATTTTTGAATCCAAAAACAACATCATTCTTGACAACTTCAACTTTCTAATTTTAAATCATATCATTTGCAGTTTGATACATTTGAACACCTTGCATTAAAGGCTTTCTATAAGACACTATTCCTTCAAATGAATCACAAGAACACAAACAATCATCGGTTAGAACTCCAATTGAACAAAAAAAACTTTAACAATTTCCTGAGAATCGCATTGAATCCCCTTGTCTTGAATTTTAAGCACATCATGAACATGATGAACTTCTTCAAGAACATTCGGGTAAAATAAAAGTACATTGAAACCATATGTACAAACTTCACAACGAATTCATCTAATGATTTCATTTTTTCTTATTCATTCCTCACTCAAGATAAGTAGCAACGAATCGATTAAGTAAAACTTTATTATTTTCATTATCAAGAGTATAACCAATTAATTTTCCACATCTATCTTTCTCACCACAAGAAATGAGTGAATAGTGTTTAAGATACCTGGTAACCAAAAAATAAAAAAGTTCTTCAAAAGTGTATGAATATGGATGACCTCCTTCCGGTACAAACCATTTTTCACAAATTTATTTTTCCATTTCAAATCCAAAAACGAAAAGATCACAAGAACTTGAATATTTCTAGAGAGAGAAAGTGATTTTGAATAAATCTGTAGAGAGAAAAGTGAATTTGAATGAACTTCTAGAGAGAGAAAGTAAAAATCACATGAATTCTAGAGAGGGAAAATCGAATTTGAATCAAGATCAAAGAATTAATTCGATTTGTAGAACCAAAAACACTCTTAGAGAAAGAAAAATTACAACATAAAGTTTAACTTATGATTCACCCAATCAAAAATGTCATCATGGATCAATTTCTTGAAATAGTTGTGAAACCTTTAAGAACCCGCTCTGATACGAATTATAGTGACCCGATTATGATGATGAACGTGGAAATGTAATGATTATGTGAATCAAACAATATCAAGAACACAATAAATGTAAAGAAAACAGTTTTAGCTCTCATTAGCCTAACAAGTATTATAAAGTGGGTCATGCAATATTTCTCTCGCTAGACGAATCTCTCATATGAGTTCTTACATAAATGGGAGCTACTCACATCTTATTTATAGAAAAGGCTCAACCCATTACACATCCTAAAAAGGGTAACCCAATATCACATCCAAGGAGAACTTTGCACCCTAACAAAATCTGGTTGTTTCATACTTTCATTTTCCATTTTCACATAGCTATCGAATGCAAAAAATGTCATCGTCTCATGTAACTTTTTCCAAATTTTTTTCATATCTTTTTTTTATTTAGAAAATAAACACTAAAAATAAAATCTTTCTAGGGTTTTTTATATAAAACAGAAAAATAGAAAATAAAATGAAAATATTTTTTTGAACTTTTTTAACAAATGCAGAAAAGAAAATCGAAATATTTAACTTAAAAACTGATTTTTTTTAAATTTAACTGAAAATTTTAAATTTTTTTTAAAAAAATATAAAATTTTAACTAACCCCCACCCTAAGCTTCTAAAGAGATTAACAATTTATGACTTTCAAAATAGGTCGATACTCTTTTGGCATCGTTCTATTTGAACTACTATGTGACGTAATATGCCTAGGATTTGAATATAGCAATTGTCAGTATGCAATTTTAGTGTATAGATGGAAACAAAACTATGAAAAGAAGAAATAATATGAAATGATAATGGAATATCTGAAGCAATAAATGTATTTGAATTCTTCAGAATCATTATTCACACATTTCATATTAGTGTTTTTTGAAATATTGTAAATAAAGGGTACCGATGTCTTTCTTTGGAAAAACTTGAGATTACACTTCAGTTTCAGCAGATTTTATTAATTGGAAAAACAAACAAATAGGTATGAGGAGATAAATAAGGCTACAATACCTCAATTGAATTATGCATGCATTGAGGGACTAAAAGTTATTCTGTCTGCTAGGGTTTTCATTAAGAGGAGAAAAAAGGTCATTACCTTGTGACATCCTGATTTTCAATGAAAAAAAATTCTTTGTTTAAAACTTACATAGAATAAGTTGAAAATCCCCTTTTTCATTAAAAGATTCCGGTCATACATTCCTTAACGTAAATGAGAGTTTAGTAGAAATCTAAAACATATTGATTTCTTTTGTAACATCCCAAAAATTATAAAGAGATTTTTTTTGTTCATAAAATAGATTAAAAAATTAAAACCTTCGTTTCAAAAACCATCGAGTAACATTTGTCTGTTTGAAACCATACATTATCATAATTAAATTATAAAACCACAGAAACGAATATCTTTGATGCATGTGCACAATCTGTAGCACCAGTCAAAATAGGTCAATAGACAATAACATGTGATTATGCCAATCATGTAATGTGATTATGTTAACCTAGTAATGTGGTAAGAGTGTTATGTAGTTCATGATAAATTCTAATACAAATATGAACTTTCTTTATGATACAACTCAAAGTATACGTCCATACGATTCCAAAAATATAGAGAACGTTTGAATCTGACTTCGCATGAAGAAGTTATGATAAACCGAACACTATAAATCTCTATAATAAGAGGAATTTAAAATAGACTTAGAATTAGCTATTGGAGTCTAAAAGAGAGTTGTAGTACTCGTGAATACCTACACGTGCATATAAAGAACGTAAAAAAACGGAGTACGTATGCAAAAGTTATGACCTTCCGAAGATGCAGTTGTCTGAGAGCATGACACGTGGCAGGAAACCCTAGCTGTTTGGATTCACGACGTGAACCTTAAAGTCACGATGTGAAAGTAGTCCAGGAAAAATTTTCGGATCTAGAAGGTGTGTGAGGAGGCTACGAAGGGGATAATTTCAATCCCCACAACGTGGACATCAAATTCACGACGTGAAACTAGAATTGTGACACCTTCTGAAGCTAGGAACACAAATGGAAAGTCTACGAGGATAAGATCCTAAATCACGACGTGGGGGTCCAAAATCCCTACTATAAATAGCGGGTCCGACTTCAGCCATTCTTACACCAAAACTTCTTCCCTTTCTCTCCTTTGCTGAGGCCATCTTGCATCCTGAGCCCCGACGATCTAGTACGCTGACTGTTTTGCTTAGATAACATAAAATCACGCTAATAGGGTGAGTTTCACGGCCCCACTTTCTAATATTTCGGGGGAAAACACATGCTAGTTATTGTATATATGTTATTATTATGTCTATATGATAGTATATAGTTATGATAATCGAGATGTGATTGTTCTAAATATAACATTTTGAATACATACAACTATTATTAACTTATCAGTGTGTTAGTTTACTAATGTACATCTTGAGTTATACTTAGGATTCTACATATATGTTGTGTGCGATATAATACCGAAGTAATATTCGAAAGTTCTAAACTTTAAGTTATATAGTATGTTGCAATTAATAGTTTTATGTCAAGATAAAACTAGATATGTTATATGTTGTCAAGATAAAACTAGATATGTTATATGTTGCTATTAATAGTTTTATGTCAAGACAAAACTAGATATGTTATATGTTGTAATTATTAGTTTTATGTCAAGATAAAACTAGATATGTTATATGTTGTTATTATTCATTTTATGTCAAGATAAAACTGGATATGTTATATGTTGTTATTGTTAGCTTCATGTCAAGATAAAACTTGGTATTGTTATTGATAGTTTTATGTCAAGATAAAACTAGGAACGTTATATGTTGTTATTATTGGTTTTAGGTCAAGATAAAACCTGGTTTTTAATTCAAGATATAGCTGTTATACTGCCTAAATATTATGAAGTTAGGAGTAATGTTTAAAAGCATAGTCTGGTAACTTAAGGTTTTAGACATAAAGATGCTTTTGTTGTTAGAGCTATAGGAAGCCGTCAAAGTCTACATGAGTAATTGTATTCATCAACTAAGATTGGGGATCTTAGTAGAAATCCTCTGAACTGTAACCGTTAATCCCGTGTCAGCGAGGAAGTCGTGTATAATTAGTATACGGGCTGACCACCCCACTTGTGACTGTTAGCTACAGTCAACCAAAAACAAGTGATGAACTATCCTTTTATTTGTTATTATTCCGGCTGTCAATGATGTGTACGATGTTGTTTCTCATGTTAAATCATGAGTGTATTTGTTCTCATGGTAAATCATGAGTGTATTGTTCTATCAGAGGCATTATGTCATAGCAGCGGTTACAGGCTCATGGTAGCAAATTGTAGAAACATTATACCTTGTCGTATACAAGTATTAATGTTAAGTATAATTTTTCCGCTACTTATACCTTAAGATTAAGAAATGTTTAGGTATAACACTTAAATGATAAGTATACTATTATACCTAATGTTGGAGAGTCAAAATGATACTTTCAAAACTGTACTTTTGAATGTGTAAAAATGTATTATTTTATGGAGTCAAAACCTGTGGACTCACCAACTTTATGTTGACGTATTTTAAAATGGATGTGTTTTCAGGAACTTGAAAAGCTGGTATGTATTTGAACAGGAGAAGTTTTACTAGTATCTTTCTGTTCATTAAGAAGTATGTCATAGTCGGATATTATGTAATAAATACTAGGAAAACAATAATGTAACTTTCAATCATCAATAAAGGTATGTATTTTCTTTAAGTATTGTTCAATGTATGTTATATAACTGTGATACGAAAAATGACGTTACACTACCTGGTGTTTCCGCTGACGGCCGGGGTGTGACAGATTTGTATCAGAACTATTAACTATAGTGAACTAGTACTTTCTCAGGAAAACACGTCTATAGTTTAGGACTTACTCTATTAGGTTTAGGTATATCGCTTAGCCTATAAATAAAAATTATTATTAATTATACTACTGAAGGACTACTTATGGGAGCGGTGACAAGGATAGACATGTCGATTTGGGTTGCTGGATTTCAGAATGGCTATATGCTAAAATGATCCTGCCCTTTCGACAGTCCTGACTGGCCGGAGCCTTATCAGATAGACCTGAAGTAACAAACAATAGTAAAAGCGTGAATACAATAAATAAGAATATTGAGTCATATATAAAGACTCAGACCCGCGATGAGAATACACCTTAATACCCAGAATGCTTTTGATCTCAAGGATTTAGATCAAATATTCCAACTAAAGTTTATATGTGCATAGATCCTATCACAACTAGGTGTAGGTGCGCAACTACATTTTATTATGATCAGATCATATGAACTATTTAATTTGGGAGAAATATTTGATAGACTAAACTCTTGGAAATCCAAAATGTATAGGAATTCGACATGGCACATTCACGAGAATGGATAATCATCGAGGATACGAATGAAAAAGAGGAACTTTCATTCTCTATGATGTTAGGCGATCCTTACTATCCTGTAACTCCAACCACCTTTCATCCAATACCTTCTGACGATGGAGCACCGTTACCCTCCAACGAATGGGAAGAGAGTGAACCAATGGAAGAAAGCGAATCCATGGTGGAGACAGAGTTGGTGGCATCATCTCTACCACCACTGAACACTCTTTACCATAAAGTTCCAGGAGGAGTAAAAATGAAACGCACTGCACGTAAATCTATACCGATATGTCAAAAGCTTAAGAAGAGTCAGAAGGCAACATCTTCAGGAAGTCATAGAGTTCAAGATGAACCTGGACGGATCGCACAAACAGTTGATAAATGGGTGGCAGAAGAAAAAGCTGCCAAGATGTATGAGACTGGTCAGTCATCTCGACCACATCTCCCACATTCTTCTGAAGATAACACTTTATCTCAATTGTTGGAGAAAAGTCTGAAAATTGAAGATAAGATGGAAATTGTCGAAGGGATGGCTACTCATCTCTCTAGAAGAGTGCGAAGGCTAGAAGGACAAAGGACACGAGATCAGGAATCGATGATGGATGTCCATCATCGTATAAATTTTGCTTATAATGACATGATTACTCATGATGCCAGGATTGCAGAGTTAGAGCTCTACAATCAAACCTCAAGAAATGAAGAACGCACGGGAGTCTTGAGCAGAGAACTCAAGCACTTGAAGAGCAAGTGGTTAATGTCACTGACGTTCTGGGTCATCACTTAGGTTTCTGGTAGATAAGCTACAACTAGTGGTTATGTAAATAGAGAAAATCAGACTAGTTAAGGTGAAAAAGGAAAGTTTATAGCAAGGATGTAGAAAACCTTGCAAATTTTGCAATGTTTATAGAAACTTTTCTCTTATAAACCTAAATAAACTGATGTAACCACTGGTAACAATATGAAGCATACATTATAGTAATCATTATGTTGTTTATTATGTTTTACGATGTGAATAATAACTAGAGTATTTATTACTCCTGTATTAAATGATTAACAAAACGCATAAAAATTCTTATTATTTATAATAGGAACTAAAACAAAATGCCTAGAAAGAGTAATCGGCTAAACCCTAACCGACCATCAGCACCACAACAACAACCACAACCACCGTCAGAAATAAACCCCTCAATAAGTACAGTGCAACTTGAAGAAATCATAGCTCAGAGAATTGCTGCGGCTCTATCTTATGTCACAAGAGATGGAGTTAGAAATGAAGGCCATGTAGGGACCGCTAGAAACATGTACCTACAAAGATTTTATGAATTGTAGGCCAAAAATCTTTCATGGAAACGAAGGGGTAGTGAATTTGACAAGGTGGATAGAAAAGTCAGAATCCGTCTTTCAAATAAGCTTTTGTCTAGATGATTGTAAAGTACGATTCCCAGCATGTACTTTCGCTGACGCAGCACTTACATGGTGGAATATCCATGTGAATACAATGGGAATTGATGCAGCAAATTCCATGAAATGGGAGGAGCTAAAAATGATGCTAGTAGAGGAGTATTCTCCTAGGGAGGAAATACATAAACTGGAACAAGAACTGTGGACCCTAACCATGAAGGGTTCAGAGATAAAAGCTTATACCGCTAGATTTAATGATCTTGCTGTGATGTGTCCAGCACTTGTGACCCCTGAATTTAAAAAGATTGAGCGATATATCTGGGGTTTAGCATCGGAAATCAAAGTCATGGTGATCGCATCAAAGCCTACGACTTATGACAGCACCAAGAAGATAGCTCATCAGCTAACTCTCACAGAGATCCAAGGAACAGAAGTGGTCTCAAAGGCTGAGTCTCCCAAAGCTAGAACAAAAAAGCGTAAGTTTAATAAGAAGAATCCAAAACAATCATCTGAGAAAAGACAAGAAGTGGCAACCAACTACGCAGCCACAACAGAAGCACCTACTTAACCAAAGTCTGCATGGTGCACCCACTGCAACCGTCATCACCCAGGTGATTGTTTTGTTTGCACAAAATGCAAAAAAAGGGGCATACTGCTAGTTACTGCAGAAGCACAACACTTGCAACAGTCAATTAGCAAACAAATATTAGAATAGGTCGTGGTGAAGAAAGAAAGTGTTATGAGTGTGGAGAGGTTGGAAACATCAAGAAAGAATGTCCAAAGTTAAGGAGTCAAGGAGGCATAGGGCGTGGCAGGGCATTTGTGATCGGAAGCAGAGAGGCTATCCAGGACCCTTCGTTTGTATCTGGTACGTTTCTCATAGATAATTTATACGCTAGCATACTCTTCGACTCTGGAGCAGATCGAAGTTTTATAACTCCAACATTTAGAAAGTTGTTAAGTCATAAGTCTAGCATATTAAAAGAAATCTATGAAGTAGAAATTGCTAACGGTCAAACTGAGAAAACACATGAGATCCTAGAAAACTATCTGTTAACTCTTAATAACTACCTTTTTCACGTCAAGCTCATGCCAATGCCTATTGGTAGTTTTGATGTCATAATTGGCATGGATTGGTTATCTTCACACCGCGCCGAAATTCTATGTCATGAGAAAGCCATACGACTACCCTTACCAAACGGCGAAGCCCTGATTATCTATGGTGATAAGTCTGGGAAAAACCTCAAAGTCATCTCTTGTACCAAGACACAAAAATATCTACATAAGAAATGTAGCGCACTCTTAGCCCACATTGTAGATAAGAGAAGAAAGATAAAAGAAATCAAGGACATACCTCAAGTATGTGATTTCCGTGATGTATTTCCTGAAGATGTACCTAGAATACCTATCTTCCGACAAGTCAAGTTTCGAATCGACTTAATTCCAGGAGCAGGACCAGTAGCGAAATCTCCTTATCGGTTGGCTCCATCTGAAATGCAAGAATTGTTTAGCCAACTACAAGAACTTCTTGAAAAAGGCTTTATTCGACCAAGTTTTTCACCTTGGGGAGAACCAATCTTGTTTGTCAAGAAGAAGGACGGATCCTTTCGAATGTGTATTAATTATCGGGAGCTGAACAAGCTAACGATCAAGAATCGCTATCCGCTTCCAAGAATTGATGATTTATTCGATCAACTGCAAGGATCTAGCTACTACTCAAAGATAGATCTTAGATCATTATGAGTTCTTAGTTATGTCTTTTGGATTGACCAACGCCCCAGCAATGTTTATGGATCTCATGAATCGTGTTTGCAAACCATACTTGGATAAATTTGTGATCGTATTTATCGATGATATATTAATATATTCACAAACCAAGGAAGAACATGGTCAACACGTGCAAATAATCTTGGAACTAGTAAGAAAAGAAAAGTTGTACGCTAAATTCTCCAAATGTGAGTTTTGGATTAGAGAAGTACAATTTTTAGGTAATGTAGTTAGCAATGAAGGAATTCATGTTGACCCATCCAAAGTTGAAGCAATCAGGAATTGGGAAGCACCAAAGACACCAACAAAGGTACCTCAATTCCTAGGACTTGCTGGCTATTACCGCAGATTCATAGAGAATTTCTCCAAAATAGCCAATCCACTTACAACACTAACCCAGAAGGATACAAAGTTCAACTAGGAAGACAAACAAGAAGCTGCTTTTTAGAAGTTAAAGCAAATGTTGTATAGTGAACCAATCCTATCCCTTCCATAGGGGACAAAAGATTTCGTCGTATACTGCGACGCATCAAATCAACGATTAGGATGTGTATTGATGCAAAGTGGAAAGGTTATCGCCTATGCATCACGACAACTTAAGGTGCATGAGAATAATTACACTACCCATGATCTTGAATTGGGAGCTATAGTTTTTGCACTAAAAATCTGGAGACATTACCTATACGGTACTAAGTGTACTATTTTTACCGACCACAAGAGTCTCCAGCACGTCTTTGACCAAAAAGATCTTAATATGAGACAACGAAGATGGGTCGAATTATTGAATGGTTACGAATGTGAGATTCGTTATCATCCTAGAAAGGCAAATGTGGTAGCAGATGCTTTGAGACGGAAAGAATATATTAAACCCCGTCGGGTACGAGCATTAACTATAACTATCCATTCTAACCTTCTGCACAAATTAGAGAAGCTCAACTTGAGGCTCTAAAAGAAGAAAACATCAAGAACGAAGCTTTTCAAGGAATGGAAAAGCAACTTATACAAAAAGATGATGGAACGCGACACTTTATGAACCGAATGTGGACGCCTAAGTTCGGTGGAGTCAGGGACTTGGTCTTAGAAGAAGACCACAAGTCCAGATATTCCGTGCATCCAGGCTCTAACAAAATGTACTTAGATTTAAAAGTACATTACTGGTGGACAAACATGAAGGCAGAAATTGCTACTTATGTGAGCAAATGTTTGACTTGTTCTAGAGTGAAGGTAGAACATCAAAAGCGTTTAGGTTTACTTCAACAACCGGAAATACCTTAATGGAAATGGGAAGCAGATATCAATGGACTTCATCACTAAGTTACCTAAAACTCCTAGTGGGTCCGATACTATTTGGGTGATAGTCGATAGGTTGACTAAGTCCGCCCATTTCTTACCAATTAAGGAGAACGACAAGATGGAAAAGCTGACTAGAGTTTATCTTAAGGAAATTGTTAGATTGCATGGTGTTCCAAGTTCTATTATTTCTGACCGAGATAGTAGATTCACTTCACGATTTTGGCAATCTCTACAAAAATCCTTAGGAACACGTCTAGACATGAGTACAACTTACCATCCACAGACTGATGGTCAGAGTGAGAGAACCATTCAGACTTTAGAAGATATGCTTCGAGCCAGTGTAATAGACTTTGGGGATGCATGGGATACTCATTTACCATTAATTGAGTTTTCCTACAACAATAGTCATCACACCAGCATCAAGGCTACACCGTTTGAGGCTCTTTATGGACGAAAATGTCGTTCCCCAGTATGTTGGGCAGAAGTTGGAGATACTCAGATGGCCAGAGAACGTATAGGTGATACCTTACATACTGGACTAGAAATAATCCATGAGACAACTGAAAAGATCGTGCAAATTAAGGATCGATTAAAGGCTGTGTGATCGTTAAAAGAGCTATGCTGACGTAAGACGTAAGCCTTTAGAATTCTAAGTTGGAGATAAAGTAATGTTGAAGGTCTCTCCTTGGAAAGGTGTAATTTGATTCGGTAAGCGAGGCAAACTAAACGCACGGTATATAGGACCTTTTGAAATTGTAACTAGAATTTTTTCTGTCTCATACCAACTCAAGTTGCCTCAAGAGCTAAGTAATGTACACGATGTTTTTCATGTATCAAATCTCAAAATATGTCTATCCGATGACACTCTTGTGGTACCTCTCGACGAGATACAAGTCAATACCAAACTCAACTTTGTAGAAGAACCTATCGAGATCATGGATCGAGAAGTCAAACGACTAAAGCAAAGTCGTATTCCCATAGTGAAAGTTCGATGGAACTCTTTGCGAGGACCTGAATTTACTTGGGAACGTGAAGATCAAATGAAAGAAAAATACCCCCAACTATTTGACAAGACCCTATCCACAACATAAATTTCGGGAAGAAATTGTTCTAACGGGGGGAGAATGTAACACTAGTCAAAATAGGTCAATAGACAATCACATATGATTATGACAATCATATAATGTGATTATGTTAACCTAGTAATGTGGTAAGAGTGTTATGTAGTTCATGATAAATTCTAATACAAATATGAACTTTCTTTATGATACAACTCAAAGTATACGTCCATACGATGCCAAAAATATAGAGAAAGTCTGAATCTGACTTTGCATGAAGAAGTTATGATAAACCAAACACAAAGCACTATAATAAGGGGAATTTAAAATAGAATTAGAATTAGATATTGGAGTCTAAAAGAGAGTTGTAGTACTCGTGAATACCTACACGTGCATATAAAGAACATAAAAAAAACGGAGTACGTATGCAAAAGTTATGAACTTCCGAAGATGCAACTGTCTGAGAGCATGACATGTGGCAGGAAACCCTAGCTGTCTGGATTCACGACGTGAACCTTAAAGTCACGATGTGAAAGTAGTCAGGAAAAATTTTCGGATCTAGAAGGTGCGTGAGGAGGCTACGAAGGGGATAAGTTCAATCCCCACAACGTGGACATCAAATTCACGACGTGAAACTAGAATTGTGACACCTTCCGAAGCTAGGAACAAAAATGGCAAATCTACGAGGATAAGATCCTAAGTCACGACGTGGGGATCCAAAATCCCTACTATAAATAGCGGGTCCGACTTCAGCCATTCTTACACCAAAACTTCTTCCCTTTCTCTCCTTTGCTGAGGCCATCTTGCATCCCGAGCTCCGACGATCTCGTACGCTGACTGTTTTGCTTAGATAACATAAAATCACGCTAATAGGGTAAGTTTCACGGCCCCACTTTCTAATATTTTGTGGGAAAACGCACGCTAGTTATTGTATATATGTTATTATTATGTCTATATGATAGTATATAGTTATGATAATCGAGATGTGATTGTTCTAAATATAACATTTGAATACATACAACTATTATTAACTTATCAGTATGTTAATTTACTAATGTAGGTCTTGAGTTATACTTAGGATTCTACATATATGTTGTCTGCGATATAATACCGAAGTAATATTCGAAAGTTCTAAATGTTAAGTTATATAGTATGTTGCAATTAATAGTGTTATGTGAAGATAAAACTCGATTTGTTATATGTTGTCAAGATAAAACTGGATATGTTATATGTTTCTATTAATAGTTTTATGTCAAGACAAAACTAGATATGTTATATGTTGTTATTATTAGTTTTATGTCAAGATAAAACTAGATATGTTATATGTTGTTATTATTAGTTTTATGTCAAGATAAAACTGGATATGTTATATGTTGTTATTGTTAGCTTCATGTCAAGATAAAACTTGGTATTGTTATTGATAGTTTTATGTCAAGATAAAACTAAAAACGTTATATGTTGTTATTATTGGTTTTAGGTCAAGATAAAACCTAGTTTTTACTTCAAGATATAGCTGTTATACTGCCTAAATATTATGAAGTTAGGAGTAATGTTTAAAAGCATAGTCTAGTAACTTAACGTTTTAGACATAAAGATGCTTTTGTTGTTAGAGTTATAGGAAGCCGTCAAAGTCTACATGAGTAATTGTATTCATCAACTAAGATTGAGGATCTTAGCGGAAATCCTCTGAACGGTAACCGTTAATCCCGTGTGAGTAAGGAAGTCGTGTATAATTAGTATACAAGCTGACCACCCCACTTGTGACAGTTAGCTACAGTCAACAAAAAACAAGTGATGAACTATCCTTTTATTTGTTATTATTCCGTGTTGATGAAGCATACGGTGTTGTTTCTCATGTTAAATCATGAGTGTATTTGTTCTCATGGTAAATCATGAGTGTATTGTTCTATCAGAGGTATTATGTCATAGCAGCGGTTACAGGCTCATGGTAGCAAATTGTAGAAACATTATACCTTGTCGTATACAAGTATTAATGTTAAGTATAAGTTTTCCCCTACTTATACCTTAAGATTAAGAAATGTTTAGGTATAACACTTAAATGATAAGTATACTATTATACCTAATGTTGGAGAGTCAAAATGATACTTTCAAAACTATACTTTTGAATGTGTAAAAATGTATTATTTTATGAAGTCAAAACCTGTGGACTCACCAACTTTATGTTGACGTATTTTAAAATGGATGTGTTTTCAGGAACTTGAAAAGCTGGTATGTATTCGAACAGGAGAAGTTTTACTAGTATCTTTCTGTTCATTAAGAAGTATGTCATAGTCGGATATTATGTAATAAATACTAGGAAAACAATAATGTAACTTTCAATCATCAATAAAGGTATGTATTTTCTTTAAGTATTGTTCAATGTATGTTATATAACTGTGATACAAAAAATGACGTTACACTACCCGTTGTTTCCGCCGACGGCCGGGGTGTGACACAATCCCGCCGAGCTCTTTTCACGAACAACCTGCAAAACATTTAATCTACAACTATGAGCATAAAGCTTAGTAAGTTCGCCAATATACCACATATTCCACCATACATATAATATATTCACATACAATCCTTGAATTTAGTGCGAACAACAAAAACTCATATCCACATACATATATCATATGCAACAGGCCCAACCAACTCACATAATAGGCCCCACGCAAACATACATAACGGGACCTGCTAAACCACACATAACCGACCACCCCGACCATAAATAACAGGCCCCGCCTAACCATACATAATGGGCCCCACCTAAGGAGTAAATAGGCCCATCCCACACTCCATTTCTAGGAGCTACACCCTAGTCTTCAGATGTAATTCTTGGGGCCAAATGTTGGTCTTCCATTCAATTCCAAAGCGATACATAGTGGGAATTAGATGGACAATGGAACAAATTGTCACACCCCGAAAACCGAAGGCGGAAACATTTCCGGGGTTGACTCCACGTTGAGTATCAAATCCAATGTAAATAGTAAGTAAAGTGAAACAAACATTACATTACATATTAAAAGTTTTACAGTTGCTTCAAAAGTAAAGTTTGTACAGTTGTGATACATAGTATATATATAGACAAAAGAAACGGATCTTCATGTACTCCGTCTTCTGATCAAAAGAAATCTTCGGGTACCTGCTCTAATTATGACCTGAGAACACAAGCGGTTTGAAAATCAGCAAAGAGCTGGTGAGTTCATAAGTAGTTTTGTTTTGTGAAAATGTTTATGTTTCCTTTCTGTTTCTGAAAATGTATCAGTGTATTCCCAGGAAAGTCCCATACTTTCCTGAATAGTTAGTTATTGTAAAAGATGTAATGATATACAATTGGTTACACTTTTCTAATTATGTGAATGTTACCCAGGAATGCCCCATGCTTTCCTGTATGTTGGTTTCTAATGTAAAAGAAGTTTTCTGTCAAACTTGGTTATGTACAAAGTTTTCCCCAGGAAGATCCCATACCTTCCTAAATGTTGGTTATCATATGTAAAAGATGTAAAAGATGTAAAAGATGTAAACTGAATCCTGGTTATCCGTAAAATGTAGTATATGGTTCGTTACTATTGTAAGTAAATCTCTGTTATCCTAATTGCGAGTTCCATAACCATACTAAAGACTGAACCTGTGGCAATAAGTAGTCCATAATTCTTATGACTTTCGTCACCCTTGAACCATTTCGGTTCAGCTGTAGCTAGCAGCCAGGTGTGGGGTAGTCAGCCCCGTATAGATCTATACACTCAAGTCACGCTCTCTAAATCCCAGAGATTCTAGTTATGGGTGTAGTCCTCCACTCGCGTATCTCTGTGGAGTGTTCGCCGAGGACGTGTCTCCAATCATACGGAATAACAAATTTAATAGTAATAATAGAATAATCCTCCATTCGCGTATCTTTGTGGAATGTTACCGAGGACAAGACAGTGTACGAATTATATTGTTCATGTGTTATAATGTCATGCTTTTAACTGATAAAATGTGGAAACCATTTGTGAAATATATATATATAACATAACCATTTATAAAATCCATTTCACAAATAAATGCTTAAGTGAACTGTATGATCTACTGGTTATCAGTTACGTATATCAGTATTAAAAGCATAAGAAATGTGAAACACACACACGAAAAATAAGTTTTGAGTACAAGAAAACCCTTGTACTTTGCTTGTGTTCCCCCCCTGAAAATAGTGAAAAACAGTGAAAAAGGTAGGGGTATGAACTCACCGGACTCGGAAACGTGTCGGATTTGAATGCTAGACGTTGTTTCGGGGTTTGATTATTCGCGATGACCCTATGTAAAATGAAATAATGTCCATATATATACAATTAGGGATACATTCACTAATCATATGGAACATTACACTCCAATGAGGTTAAACACCTTAAAATGAGCGTTTGGAGTGACCCGGGTGGCGTTTAAGGACTTGTAATGGCACTAGGGACTTGGGACATGAGTTTTCTCCCCATAAGTAAACATTTTAAAGAGTTCACAACAATGGAACACCCACATACATGAGTTTACGGCCGTAAACTCATGTGGGTGAGGTTTTGGTGTTTTAAGGACTCAAATGGACTTAGGGATTGCTAGGAATGATTATCTAGACACCTTGGAACACTTGGAATGGATTTAAAACATTTAAAGCATGAGTTTACGGCCACACTCATAGAGTTTACGGCCGTAAACTCACCAAGGCTAAGAAAAATTGATTTGAGCTATTTAGGGCAATCACATGTGATTCAAACTAATTTTCTAAGCATTGTTATGAATTTAGAACATCAATTAAGACATTTATTGGAGTTTATGGCCTAGAGGTATGTTCTAAGGCTGTAAACTCTCCTTTACAAATGAACAAAGTAGTTTTTGGTGCTTAAAACAATCACATGTGATTCTAGAAATTTACACAAGACATTTGAGTGTGTTTAATGCCTCATAAACATTGTTTTATGAGTTTACGGCCAAGAATATGATCTTAGGCCGTAAACTCCCATAAATCATACTTTTGTTGTGTTTTAATCCTTTAAACCATTTTTAGATGCATCTAGATTTTACCACAAAGCCATATATTGAGTTTGGAAGCATTTGAACATGTTTAAAGGCCTTAAATCACTCTTTTAGAGGAGTTTACGGCCCAAGAGAGTGCCTTGGCCGTAAACTCTTCTTTGTTACACAAAAATCAAGTTTAAAGTGTTCCAAGTCTAGATTAGCAAGTCCAAGGTTTATGTCTAAGTCTTAACTAGGTTTTGGAAGGGTTAAATGGCTTAAATACCCCTTGTATATGAGTTTACGGCCCAAGAATGTTCCTTGGCCGTAAACTCAATTTTGTCCCTCTAAATCCATGTTCTACATGTTATAATTTCTTCCCTTTAAGCCCTTAAGTCATATCTAATGTCCAACTATGCAAAGGAAGGGTTTTAGGGCTTAAAAACCCTTGAAATATGAGTTTACGGCCCATGAATGTTCTATGGCCGTAAACTCATGAATGTTAGGCCTAATTCATGTCTTAAACTAGAAATTGAATGTCAAATATGCTAAAGGTTAAGGCTAGGAGGTACCTTAGAGATTAGAAGCCTTAATTTGAGTTTTGATCCCTTAAACTTGGATTAGGAGAGAGGTGGGAAATGTTTAGTGATAATTTGGCCAAAGGCTTCAAATGGAGTCTTAAACATGTTTATATAATGTTCAGGAATTGGACACGATAGAATTCTACCCGATACCGACGTTAATTGAGGTTTTTGGTCGTACCCGATTGATTTACCGTAACCCGATATGGTAGTTTCTAGAAATATTCCGATCACTAAAGTTGGGTGTTTAAAATGATTTCTGATATATTAAGACACCTATTAAGTCATTTTAAGTCAATATAAATTAATGACCTAATAAAATGGCGAATATTGGGAACTAAAATTGAGAATGACGTTTGGTTGATCGAATCGAGTTACAAGTTGTGGTACAGCAATTTACATGATATTTCGGGTTGTTACATTATCCCCCCGATAGAGGGAATTTCGTCCCGAAATTCAAAGTTTAAAACACAAGACAAGATACAAATCACGGATTAGAAAAGAGTTGTGGATATTTTTGTTTAATCGAGTCTTCTCGCTCCCAAGTGAACTCCGGTCCTCGCTTGGCATTCTAGCGAACCTTCACCAACAGGATGCGACTTTGTTTCGTATGTTTGACTTATCGATCCATAATTTCGATTGGTTCCTCCACAAAGTTAAGGTTTTCATCGATCTCAATCTCGTCTAAGGGGATTGTTAGGGTTTCATCGGATAGGCACTTTTTGAGATTTGAAACATGGAAGACAGGATGAATGTTACTGAGTTCGTGAGGTAAATGAAGCTTATAGGCTACCGGACCAACTCTGGCGATGATTTCAAAAGGTCCAATGTACCTCGGATTGAGTTTCCCACGTTTACCGAAACGTACAGTGCCTTTCCAGGGCGAGACTTTTAACAGAACACGATCTCCAACCTGGAATTCAAGTGGTTTCCGACGATTATCAGCGTAACTCTTTTGACGATCGCGCGAGGCCTTTAGTCGTTCACGGATTTGGATAATTTTCTCAGTGGTTTCACGGATGATTTCAGGACCGGTGAGTGCGCTGTCGGGGACTCGACTCTTTGCTAACTGTGTATCTCCTACCTCGGCCCAGCACAGAGGGGATCTGCACTTGCGACCGTATAGGGCTTCGAACGGGGCAACCCTAATACTGGTGTGGTAACTGTTGTTGTATGAGAATTCGATCAATGGTAGATGTGCGTCCCACGACTTTCCAGAATCAATGACACATGCCCTAAGCATGTCCTCCAGAGTTTGGATTGTTCTCTCGCTTTGACCGTCAGTCTGAGGATGGTATGCCGTGCTCATGTCTAGTTGGGTTCCAAGGGCTTTCTGAAGGGATTGCCAGAATCTGGAAGTAAACCTGCTATCTCGATCAGAGATAATGGATACAGGTACACCGTGTAGACGTACTACCTCTTGGATGTAGATTCGCGCAAGTCTTTCCATCTTGTATGATTCTTTAATTGGAATGAAGTGAGCGGATTTTGTCAAACGATCAACAATCACCCAAATGGTATCATACCCATTCAAGCACTTGGGTAGTTTGGTGATGAAGTCCATGGTAATCATCTCCCATTTCCACTCGGGAATCTCGGGTTGTTGAAGCAGACCTGAAGGTTTCTGATGTTCAACTTTGACTTTGGCGCAAGTCAAGCACTTGCCCACGAATGTGGCTATCTCAGCTTTCATGTTTGGCCACCAATATTGTTTCTTGAGATCTAAGTACATCTTGTCAGAGCCCGGGTGAACAGAGTATTTGGTTCTGTGTGCTTCCTCCATGACTAACTCTCTTAATCCTCCAGACTTGGGAATCCAGATTCGATCCATAAAACACTGGACTCCGTCACTTCTGATCTCAAGTTTCTTTTCCATCCCTCTCAAAGCTTCAGTTGTCATGTTCTCCGATTTCAGGGCTTCAAGTTGAGCTTCTCGGATTTGCATGGGTAGATTAGAATGGATGGTTATCGACTGACTCTTCACTTTGTTGCTGGTATTCTCCTTTCGGCTAAGGGCATCTGCTACCACATTGGCCTTGCCGGGATGGTAGCGGATTTCACACTCATAATCACTGAGTAGCTCTACCCATTGCCTTTGTCTCATGTTCAGGTCTTTTTGGTCAAAGATATGTTGTAGGCTCTTATGGTCAGTAAAGATCGTGCACTTGGTTCCGTAAAGGTAATGCCTCCAAATCTTCAATGCAAAAACTACGGCTCCAAGCTCCAAGTCGTGTGTGGTATAGTTGACCTCGTGTGTTTTCAACTGTCTAGAGGCATAAGCAATCACTTTTCCTCTCTGCATAAGCACACAACCTAAACCTTGAGTAGACGCATCGCAGTAGACAACAAAGTCCTCTGTTCCTTCGGGTAAGGATAGGACAGGCGCGCTGCACAGAGCTTTCTTCAACGTCTGAAATGCGGTCTCTTGCTTATCACCCCAACAAAAGGGTACACCTTTCTGTGTTAGAGTGGTTAGAGGTTTGGCGATTCGGGAAAAGTTTTGGATGAACCTTCGATAATAGCCAGCGAGACCCAAGAATTGTCGGATTTCTGTGGGTGTCTTCGGTGCTGACCAATTCTCTATTGCCTTAATCTTGGAAGGATCAACATGAATACCCTCCTCACTTATCACATGACCAAGGAAAATTACCTTCCGTATCCAAAACTCACATTTTTAAAACTTTGCGTATAGCTTTTCGGATCTAAGGGTTTCCAATACTAGCCTCAAGTGTTGTTTGTGGTCTTCTTCGCTTCGAGAGTAAACGAGGATGTCGTCAATGAACACGATGACGAATTTGTCTAAGAAGGGACGGCACACCCGGTTCATAAGGTCCATGAACACTTCCGGTGCATTGGTTAGACCGAATGGCATCACTACGAACTCGTAGTGTCCATATCGAGTCCTGAAAGCTGTTTTGGGCACATCACTTTCATGAACTCGCAACTGATGATACCCTGACCGAAGGTCTATCTTAGAGAAGTAACTGGCTCCCTGGAGTTGATCGAAAAGGTCATCAATACGAGGAAGAGGATATCGGTTTTTGACAGTCAACTTGTTTAATTCACGATAATCTATGCACATTCGAAAGGATCCATCCTTCTTCTTGACAAACAAAACCGGAGCTCCCCAGGGTGAGGAACTCGGCCTAATGAATCCTTTGCTAAGCAATTCGTTAAGTTGACTGGATAGCTCCTGCATCTCTGCCGGAGCTAAGCGATACGGAGACTTCGCTACAGGAGTAGCCCCAGGAATTAGGTCAATACGAAACTCGACCTGACGCTCGGGAGGGATTCCTGGAAGCTCTTCGGGAAACACATCAGGAAAATTGCAGACCTCGGGAATGCTCGCGAGGTTTTTAACTTCTTGATTTTCATTGATTACGTGAGCCAAGAATGTAACATACTCCTTACACAGGAGTTTCTGAGCTTTGATGCAGGAGATGATACGAAGATTGGAACCGAGTTTATCGCCATAGATCACTAGAGTTTGACCAGAAGGAAGGTTAAGACGGATGGCTTTTTCGAAGCAAAGGATATCTGCATGATTGGGACTCAACCAATCCATGCCAATAATGACATCAAAGCTCTTTATAGATACGGGCATAAGATCGATAGGAAACGAATGGTCGTTTAAGGCAAGAACACAATCTACGAATACTTCACTCGCACTCTCTTTCTCTCCGTTTGCCATTTCGACGGTAAATATTTCGGTTAGAGGTTGGGAATTATGTTTTAGGTTATGTTTGAATGCATGACTAACAAAACTTCTTTCAGCGCCCGAATCGAAAAGAATATTAGCATACGAGTTGTCGAGAAGAAACGTACCCGAGACAACATTGGGATCGACAACTGCTTCTTCTCGTCCCATAGCAAGGACCCTTCCTGTGTTGCCAGCGGTATTCTTCTTGGGGCAGTTCCTTTTAAAGTGTCCGACCTCACCACAGTTATAACAGGCTTGACCAACGCCTGTTCCAGATGATTGATTTGCTGATTGAGTCGGAGCTTTGCAGTATCGAACAGTGTGTCCCTTCTTTCCACAATTGGTACAGGATAGTTCCCGACAGGGACCAGGATTGTGGTGATACTTGCATTTTTCACAAAGAGGGAGGTTACCAACATATCGGCTGGTAGGAGTTGAGGCTGTGGATCCCATGACAGAAACTGCAGTAACAGGAGTAACAGTAGCAGCATGGACTGCTACCGTCTGTTGTTTCTTGGAAGATCCTTGAGAAGATTGACCCTTCTTTTTCTTCCAGAATTTCCTCTTTTCACCACTCCTTTGAGTCGGCTCAGAAGTGGTAGTGATTTCCTTAATGTCGTCGCTGTGATCAATCAGAATTTGAGCTAAAGTCTTGGCACTATCGTAAGTATTCGGACGAGCAGCCAAAACATGACTCTTTGTCAGTTGAGATAATCTCCAAACGAACCTTTCGATCTTTTTGTTCTCAGGAGTCACTAATCCCGGGCAGAGAAGTGCGAGATCATCGAATCGGGAAGTATACGCAGCAATGTCAGAACCTTTCATCTTCAAATTCCAAAGCTCGTGCTCTAATTTTTGCATTTCACCACGGGGGCAGTACTCAGCAAGGAGAAGTTCCTTCATGGCTTCCCAGCCCATGGCATTTGCTACAGGTAAGGTCAGAGATTTGACTCGGCCATTCCACCAAGTCAAGGCTTTATCTTCGAAGGTACAAGCCGCAAACTTAACTTTATCAGACTCTGCACAAGCACAGATTTCGAAGATGGATTCGATTTTCTCGAACCATCGGGATAAGGAAATGACACCTCCAGTGCCATTAAAGGATGTTGGTTTCGCGTTCATGAAATCCTTATAAGAATTTCCTCTTTGGTGCCCCTGACTACCTTCAGGGTTTTGAGATTGAGAACCACCTCCTGAACCATTAGAGTTCATTTGCGACATAGCTGCTACCATTGCAGCGGTCATCATCGTTTGGAGTGATGCTAGGTCAAACTGAAGAGGGGGTGGCGGCGAAGAGGGATCGTCGTTGTTCTTTGAGCTGGGTCTTTTTCTTGGAGGCATCTTGATCTAAAAAGATCAGGAAAGAGAGGATCATAAGTCCTCTAAATTGAATCAAGAGATATGGGACATGAGATATCTCTTCAAGGCAATTATAGCATCATACTAAGAGATAAAGCAGAAAGAAGTTATCAAGATAGAACATTTTATCACTAGAGTAATTACCAAAGAATAACGCGTATACAAGAACTCCTACAAAGGATCGGCTCGAGAAATACTCCCATAGTATTTCATGGTTCACTGCAGCGACGATTTGTTGTTTGGGTTATTGGGTAAGTTTTAGGCTTGCCGTATATTACAGTCACTCCCAAGCACATGTTGGCCGTGTCTCGAATGAATATAGTTGGCCAGGCTATATTGACCCTAGACACGACTACATAACTGCCCAGGTTTAATTGCAATACACAACACCCATTTACTTATGTTTTGTTCTACTTATTGATACGAATCTCGACGGTTCGGTATACTTGTATATTTTTGAAAATACTTATAGTCTGAAGATACTTTTATTTCAGAGCACTTAGGCCCTTTAGTGTTTATAGTTTTTATACCATGTAAGGTTTAGTATACTTTATTCACTATAAACAAGGGCTCTGATACCAATCTGTCACACCCCGAAAACCGAAGGCGGAAACATTTCCGGGGTTGACTCCACGTTGAGTATCAAATCCAATGTACATAGTAAGTAAAGTGAAACAAACATTACATTACATATTAAAAGTTTTACAGTTGTTTCAAAAGTAAAGTTTGTACAGTTGTGATACATAGTATATATATATAGACAAAAGAAATGGATCTTCATGTACTCCATCTTCTGATCAAAAGAAATCTTCGGGTACCTGCTCTAATTATGACCTGAGAACACAAGCGGTTTGAAAATCAGCATAGAGCTGGTGAGTTCATAAGTAGTTTTGTTTTGTGAAAATGTTTATGTTTCCTTTCTGTTTCTGAAAATGTATCAGTGTATTCCCAGGAAAGTCCCATACTTTCCTGAATAGTTAGTTATTGTAAAAGATGTAATGATATACAATTGGTTACACTTTTCTAATTATGTGAATGTTACCCAGGAATGCCCCATGCTTTCCTGTATGTTGGTTTCTAATGTAAAAGAAGTTTTCTGTTAAACTTGGTTATGTACAAAGTTTTCCCCAGGAAGATCCCATACCTTCCTAAATGTTGGTTATCATATGTAAAAGATGTAAAAGATGTAAAAGATGTAAACTGAATCCTGGTTATCCGTAAAATGTAGTATATGGTTCGTTACTACTGTAAGTAAATCTCTGTTATCCTAATTGCGAGTTCCATAACCATACTAAAGACTGAACCTGTGGCAATAAGTAGTCCATAATTCTTATGACTTTCGTCACCCTTGAACCATTTCGGTTTGGCTGTAGCTAGCAGCCAGGTGTGGGGTAGTCAGCCCCGTATAGATCTATACACTCAAGTCACGCTCTCTAAATCCCAGAGATTCTGGTTATGGGTGTAGTCCTCCACTCGCATATCTCTGTGGAGTGTTCGCCGAGGACGTGTCTCCAATCATACGGAATAACAAATTTAATAGTAATAATAGAATAATCCTCCATTCGCGTATCTCTGTGGAATGTTACCGAGGACAAGACAGTGTACGAATTATATTGTTCATGTGTTATAATGTCATGCTTTTAACTGATAAAATGTGGAAACCATTTGTGAAATATATATATAACATAACCATTTATAAAATCCATTTCACAAATAAATGCTTAAGTGAACTGTATGATCTACTGGTTATCAGTTACGTATATCAGTATTAAAAGCATAAGAAATGTGAAACACACACACGAAAAATAAGTTTTGAGTACAAGAAAACCCTTGTACTTTGCTTGTGTTCCCCCTGAAAACAGTGAAAAACAGTGAAAAAGGTAGGGGTATGAACTCACCGGAATCGGAAACGTGTCGGATTTGAATGCTAGACGTTGTTTCGGGGTTTGATTATTCGCGATGACCCTATGTAAAATGAAATAATGTCCATATATATACAATTAGGGATACATTCACTAATCATATGGAACATTACACTCCAATGAGGTTAAACACCTTAAAATGAGCGTTTGGAGTGACCCGGGTGGCGTTTAAGGACTTGTAATGGCACTAGGGACTTGGGACATGAGTTTTCTCCCCATAAGTAAACATTTTAAAGAGTTCACAACAATGGAACACCCACATACATGAGTTTACGGCCGTAAACTCATGTGGGTGAGGTTTTGGTGTTTTAAGGACTCAAATGGACTTAGGGATTGCTAGGAATGATTATCTAGACACCTTGGAACACTTGGAATGGATTTAAAACATTTAAAGCATGAGTTTACGGCCACACTCATAGAGTTTACGGCCGTAAACTCACCAAGGCTAAGAAAAATTGATTTGAGCTATTTAGGGCAATCACATGTGATTCAAACTAATTTTCTAAGCATTGTTATGAATTTAGAACATCAATTAAGACATTTATTGGAGTTTACGGCCTAGAGGTATGTTCTAAGGCCGTAAACTCTCCTTTACAAATGAACAAAGTAGTTTTTGGTGCTTAAAACAATCACATGTGATTCTAGAAATTTACACAAGACATTTGAGTGTGTTTAATGCCTCATAAACATTGTTTTATGAGTTTACGGCCAAGAATATGATCTTAGGCCGTAAACTCCCATAAATCATACTTTTGTTGTGTTTTAATCCTTTAAACCATTTTTAGATGCATCTAGATTTTACCACAAAGCCATATATTGAGTTTGGAAGCATTTGAACATGTTTAAAGGCCTTAAATCACTCTTTTAGAGGAGTTTACGGCCCAAGAGAGTGCCTTGGCCGTAAACTCTTCTTTGTTACACAAAAATCAAGTTTAAAGTGTTCCAAGTCTAGATTAGCAAGTCCAAGGTTTATGTCTAAGTCTTAACTAGGTTTTGGAAGGGTTAAATGGCTTAAATACCCCTTGTATATGAGTTTACGGCCCAAGAATGTTCCTTGGCCGTAAACTCACTTTTGTCCCTCTAAATCCATGTTCTACATGTTATAATTTCTTCCCTTTAAGCCCTTAAGTCATATCTAATGTCCAACTATGCAAAGGAAGGGTTTTAGGGCTTAAAAACCCTTGAAATATGAGTTTACGGCCCACGAATGTTCTATGGCCGTAAACTCATGAATGTTAGGCCTAATTCATGTCTTAAACTCGAAATTGAATGTCAAATATGCTAAAGGTTAAGGCTAGGAAGGTACCTTAGAGATTAGAAGCCTTAATTTGAGTTTTGATCCCTTAAACTTGGATTAGGAGAGAGGTGGGAAATGTTTAGTGATAATTTGGCCAAAGGCTTCAAATGGAGTCTTAAACATGTTTATATAATGTTCAGGAATTGGACACGATAGAATTCTACCCGATACCGACGTTAATTGAGGTTTTTGGTCGTACCCGATTGATTTACCGTAACCCGATATGGTAGTTTCTAGAAATATTCCGATCACTAAAGTTGGGTGTTTAAAATGATTTCTGATATATTAAGACACCTATTAAGTCATTTTAAGTCAATATAAATTAATGACCTAATAAAATGGCGAATATTGGGAACTAAAATTGAGAATGACGTTTGGTTGATCGAATCGAGTTACAAGTTGTGGTACAGGAATTTACATGATATTTCGGGTTGTTACACAAATGATCCACCCAAAAGCAACAAATCAAAGAAGAATGTCACACCCCAAAACCACGAACGGCGGAAACATTCAGGGGTGGAGGACATCATATATAGTATCACAACAGTGTAATATAATAAACAAGCAACAACATCATCCATTGCATTATAAGTAAAGTTGTAATACATGTGTGTTCTTTCATTGTAGTAAGACACCAAAAATATACAATCAAAATAAAATTCGAGACTTGACTGCTCCGTCTTCTCAAAACCTGGTCTCCGAACCTGTCTACTGATGACCTGAGAATACAAGTTATTTTGAAAGCGAGTATCAGCTTTAAAGCTGGTGAATTCATAAGTATATAAGTGTCGTTGCCTTGTTTGTGAAAATCTGTTATGAAGGCCATGTAAACCTTTAAATGAAAATGTTGAGGTAAGTATGAAATCCCTAGAAAAACCCTTATTTTCTATAAGTATGAAATGTAGTCTTCTACCAAGACCCGAATGTTCTGTACGTATGAAGTGTAGTCTTCTACCAAGACCCGAATGTTCTGTTTGTGAAATGATAGTTTTTCCTTTGTGTTGACTAGTACTAAAAGTGATTAGTCTAACTCATCGTTTATGTGAATGTATCACAAAATAATGTAAACAAGAAAAATGTAATACTATAAGTGTTGTCACTGGGTACTAGGACCAACACAACATCACATTAAGCGAAATGTATAACCTAATGAACATCCGAAGATTGTCCAATTGTCCTCTGTAGCAACAGCAGGTGGGTGGAAGGGTTAGTCCTAAATCGATCTTCTTAATATAAGTAGTAACCATAGGCATCCGTAGATGTTCATTACCCACTGTTGCTAACAGATGAGTTCCAGAATGGTTAGTCCCGTACGTATATCCCGAGGTACTATGGGATAGAGGCCCATCTAGGTATCCCGAGGTACTAGGGATAGGGTCCTGTCTAGATATCCCGAGGTACAGGGGGATACGCAGGAAGATTTACACAGAAGTACTAATAAATCGTACTCATAGTCCTAAGTACAAGTATCCAGGTAAACGAATACAGGATAATGCACCTATGTAAAAGTGTTCTTGTATGGTATTCATGTATGTGTATCCATGTAACAGGTAAGTATATGTAAACATATTCATGTATCAAGTAAACATATGTAAGTACTCATGTATCAGGTAATATACTAGTTTAGCCTCATGAATGAACTAACTCTTGTGTGACTCCTTGTAATAGAAGTAATGTTTGATATCTTCACATTATCCCTATGATAATCTACTGTAATATAACTACTTGATCATGTAAGTTTACCCACTCTTAATACTCAAGGGTATGGGAAACAAAATGAAAGATGCAAACTATAACATCAATACATATGTAAGAATATAAGTGTATATGCATAGTTTAGTTCAAGAATGTAAAATGGTTTTGTAAGACATCTTATGGGGTTTGAACAATAATTAACAATGACTTGATGTCATTTGAATAAACATTTCAAAGGTAAAACATTTGGTAACAATGTGCTTTTAAGATGTAAAACCATTTCATGCATCACATTTTGTAGCATGTGAAATCTGTTAAATGACAAACACAGTTATAAAATACATATCAATGATTTAATAACATATTTGTTTCTACTTGTATTCCCCCCCACTAAAGCATTTAAAATCATTTAAAACATTGATTAGGGGTATGAACTCACCTGTAGTTGGTGATTGGAATGAACTGAACGGTATAGGATGGCTAGGTGTCAAGCGAGGACTTGTGCACACACTACGATCCTAATGAACATATAATCACACATATATGCACCCAATTAGACTCAAATGACTAATTGATAATGTTTAAGACATCCTAGACATAATAAACACTTTATATAAGTGTTTTAAGCCTTAAGGATTGCATCTAAGCTATTCTGGGACAGGGTATTTCTGTTTAGGGTTTCCAAAGGACCCTATATGAGAGTTTACTCTCAATAAACCATCACACATGGATTTTACGGTTGTAAACTCTTGAGTTTACGGCCGTAAACTCCCAAACATGTGTGTTTGGTGTGTTTTGAAGTCCCAAATGCTTTCTAGAATTATTCTAACTTAGTGGCTAAGTCCTTGGAAGGGTTTAAGGTCTAGAAATGCTCCAATTAGGAGTTTACGGCCTCAAGGCCATTCCCCATGGAGTTTACGGCCGTAAACTCCCTTGGGGTGTTGTTTTTGTTGTTTTCAAGCATCTTGCACTTGTGGTATATGTTCTAGACTTTTACTCCTAGCATAAGAAGGCATTAGGCACACCTTGGTGCCCTTTTTAGGAGTTTACGGCCCAAGAACCATGTCTTGGCCGTAAACTCACTTTGTTAAGTGATTTTGATGTGGTTTGATCCTTCCATTAAGTGGGTACAATTTCTTGTAAAGGTCTAGGGCTTTAGGTGTCATGAAAACACCCCTTTTGTCCATTTCAATGGAGTTTACGGCCTAAGATTCACTTGGGCCGTAAACTCACCTTTGTTTGTGTCATTTGATGTGTTTAAGGCCTTACACTACTTGGGAACATAGTCTAGATACAAGCCTTAAAGTCCTAAAGTCCTTAAATCACCATTTAGTGTTTGATTTTGGAGTTTACGGCCTAGGATTATCTAGGGTCGTAAACTCCCAAACATGGGTGGATTTTGGCTTGTTTTTTTGTCCCTAACATGCATACATAAGAGTATAAGGCTTTATCATAACACAAGGGTCGGTTTTGGCTTCGTTTCGGGAGTTTACCGCCCAAGAACACCTTTGGGAGTAAACTCCTAGATCTCATGATTTAGCCATCTAAATCATGTTATAAGCATCTAATAAGCATTCTAACATTACTAGAAAGAGTTACTCACGTTTTGGTATAAAAACCCGAAGATCCGTGAGAGAGAAAATGGCTTTTCTCTAGTTGGAAATGTGAATAATGAATAAATTTGGTTCAGAAAACTATTTATAGTCCTGAAATATTTTGGCAGAAAATATTTTTATTCCAGAAATGATCTCTAATATAATAGAGTGTTGGAATAATAGTGTTGCACAAAACCCTAGTGCACCCACTCTCCTGATATTTCCTGAAGTGTAAACCCTGAATTACTCAAACTTACGCGAACAAGTCTGAAAATTAACTGAGACTGCTATAACTTCTATTGAAGTGCTATAGTTTGTACAGAATGGAAATTTCGGGTTGTCACATCATCCCCCCGTTAGAAGGAATTTCGTCCCGAAATTAGAATTTAAGCAAATAAGAAGTTACAAATAACTAAGCGAAAAGGTGAGGGTATTTCAGTTTCATCTGATCCTCACGTTCCCAAGTGAATTCCGGTCCACGCTTTGCGTTCCAGCGCACCTTCACTATCGGGATACGGCTCTGCTTTGTTTGCTTGACCTCTCGGTCCATGATCTCTACTGGTTCCTCCACGAAGTTGAGGCTCTCGTTGTTCTCGATCTCGTCGATTGGAATAACAAGAGTCTTGTCGGATAGACACTTTTTCAAGTTCGAGAAGTGGAAGGTAGGATGTACATTACTGAGTTCTTGCGGTAGATTGAGCTTGTAAGCTATAGGACCGATTCTCGCAAGAATCTCAAAAGGCCCTATGTATCTTGGATTGAGCTTCCCACGCTTTCCAAAGCGTATCAAGCCCTTCCAGGGTGAGACTTTCAGTAGGACTCGGTCGCCCACCTGGAACTCCAATGGTTTCCAACGCTTGTCAGCGTAGCTTTTCTGTCGGTCTCTAGAGGCTTTCAATCGTTCACGAATTTGAACGATCTTCTCTGTCGTTTCCCGAATGATTTCCGGACCCGTGAGAGTGCTTTCGGGAACTCGTCCCTTAGCTAACTGGGTATCACCCACTTCAGCCCAGCACAGAGGGGATCTGCACTTTTGGCCATAGAGGGCTTCGAATGGAGCTGCCTTTATGCTCGTGTGATAACTGTTGTTGTAGGAGAATTCGACAAGGGGTAAATGAGTATCCCAAGCTTTTCCAAAGTCAATCACACAAGCACGCAACATATCTTCTAGGGTTTGGATAGTCCTCTCACTTTGTCCGTCGGTCTGTGGATGGTAGGCTGTACTCATGTCCAGCCTAGTTCCTAGGGAATTTTGTAATGACTGCCAGAACTTCGAAGTGAATCTACTATCTCGGTCTAAGATGATAGATAAAGGAACACCGTGCAGCCTTACAATCTCCCTAATGTAAGTTCTAGTAAGTTTCTCCATCTTGTCTCTTTCTTTGATCGGTAGGAAGTATGCAGACTTGGTCAGTCTATCGACGATGACCCATATGGAATCAAGTCCCACCCGTCGTCTTGGGCAGCTTGGTTATGAAATCCATAGTGATCCGCTCCCACTTCCATTCTGGTATCTCCGGTTGTTGTAAGAGACCGGAGGGTTTCTGGTATTCGACCTTGACCTTTGCGCAAGTAAGGCATTTACTCACGAAGGTAGCAATATCTGCTTTCATGTTAGGCCACAAGTATAACTTTTTAAGATCCAGATACATCTTATCTGAACCCGGGTGGACGGAATAACGAGTGTTGTGAGCTTCAGTCATGACCAAGTCTCTGAAGCCACCGTGTTTCGGTGTCCAGATCCGAGCCATGAGGTATAAGGCTCCGCTACCCTTGACTTCCAAGTTCTTATCCATCCCTCTAAGGGATTCACCCACCATGTTTTCAGGTTTCAATGCGTCGAGCTGAGCCTCCTTTATTTGTGTGGACAAGTGTGAACGGATAGTTAGAGTCAAAGATTTGACTCTACGACTAGTATATTCTTTCCGACTTAGGGCATCGGCTACTACATTGGCTTTACCCGGATGATAACGAATTTCGCACTCGTAATCACTAAGTAGCTCGACCCACCGTCGTTGTCTCATGTTGAGCTCTTTCTGGTCGAAAATGTGTTGTAGACTCTTATGGTCTATAAAGATCGTACTTTTAGTACCGTATAGGTAATGTCGCCAGATCTTCAGAGCAAACACCACTGCTCCTAGTTCAAGATCGTGGGTTGTGTAGTTAACCTCATGTGTCTTCAGCTGTCTCGAGGCATAGGCGATGACTTTACCTCGCTGCATCAGAACACATCCGAGTCCTTGATTGGATGCATCGCAAAAGACAATGAAGTCTTCTATCCCATCGGGGAGGGATAGTATCGGGGCGGTGCACAAGGCTCGTTTGAGCGTTTGGAATGCTCTTTCCTGTTTCTCTTCCCAGTCAAAGGCCACGCCTTTCTGGGTCAGGGTTGTAAGAGGTTTCGCTATGTTGGAGAAGTTCTGAATGAACCTGCGATAGTAGCCAGCGAGACCTAGAAATTGACGAATTTCGGTAGGTGTCTTTGGTGTTGACCAGTTCTCAATGGCTTTGATCTTGGAGGGGTCCACATGTATACCTTCTTCACTAACCACATCGCCCAAAAATTCGACTCGCCGAAACCAAAATTCGCACTTTGAGAAGTTCGCGTAAAGCTTCTCCGATCGCAATGTTTCTAAGATTTTACGGAGATGTTGACTATGTTCCTCCTTACTTCGAGAGTAGATGAGTATGTCATCAATGAAGACGATGACGAACTGATCCAAGTAAGGACGACACACCTAATTCATCAGATCCATGAATACTACGGGCGCGTTAGTTAATCCGAATGGCATCACTACAAACTCGTAGTGCCCATAACGAGTTCGGAAGGCTATTTTGGGAACATCCTCCTCTAACACTCGTAGTTGGTGATATCCGGATCTCAGATCTAACTTCGAGAAGTAGTTGGCTCCTTGAAGTTGATCAAACAAATCGTCAATGCGGGGCAAGGGATAACAATTTTTAATGGTAAGCTTGTTGAGTTCTCTATAGTCGATGCACATGCGAAACAATCCATCTTTCTTGTTG
Organism: Lactuca sativa; assembly: GCF_002870075.4. NCBI lineage: Eukaryota > Viridiplantae > Streptophyta > Magnoliopsida > Asterales > Asteraceae > Lactuca > Lactuca sativa. The sequence goes on along the minus strand of NC_056627.2, from coordinate 160,765,582 downwards.
ACGAACAAGACTGGTGCTCCCCATGGTGAGAAGCTTGGTCGTATGAATCCCTTCTTGAGAAGTTCGTTAAGTTGACTGGAAAGTTCCTGCATTTCAGCCGGTGCTAGACGATAAGGAGATTTAGCTGCGGGGGTAGCTCCTGGCACTAAGTCGATTCTGAACTCGACTTGGCGTTGCGGTGGTAAACCGGGAAGTTCTTCTGGGAATATGTCGGGGAAGTCGCGTACTTCTGGGATTTTATGGATGTCTTTCAGTTCTTGACTGGTATCGACGACGTGGGCTAGGAATGCATGATATTCCTTTCGTAAGCACTTCTGGGCTTGAATGGACGATATGATACGAAGGCTCGTACTAGGTTTGTCGCCGTAGATAATTATAGTTTCGTTGTTAGGAAGGTTAAGACGGACTGCTTTTTCGAAGCACATAATGTCGGCACGAAGAATACTCAACCAATCCATACCGACGATAACGTCGAAACATTTAATTGTGACTGGCATGAGATCTATCTTGAAAGTATGGCCATCTAAAGTTAAGGTACAACCTACGTATATGCAGTTTGTACTCTCTGTTTTCCCGTTAGCCATTTCTATCGTGAATGAACTATCTAATGCACATGGTTTTTGTTTAAGTAGGCGTGCAAATTTATGACTTACAAAACTTTTCTTGGCTCCACTATCGAAAAGTATGCAAGCATATGAGTTATCGAGGAGGAACGTACCAGTAGCTATCATAGGATCAGCTACTGCTTCCTCATGGCCTAGGGCCATAACTCTTCCCACTCCTCCAGCCGTCCCTGCTTTAGGGCAGTTCCTCTTGTAGTGGCCTACTTCGCCACATCCGTAGCAAGCTTGGCCCAAACCGGTGTTAGGAATCTGGGTAGCTTGAGCTGTTGGAGTTTTGCAGTAACGGACGGTGTGTCCCTTCTTGTTGCAGTTAGAACACTGCATCTCCCTGCAAGGTCCGTGGTGGTGGAAGTTGCACTTGGTGCACTTCGGGAGAGTCCAAGCATATGTTTTTGCTGGTAAGAGGTTCGTAGGGGCAACATGAGTCACTGTGGCAACATTGATGGCCACAAGTTGTTGCTTATTGGAGGATCCTTGCGGAGCCCCTCTTTTCCTTTTATTCCACCCCTTCTTGTGGTAGTCGGGGTTGGACTTTTGTGTTACAGGTGTAGGGATTGTTGTGTTTTGAGGTTTCCGGTGATCGATGAGGGATTCTGCTAGTTCCTTGGCGCTATCAAAGGTAATCGGCCTGGAAGCGATCACACTTGACTGGATCTGGGGTGACAGTCCCCAGATATATCTCTCGATCTTTTTGCTCTGGAGAGCAACCATGTCGGGGCATAAGTTTTCCAAATCACAAAACCTATTTGTGTAGGTAGTGATGTCGGATCCAACCATTTGTAGACCCCAAAATTCTTGCTCGAGCTTTTGTATTTCACCTCGAGGACAGTATTCCTTCATCAGCATGTCTTTCAACTTTTCCCAGCCAATGGAATATGCCACCACCAAAGTTAGATAGTTAACATGGCTGTTCCACCATGTTAGTGCTCTGTCAGAGAAGGTACAAGCTGCAAACTTGACCTTGCTGCCCTCCTGACAAGCACAGATTTCAAAGACGGATTCCATCATTTCAATCCATTGTCTCAACACCATAACACCCCCAGTTCCATTGAAGCTGCGGGGTTTGGCGTTAGTGAAGTCCTTGTAGGTGCATTCCCGAGGGTGTCCATGGCTTTCGCCGTGGTTCGAAGGTGGTGCACCTGTTCCTGATCCACTAGGGGCAGGAGCGTTGATTGCTGACACAGCAGCTGCAACTGCTGCTGTGAAAGCTGCCTGGAACATGTTGGCATCAAAAGGATTTGGTGGTTGAAGGGGTACAGGTGGTGATGGAGGTGGTGGTATCGGTGTTTCGTTGATTGGATTACGCCTTGTACTTCTGCGTGGCGGCATCTTTAACTATACGTTTAAAAGATGACGACATTCTATCGGCGACGAGAACTGCTAGCATGAGTCCTCGATCCCGACAGTAGACGTTCAATGTCCCTTATACGCCTGTCCGATCTTGCTTGTTGAGCTCGAAGTTCTCTAACTTCAGCTCGGGTTTCAGCAAGTTCCCTCTGCAGATTTGCATTGCGGACCAGAGTCCTTTCATGAGCAGACTCTAGTTGGCGAATGTGGACAGTGTTAACACCAAAGTTGGCGTCAACTTCCAAAACTTGATTGATAGTTGCCTGAGCCATTATCGTGTTCCGAGAAATCCTACGCACCATGACTGGTAGGACTCTATCAGCAGAACCTCCTCCAGTGAGGTTGTAGAAACTTCGGTCGCCATTGTAGGGAATAGGCTGACCTTGTTCCTGACTCTATTCAGTCAAGTTAATGGCCCACAAGGGTGTGGGTCCTTGAAACACAGGGCGAGGGTTCAAGTTTGGGTTTTGAGCAGCTGGGGGTAGGTTCTTGACTTCTGGCTCCTAGTCCGAACTATCGGAAAAGCCCTCAGCATGGTGATCATCAAAAGGAATTGGGTGATCATCTTCTGGCTCTACCTCTAGCCAACCTGCATTGCCTAGGTTCGGGAAGTAGGGATCGCCATGGTGAAATCCAACCAGTTTAATCTACGCGCGAAAAGGGATATAAGAAATAGCTAAAATAGACGAACTAACTAAGATAATTACACTAAGATCAAATACCCATATGGTATTTCTTTATGGTTGTGTTGGTAAGTTTTTAGACTTGTTGCCACATCACAACCATTCTTGGGCATATGCTAATCACTCCTCGGACCAGCATAGTTGATCAAGCTATGCCATTCCCAAGACTGACCATATATCCCCAGGCTTACTTGTGATATTCAACAATCGTAATACTTTTGTTCTTGTCATGGTGACATTGGTTTTAGTATGAATGCAGGCACGTATACTTTGTTAAATATTTTATTATTTAAAAGTATAACTCTTAGACAGAGTGTTTTAATCCCATGTATTTATAGTTAGTATATCTTTTATGGGTTCATATACCATATTCACTATAAACAATGCTCTGATACCAATCTGTCACTCCGCAAAACCACGAACGACGGAAACGTTCAGGGGTGGAGGATGTCATATACAATATCACAACAGTGTAATATAATAAACAAGCAACAACATCATCCATTGAATTATAAGTAAAGTTTTAATACATGTGTGTTCTTTCATTGTAGTAAGACACCGAAAATATACAATCAAAATAAAAGACGAGACTTGACTGCTCCGTCTTCTCAAAACCTGGTCTCCGAACATGTCTACTGATGACCTGAGAATACAAGTTATTTTGAAAGCGAGTATCAGCTTTAAAGCTGGTGAATTCATAAGTATATAAGTGTCGTTGCCTTGTTTGTGAAAATCTGTTATGAAGGCCATGTAAACCTTTAAATGAAAATGTTGAGGTAAGTATGAAATCCCTAGAAAAACCCTTATTTTCTATAAGTGTGAAATGTAGTCTTCTACCAAGACCCGAATGTTCTGTACGTATGAAGTGTAGTCTTCTACCAAGACCCGAATGTTCTGTTTGTAAAATGATAGTTTTTCCTTTGTGTTGACTAGTACTAAAAGTGATTAGTCTAACTCATCGTTTATGTGAATGTATCACAAAATAAAGTAAACAAGAAAAATGTAATACTATAAGTGTTGTCACTGGGTACTAGGACCAACACGACATCGCATTAAGCGAAATGTATAACCTAATGAACATCCGAAGATTGTCCAATTGTCCTCTGTAGCAGCAGCAGGTGGGTGGAAGGGTTAGTCCCAAATCGATCTTCCTAATATAAGTAGTAACCGTAGGCATCCGTAGATGTTCATTACCCACTGTTGCTAACAGATGAGTTCCAGAATGGTTAGTCCTGTACGTATATCCCGAGGTATTGTGGGATAGAGGCCCATCTAGGTATTCCGAGGTACTAGGGATAGGGTCCTGTCTAGATATCCAGAGGTATAGGGGGATATGCAGGAAGATTTACACAGAAGTACTAATAAATCGTACTCATAGTCCTAAGTACAAGTATCTAGGTAAACGAATACAGGATAATGCACCTATGTAAAAGTGTTCCTGTATGGTATTCATGTATGTGTATCCATGTAACAGGTAAGTATATGTAAACATATTCATGTATCAAGTAAACATATGTAAGTACTCATGTATCAGGTAATATACTAGTTTAGACTCATGAATGAACTGACTCTTGTGTGACTCCTTGTAATAGAAGTAATGTTTGATATCTTCACATTATCCCTATGATAATCTACTGTAATATAACTAGTTGATCATGTAAGTTTACCCACTCTTACTACTCAAGGGTATGGGAAACAAAATGAAAGATGCAAACTATAACATCAATACATATATAAGAATATAAGTGTATATGTATAGTTTAGTTCAAGAATGTAAAATGGTTTTGTAAGACATCTTATGGGTTTTGAACAATAATTAACAATGACTTGATGTCATTTGAATAAACATTTCAAAGGTAAAACATTTGGTAACAATGTGCTTTTAAGATGTAAAACCATTTCATGCATCACATTTTGTAGCATGTGAAATCTGTTAAATGACAAACACAGTTATAAAATACATATCAATGATTTAATAACATATTTGTTTCTACTTGTATCCCCCCCCCACTAAAGCATTTAAAATCATTTGAAACATTGATTAGGGGTATGAACTCACCTGTAGTTGGTGATTGGAATGAACTGAACGGTATAGGATGGCTAGGTATCAAGCGAGGACTTGTGCACACACTACGATCCTAATGAACATATAATCACACATATATGCACTCAATTAGACTCAAATGACTAATTGATAATGTTTAAGACATCCTAGACATAATAAACACTTTATATAAGTGTTTTAAGCCTTAAGGATTGCATCAAACCTATTGTGGGACAGGGTATTTTTGTTTAGGGTTTCCAAAGGACCCTATATGAGAGTTTACTCTCCATAAACCATCACACATGGAGTTTACGGTTGTAAACTCTTGAGTTTACAGCCGTAAACTCCCAAACATGTGTGTTTGGTGTGTTTTGAAGTCCCAAATGTTTTCTAGAATTATTCTAACTTAGTGGCTAAGTCCTTGGAAGGGTTTAAGGTCTAGAAATGCTCCAATTAGGAGTTTACGGCCTCAAGGCCATTCCCCTTGGAGTTTACGGCCGTAAACTCCCTTGGGGTGTTGTTTTTGTTGTTTTCAAGCCTCTTGCACTTGTGCTATATGTTCTAGACTTTTACTCCTAGCATAAGAAGGCATTAGGCACACCTTGGTGCCCTTTTTAGGAGTTTACGGACCAAGAACCATGTCTTGGCCGTAAACTCACTTTGTTAAGTGATTTTGATGTGGTTTGGTCCATCCGTTAAGTGGGTACAATTTCTTGTAAAGGTCTAGGGCTTTAGGTGTCATGAAAACACCCCTTTTGTCCATTTCAATGGAGTTTACGGCCTAAGATTCACTTGGGCCGTAAACTCACCTTTGTTTGTGTCATTTGATGTGTTTAAGGCCTTACACTACTTGGGAACATAGTCTAGATACAAGCCTTAAAGTCCTAAAGTCCTTAAATCACCATTTAGTGTTTGAGTTATGAATTTACGGCCTAGGATTATCTAGGGCCGTAAACTCCCAAACTTGTGTGGATTTTGGCTTGTTTTCTTGTCCCTAACATGCATACATAAGAGTCTAACGCTTTATCATAACACAAGGGTCGGTTTTGGCTTCGTTTCGGGAGTTTACCACCCAAGAACACCTTGAGGAGTAAACTCCTAGATCTCATGATTTAGCCATCTAAATCATGTTATAAGCATCTAATAAGCATTCTAACATTACCAGAAAGAGTTACTCACGTTTTGGTATAAAAACCCGAAGATCCGTGAGAGAGAAAATGGCTTTTCTCTAGTTGGAAATGTGAATAATGAATAAATTTGGTTCAGAAAACTATTTATAGTCCTGAAATATTTTGGCAGAAAATATTTTTATTCCAGAAATGATCTCTAATATAATAGAGTGTTGGAATAATAGTGTTGCACAAAACCCTAGTGCACCCACTCTCCTGATATTTCCTGAAGTGTAAACCCTGAATTACTCAAACTTACGCGAACAAGTCTGAAAATTAACTGAGACTGCTATAACTTCTATTGAAGTGCTATAGTTTGTACAGAATGGAAATTTCGGGTTGTCACATCATCCCCCCGTTAGAAGGAATTTCGTCCCGAAATTAGAATTTAAGCAAATAAGAAGTTACAAATAACTAAGCGAAAAGGTGAGGGTATTTCAGTTTCATCTGATCCTCACGTTCCCAAGTGAATTCCGGTCCACGCTTTGCGTTCCAGCGCACCTTCACTATCGGGATACGGCTCTGCTTTGTTTGCTTGACCTCTCGGTCCATGATCTCTACTGGTTCCTCCACGAAGTTGAGGCTCTCGTTGTTGTCGATCTCGTCGAGTGGAATAACAAGAGTCTTGTCGGATAGACACTTTTTCAAGTTCGAGAAGTGGACGGTAGGATGTACGTTACTGAGTTCTTGCGGTAGATTGAGCTTGTAAGCTATAGGACCGATTCTCGCAAGAATCTCAAAAGGCCCTATGTATCTTGGATTGAGCTTCCCACGCTTTCCAAAGCGTATCAAGCCCTTCCAGGGTGAGACTTTCAGTAGGACTCGGTCGCCCACCTGGAACTCCAATGGTTTCCAACGCTTGTCAGCGTAGCTTTTCTGTCGGTCTCTAGAGGCTTTCAATCGTTCACGAATTTGAACGATCTTCTCTGTCGTTTCCCGAATGATTTCCGGACCCGTGAGAGTGCTTTCGGGAACTCGTCCCTTAGCTAACTGGGTATCACCCACTTCAGCCCAGCACAGAGGGGATCTGCACTTTTGGCCATAGAGGGCTTCGAATGGAGCTGCCTTTATGCTCGTGTGATAACTGTTGTTGTAGGAGAATTCGACAAGGGGTAAATGAGTATCCCAAGCTTTTCCAAAGTCAATCACACAAGCACGCAACATATCTTCTAGGGTTTGGATAGTCCTCTCACTTTGTCCGTCGGTCTGTGGATGGTAGGCTGTACTCATGTCCAGCCTAGTTCCTAGGGAATTTTGTAATGACTGCCAGAACTTCGAAGTGAATCTACTATCTCGGTCTAAGATGATAGATAAAGGACACCGTGCAGCCTTACAATCTCCCTAATGTAAGTTCTAGTAAGTTTCTCCGTCTTGTCTCTTTCTTTGATCGGTAGGAAGTGTGCAGACTTGGTCAGTCTATCGACGATGACCCATATGGAATCAAGTCCCACCCGTCGTCTTGGGCAGCTTGGTTATGAAATCCATAGTGATCCGCTCCCACTTCCATTCTGGTATCTCCGGTTGTTGTAGGAGACCGGAGGGTTTCTGGTATTCGACCTTGACCTTTGCGCAAGTAAGGCATTTACTCACGAAGGTAGCAATATCTGCTTTCATGTTAGGCCACAAGTATAACTTTTTAAGATCCAGATACATCTTATCTGAACCCGGGTGGACGGAATAACGAGTGTTGTGAGCTTCAGTCATGACCAAGTCTCTGAAGCCACCGTGTTTCGGTGTCCAGATCCGAGCCATGAGGTATAAGGCTCCGCTACCCTTGACTTCCAAGTTCTTATCCATCCCTCTAAGGGATTCACCCACCATGTTTTCAGGTTTCAAAGCGTCGAGCTGAGCCTCCTTTATTTGTGTGGACAAGTGTGAACGGATAGTTAGAGTCAAAGATTTGACTCTACGACTAGTATATTCTTTCCGACTTAGGGCATCGGCTACTACATTGGCTTTACCCGGATGATAACGAATTTCGCACTCGTAATCACTAAGTAGCTCGACCCACCGTCGTTGTCTCATGTTGAGCTCTTTCTGGTCGAAAATGTGTTGTAGACTCTTATGGTCTATAAAGATCGTACTTTTAGTACCGTATAGGTAATGTCGCCAGATCTTCAGAGCAAACACCACTGCTCCTAGTTCAAGATCGTGGGTTGTGTAGTTAACCTCATGTGTCTTCAGCTGTCTCGAGGCATAGGCGATGACTTTACCTCGCTGCATCAGAACACATCCGAGTCCTTGATTGGATGCATCGCAAAAGACAATGAAGTCTTCTATCCCATCGGGGAGGGATAGTATCGGGGCGGTGCACAAGGCTCGTTTGAGCGTTTGGAATGCTCTTTCCTGTTTCTCTTCCCAGTCAAAGGCCACGCCTTTCTGGGTCAGGGTTGTAAGAGGTTTCGCTATGTTGGAGAAGTTCTGAATGAACCTGCGATAGTAGCCAGCGAGACCTAGAAATTGACGAATTTCGGTAGGTGTCTTTGGTGTTGACCAGTTCTCAATGGCTTTGATCTTGGAGGGGTCCACATGTATACCTTCTTCACTAACCACATCGCCCAAAAATTCGACTCGCCGAAACCAAAATTCGCACTTTGAGAAGTTCGCGTAAAGCTTCTCCGATCGCAATGTTTCTAAGATTTTACGGAGATGTTGACTATGTTCCTCCTTACTTCGAGAGTAGATGAGTATGTCATCAATGAAGACGATGACGAACTGATCCAAGTAAGGACGACACACCTAATTCATCAGATCCATGAATACTGCGGGCGCGTTAGTTAATCCGAATGGCATCACTACAAACTCGTAGTGCCCATAACGAGTTCGGAAGGCTATTTTGGGAACATCCTCCTCTAACACTCGTAGTTGGTGATATCCGGATCTCAGATCTAACTTCGAGAAGTAGTTGGCTCCTTGAAGTTGATCAAACAAATCGTCAATGCGGGGCAAGGGATAACAATTTTTAATGGTAAGCTTGTTGAGTTCTCTATAGTCGATGCACATGCGAAACAATCCATCTTTCTTGTTGACGAACAAGACTGGTGCTCCCCATGGTGAGAAGCTTGGTCGTATGAATCCCTTCTTGAGAAGTTCGTTAAGTTGACTGGAAAGTTCCTGCATTTCAGCCGGTGCTAGACGATAAGGAGATTTAGCTGCGGGGGTAGCTCCTGGCACTAAGCCGATTCTGAACTCGACTTGGCGTTGCGGTGGTAAACCGGGAAGTTCTTCTGGGAATATGTCGGGGAAGTCGCGTACTTCTGGGATTTTATGGATGTCTTTCAGTTCTTGACTGGTATCGACGACGTGGGCTAGGAATGCATGATATTCCTTTCGTAAGCACTTCTGGGCTTGAATGGACGATATGATACGAAGGCTCGTACTAGGTTTGTCGCCGTAGATAATTATAGTTTCGTTGTTAGGAAGGTTAAGACGGACTGCTTTTTCGAAGCACATAATGTCGGCATGAAGAATACTCAACCAATCCATACCGACGATAACGTCGAAACATTTAATTGTGACTGGCATGAGATCTATCTTGAAAGTATGGCCATCTAAAGTTAAGGTACAACCTACGTATATGCAGTTTGTACTCTCTGTTTTCCCGTTAGCCATTTCTATCGTGAATGAACTATCTAATGCACATGGTTTTTGTTTAAGTAGGCGTGCAAATTTATGACTTACAAAACTTTTCTCGGCTCCACTATCGAAAAGTATGCAAGCATATGAGTTATCGAGGAGGAACGTACCAGTAGCTATCATAGGATCAGCTACTGCTTCCTCATGGCCTAGGGCCATAACTCTTCCCACTCCTCCAGCCGTCCCTGCTTTAGGGCAGTTCCTCTTGTAGTGGCCTACTTCGCCACATCCGTAGCAAGCTTGGCCCAAACCGGTGTTAGGAATCTGGGTAGCTTGAGCTGTTGGAGTTTTGCAGTAACGGACGGTGTGTCCCTTCTTGTTGCAGTTAGAACACTGCATCTCCCTGCAAGGTCCGTGGTGGTGGAAGTTGCACTTGGTGCACTTCGGGAGAGTCCCAGCATATGTTTTTGCTGGTAAGAGGTTCGTAGGGGCAACATGAGTCACTGTGGCAACATTGATGGCCACAAGTTGTTGCTTATTGGAGGATCCTTGCGGAGCCCCTCTTTTCCTTTTATTCCACCCCTTCTTGTGGTAGTCGGGGTTGGACTTTTGTGTTACAGGTGTAGGGATTTTTGTGTTTTGAGGTTTCCGGTGATCGATGAGGGATTCTGCTAGTTCCTTGGCGCTATCAAAGGTAATCGGCCTGGAAGCGATCACACTTGACTGGATCTGGGGTGACAGTCCCCAGATATATCTCTCGATCTTTTTGCTCTGGAGAGCAACCATGTCGGGGCATAAGTTTGCCAAATCACAAAACCTATTTGTGTAGGTAGTGATGTCGGATCCAACCATTTGTAGACCCCAAAATTCTTGCTCGAGCTTTTGTATTTCACCTCGAGGACAGTATTCCTTCATCAGCATGTCTTTCAACTTTTCCCAGCCAATGGAATATGCCACCACCAAAGTTAGATAGTTAACATGGCTGTTCCACCATGTTAGTGCTCTGTCAGAGAAGGTACAAGCTGCAAACTTGACCTTGCTGCCCTCCTGACAAGCACAGATTTCAAAGACGGATTCCATCATTTCAATCCATTGTCTCAACACCATAACACCCCCAGTTCCATTGAAGCTGCGGGGTTTGGCGTTAGTGAAGTCCTTGTAGGTGCATTCCCGAGGGTGTCCATGGCTTTCGCCGTGGTTCGAAGGTGGTGCACCTGTTCCTGATCCACTAGGGGCAGGAGCGTTGATTGCTGACACAGCAGCTGCAACTGCTGCTGTGAAAGCTGCCTGGAACATGTTGGCATCAAAAGGATTTGGTGGTTGAAGGGGTACAGGTGGTGATGGAGGTGGTGGTATCGGTGTTTCGTTGATTGGATTACGCCTTGTACTTCTGCGTGGCGGCATCTTTAACTATACGTTTAAAAGATGACGACATTCTATCGGCGACGAGAACTGCTAGCATGAGTCCTCGATCCCGACAGTAGACGTTCAATGTCCCTTATACGCCTGTCCGATCTTGCTTGTTGAGCTCGAAGTTCTCTAACTTCAGCTCGGGTTTCAACAAGTTCCCTCTGCAGATTTGCATTGCGGACCAGAGTCCTTTCATGAGCAGACTCTAGTTGGCGAATGTGGACAGTGTTAACACCAGAGTTGGCGTCAACTTCCAAAACTTGATTGATAGTTGCCTGAGCCATTATCGTGTTCCGAGAAATCCTACGCACCATGACTGGTAGGACTCTATCAGCAGAACCTCCTCCAGTGAGGTTCTAGAAACTTCGGTCGCCATTGTAGGGAATAGGCTGACCTTGTTCCTGACTCTATTCAGTCAAGTTAATGGCCCACAAGGGTGTGGGTCCTTGAAACACAGGGCGAGGGTTCAAGTTTGGGTTTTGAGCAGCTGGGGGTAGGTTGTTGACTTCTGGCTCCTAGTCCGAACTATCGGAAAAGCCCTCAGCATGGTGATCATCAAAAGGAATTGGGTGATCATCTTCTGGCTCTACCTCTAGCCAACCTGCATTGCCTTGGTTCGGGAAGTAGGGATCGCCATGGTGAAATCCAACCATTTTAATCTACGCGCGAAAAGGGATATAAGAAATAGCTAAAATAGACGAACTAACTAAGATAATTACACTAAGATCAAATACCCATATGGTATTTCTTTATGGTTGTGTTGGTAAGTTTTTAGACTTGTTGCCACATCACAACCATTCTTGGGTATATGCAAATCACTCCTCGGACCAGCATAGTTGATCAAGCTATGCCATTCCCAAGACTGACCATATATCCCCAGGCTTACTTGTGATATTCAACAATCGTAATACTTTTGTTCTTGTCATTGTGACATTGGTTTTAGTATGAATGCAGGCACGTATACTTTGTTAAATATTTTATTATTTAAAAGTATAACTCTTAGACAGAGTGTTTTAATCCCATGTATTTATAGTTAGTATATCTTTTATGGGTTCATATACCATATTCACTATAAACAATGCTCTGATACCAATCTGTCACACCCCAAAACCACGAACGACGGAAACGTTCAGGGGTGGAGGATGTCATATACAATATCACAACAGTGTAATATAATAAACAAGCAACAACATCATCCATTGAATTATAAGTAAAGTTTTAATACATGTGTGTTCTTTCATTGTAGTAAGACACCGAAAATATACAATCAAAATAAAAGACGAGACTTGACTGCTCCGTCTTCTCAAAACCTGGTCTCCGAACATGTCTACTGATGACCTGAGAATACAAGTTATTTTGAAAGCGAGTATCAGCTTTAAAGCTGGTGAATTCATAAGTATATAAGTGTCGTTGCCTTGTTTGTGAAAATCTATTATGAAGGCCATGTAAACCTTTAAATGAAAATGTTGAGGTAAGTATGAAATCCCTAGAAAAACCCTTATTTTCTATAAGTATGAAATGTAGTCTTCTACCAAGACCCGAATGTTCTGTACGTATGAAGTGTAGTCTTCTACCAAGACCCGAATGTTCTGTTTGTAAAATGATAGTTTTTCCTTTGTGTTGACTAGTACTAAAAGTGATTAGTCTAACTCATCGTTTATGTGAATGTATCACAAAATAAAGTAAACAAGAAAAATGTAATACTATAAGTGTTGTCACTGGGTACTAGGACCAACACAACATCGCATTAAGCGAAATGTATAACCTAATGAACATCCGAAGATTGTCCAATTGTCCTCTGTAGCAGCAGCAGGTGGGTGGAAGGGTTAGTCCCAAATCGATCTTCCTAATATAAGTAGTAACCGTAGGCATCCGTAGATGTTCATTACCCACTGTTGCTAACAGATGAGTTCCAGAATGGTTAGTCCTGTACGTATATCCCGAGGTATTGTGGGATAGAGGCCCATCTAGGTATTCCGAGGTACTAGGGATAGGGTCCTGTCTAGATATCCCGAGGTATAGGGGGATATGCAGGAAGATTTACACAGAAGTACTAATAAATCGTACTCATAGTCCTAAGTACAAGTATCTAGGTAAACGAATACAGGATAATGCACCTATGTAAAAGTGTTCCTGTATGGTATTCATGTATGTGTATCCATGTAACAGGTAAGTATATGTAAACATATTCATGTATCAAGTAAACATATGTAAGTACTCATGTATCAGGTAATATACTAGTTTAGACTCATGAATGAACTGACTCTTGTGTGACTCCTTGTAATAGAAGTAATGTTTGATATCTTCACATTATCCCTATGATAATCTACTGTAATATAACTAGTTGATCATGTAAGTTTACCCACTCTTACTACTCAAGGGTATGGGAAACAAAATGAAAGATGCAAACTATAACATCAATACATATATAAGAATATAAGTGTATATGCATAGTTTAGTTCAAGAATGTAAAATGGTTTTGTAAGACATCTTATGGGTTTTGAACAATAATTAACAATGACTTGATGTCATTTGAATAAACATTTCAAAGGTAAAACATTTGGTAACAATGTGCTTTTAAGATGTAAAACCATTTCATGCATCACATTTTGTAGCATGTGAAATCTGTTAAATGACAAACACAGTTATAAAATACATATCAATGATTTAATAACATATTTGTTTCTACTTGTATCCCCCCCACTAAAGCATTTAAAATCATTTGAAACATTGATTAGGGGTATGAACTCACCTGTAGTTGGTGATTGGAATGAACTGAACGGTATAGGATGGCTAGGTATCAAGCGAGGACTTGTGCACACACTACGATCCTAATGAACATATAATCACACATATATGCACTCAATTAGACTCAAATGACTAATTGATAATGTTTAAGACATCCTAGACATAATAAACACTTTATATAAGTGTTTTAAGCCTTAAGGATTGCATCAAAGCTATTGTGGGACAGGGTATTTTTGTTTAGGGTTTCCAAAGGACCCTATATGAGAGTTTACTCTCCATAAACCATCACACATGGAGTTTACGGTTGTAAACTCTTGAGTTTACAGCCGTAAACTCCCAAACATGTGTGTTTGGTGTGTTTTGAAGTCCCAAATGTTTTCTAGAATTATTCTAGCTTAGTGGCTAAGTCCTTGGAAGGGTTTAAGGTCTAGAAATGCTCCAATTAGGAGTTTACGGCCTCAAGGCCATTCCCCTTGGAGTTTACGGCCGTAAACTCCCTTGGGGTGTTGTTTTTGTTGTTTTCAAGCCTCTTGCACTTGTGCTATATGTTCTAGACTTTTACTCCTAGCATAAGAAGGCATTAGGCACACCTTGGTGCCCTTTTTAGGAGTTTACGGACCAAGAACCATGTCTTGGCCGTAAACTCACTTTGTTAAGTGATTTTGATGTGGTTTGGTCCATCCATTAAGTGGGTACAATTTCTTGTAAAGGTCTAGGGCTTTAGGTGTCATGAAAACACCCCTTTTGTCCATTTCAATGGAGTTTACGGCCTAAGATTCACTTGGGCCGTAAACTCACCTTTGTTTGTGTCATTTGATGTGTTTAAGGCCTTACACTACTTGGGAACATAGTCTAGATACAAGCCTTAAAGTCCTAAAGTCCTTAAATCACCATTTAGTGTTTGAGTTTGGAATTTACGGCCTAGGATTATCTAGGGCCGTAAACTCCCAAACTTGTGTGGATTTTGGCTTGTTTTCTTGTCCCTAACATGCATACATAAGAGTCTAACGCTTTATCATAACACAAGGGTCGGTTTTGGCTTCGTTTCGGGAGTTTACCACCCAAGAACACCTTGGGGAGTAAACTCCTAGATCTCATGATTTAGCCATCTAAATCATGTTATAAGCATCTAATAAGCATTCTAACATTACCAGAAAGAGTTACTCACGTTTTGGTATAAAAACCCGAAGATCCGTGAGAGAGAAAATGGCTTTTCTCTAGTTGGAAATGTGAATAATGAATAAATTTGGTTCAGAAAACTATTTATAGTCCTGAAATATTTTGGCAGAAAATATTTTTATTCCAGAAATGATCTCTAATATAATAGAGTGTTGGAATAATAGTGTTGCACAAAACCCTAGTGCACCCACTCTCCTGATATTTCCTGAAGTGTAAACCCTGAATTACTCAAACTTACGCGAACAAGTCTGAAAATTAACTAAGACTGCTATAACTTCTATTGAAGTGCTATAGTTTGCACAGAATGGAAATTTCGGGTTGTCACAAAGAACTATGTAGTCGGGGATTAAACCACGAGTTCTCAGGCTATCCAAATTTACTAAATACAATCCTTAGGGTAAACATTCAAAAAACAATAAAAGCTATCGTTACCCTAACAAATCATGATACCTAGCAGTATCGTATAATCCTAAGACAAGACTTTATCAGTCTAGCATACCATGAAACCAAGTGTCCTATACCGCACAAGTATAACAAGGATTCCACTTAGTCAACTAGCATACTCGTACCCTAACAATATCGTTGTCTTACCATGCAAAGGATATATAATGGCATACATGGCATACTGAGAAGCTCACCTGAACTGAAGAACTAGAGAAGCACAACAACACTCTAACACCTTGCACTGCTTAATCTCGCGAACCAAATAACACCAAAAGGGATGAATCCTCAATCAACAACCCAAATCCTCCATGTATGACCCACATCAAATTGGTCAAAACTCAATGGTCAATGGCCAATGAAAATCAACGATCAACCAAGTCAACAACCACCAAAAAGTAGAAAGCTTTTCGCAATGTCATTTGCATGATAAGACAAATTAGACGAAATGTAGGATATTGCCATGTCGTAGGCCCTCCTTGGCCACTTCGTGGGAATTTCAACATTCAACCACGTCGAGGGTCGTCCTTAATCGCATCGTGGTTGTTGAAAAACTCTATTTTATTCATTTAGAGCTTAATACTTACGGATCTAAGCCCAAAACATCAGATCTAATCCTTCTCTATGACTTAATGTATAATGTTTCCAACTTTATCCATTAGGACCTCATCCCAAAAATTGATCTGTAACCCTAGGTCCAAAATGGTATAAATCCCTCACAAAACATATATGGATCCAGGGATAAGATTAAGTTACCAACTTTCCAAAAAGAAAAGGACCAGAAGATAAACCTTGGTGCTTAGAAGGGGATGGGGTCATCTCAACTCCTAGTAAACCACCAAAAAGGGACCAAAAGCATAAAAATGGACCATAAGATAGATCTAACTATTGGGTTTTACTTCAAAATTAGTTTAAAAAACTCATAAATATGCAAAACGGAATTCTTAAGATTTTAAGCTTAATAAGCATGTTAAAACCCGCCAAGGATCTTATTGCAAGTAACGGAAAGATTTAAACACAACCATAAAGGTAAGAAGAGGATAACAACCTTTTATTGTCTCTTGAGTCCTCTTGGGAGGCTTGAACGTTGAAGAATATGCTTAAACCTTGATGCTTAGATGAGGCAGCGGTCATCTTGCAATTATTTGAAATTATTAATGAATGATAACCTCATTTTATAGCTAGTCACAATGTAAGAGAAAGTGTCTCACGATGTGACAAGTGTATGGACCATATATGCATCCTTAAGGCTCACGACAAGACACATAGGTCTTTGACATCGGAATTTAAAAGTAAAGAGACATGTTTGTGAGTAGGCTTTATGGTCCTCCTGGAACAATGTTGGTGATTAAAACAGGTTCGTATCTTTGAGAGCCATTGAAGGGCTGGTGAATACATGGTGTCTGTTGTAAAGATTGTCTTAGGTTTGCGATCTGCACAAGATATGTTTTTGAAATGTAAAATAAAATGTGGCATCTGCATCATGAAGTTAATTTTTTTAGGATTTTCATCGAGCAACAAGTAGGAACTTCTCTATTTTGGGGGTTCGATTGTATTCAAAATTCATTTAGCTAATGAAGGTGGATGTCACGAAGGCAATGTAGAATCGAAGTGGAATTATTTGGTGTGGGAAAAAGGAAGTAGATGGCTCATGGAACACATGAGAGGGTAGTGGGTGGAATATCTCAAAGTATGAACAGTTTAAACTCTTCTTGCATGATCGTTCAGAGGTTTCAACCCTCCAACACACCAAATCAGAATATCAAATGCACTTTTTTCATACCAAACACTCTGAATGATTCATAGCCACTTAAATGAATGGTTAAGAGGCCACCAAACGGTCCTTAAGATCCTCCCGGGAGCTCCTGTAATATAGATGATGTAGACAACAATCCTACAACCCCCTCTATCAACTCGAAATAATACATGTTTGTGACATCCCTATTTTTACGGCTAAAAAACACCGATTTCGTTTATGTTTTTTAATAAAAATCATAGTAACTTCTTAATAAAAGGTGTTGCGGAATTTGTTCCCAAAACCAAATATGATAAAAATTTATCAAAGCATTTCTTAAAGAAATGTATTTTCATTACATTACAGAAACTCGGGATGTCAACATCGACACATATCATAAGCATTAACCAAAAACATGATAGGCTACAAAACAAAACCTAGCCTCAAAACAACATAGGCCTTACAACATTCCATTTATTTTCTATTGGCCAAAAATCCATAATCTTTCGCCAAGTCATCCAACTATTCTTTTGCCACTACCTAGAATACAAGAAATTGAGTGGGTCAGGCTGGGGAGCCTGGTGAGCATATAGGGTTTTCAACCCAAAATAAATAAGTTTATTATTTTCAACAGTCATTAAACCTGATTACCTGTTCCCGTTATCCTCACCTTACGTCCCTAAAGTATCTATCATAAGGGACCTATCCCAAGGAATTTCATCGTGATGGACATTACTGCGAAGGGGATTCCTCAACTATAAGTGTCCGTAAGGCAATCATGGGGGGGATTGAGTACTCCGGTGAACACATCATTCACAAACACCTACAGGTTGCGAGCCTGCTAGCGTTCCACTAGACTTCCTAGAAAAGTCTGTGGTCATCATCCATACTCCGCTAGATGACTGGATCAACGTCAACATCGAGGCCTCTCTTCATTTTATTTCACCACACACCAACTATTTCATCTACTAGTGTTTTACCCAACATATTTGTAGACATAAAATACATATACAGTTCAGATCTGGAAAACAAAGTTTAAATCTTTCATACAACATATATCTCAAAGTATAAAACCTACATATACAGTTTAGATCTGAAGTGAGAAGGTCTAGTTCTGAAGGAAAAGGGTTCGGATCTTGAAGAAAAGTTTAGATCTAAAAGAAAAAGTTCAGATCTGAGAAGAAAGAGGTTCATATCTTTCATCTAGCATAGATCCCAAGTTGACAGATCATATATATATATATATATATATATATATATATATATATATATATATATTTATATATATATATATGTATATTTATATATATATATGTATATACATACACACACACACATAGCACGTAAAAAGAGAAAGTAGTGAAAGAAAGATATGAAGAAATGAGCAAAAATCTCAGCAGCCCTCGCACCCTTTTATAGGTCGAGGCCTAGGAGTACGTTGGGCGTACCATCGCAGGCACGCTGCACGTAAGGGGCATGTGTCAGTCTTCACATGGATCATCGTCGCAGGCTCCAGACCGCAAAAGAAATCAAACGCTGAGCGTACCTTCAGTGTACGTGGGGCGTACTTGGTATGTGAGGCGTCCGAAGTCTACGCGGGGAATAGCCTCGCATCCAACTTCATAATTTGCACCTTCGACTTCTAAAATCCGTAACTTTAACATACGAGCTCGGTTTTCGACGTTCTTTATATCCACGCATAGGCAGGACCATACTCTACAACTTTCTTTTAGACTTTGTAAGCTAATTTTGAATTTGTTTTTAAAGTTATAATTTTTAACAGGCCGGGACACAAAAAGTTTGTTAAAAATTCATAACTTCTTCATCCGACGTCCGTTTTCATCTATATTTTTACCATTGCGCTACCATTAACGAGACCTTTGGTTCTCATTTAGGTTTTGTCGGCTAAAACCGCTCGATCTAATATTCGAACTCTAGGTTGCATACTGCAAAGCCGAAACTTAGAAAAATCATAACTTCCTCATACGCAGTCAGATTTGGGCGTTCTTTTTATGCATGCTCTCGGTTTAACGAACACTACGACTTTCGTTTAGATCACTAAGGCTAAAAATTCCTCTAACGTAAATTCACTATCTACGTCACACAGTGTCGTGCCAGTTCTGTCGAGAAACTTCGACAGATAATAACTTCTTTGTTATAACTCGGATTTCGGCGCTCTTTATATGTCCGAAATCCTTGTCACGACCACTACAACATTCTTCATCAATATCAGGTTTATCTGAAATTTTATTTTTGACGCTTATTTTTATCCTTTATTTATTATATTATTATAAATAAGTAACAAGCACACAAAGCACACAATTCACATAATATTCAAGTAATTCATCTTTATTACTTTAAAATGGGTTACAATGGTTGACCTAGACTATTACATTGTCATTAATTCTTAGCCTAGAAACATGGGCGTTACAGTTCTCTCCCTCTTATGATGATTCCGTCCCTGATCATGCATCAGCAAACAAATGTGGATATCTACTCATCATGTCATCTCCGTTTCCCGTGTGAGATTTGGCCCTTTCGAATGTTTCCATCGCACAAGCACTAAGTCGACCATCTTGCGTCACAACTTCTTTGTCTTACGGTCAACAATTGCCTCGGGTTGTTCGATTAGCCTCTTATTTGTCTTACGGTCAACTTTGAAATTGGAATTACGTCGGGAACTTCACCTGTGAACTTCCTCAAATAACACACGTGGAATGTGTTATGGATACCATCTAGTTCTTCTGGTAGTTCTAGCTTGTAAGCTTGATTCCCAATCCTTTTGTAACACCCTAAATTTTCAAATAAATTTTAATTTAAAATCGCTTAATTCCCATAACACAATTCACAAAAATCTCATTTATTTAAATTACAATCACAACTCCATAATTGTTTGATTTAAAATCCAGGATCCTCAAAACATAACTCTTTCACTGGTGTGTACAATCAAGCCAGTGCCTTCCCTCGATCATGAGAAAACTTGAAACACATAACACACAACATGTTAGGCACGAAATTTTCTAACTCTTGAAGTAAACCAAAGGTTATTCTTCCTCTTTCTAACTCTTGAAGTGGATAAAAGAGCATTTTACACCTCCATGGTCTCCATTACTCATGTTTGACCAAACTCTAAATTCAATAGAAGTCAACTTGAGTCAACAGTCCATGTTTGACCGGACTCGCCAAGTGCACCTATGTGACTCGTCGAGTCCACTCCTTTCCTCAAAAGTCTCATGAAGGTCCATCTTAGCTCGTCGAGTTGACCCCTGACTCGCCGAGTTATCGCTTGATCAAGGTCATCGGGACAAACGCTAACCAACTCGTCGAGTCGGCTCATCGACTCGGCGAGTCCATGCAAACTAAATTTTCATTCAGACGATTCTAATAAGATATACAACCACACACCCCAGATCTAACCTACTAAGACTCGAATAACACGTAAAGCTGTAAGATTTACATTCATGCATGGCATATAAGGTTCATAATGCCAATACATGCTCCAACAAGGGCTAGATGCACAATAGCTTGCCTCCAGCTCATTAAAGCTCGGGTCTTTGGACTCACAAGGCCACCTATAGTCCAGATTTGGGGTTCCAACCTCTAGCCATGCCCAATTAACTCAACGACCCAAGATGCGTGGAAGAAAGCCCTCAAAACTCCCTAAATCAAGATCTCATAAGTAATTGGTCAAGTTAGCGTCTTTTTACCTCCAACTGAAGCAAAAATCTAAAGAATCTTTGGATCCAAAAGCCTTCTTTTGATCCAAGCTTTGATGCTCTCCACTTCTTCCTCCAAAAGGTCACAACATGCCCCAAATTATGTCTCTTCTCTCTTTTAGCTCCCTCTAAGCGATTAGGGGTTCTCTCTGGAAGCAAGGAGGTTGGTGAGGCGGCTTAAGGTTCTTTAAATAGGAGCCAACCCCGAGAATCTAGGGTTTCTCTGCCCAACAACTACTTGGCGAGTCGGCTCTTTGACTCGTCGAGTCCATTCATTAAACTCACGTGGATACTTAAGTCACGAAGTTCTCTTTACCCCTATATGAATACTAAATCCCCAACTGAAATCGTCTCACCCTCGACCCTGTTGTCTACTACTCATTAGTTCCATGCATCTTGTGGTTCTTCCCATACAAACGAACTGACCCACTCAGGTCTACGACATCAGATGGCACACAATACCCCTCAAAATGAAACCAATCTCTAAATCTGGAATCTCATTTGCCTACCCAATACACCACCAATGTCAAACTCCAACTCGATATACACATAATTTAAGCACTCAACTCATGACCCTTGACCCGCAACCCACACATACATCACTTCTCCAATTCCTCTCGACTGCGATTACCACAACTTAACTCAGTATATAATGATTCCGACAAATATGGAGACCCTAGTCTTGCCCCTGGTCCGACTACTAGGATCCTGAAACTCAATGAATAAGGCTACCAAGCCTAAAAACTCTTTTGTGTCGTGCTCTAACTAGGGAATAATACAGCTCCCCATAGCATCATAACATTCCCTCTCACTAACCCGGGAAGGCTATGAATCCCCGTAGGCCTACGACACTCTCTCACTGACTCATGAGTACTATGGCTCCCCAGAATATCACAGCACTCTCTCACAGAATGGTGAACACTATTACTCCCCACAGTATCACAACACTTTCTCACAGACTGGTGAACACTACGACTCCTTGTAGTATCACAACACTCTCTCTTATACTGGTGAACACTACGGCTCCCCGTAGTATCACAACAATCTCTCTCACTGACTCGCCATGGGCTCACTCCGTGGTTTTCCCCTGATACTCCAAAGTGATTACTCCCACTCGGATCTACTCACCCACTTATCCCCCATAATCTCCTCCTCAAGTCATCACTCCACTGAGTTCACTATCGAATAGTCCATGGCTCAACATAGATAGGTACACACACTTACCCAGGTTAAGCATCACCACTCCTGACGACAACCGTCACGACCAACACTTTTTCCCGCTGCAATTCACATTCTTGGATACTCCTGTTTGATGACAATTAGCTGAAGGGCTCCCGATGGAACCATAGTCACTTGATACTCCACTTGCCATCTCATAACTCAAGACTCAAAATAATCCGAAATTTCATGGCATTCTAGTAGGATACCTCGGTACACCATCACAGAACCTCACGATGTCTTGCCACAACCACTGATGTCCTACTTACGACATCATACTCAGATACATCAATGCATTCTTTCAGAATCTCACAACTGATCTTCCTCTCTAACAAATCGTAACTTCGAAATATTCCATCTCTCAATTGAAACACGGACGAATCGTCAATGACTCAGAACATGTTGATGCTAATCCGAAACTCCCTCCTCTATTGCTCAAAACCCAATTAAGACTACACATACCGAGTTTGAAGTTGGTTTCCCAATAAACTTCTACCCTTCCCAAAGCGCATATAACAACCCATACATTGAACCAGAAATTCTCAACCGCCGAAACTATCCTTACGAGTTAACCACCTTGAATTTACCATTACAACCTCGAATAATTCCTAACCACCACAAGGCCTTCGACCAACGGCCACCTGCAGTGGAGACACTCATCCTTTCCTGAACACATACAACATGCATTGTCTCGCTCGACACCTCGCCTCGACCACCAATAACCCTGGTCCCATGTATCCGTACTGAAGGTCACTATATTCAGTCCTCTAACCTCTCTTGAACAAATATCTGATACTCTCAATAAAATACCCGGTTCTCCCCCACTCAGGGCTCAAACCATCACCATTTGGCACAATAACAATCTATTCTACAGACTTTTTCACTAGGTACATTACACTTACTTTTGGAAAGTACCACAAAGCACTCGATGATCTTCCCGGTAGAGACAAAGCAACTCCATACATCCCAAATCTCTGAAAAAATCCTCGAAAACTTCCCAATGTGTTATTTAAAATCTTACACTGACATACTACCAGACATCTCAACTGTCCTGTAGTAGCCATGACTCTCAGACTGAAGATAATGTAGTATCACACTCCTCATCTTCGACTCCCCAACCAACCTCCCATCATGTGAATTATCATGAGAGCAGAGACCTCACCCCCCACACTCGATATCCATCAGAGACAATGAGAGCCACCGCCCCAAAATTCTCCTCTTAATCACCTGACACTGGTGCTAACATATGCCTTACTACACTCAAATAGGGTATATCATTGTCCTTGACCATCTCAGTCCCCACTGATGATCCTTTCATACTATCATATTACCCAATAGTAGACATACTGCCCATATACTCTTGGTGGAAGATCGCAACCAATGCTACCCCACAGGGTTTACCTCCAATCTTAGAAATATGAAGCTCAATTTATCTTCTGCTTCTCACAGGAAACGGAAATAGCACAACTCTGGTCATAGAAAGTGATATCCCCACTATCAGCCGATTGCTCCACTCAGACCGTAATGATACTTTCAAAACTATACTTTTGAATGTGTAAAAATGTATTATTTTATGGAGTCAAAACCTGTGGACTCACCAACTTTATGTTGACGTATTTTAAAATGGATGTGTTTTCAGGAACTTGAAAAGCTGGTATGTATTCGAACAGGAGAAGTTTTACTAGTATCTTTCTGTTCATTAAGAAGTATGTCATAGTCAGATATTATGTAAAAAATACTAGGAATACAATAATGTAACTTTCAATCATCAATAAAGTTATGTATTTTCTTTAAGTATTGTTCAATGTATGTTATATAACTGTGATACGAAAAATGACGTTACACTACCCGGTGTTTCCGCCGACGGCCGGGGTGTGACACAATCCCGCCGAGCTCTTTTCACGAACAACCTGCAAAACATTTAATCTACGACTATGGGCATAAAGCTTAGTGAGTTCGCCAATATACCACATATTCCACCATACATACAATATATTCACATACAATCCTCGAATTTAGCGCGAACAGCAAAAACTCATATCCACATACATATATCATATGAAACAGGCCCAACCAACTCACATAATAGGCCCCACGCAAACATACATAACAGGACCTGCTAAACCATACATAACCGGCCACGCCCACCATAAATAACAGGCCCCGCCTAACCATACATAATGGGCCCCACCCAAGGAGTAAATAGGCCCATCCCACTTTCCATTTCCAGGAGCTACACCCTAGTCTTTAGATGTAATTCTTGGGGCCAAATGTTGGTCTTCCATTCAATTCCAAAGCGATACATAGTGGGAACTAGATGGACAATGGAACAAATGATCCACCCAAAAGCAACAAATCAAAGAAGAACTATGTAGTCGGGCATTAGACCACGAGTTCTCAGGCTATCCAAATTTACTAAATACAATCCTTAAGGTAAACATTCAAAAAACAATCAAAGCTATCGTTACCCTAACAAATCATGATACCTAGCAGTATCGTATAATCCTAAGACAAGACTTTATCAGTCTAGCATACCATGACACCAAGTGTCCTATACCGCACAAGTATAACAAGGATTCCACATAGTCAACTAGCATACTCGTACCCTAACAATATCGTTGTCTTACCATGCAAAGGATATATAATGGCATACTGAGAAGCTCACCTGAACTTAAGAACTAGAGAAGCACAACAACACTCTAACACCTTGTACTGCTTAATCTCGCGAACCAAATAACACCAAAAGGGATGAATCCTCAATCAACAACCCAATTCCTCCATGTATGACCCACGTCAAATTGGTCAAAACTCAATGGTCAATGGCCAATGAAAATCAACGATCAACCAAGTCAACAACCACCAAAAAGTAGAGAGCTTTTCACAATGTCATTTGCATGATAAGACAAATTAGACGAAATGTAGGATATTGCCACGTCGTGGGCCCTCCTTGGCCACTTCGTGGGAATTTCAACATTTAACCACGTCGAGGGTCGTCCTTAATCGCATCGTGGTTGCTGAAAAACTCTATTTTATTCATTTAGAGCTTAATACTTACGGATCTAAGCCCAAAACATCAGATCTAATCCTTCTCTATGACTTAATGTATAATGTTTCCAACTTTATCAATTAAGACCTCATCCCAAAAATTGATCTGTAACCCTAGGTCCAAAATGGTATAAATCCCTCACAAAACATATATGGATCCAGGGATAAGATTAAGTTACCAACTTTCCAAAAAGAAAAGGACCAGAAGATAAACCTTGGTGCTTAGAAGGGGCTGGGGTCATCTCAACTCCTAGTAAACCACCAAAAAGGGACCAAAAGCATAAAAATGGACCATAAGATAGATCTAACTATTGGGTTTTAGTTCAAAATTAGTTTAAAAAACTCATAAATATGCAAAACGGAATTCTTAAGATTTTAAGCTATATAAGCGTGTTAAAACCCGCCAAGGATCTTATTGCAAGTAACGGAAAGATTTAAACACAACAATAACAGTAAGAAGAGGATAACAAGCTTTATTGTCTCTTGAGTCCTCTTGGGAGGCTTCAACGTTGAAGAATATGCTTAAACCTTGGTGCTTAGAAGGGGCTGGGGTCATCTTGCAATGATTTGAAATTATTAAAGAATGATAACCTCATTTTATAACTAGTCACAATGTAAGAGAAAGTGTCTCACGATGTGACAAACGTATGGACCATATATGCATCCTTAAGGCTCACGACAAGACACATAGGTCTTCACGTCGGAATTTAAAAGTAAAGATACATGTTTGTGAGTAGGCTTTATGGTAAACAATGTTGGTGATTAAAACAGTTTTGTATCTTTGAGAGCCATTGAAGGGCTGGTGAATACATGGTGTCTGTTGTAAAGATTGTCTTAGGTTTGCGATCTGCACAAGATATGTTTTTGAAATGTAAAATAAAATGTGGCATCTGCATCATGAAGTTAATTTTTTTAGGATTTTCATCGAGCAACATGTAGGCACTTCTCTGTTTTGGGGTTTCGATTGGATTCAAAATTCATTTAGCTAATGAAGGTGGATGTCACGAAGGAAATGTAGATTCGAAGTGGAATTATTTGGTGTGGGAAAAAGGAAGTAGACGGCTGATGGAAAGCGGGAGAGGGTAGTGGGTGGAGTATCTCAAAGTATGAATAGTTTAAACTCTTCTTGCGTGATCATTTAGAGGTTTCAACCCTCCAACACACCAAATCAGAATTTCAAATGCACTTTTTGCATACCAAACACTCTGAATGATTCATAGGCACTTAAAGAAATGGTTAAGAGGCCACCAAACGGTCCTTAAGATCCTCCCAGGAGCTCCTGTAATATAGATGATGTACACAATAATCCTACAACCCCCTCTATCAACTCGAAATAATACATGTTTGTGACATCCCTATTTTTACGGCTAAAAAACACTGATTTCGTTTATGCTTTTTAATAAAAATCATAGTAACTTCTTAATAAAAGGTGTTGCGGAATTTGTTCCCAAAACCAAATGTGATAAAAATTTATCAAAGCATTTCTTAAAGAAATGTATTTTCATTACATTACAGAAACTCGGGATGTCAACATCGACACATATCATAAGAATAAACCAAAAACATCATACGCTACAAAACAAAACCTAGCCTCAAAACAACATAGGCCTTACAACATTCCATTTATTTTCTATTGGCCAAAAATCCATAATCTATCGTCAAGTCATCCAACTATTCTTTTGACACTACCTTGAATACAAGAAATTGAGTGGGTCAGGCTGGGGAGCCTGGTGAGCATATAGGGATTTCATCCCAAAATAAATAAGTTTATTATTTTCAACAGTCATTAAACCCGATTACCCATTCCCGTTATCCTCACCTTACGTCCCTAAAGCATCTATCATAAGGGACCTATCCTAAGGAATTTCATCGTGATGGACATTACTGCTAAGGGGATTCCTCAACTATAAGTGTCCGTAAGGCAATCATGGGGGGGGGGGATTGAGTACTCCGGTGAACACATCATTCACAAATACCTACAGGTTGCGTGCCTGCTACCGTTCCACTAGACTTCCTAGAAAAGTCTGTGGTCGTCATCCATACTCCGCTAGATGACTGGATCAACGTCAACATCGAGGCCTCTTTTTATTTTATTTCACCACACACCAACTATTTCATCTACTAGTGTTTTACCCAATATATTTGTAGACATAAAATACATATACAGTTCAGATCTGGAAAACAAAGTTTAAATCTTTCATACAACATATATCTCAAAGTATAAAACATACATATACAGTTTAGATCTGAAGTGAGAAGGTCTAGTTCTGAAGGAAAAGGGTTCGGATCTTGAAGAAACGTTTAGATCTAAAAGAAAAAGTTCAGATATGAGAAGAAAGAGGTTCATATCTTTCATCTAGCATAGATCCCAAGTAGACAGATCATATATATATATATATATATATATATATATATATATATATATATATATATATATATATATATATATATATATATATATACACACACACACATAGCACGTAAAAAGAGAAAGTAGTGAAAGAAAGATATGAAGAAATGAGCAAAAATCTCAGTAGCCCTCGCACCCTTTAATAGGTCGAGGCCTCGGAGTACGTTGGGCGTACCCTCGCAGGCACGCTGGACGTAAGGGGCATGTGTCAGTCTTCACATGGATCATCGTCGCAGGCTCCAGACCGCAAAAGAAATCAAACCGCTGAGCGTACCTTCAGTGTACGTGGGGCGTACTTGTTATGTGAGGCGTCCGAAGTCTACGCGGGGAATAGCCTCGCATCCAACTTCATAATTTGCACCTCCGACTTCTAAAATCCGTAACTTTAACATACGACCTCCGTTTTCGACGTTCTTTATATCCACACATAGGCAGGACCATACTCTACAACTTTCTTTTAGATTTTGTAAGCTAATTTTGAATTTGTTTTTAAAGTTATAATTTTTAACAGGGCGGGACACAAAATGTTTGTTAAAAATTCATAACTTCTTCCTCCGACGTCCGTTTTCATCTGAATTTTTACCATTGCGCTACCATTAACGAGACCTTTGATTCTCATTTAGGTTTTGTCGGCTAAAAACCGCTCCATCTAATATTCGAACTACAGGCTGCATACTGATAAGCTGAAACTTAGAAAAATCATAACTTCCTCATACGCAGTCAGATTTGTGCGTTTTTTTTATGCATGCTCTCGGTTTAATGAACACTACGACTTTCGTTTAGATCACTAAGGCTAAAAGTCCTCTAACGTAAATTCACTATCTACGTCACGCAGTGTCGTGCCGGTTCTGTCGAGAAACTTCGACAGACAATAACTTCTTCGTTATAACTGGGATTTCGGCGCTCTTTATATGTCCGAAATCCTTGTCACGACCACTACAACTTTCTTCATCAATATCAGGTTTATATGAAATTTTATTTTTGACGCTTATTTTTATCCTTTATTTATTATATTATTATAAACAAGTAACAAGCACACAAAAGCACATAATTTACTTAATATTCAAGTAATTCATCTTTATTACTTTAAAATGGGTTACAATGGTTGACCTAGACTATTACATTGTCATTAATTCTTAGCCCGGAAACACGGGCGTTACAGTTCTCTCCCTCTTATGATGATTCCGTCCCGGATCATGCATCAGCAAACAAATGTCGATAACTACTCATCATGTCAGTCTCCGTTTCCCATGTGAGATTTGGTCCATTCGAATGTTTCCATCGCACAAGCACTAAGTTGACCATCTTGTGTCACAACTTCTTTGTCTTACGGTCAACAATTGCCTCGGGTTGTTCGATTAGCCTCTTATTTTCATCCATCCTTAACTTTGAAATTGGAATTACGTCGGGAACATCACCTGTGAACTTCCTCAAATAACACACGTGGAATGTGTTATGGATACCATCTAGTTCTTCTGGTAGTTCTAGCTTGTAAGCTTGATTCCCAATCCTTTTGTAACACCCTAAATTTTCAAATAAATTTTAATTTAAAATCGCTTAATTCCCATAACATAATTCACAAAAATCTCATTTATTTAAATTACAATCACAACTCCATAATTGTTTGATTTAAAATCCAGGATCCTCAAAACATAACTCTTTCACTGGTGTGTACAATCAAGCTGGTGCCTTCCCTCGATCATGAGAAAACCTGAAACACATAACACACAACATGTTAAGCACGAAATTTTCTAACTCTTGAAGTAAACCAAAGGTTATTCTTCCTCTTTCTAACTCTTGAAGTGGGTAAAAGAGCATTTTACACCTTCATGGTCTCCATTACTCATGTTTGACCAAATTCTAAATTCAACAGAAGTCAACTTGAGTCAACAGTCCATGTTTGACCGGACTCGCCGAGTGCACCTATTTGACTTGTCGAGTCCACTCCTTTCCTCAAAAGTCTCATGAAGGTCCATCTTAGCTCGTCGAGTTGACCCCCAACTCGCCGAGTTATCGCTTGATCAAGGTCATCGGGACAAACCCTAACCAACTCGCCGAGTCGGCTCATCGACTCGGCGAGTCCATGCAAATTAAATTTTCATTCGGACGATTCTAATCAGATCTACAACCACACACCCAAGATCTAACCTACTAAGACTCGAATAAAACGTAAAGTTGCAAGCTTTACATTCATGCATGGCATATAAGGTTCATAATGCCAATACATGCTCCAACAAGGGCTAGATGCACAATAGCTTGCCTCCAGCTCATTAAAGCTCGGGTCTTTGGACTCACAAGGCCACCTATAGTCCAGATTTGGGGTTCCAACCTCTAGCCATGCCCAATTAACTCCACGACCCAAGATGCATGGAAGAAAGCCCTCAAAACTCCCTAAATCAATATCTCATTAGTAAATGGTTAAGTTAGCGTCTTTTTACCTCCAACTGAAGCAAAAATCTAAAGAATCTCTGGATCAAAAAGCCTTCTTTTGATCCAAGCTTTGATGCTCTCCACTTCTTCCTCCAAAAGGTCACAACATGCCCAAAATTATGTCTCTTCTGTCTTTTAGCTCCCTCTAAGCGATTAGGGGTTCTCTCTGGAAGCTAGGAGGTTGGTGAGGCACCTTAAGGTCCTTTAAATAGGAGCCAACCCCGAGAATCTAGGGTTTCTCTGCCCAACACCTACTCGGCGAGTCGGCTCTCTGACTCGTCGAGTCCATTCATTAAACTCACGTGGATACTTGAGTCTACTCGACAAGTTGGACTCACAACTCGTCGAGTCGCTCCATAAATCTCAAAACTACCCTCATGGAAATATTCCTGGAAATCCGGATGTTACAATTCACCCTCACTTGAATTAGATTTCGCCTTCGAAATTGCTCTTCCACAACACATAGATCGAACCCCAAAACCGGAAGGATACCATTGAAAGGATCTCATCCCACACTACTAACTTCCTCCATGGACAGCTGAAACCAAACAAGAACTCCCAAACCTAGAATAGGACATACCCTTCTGCCGCTACGACACCCCTTCTGACTCTCCAAAATCTAGAAAATCTAGTGGCCGATCCCACTGCCAAATCGCCTTCTCAAGCTGTCACCATGTTATTCGCTCCTCAAATAATATACCTTGATAACTCACTGCCCCTCTGATTCTCTCGTTGCGACCGATAGGAACAAGTGAAAGCCCAAAAATTGGCTACCGATCACTCATACCAGACATCCAAAAGATCCAATCATACTCCAAGGAACAAAAGGGTCACATTACACCAGAGACCCATCCGCTGTACTGCAATCGAAACCTATCTAAACAAAGAACTCTCAAAACCATGTCCTCAGACACAAGGAAATGATCATGCTTGTTCAGAAGTATCCTTTGACCTATAACAATCATAAGCCCCAGCAACCTCTTGGATATCCCTTTCAACACTGAGCACCAGGTCAACTCCCGACCCCACAGTTGAACCTCCAAAGATCACCTATTGCATGCCCCAAAACGTCTCACTGACTTCCTTCTCACAACAACTATCTCGGCCCATTATGACACACAAGTCACGAAGTTCTCTTTACCCCTATGTGAATACTAAATCCCCAACTGAAATCGTCTCACCCTCAAAATGAAACCCATCT
Organism: Lactuca sativa; assembly: GCF_002870075.4. Lineage (NCBI taxonomy): Eukaryota > Viridiplantae > Streptophyta > Magnoliopsida > Asterales > Asteraceae > Lactuca > Lactuca sativa. The sequence continues at coordinate 160,734,607 of NC_056627.2, read as the reverse complement.
CTAAATCTGGAATCTCATTTGCCTACCCAATACACCACCAATGTAAAACTCCAACTCGAGATACACATAATTGAAGCCACTCGTCCCAATGAAGCACACAACTCATGACCCATGACCCGCAACCCACACGTACATCACTTCTCCAATTCCTGTCAACTGCGATAACCACAACTTAACTCGGAATATAATGATTCCCGACAAATATGGAGACCCTAGTCTTGCCCCTGGTCCGACTAATAGGATCCCGAAACTCAAAGAATAAGGCTACCAAGCCTAAAAACTCTTTTGTGTCATGCTCTGACTAGCGAATAATACAGCTCCCCATAGCATCATAACATTCCCTCTCACTAACCCGGGAAGGCTATGAATCCCCGCAGGCCTACGACACTCTCTCACTGACTCATGAGTACTATGGCTCCCCAGAATATCACAACACTCTCTCGCAGACTGGTGAACACTATTACTTCCCACAGTATCACAACACTTTCTCACAGACTGGTGAACACTACGACTCCTTGTAGTATCACAACACTCTCTCTTAGACTAGTGAACACTATGGCTCCCCATAGTATCACAACAATCTCTTTCACTGACTCGCCATGGGCTCACTCCATGGTTTTCTCCTGATACTCCAAAGTGATTACTCCCACTCGGATCCACTCACCCTCTTATCCCCCATAATCTCCTCCTCGAGTCATCACTCCACTGAGTTCACTATCGAATACTCCTTGGCTCAACATAGATAGGTACACACACCTACCCAGGTTAAGCATCACCACTCCTGACGACAACCGTCGCGACCAACACTTTTTCCCACTGCAATTCACATTCTTGGATACTCCCGTTTGATGACAATTAGCTGAAGGGCTCCCTATGGAACCATAGTCACTTGATACTCCACTTGCCATCTCATAACTCAAGACTCAAAATAATCCGAAATTTCATGCCATTCTAGTAGGATACCTCGGTACACCATCACAGAACCTCACGATGTCTTGCCACAACCACTGATGTCCTACTTACGACATCATACTCAGATACATCAATGCATCCTTTCAGAATCTCACAACTGATCTTCCTCTCTCACAAATCGTAACTTCAGAATATTCCATCTCTCAATTGAAACACGGACGAATCGTCAATGACTCAGAACATGTTGACGCTAATCCGAAACTCTCTCCTCTATTGCTCAAAACCCAAGCAAGACTTCACATACCGAGTTTGAAGTTGGTTTCCCAATAAACTTCTACCCTTCCCAAAGCGCATATAACAACCCACACATTGAACCAGAAATTCTCAACCGCCGAAACTATCCTTACGAGTTAACCACCTTGAATTTACTATTACAACGTCGAAGAATTCCTAACCACCACAAGGTCTTCGACCAATGGCCACCTGCCATGGAGACACTCATCCTTTCCTGAACACGTACAACATGCATTATCTCGCTCGGCACCTCGCCTCGACCACCAATAACCCTGGTCCCATGTGTCCGTACTGAAGGTCACTATATCCGGTCCTCTAACCTCACTATAAGCATAAAGCTTAGTGAGTTCGCCAATATACCACATATTCCACCATACATACAATATATTCACATACAATCCTTGAATTTAGCGCGAACAGCAAAAACTCATATCCACATACATATATCATATGCAACAGGCCCAACCAACTCACATAATAGGCCCCACGCAAACATACATAACAGGACCTGCTAAACCATACATAACCGGCCACACCTACCATAAATAACAGGCCCCGCCTAACCATACATAATGGGCCCCACCCAAGGAGTAAATAGGCCCATCCCACTTTCCATTTCCAGGAGCTACACCCTAGTCTTCAGATGTAATTCTTGGGGCCAAATGTTGGTCTTCCATTCAATTCCAAAGCGATACATAGTGGGAATTAGATGGACAATGGAACAAATGATCCACCCAAAAGCAACAAATCAAAGAAGAACTATGTAGTCGGGCATTAGACCACGAGTTCTCAGGCTATCCAAATTTACTAAATACAATCCTTAGGGTAAACATTCAAAAAACAATCAAAGCTATCGTTACCCTAACAAATCATGATACCTAGCAGTATCGAATAATCCTAAGACAAGACTTTATCAGTCTAGCATACCATGACACCAAGTGTCCTATACCGCACAAGTATAACAAGGATTCCACTTAGTCAACTAGCATACTCGTACCCTAACAATATCGTTGTCTTACCATGCAAAGGATATATAATGGCATACATGGCATTGTGAGAAGCTCACCTGAACTGAAGAACTAGAGAAGCACAACAACACTCTAACACCTTGCACTGCTTAATCTCACGAACCAAATAACACCAAAAGGGATGAATCCTCAATCAACAACCCAAATCCTCCATGTATGACCCACGTCAAATTGGTCAAAACTCAATGGTCAATGGCCAATGAAAATCAACGATCAACCAAGTCAACAACCACCAAAAAGTAGAGAGATTTTCGCAATGTCATTTGCATGATAAGACAAATTAGATGAAATTTAGGATATTGCCACGTCGTGGGCCCTCCTTGGCCACTTCGTGGGAATTTCAGCATTCTACCACGTCGGGGGTCGTCCTTAATCGCATCGTGGTTGCCGAAAAAATCTGTTTTATTCATTTAGAGCTTAATACTTACGGATCTAAGCCCAAAACATCAGATCTAATCCTTCTCTATGACTTAATGTATAACGTTTCCAACTTTATCCATTAGGACCTCATCTTAAAAAAATATCTGTAACCCTAGGTCCAAAATGGTATAAATCCCTCACAAAACATATATGGATCCAAGGATAAGATTAAGTTACCAACTTTCCAAAAAGAAAAGGACCAGAAGATAAACCTTGGTGCTTAGAAGGGACTGGGGTTATCTCAACTCCTAGTAAACCACCAAAAAGGGACCAAAAGCATAAAAATGGACCATAAGATAGATCTAACTATTGGGTTTTAGTTCAAAATTAGTTTAAAAAACTCATAAATATGCAAAACGGAATTCTTAAGATTTTAAGATATATAAGCGTGTTAAAACCCGCCAAGGATCTTATTGCAAGTAACGGAAAGATTTAAACACAACAATAACAGTAAGAAGAGGATAACAAGCTTTATTGTCTCTTGAGTCCTCTTGGGAGGCTTCAACGTTGAAGAATATGCTTAAACCTTGGTGCTTAGAAGGGGCTGGGGTCATCTTGCAATGATTTGAAATTATTAAAGAATGATAACCTCATTTTATAACTAGTCACAATGTAAGAGAAAGTGTCTCACGATGTGACAAGCGTATGGACCATATATGCATCCTTAAGGCTCACGACAAGACACATAGGTCTTCACGTCGGAATTTAAAAGTAAAGAGACATGTTTGTGAGTAGGCTTTATGGTAAACAATGTTGGTGATTAAAACAGGTTCGTATCTTTGAGAGCCATTGAAGAGCTGGTGAATACATGGTGTCTGTTGTAAAGATTGTCTTAGGTTTGCGATCTGCACAAGATATGTTTTTGAAATGTAAAATAAAATGTGGCATCTGCATCATGAAGTTAATTTTTTTAGGATTTTCATCAAGCAACAAGTAGGAACTTCTCTATTTTGGGATTTCGATTGTATTCAAAATTCATTTAGCTAATGAAGGTGGATGTCACAAAGGCAATGTAGAATCGAAGTGGAATTATTTGGTGTGGGAAAAAGGAAGTAGATGGCTCATGGAACACAGGAGAGGGTAGTGGGTGGAATATCTCAAAGTATGAACAGTTTAAACTCTTCTTGCATGATCGTTCAGAGGTTTCAACCCTCCAACACACCAAATCAGAATATCAAATGCACTTTTTTCATACCAAACACTCTGAATGATTCATAGCCACTTAAAGGAATGGTTAAGAGGCCACCAAACGGTCCTTAAGATCCACCCGGGAGCTCCTGTAATATAGATGATGTAGACAACAATCCTACAACCCCCTCTATCAACTCGAAATAATACATGTTTGTGACATCCCTATTTTTAGGGCTAAAAAACACCGATTTCGTTTATGTTTTTTAATAAAAATCATAGTAACTTCTTAATAAAAGGTGTTGCGGAATTTGTTCCCAAAACCAAATATGATAAAAATTTATCAAAGCATTTCTTAAAGAAATGTATTTTCATTACATTACAGAAACTCGGGATGTCAACATCGACATATATCATAAGCATTAACCAAAAACATGATAGGCTACAAAACAAAACCTAGCCTCAAAACAACATAGGCCTTACAACATTCCATTAATTTTCTATTGGCCAAAAATCCATAATCTCTCGTCAAGTCATCCAACTATTCTTTTGCCACTACCTTGAATACAAGAAATTGAGTGGGTCAGGCTGGGGAGCCTGGTGAGCATATAGGGTGTTCAACCCAAAATAAATAAGTTTATTATTTTCAACAGTCATTAAACCTGATTACCCGTTCCCGTTATCCTCACCTTACGTCCCTAAAGCATCTATCATAAGGGACCTATCCCAAGGAATTTCATCGTGATGGACATTACTGCTAAGGGGATTCCTCAACTATAAGTGTCCGTAAGGCAATCATGGGGGGGGGGGGGGGGATTGAGTACTCCGGTGAACACATCATTCACAAACACCTACAGGTTGCGTGCCTGCTAGCGTTCCACTAGACTTCCTAGAAAAGTCTGTGGTCGTCATCCATACTCCGCTAGATGACTGGATCAACGTCAACATCGAGGCCTCTTTTTATTTTATTTCACCACACACCAACTATTTCATCTACTAGTGTTTTACCCAACATATTTGTAGACATAAAATACATATACAGTTCAGATCTGGAAAACAAAGTTTAAATCTTTCATACAACATATATCTCAAAGTATAAAACATACATATACAGTTTAGATCTGAAGTGAGAATGTCTAGTTCTGAAGGAAAAGGGTTCGGATCTTGAAGAAAAGTTTAGATCTGAAAGAAAATTTTCAGATCTTAGAAGAAAGAGGTTCATATCTTTCATCCAGCATAGATCCCAAGTAGACAGATCATATATATATATATATATATATATATATATATATATATATATATATATATATATATATATATATATATATATATATATACACACACACACATAGCACGTAAAAAGAGAAAGTAGTGAAAGAAAGATATGAAGAAATGAGCAAAAATCTCAGCAGCCCTCGCACCCTTTTATATGTCGAGGCCTCGGGGTACGTTGGGCGTACCCTCGCAGGCACGCTGCACGTAAGGGCATGTGTCAGTCTTCACATGGATCATCGTCGCAGGCTCCAGACCGCAAAAGAAATCAAACCGCTGAGCGTACCTTTTGTGTACGTGGGATGTACTTGGTATGTGAGGCGTTCGAAGTCTACGCGGGGAATGGCCTCGCATCCAACTTCATAATTTGCACCTCCGACTTCTAAAATCCGTAACTTTAACATACGAGCTCCGTTTTCGACGTTCTTTATATCCACGCATAGGCAGGACCATACTCTACAACTTTCTTTTAGACTTTGTAAGCTAATTTTGAAGTTGTTTTTAAAGTTATAATTTTTAACAGGCCGGGACACAAAAAGTTTGTTAAAAATTCATAACTTCTTCATCCGACGTCCGTTTTCATCTGTATTTTTACCATTGCGCTACATTAACGAGACCTTTGATTCTCATTTAGGTTTTGTCGGCTAAAAACCGCTCCATCTAATATTCGAACTCCATGCTGCATACTGCTAAGCTGAAACTTAGAAAAATCATAACTTCCTCATACGCAGTCAGATTTGGGCGTTCTTTTTATGCATGCTCTCGGTTTAATGAACACTACGACTTTCGTTTAGATCACTAAGGCTAAAAAGTCCTCTAACGTAAATTCACTATCTACGTCACACAGTGTCGTGCCGGTTTTGTCGAGAAACTTCGATAGACAATAACTTCTTCGTTATAACTCGGATTTCGGCTCTTTATATGCCCGAAATCCTTGTCACGACCACTACAACTTTCTTCATCAATATCAGGTTTATCTGAAATTTTATTTTTGACGCTTATTTTTATCCTTTATTTATTATATTATTATAAACAAGTAACAAGCACACAAAAGCACATAATTCACATAATATTCATTTAATTCATCTTTATTACTTTAAAATGGGTTACAATGGTTGACCTAGACTATTACATTGTCATTAATTCTTAGCCCAGAAACACAGGCGTTGCAGTTCTCTCCCTCTTATGATGATTCCGTCCCGGATCGTGCATGAGCAAACAAATGTGGATAACTACTCATCCATCCTTAACTTTGAAATTGGAATTACGTCGGGAACTTCACCTGTGAACTTCCTCAAATAACACACGTGGAATGTGTTATGGATACTATCTAGTTCTTCTGGTAGTTCTAGCTTGTAAGCTTGATTCCCAATCCTTTTGTAACACCCTAAATTTTCAAATAAGTTTTAATTTAAAATCGCTTAATTCCCATAACACAATTCACAAAAATCTCATTTATTTAAATTACAATCACAACTCCATAATTGTTTAATTTAAAATCCAGGATCCTCCAAACATAACTCTTTCACTGGTGTGTACAATCAAGCTGGTGCCTTCCCTCGATCATGAGAAAACCTGAAACACATAACACACAACATGGTAAGCACGAAATTTTCAAACTCTTGAAGTAAACCAAAGGTTATTCTTCCTCTTTCTAACTCTTGAAGTGGGTAAAAGAGCATTTTACACCTCCATGGTATCCATTACTCATGTTTGACCAAACTCTAAATTCAACAGAAGTCAACTTGAGTCAACAGTCCATGTTTGACCAGACTCGCCGAGTGCACCTATGTGACTCGTCGAGTCCACTCCTTTCCTCAGAAGTCTTGTGAAGGTCCATCTTAGCTCGTCGAGTTGACCCCCAACTCGCCAAGTTATCGCTTGATCAAGGTCATCCGGACAAACGCTAACCAACTCGTCGTGTCGGCTCATCGACTCGGCGAGTCCATGCAAACTAAATTTTCATTCGGACGATTCTAATCAGATCTACAACCACACACCCCAGACCTAACCTACTAGGACTCGAATAACACGTAAAGCTGTAAGCTTTACATTCATGCATGGCATATAAGGTTCATAATGCCAATACATGCTCCAACAAGGGCTAGATGCACAATAGCTTGCCTCCAGCTCATTAAAGCTCGGGTCTTTGGACTCACAAGGCCACCTATAGTCCAGATATGGGGTTCCAACCTCTAGCCATGCCCAATTAACTCCACGACCCAAGATGCGTGGAAGAAAGCCCTCAAAACTCCCTAAATAAAGATCTCATAAGTAAATGGTCAAGTTGGCGTCTTTTTACCTCCAACTGAAGCAAAAATCTAAAGAATCTCTGGATCCAAAAGCCTTCTTTTGATCCAAGCTTTGATGCTCTCCACTTCTTCCTCCAAAAGGTCACAACATGCCCAAAATTATGTCTCTTCTGTCTTTTAGCTCCCTCTAAGCGATTAGGGGTTCTCTCTGGAAGGAAGGAGGTTGGTGAGGCGGCTTCAGGTCCTTTAAATAGGAGCCAACCCCAAGAGTCTAGGGTTTCTCTGCCCAACACCTACTTGGCGAGTCGGCTCTCTGACTCGTCGAGTCCATTCATTAAACTCACATGGATACTTGAGTCTACTCGACAAGTTGGACTCACAACTCGTCGAGTCGCTCCATAAATTCCATAAATCTCAGAACTACCCTCACGGAAATATTCCTGGAAATCCGGATGTTACAATTCACCCTCACTTGAATTAGATTTCGCCTTCGAAATTGCTCTTCCACAACACATAGATCGAACCTCAAAACCGGAAGGATACCATTGAAAGGATCTCATCCCACACCGCTAACTTCCTCCATGGACACCTGAAACTAAACAAGAACTCCCAAACCTAGAATAGGACATACCCTTCTGCCGCTACGACACCCCTTCTGACTCTCCAGAATCTAGAAACTCTAGTGGCCGATCTCACTGCCAGATCGCCTTCTCAAGCTATCACCATGTTATTCGCTCCTCAAATAATATACCTTGATAACTCACTGCCCCTCTGATTCTCTCGTTGCGACCGATAGGAACAAGTGAAAGCCCAAAAATTGGGTACCGATCACTCATACCAAACATGCTAAACGATCCAATCATACTCCAAGGAACGAAAGGGTCACATTACACCAGAGAGCCATCAACTGTACTGCAATTGAAACCTATCTGAACAAAGAACTCTCAACACCCTGTCCTCAGACACAAGGAAATGATCATGCTTGTTCAGAAGTATCCTTTGACCTATAACAATCATAAGCCCTAGCAACCTCTTGGATATCCCTTTCAACACTGAGCACCAGGTTAACTCCCGACCGCACAGTTGAACCTCCAAAGATCACCCATTGCATGCCCCAAAACGTCTCACTGACTTCCTTCTCACAACAGCTATCTTGGCCCATTGTGACACATAAGTCACGAAGTTCTCTTTACCCATATGTGAATACTAAATCCCCAACTGAAATCGTCTCACCCTCGATCCTGTTGTCTACTACTCATTAGTTCCATGCATCTTGTGGTTCTTCCCATACAAACGAACTGACCCACTTAGGGCTAAGACATCAGATGGCACACAATACCCCTCAAAATGAAACCCATCTCTAAATCTGGAATCTCATTTGCCTACCCAATACACCACCAATGTAAAACTCCAACTCGAGATACACATAATTGAAGCCACTCGTCCCAATGAAGCACACAACTCATGACCCATGACCCGCAACCCACACGTACATCACTTCTCCAATTCCTGTCAACTGCGATAACCACAACTTAACTCGGAATATAATGATTCCCGACAAATATGGAGACCCTAGTCTTGCCCCTGGTCCGACTAATAGGATCCCGAAACTCAAAGAATAAGGCTACCAAGCCTAAAAACTCTTTTGTGTCATGCTCTGACTAGCGAATAATACAGCTCCCCATAGCATCATAACATTCCCTCTCACTAACCCGGGAAGGCTATGAATCCCCGCAGGCCTACGACACTCTCTCACTGACTCATGAATACTATGGCTCCCTAGAATATCACAACACTCTCTCGCAAATTGGTGAACACTATTACTCCCCACAGTATCACAACACTTTCTCACAGACTGGTGAACACTACGACTCCTTGTAGTATCACAACACTCTCTCTTAGACTGGTGAACACTACGACTCCCCGTAGTATCACAACAATCTCTCTCACTGACTCGCCATGGGCTCACTCCATGGTTTTCTCCTGATACTCCAAAGTGATTACTCCCACTCGGATCCACCCACCCTCTTATCCCCCATAATCTCCTCCTCGAGTCATCACTCCACTGAGTTCACTATCGAATACTCCATGGCTCAACATAGATAGGTACACACACCTACCCAGGTTAAGCATCACCACTCCTGATGACAACCATCGCGACCAACACTTTTTCCCACTGCAATTCACATTCTTGGATACTTCCGTTTGATGACAATTAGCTGAAGGGCTCCCGATGGAACCATAGTCACTTGATACTCCACTTGCCATCTCATAACTCAAGACTCAAAATAATCCGAAATTTCATGCCATTCTAGTAGGATAGCTCGGTACACCATCACAGAACCTCACGATGTCTTGCCACAACCACTGATGTCCTACTTACGACATCATACTTAGATACATCAATGCATCCTTTCAGAATCTCACAACTGATCTTCCTCTCTCACAAATCGTAACTTCAGAATATTCCATCTCTCAATTGAAACACGGACGAATCGTCAATGACTCAGAACATGTTGACACTAATCCGAAACTCCCTCCTCTATTGCTAAAAACCCAAGCAAGACTACACATACCAAGTTTGAAGTTGGTTTCCCAATAAACTTCTACCCTTCTCAAAGCGCATATAACAACCCATACATTGAACCAGAAATTCTCAACCGCCGAAACTATCCTTACGAGTTAACCACCTTGAATTTACCATTACAACCTCGAAGAATTCCTAACCACCACAAGGTCTTCGACCAACGGCCACCTGCCGTGGAGACACTCATCCTTTCCTGAACACGTACAACATGGATTATCTCGCTCGGCACCTCGCCTCGACCATCAATAACCCTGGTCCCATGTGTCCATACTGAAGGTCACTATATCCAGTCCTCTAACCTCTCTTGAACAAATATCTGATACTCTCAATAAAATACCCGGTTCTCCCCCACTCAGGGCTCAAACCATCACCATTTGGCACAATAACAATCTATTCTACAGACTTTTTCACTAGGTACATTACACTTACTCTTGGAAAGTACCACAAAGCACTCGATGATCTTCCCGATAGAGACAAAGCAACTCCATACATCCCAAATCTCAGAAAAAATCCTCGAAAACTTGCTAATGTGTTATTTAAAATCTTACACTGACCTACTATCCTGTAGTAGCCATGACTCTCAGACTGAAGATAATGAAGTATCACACTCCTCATCTTCGACTCCCCAACAAACCTCCCATCATGTGAATTATCATGAGAGCAGAGTCCTCACCCCCACACTCGATATCCATCAGAGACAATGAGAGCCACCACCCCAAAATTCTCCTCTTAATCACCTGGCACTGCTGCTAACATATGCCTTACTACACTCAAATAGGGTATATCGTTGTCCTTGACCATCTCAGTCCCCACTGATGATCCTTTCATACTATCATATTACCATACAATAGACATACTGCCCATATACTCTTGGTGGAGGATCGCAACCAATGCTACCCCACAGGGTTTACCTCCAATCTTAGAAATCAGAAGCTCAATTTATCTTCTGCTTCTCACAGGAAACGGAAATAGCACAACTCTGGTCATAGAAAGTGACATCCCTACTATCAGCCGATTGCTCCACTCAGACTGTAATCCTCCATAGGCGCCATCTCTACTCATTCCTAAATCTTGCAACTCCAACTGACATCTCACCAAAAATCTCTTAGAAGCTAACTCGATTTCCCTCTCAAGGTAAGATCCATTGAAACTCGTTCAACATGGCGCTCTGGCCCCACACTCTATCACATCTAATCTCAGTCTAATCAATCACAACAAGATATCTGGTAAAACCAGAAGCACTAATCGCCACGAATTATGGTACTCGAACCATGTGACCACCTCTCGATTTGCTATGAATCATGGTACCCGAACCATGTGACCATCTCTCAATCTGCTATAAATCATGGTACCCGAACCATGTGACCACCTCTCGATCTTCTATGAATCATGGTACCCGAACCATGTGATCTCCTCTCAATCTGCTATGAATCATGGTACCCAAACCATGTTATCTCCTCTCAATCTGCTACTTAGAACCTCTGGAACATTCCCTGTTCCGAGTAAGGGTCCACTGTTTTCAGTAGTACGGCCCCATACTACATGCCACATCTACCCATACTTTCCACACAGATCGTCCCAAATTTCCTAAGTAGCTACTCAACCTTCTCGATCACCAATCCCGTTAAAGCTGTTCGCTCCCCAGCGAATACTCAAATCTATCAATGTACTCACCTAACTAAGGTCACTCCCTAGGTTGTTCCTAGGTTCTCACACTTCTCTGCCATCGGCTGCTGAATAACTCCTTATGATGCCAACTATCTACCTCCTAAATATCATCATATTCACTTAGTAGCTGACTCCCATCATCGAGAGTTCCACAAAGCACGAAGCAAGCAACATTCTGGCATTGAATAATCTCCACCAACACATAAAACCACTCTAGGTTACAACTCTATTTGCTCTACTCACACTCAAAATGTGTCACCGAACTCAAGCAACTCTACCCCACGTGGGTATCTAACTACTCCCTCAATAGGCTCCTCCAATGCTCATGTAGGTATCTCTCCTAGATTACTCCTCTACTCAAAGAACTATCTCTGAAATATTCCTACTGGATACTCTTACTCTGCACATACTCAAAGCACATCACAGATAGCAAAATTCCTAGGCTAAGGCATCACAAATCAAGTAACTCTAACCATAAAATATGAAATACCTAGCATATCTCCTAGCATGCATCACTAATATCTCAATAATAACTCATAACACAAATAAGTAAGGGTATTCTGGGAAATCACCGTTCGGGCTCTGGCTGATTGTGCACACTGCTCCTTCTTGTTTTCTCTTACAAGCTCTTGCTCGTTTTAGAAAAATCATTTTTTTTAAATTTTCTCTGAAATCCCCAGTTTGAGTTCAGACATACCCGAAGGTTTATCTGAAACCCTCAAACCAAGGCCCTGATACCAACTTGTAACACCCTAAATTTTCAAATAAAATTTTTATTTAAAATCTCATAATTCCCATAACAAAATTCACAAAAATCTCATTTATTTAATTTATAATCACAACTCTATAAGTGTTTGATTTAAAATCCAAGATCCTCAAAACATAACTCTTTCACTGGTGTGTACAATCAAGACAGTGCCTTCCCGTGATCCTGAGAAAACCTGAAACACATAACACATAACATGTTAAGCACGAAGCTTAGTAAGTTCCCTAAAATATCACATACAACTCTTTAGCCACTCGAGGCTATAACTCTGTATGACCCTCCTGTCAATATGTCTCAGTGGGACCCTCCAGTCCCACAACTCTGGTGGACCCTCCGGTCCTAACTCTATAAACTCTGAGTAACACACACCATAAATCAAAAAGAAATAATGCAGGATATCACTTTACACAGATAAACACATAAAACATCTCAATCACGTAAAGATACTGATGAGAATAAATCTGTAGATCATTTAGATCTTTCACAGGTAAGAATATAAAAATCAAACAAGACAAACACAGTAATGATATGAACACGGAATGGAATCAAAGATGTGCTTATGATTCAAGTAAAGTGACGCCTCAACAGAGCTCGATAAAGAACTTCCACTGTAGAGGCGAGCTAGGGTTTACAAAAACTCAATGAGAAAATAATTAAAGCGTTAACTACAAAGACTGCATGCATGCAGCTTATATACTAAACCCTAGAAGAAAACATGCACGGGTGGATACGACCAATACCGACAATCAAAACTGGGCTAAGGACCGAGCCCATGACACAACATAATAATCCCAATAATCTCCCCCTTTGCGTCAAATCAGGAGAGAGATTATTTCTTCTGTGTTGGCTTCACTGTCTTTATCACCTTGAACAGTCGAGGAATTATTGCAAGAAGTGTCTGCTGAAACTGGATATACCACCTCATCATATTAGTGAACAACTTCATGTCAGCTTCAGTGTTCTGATCACACCTCTGAATAATCTCCAAAATATGCTCCAAGCATGTAGTTGAGAAGACGTGTTTGTCAACAAGAGCGAACAGGCATTTCTGTCCTTCCCCCCTAACGAACATTACAGTGTGGTAGTTCAAATCAATCTTCCCCTTGACCATTGTATTGACATTGCCTGCTTTTCCCATAGTTTTGATCGTGGTTCGCTTGTGAATGGCAGAAGAAATCTCTTGGTCCATCTTCGCTACCTCGTGAATGTAGCACACAAGTATTCGCTTGACATCGTCAATTATTGGTGGGTACTCCCGTGGATTTGACAATAAAATATTGTTGAGGAGTATCCAGTCGTGGGGATTGAGGTTCGGTAGATCAGCAAGGGTGAATTTGTGAACTGAGCCTTCGGTGCCTCGAGTCACTTTGAATTTAACGTTAATAAACTTCCCCGCGGTGTAGGGCTTCAAAACCTTGACAGTTGTAATTTTCTTCGAACTCCAGGTCAAGTACTGGGGTTGAGCGAACTCTAAGTAGAACTCCAACAGATCCCTATCTACCTTCGGGTCTGGAGAAGGAATGGCAGCAATAGAATTAAAGCAGTGAAAAATGAATGCCTTTCACGTGATCGGCATGTCAAACTGTGAATCCTTATCGAGCCCAAATGACATCACAGGCTCAAGCGAAAGTGTGCTAGGCTCATCAATGGCACACCTTTGAAGCGAATCTATAGTCCAGTCAGGAAAAATGGACTTCTTCTTTTTTAGAAGCTCCGTCTCCTTTTGCTTTTTCTCAAGCTCAGCCTGTTGTTTCTTGTACTTTTCTGCTAGCTATTTATCGGAGGACTTTGCCGTCTAAAAAGGCTTTTCAGGATTCCTAGCATAGACATCATCTTCATTATCCGTGTCATCCTCCCCAATCTTCTTCTTCTTTTTCTCCTTATTACTGACCGAAGCTTCATTAACCTTCAGTCCAGTGGATGGTTTCGGTGCAGGAGGAGGTTGAGTGGTTGCCTTCTCTCCCCCTTGTTTCGGCTGAACACCAGTCACCGGAACACCCTCAATACGACTAACGATGTCCAATGCTACCCTGAGCTTGTCAGCCAAGTGCCTTCTGATACTAGTGGTGATGATGGGATCATGCGCTTCAAGGAGATGAATGAGGATGGAGTGAACATCAGCAGCAGAGCTTCGAATAACCTCCCTTTCGGACTTCAGGTCATTGAGCTCAGCAGTGGCAGTACGAAGCTTGTGATTTTGCGTCTTCAGCTAAGAGGTTCTCTTGTCAAGCTCATCCATGATACGATTCTCTACAACTAATTCTGTCTAAAGTTGAGTCAGGCAATCATTAACATTAGCATGCCGAGTTTCCTTGGCAGCTTCGATCGCTTGGCGTGCAGCTTCAATGTTGGACCTTTCAGATTGAAGAGAACATTGAAGGTTATCCACTGAAGCATTGACAATTTGAACATTCTTCTTAGCAGCCGCCTGCAAAGAATCTAGAAATAAGTGAGCTTCAGAAACTAGTTTATCGACTTTTGTGGTCGCTTCCTTACAATCCTTGGTGGAAGCGTCAACAACGAGGGAGGCTTGCTGACATTGAGAAGTGGAGGCTTCAATAGCCTTAGCTGCAGCAGAGCGCGAGGCACTGTGTTCTTGAAAAATAGATGAGAACAAGGCCTTAAAGCAGCTTCAGAGTAAGCACTAGAGGAAGAGGAGGAAAGCAGCTGATCTAGTTTGTCGTTTACTACTTTGAGATGACGCTTGGTAACAGGCTCATCATCATCTTCATAACTCTAACACGGTAAGGACTAAAATAAGTGGAATCAAATTCCAACTCCTCACCGCCTAGAACAGGAGTGATTTCTGTAGATGGAGTAGGAGATAAGGGTTTGGTAGTGGTTGGTGGTTCGGTTGTTATTAGTGGTTCAGTTGTAACAGGTAGAGTGGGAACTGTAGAGTGAGCCCCTGTGGTAGTAGTGGTGGTAGTAGTGTTTGTGAATATAGGAATAGGGATGGGAATAGTGGTGGATGGTTGAGTGGTTAGGATAGGAAATACTGGACGGATGGATACTGGGATGGTAACAGGTGGAGGAGAAGGAGGCTGGGAGCAAACTGGAATTTTTGGGGTAAGGGAGCGAGGCGGAGTTTCACCTCGACCCGAAGCCTCATCATCAGAGCTTTCGCTCTCTGATTCTGAAGGAGGAGCAGAATTATGGTTGGGAGGAACATACTCTGAGTCTGAATCACTGGAAGATTGGAGTATGAGCTTCCTAGCAGGCTTCTTCTACTTCTTCGGTTGAGATTGGGATGGAGCAGGCTTGTCAGACTTTCGCTTTTTAGGGGTTTGCCCCTTGGTTGGTTTGGAAACATGTCCCTCCTTCTGGGTTTCGGTTTTCTTGCCCCTTTTCGCTAGCTTGTTAGACTCTTCAATGGAGCGAACCATGGCTGGCGTTAGCTCCCTTGGACCCAAAGACAGAATCTTTCGATATTGTTGCAGAACATTACTCGCTGCAGAGAGACAAGCAAGCATGGTTTCAGGAACGAATCCAATGAAGGAGTATGTCACACCCCGCTAGAGCGGAAACATGAGGCGTGGCAGTATAAAGGGTTTCATAGCAAAAGTTAAAAGACAATACCAACCATAGTATTAAAAATCATTACAAATTTACAATGGGTTTGAACAACACTTAAAAGAAATTACAATGAAAATTGAAATACAACACATGCGAATGCTCCTAAAAGTGAAGTGTCCCTAAGTGCCACTTACTCGATGATTCCAGAAAAAGCATGTAAAACGAGCGTGAACTATAAAATAGTTGGTGAGTACTCACAGATAAACAAAATAATATTGGTTCCATGAATTGAAATCAAAGTTTTGATAAAAGTTTCCAATAATAAAAATATATTGTTAAAATAAGTAAATAAGTTTGTAAAAACAAAGTTCTTTGTCATCATGAGAGATAAAGTGTGTTGCCCAAATAAGATGCAACATTCATATTCTCATGGAAGATGAAGTTCGTTACTCAAACGAGTAAACAAGTTTCATTGCTAAAATGAGCAATCAATTTTGTTGCTACAAGGAGCAAACAATTTCATTGCTAAAACAAGTATATAAGTTTTCAGTAATAAAAGGTCGTTGCTATAATGAGAAACAAAGTTCGTTGCTATAATAAGCGTAAAAGTTTCGTTGCGAAAATAAGTATACAAGTTTCATTGCTAAAATAAGTATACAAGTGTCGTTGCTAACATGAGAATACAAGTTTCACGTGTGCATAAAGATTCGTATGTGCATCAAGATTCCATTCATGAGTTCAGAACCCAAGCCTAATGACCGAATCGTGCCCTATTGACTACTATGTGTATCGCAAACACAGTGTATAAAATGGTAAAATGCACTCAAGCGAATCGTGCGAGTGAGGAGTTGTCTACCTCCTGATAGCACTATCCATAATAACCATAGGCTCAAAAGAGTTAATGAGTTGTGTCTAGAGATTCCAGGGACTTAACCGTGATACAGTCCTCATGAATTAAAGTAACATACACATACATACGAAATATAGCAACCAAGTTTCATACAAGTAAAAATAAATACAACGAACATAAAAATAGTTTAGGACATGCTTTTCCACCCCAAAACATTTAAAAACCGAAAATAGGGGAGTGGTGAATACTCACAATATGCATTTAGATGATGCAAATGGTGCCTTGAATACGCTCTACTTGTACCACAATCGATTCCTACAATAATGGTATTCGCTAGTGAGTCTCTAATCGAAATCTAACACTAGTATACTTTACTACTAAAATAGAATTATGCCAATAGTGTGTCAAAATTTAATATTGATAAGTTACAAATGTTTTTCTGTGAAAATTAAATTTCAATGAATCAATTGTTATATAACAATTTAAGTGGAAATTTCTCATTATTGAGATGCTAATATTTATCATTTTAGAGGTGTTCCAATGATTAAATATTCAAAACTAAATAAATTTAGTTCTAAACTTTCCCGAACTTTGCATTTCAGTTTTAATTGAAGTCAAAGACTTTAAGATAAGTTTTCTTGAATTTTTGATTTGTCTAACTATTTTTCACCATTTAATTCCATGAATAATCATAAAATCATGTAAAAATAGTAAATTATCATGAAAAATTCTTATAAGTTTTGTGTAACTATTTTACAGTGTACATAATCTAGGAAAAATCTTAATATGTGTTTTCAAAAAGTTTAATACAACTTTTCTAATTTTTGTGTATTTATTCTATAAAAATAGAAATAAATAGGTAACAGTTTCAAAAATTCACAAAACGTTTTTTACAGGTGTTATTACGCATACTTAATCTGTGAAAAATATAAAAATGGGTTTCTAAACTGTTTAACCTGTTTTTATGATTTTTGTGCATTTATTATAATAAAAATTGAAATAAATAGAAAACAGTTTCCAAAATTGCCCAAAATTTTTTTTAAAAATTTTATTATACTTTTAGAAGTTGTGAAAAATATAAAATATACTTTTCAATTAGTGTTGCTATTTTTCCTTGTTTAATCCTCTTAAGTAATCATTAATTGAATAATACTTATTAAAAAGTTAAAGTAAATTACCAAAAATTTTGTACACTTCATTTACAGAGTAAATAATCTTGGAAAAATACCAAGTGTGGTTTTTATATACTGAAATCAGATTTTGTGTATTTAAGTGTATTTAATCTTAGAAAATAAGAGAAAAATAGTATACAGAGTATAAAAATCATACACATTTTTATGTAGACTCCTAATGTACTACAAGGTGTTCTGGTAAATTTTCATAATTTGTGGGTGAGTAAAACTATTTTTCCTGTTTTTAGTCCATTATAAATACAAAAATCGGAGAAAAATAGGAATACATTATGAAAAATTCTGAAAATACTTTTCTATGTTTTCCACAGAGTGTATAAGCTTCGAAAATTGTGGGGTCACCATTTCACCTTCTCTTCTCTAAAGTGGTTTTATGATTTATTGATGCCAAACAAAAAGCAAATTCAAAAACATGTTAAACAGTAACACAAATGGACGAAATTTAATGTGAAGTCATTATTTAGCATAGGGGTGATCCATAGATTTACCTAGGATTTATAGACCTCAGAAACTATTTTATATGATTTATTGCCCTATTTTGTTGAAATAATTATAATAATTCGATAAAAATGAATTATTTCCTGGAAATTTACAGAGCATCTTACTTTGTTGATGGGAATCTGGGAAAAATCGGATTTGGTCAGAAAATGAGTTTTAGATATTTATTTGGAAATAAATCCTTCATGAACATATTTGAAAGCTTTTAACAACATACTTTGATGATCTAGCATCTAAGCTTGAAGATCATCACATGCATGTTGGTTTAAAGATCATTCATGACTTTGAAATGTTCAAAAGTCGTTTTTGAAAGAAAACTTAGAGTGCATGTGGTGATTTTTACCCAAAATTTGTAGAAAAGTGCATTATGTTGATTTTGACTTAGGTTTTGGTCCTTGGATTTCACCATTAACAACATGCATGTTGTTTTTGGGTGAAATCCTACCACCATCATCATCAAAACTGAAGTGAATGAACATGCACACATGTTTTTCTAAGAGAAAGGTGTAGAAGAAGAAGGAAATGCAAGAAAAACCTTGAAAACATGGAGGAAAATGAAAGGAAATCGTGTTCTACCTAAATGAACACCACTAGATGATGAATATTTTGAGCATCATGAGTGTTATTAGACTTTTTTCCTGGAAATTTTCGTGGTTCCTAGAGAGAGGAAGACAGAAATGGAGTGGTGAAGGTAGAGAGAAGTGAGAGAAAATGAGAGAGAAAGTGGAGTGTGAGAGAGAAAGGAGTGATTATGTGTTTTGGGAAGAGGGGAGTGATTAGAATTGTTATCGAGAATTAAGATGTGAAACAATAGATTTGAATCATGAATGATGAAGAACACACGAAGTAAATATTAATCAGATCTCGTTTTATTAAGACTGATTACAGAATAAGCTGAAGAGAGTTTTTGAGATTCGATATCTGTTTCTATGTCTCTATCTCTCTCTTTCAAGCCTAAGTCCCTATTTATAGGGAACTTACAAAAAGTATACTAAGCCTTATACAATGAACCTTCGCATGCTACACTTCGCATGTCAAATAGACTTAGTAAAATAATATATAAAATGCGAATCATTACAAGACACACTTCGACTTTTACAACTAACATCTACATTCTCCCCCTTTGTAAACAGTCGATACAATTCAACTTAAAAGCTTTTGAATTGCAGAGTGAATCGTTCTTCGCACTTCTCCATACCAGGAGATCACCTTCTTCAAGTCCTTCTTGACACCTTCGTTACCCAATTCGCATGTTACTATAAAAGCTTTCACATGCTTCGCATATTCATTCTTATACCCTTCGCATCCCTTCGCATTGAACAAATGCGAACTTGACTGAGAAATGCAAATGAGAAATTAACTTTGAGTCACACATATGCGAACAGTTCTTGATTTCAAATGCGAATTCACCATTTCATAACAAAATGCGAATCATCTTGTCTTACTTCCAAGTTGCGAACCATTTCATAACAAAATGCGAATCATCTTGTCTTACTTCCAAGTATGTTGATTTTATATACGATTCCAAACTCTTTCCAGTTCATTCCAAAATTATCACAGATCCATCTTTACTTCGCATTTTTCTTCACGAATCATCCCTCAATCATCCATCCAATAGCGAATCCAAAATCCAATTTTTTCTTTTACAGATCATCGACTCCAATCATAATGCGAAAATACCATGCCAAAAAGGTTTAAGGCATATCTCTCCTGCAACATACTTCGACAAAGCTGATTGTGTCAAAGTATCTTCCCATGGAACTCACTTCTCTTCCAACCACATTCGATAACTCCTCATCAGTCAGTGCAAGACAGTCGAAGTAGTTGTCGATATAAGTCTTCACATGTGCGAATCCGACTTTGAAAACATCTGTCTCTGAGCCTTTTAGTTTGTTCTCTTCCATGTGCTTTAGAATAAGAGCTACTTGATAAGATCGTTGCAGTTCATCAATGGAAAGTCAGCAACAGTGAAGTCATATTGTTGGAAGTCCAGCTGACAGTAATCTGAGTTCGCAATGTCGTAACTTCTTTTGGGCTTCTTCTCGAACTCATACATTTCCCACTGTTTTGGCATCAGTTTCTTTGCTTCGACTTTTCTCTCCCCCTTGCGCCCCTGTGAAAACAGGTGGAGCACCCTTCGGAAGTAAAGAACTGAAGTTTGAAATCGGGGCAAGAGCCTTCTGAATGGCATGTTCTAATAAAACCCTTAGCATGGAGGCAAGACTCTTTCACTTTTGGGATTTAAAGCGAAGTCATATCCCAGACTTGCGAAATCATCAGTCTGAGTTGGTTTTACTCAGAACCTCAAGGATTTCGTTTGTGCATTGTGCCAATGAAATAAGATAAGAATCAAGAAATTTTTGGAATGTGGTGATGTCAAAAAGTGAATTTGACATAAATGCAGTAAAACCCCAGGCAAAGGTTGCTTCGTTAATTATCAAGAGAGATAATCAACAGCTTGTGTATTTTCCCGTGAATTACAATCGAATACTTGTAAAGAAGTTTCGAAGGGCTTCTTTTAAAAGTCATTTTGGGTTGGTTTGAAATTTCATTACATATCAGCCTTAACATAAGGTGAGAAATTGTAAATGAAATTACTTGTTTGACCAGTGTAGTCAGTGACAAGTTGGCTTGTGAAATTATTTATCATGACAAGAATTTGCGAATGAAACTTACACGGAAATCATATTCAAGAGAAAATTTGTTTTGGATCTTGTTGGGTAAAAAATATTCTTGGTTGTAAATATTTGATCAAGACCACGCATGCGAATTGAATATGATTTGAAGTTTCGAAATTTTTGATACTGAAAGAAAGGTTTCGTAAAAATCTAGAACAAGGTTCCCCGTCAATTCCTTAAAGATATATGATTTTTGGGTTTCACTTTAATCACGGACTCATGATGTTAGATCTTAAACACAGAGTTGTGATTTGTCTAGGTTTTGATTGGCTTTATCAAAGACCTCAAGGACAAATCTTTTCAAAAAAAATTTTTGGATTTGAAGAACATTTTGGTTTAAAAAGATTGGTTAAGAAGCAAAGTGTACCTCTGTTATTATGTGGACAAAACAGAAAACTCTTAACTCATTTGAGAAGAGTAAGGTAGCTCTTGTTGATTTATGCGAATACAAGCCTTGTTGGGTAGAAATGATCATGAGATTATTTCATCAAGGCTTTCATTTTTCACACATAGAATCATTCGAGGCTTGAGGTCTACATACAGCAGCATGCTTCTAGGGACATCCTAACTAGTTTGTAAAAGAAATTTAATACCTTCCCATAGAAACACAAATGTATGACCTCTTCGCATTGCATCCCTATTTCAAATTCTCAACACACAGTTTAAAGAACAAAGAAAACAAATATTTTTGTGATTTTGGAATTTTTCAAAAACAAAAGAACAAAACAAATAAAATCTTTTTGTATTTTTGATTTTTCAAATTTAAAGAACAAAACAAAATAAAATCTTTTTAGATTTTTAATTTTTAAAAAAAAAAACTTTTTGAATTTTCGATTTTTCAAATTTAAAGAACAAAACAAAAAAAATAAAATCTTTTTGGATTTTTAATTTTTAAAAAAAATCTTTTTGAATTTTCGATTTTTCAAAACTAAAACAGTATGCGTAAACCTTACCATAGTGTGTATGAGCTATGCGAGAACTGTGGTTGCAAAGCCATGCGAAGCCTTCTGAATGAACAGTAACCTCTGAACGATTCCGACTCTTAGCCGCTGAACAAAGATTTTACTCTTGTGTTGACAAAATTGAATTCGCATTAATCATCCCCAAACCTGTTCTTTTGGATGATTTCTTGTCCATTTCTCGAGTGGTGGAAAATTTGGATCAAATTCTTATGGTGCATCTTCAAACATATCTTCATTTTCAGATCCTACAACAGAAAAATTATCATTAACTTCATGAAATTCGTCATTATTATCAAGATTAGTTGTCTCTATTTCATCATGCTCCCCCCCCCCCAACATGATCTGTATCTTGATATTCTTGTCGATTTTGCGAATGCTCCCCCTCAACTTGATGTTCTTGTTGTTTTTGCGAAGGCTCCCCCTCAACTTGATGTTCTAGTTGATTTTGCGAAGGCTCCCCCTCAACTTGATGTTCTAGTTGATTTTGCGAAGGCTCCCCCTCAACTGGATTTTCTTGTTCCTTGTGAATATCTAATGTGCTTTCACAAGTTATCGTTGATTCATCAGTATGTTTTAAAGATTCTGATGTTTGACAACTCCAACATTTTCCAAGCTTCTGTAATCTCGCAAATTTTCTTTCCTTCCAGTCATGTGATGAGAGCAACCACTATCAATGTACCATTTCATGTCATATTGCTCGTCACATATCACCTGTATCTATTGAAAAAATTTAGGAACCCAAGACTTTTTGGGTCCATCATTAGTAGAATGAAACAAATTTTTGGAATTTAAGAACCATGTTTTCACTTTGTTTGTGACCGAATCAATTATATCAACATCATCAGTTCTAGATTTTGAAATATAATCATTCAATAATTTTGGATTTCCATTAATTGTAATCTTATCCTTCACAACATTCGCATTTTTGATAACTGGTTTCCATTTTTGAACTGGAACTTGCGAATTATTAGATGATGTACTCTCAGTTGAAGAATTATTTGTGTAAGTATCAAATGCACTTTTGATTTGTTCTTCTGAAAATTTTCCATTTTGATATTTCTTTCCTTTTCCTTCAAACCAATGATTGAACGTTCTAACATCAGATTTTCCTTTTGTATATGAAACTTTGTTTGGTTTTGATATTGAAGGATTTGGAAAATTTGGTTGTTTTGGTGAAAATTTCTTTTTGACTTGAGTTGATTTCTTCAAACTTGAGAAAGTATTTGCGAATTTGCCAACATTTTGAAACTTTTGATTATTTGCAAATTTTTGCGAATTCTCAAATTTTCGATTGTTGTCATATTTGCGAACATATGGAGCCTTGTCAACAGAGTTGATTTGTTTATGAAAACGTGATGATGTTTTTGAAATTTGCTCTTTTTCATTTCTTGATTTTTCATTAAACACAACTTGCCAGAATATTGCTTTTCTTGCTTTTCTTTTTGAAACATTATTTTATGTTGAAAAATTTCCAACCATCAATTTGAATTCATGAGAATTTAGTTTCACTTCAACCTTTGGTTTTTCATCTTTTTCAAAAACTTTGTTTGATTTTTCACCTTTAACCACCCATTTTTGTGTTGATTTTTGTTTTTGAAACACATAAGTATTTTTCGTTAAATTGTTTCTTCTGTGTTTTGATTTGCAAAAAAACCTTCAGTTGTGGACTTTTGATTATCTTTTTCAATCATTCTATTGAATTCAGAATGAACTTTCTTAGCATTTCCAGTAGTGACAAAAACTTGATTTGGAAAAATTGCTTTATCAGTAACAAAATTTGGATATACCACAGTGTTGGTTTCTAAATAATGTGCGCATTTATCATTTAAAATTTTATCAAAGTCTTTTGTATTTTCAAACACTTGATCAACAACAATCATTTGAGGTGTTTCAGTTGAAATTTTCTTTTCTTCGTTATTTACATCTGTGTCATCAGATTTCCAGCTCTCAACTTCCACATTATCAAACATACAATGTTGCGAAGTTGAAGATTTATCAATTTCATCCTCTACTATTGAATCAACTATTATTTCTTTACCTTTGATCTTAGATGTGATATTAATGATTGACAATTGAGAACAATCAACCTCTTCTTCCTCTTCTATTTCATTGATTTCACTTACATTATCAGAATTTTCATCAATATCAGCATAATTCAACTGTGAGGAAAGAGTTGAATTTTCAGATTTCTTTATGATTTTCACTTGTTCACTCTTTGTCAAACTTTCATTGACAATGTTAACCAATTCATCAGCATTCAGAAATTCATCAATTTTGACAATACCATATGCATATCTATCATCAGGTATTTTGTCAAATTGAGCAATTGTGCTTTCGCAATCATAAGAAGCAACATCAACTTTTTCACGTTCATACTCAAGAAAAGGTAAAAGTTTTCTATGTTGTTCTTTGCTAATATCAGAAGAGTGATGTAAAGCTGTTAATTTTGCATATAATCGTTTTGCAGAATTACAATATATGTTTCTCTGTGCTAGTAATAACCTAACATCGTTAGCAAGATTATTTCTATCACAGTCTATATTTTTGACTTGTAATTCCAATTTTTCAACTCTGCTCTTCTTTATTTCTAATTCTCTTCGTGTCTCACTAAGTTGCACATTTAATTTCTTAGCTTCATTACTAGCAGACACAATAACAGAATCAAAATAAGCCACAATATCATCAAATGAAACAATTTCAGCATCATAAGCAGATAAATGAATATTAAAAGATTCAAGAATTGTACGTACCTTGGTTGTCATGGGTGATTTGTCAGTGGATTTTGACACAAAACATCTCCCTGAAATTTTCTCTTCGCATTCTTCAAAGCTTGCAAACATCGCTCCATGTGTGGGATGCCTCATTTCTTCATCATCAGATCCTGAGGACCAGATCTGATAAGTTCCACTCTCTTCTTCAGTAGTTTCTCCCTTTGCAACCAATGATACTCCTTTGGTCTTAGCACGTAACTCTTCAATCTTCTCAGAGTAGTATGCTTCATCTTTGACTTTTTCTTTCTTCTCTTCTCTCTTTCGCAACATGCAGTCAGCTGCGAAGTGATTCGCACCATTGCAATAATGACAATAGATTCCTGAATCACCATTCAACTTTTTCTCATCGTTCGCATTTTTCTGTTTTTCATCAATTTTCTCCATCTTCTTCCTTTCATCCCCTCCAGTCCTTGTGATAACATTCTTCGCATCATTAATCTTTCCTTTTGGATTAAAAGGCTTTTTGAAAAACTTTTTAACTCTGTTGTTTGAATAGAATGCTACAGCTTCATCATCGGAATTCATCAAAAATCCTTCATCATCTGATCCATCTTTTTCATCATTTTCTGATACCTTTGAAACTAGAGCCAAAGGACCACCAATAACTAGTTTTGATTCTTCATACAATTCTGAGACCTCAGATTCATGTGTTTTCAATTGATTGTAGAGATCATTCAATTTGGTTGTATCAAAACTTTGTTGATTCTTAATCATCATGCTCACACTTCGCCACTCCTTGTGAAGTCCCATAATGAAAGTTAAATTGAATTCCATGATAGATCTAGTGATAGCATACCTATTGCAGCGAAACACAAGCTCATTCAGACGATCATAGTAACTTTCGAGAGTTTCTGCATCCTTTTGTCTGAATTCCTTCAGTTCAATTAGACATTGCTTCACAGAATTGATCTTCGTCTTTTCGCTACCTTGATACTTCTCTTTTAGAGTATTCCAGATGTCTTTTGCTGTTTTACAACTACGAATGTAATTGTAAACCACAGGAGGAAGAGCACCTCTTAGTTCCCTCATGCACCTCTTTTCATTATCCTTCAGTCGTTTTCGTTGATCTTCAACATCAGGAGATCCAGTGGATGAACCAATTTGTTGAACATTTGCAGGAGCTTGAACTGTTCCATCGATACAATTCCAAAGTTCTTCATCAAGTCCATTTAAGTAATCTTCCATTCTATCAGCCCACTGATCATAGTATTTTGGAATCAACATCGGAATTTTGGTTAAAGAACCAAGCAAATGAGAGAAAGAAGTCATCGTGTTCATGTTGAAGTTCGCCATTGATGAACAAAAAAATTTTGAAAACTTGAGAACTTGATGAATTTCAGAAATCCATCAAACGAATTGATCAAAAATCGCTAATCGAATCCTCGACTTAACAATTCAAATGTAGAATCAATTCAAATCTGAAGATCAAAAGTGATTTTCAAAACCAAAATTGCGTGGAAAATTTTGAGTAAATTTTGTAACTCAAAAAGCAAATGATTCTTATACGAAAATCAGATCTAAGCAGTTTGAATCCTGCTCTGATACCAATTGATGAGAATTGTTATCGAGAATTAAGATGCGAAACAATAGATTTGAATCATGAATGATGAAGAACACACGAAGTAAATATTAATCAGATCTTGTTTTATTAAGACTGATTACAGAATAAGCTGAAGAGAGTTTTTGAGATTTGATATCTGTTTCTATGTCTCTATCTCTCTCTTTCAAGCCTAAGTCCCTATTTATAGGGAACTTACAAAAAGTATATTAAGCCTTATACAATGAACCTTCGCATGCTACACTTCGCATGTCAAATAGACTTAGTAAAATAATATATAAAATGCGAATCATTACAAGACACACTTCGACTTTTACAACTAACATCTACAGGGAGGTGTCTTGGGAAGAGGATGGACAGTTTTGAAAGTATTTTTCCCTCCTTTGCTTTTAATTTTATAAAAAAAAATTCCAATTCTTTTATAAAAATATCAATCTTTTTATAAAATATACACCATAACCAAGTTTTTGCTCATGAAACCTTGATTTTTGACATATAAATTAAGGGTATATGTTAATGACTTCAAATTTTATTTTCCTTGATTATATTTCCTTGAATTTAATTATTTTAAGATAATATTATAAGTTTAATAACTATTTTTATAAAATTCTTGATGTTAAACTTTATAAAATTTAGGTTTTAGGGCTTTTAGGGTTTTGGAGTTTTAATAAATATTTGGATATCAAAATCAATAGAATGTTTGAGACTTTGAATTATCTTATGGTATTATAACTCTTTTATAGTTATAAATAATGTTTGTATTTTATTTTTATCGGTTTTATTGGCATTCTATGTAGTAGTTACGAGATTCAAGTGAAATTGAGGAATCAAGTATACTAGTCCTAGTCTTCAACTTTGACTAAATTTTCTATGTGACTTTGACCTAATTTCTACTACTAGGTCAAGTGCATGATGTTTGTATATGATTCATGAAATGGTGTTCGAGTCAAAGAGTGACCCAAATATGGATACTCACTACAGCTCAGTAGATGTAGAATTCACATATCAATGTGAAATCTAAGTACACTATCCATTGATTCTATCTGTTTCCAAGAGTCTACTAGGTTATGAATTAGTTTCTAGTTACTAAGTCTAGTCAAATCTAGAACCGACTCGAATTTTGACAGTTGTCACAGTCTCCCCCGGTTGAAAGAATTTCGTCCCGAAATTCAATTCGTGACGTATTCTATTAGAACTCAGCCGAATACAATTATATAGCTGGAGAGGTGGTGACTTGAAGTGTTCTTTGATTATTTCGGGTTTATTTCATCAAGGAAGAACCCAATTCTTTAGCTATAGTCGAATTAATGTTTCCTTAATTCGAGTTCTACAATTTAGATTGCGAGAAATTAGGATCATGGAAATCATGATCCAAACATGGCGACCTAGTCGAAAAAGATCATTTAGTTAGATATTATCTGAATTAAGAGAGCTATAAGTTTTGTTGAAGCACTAACTGCACTGAGCGTTAAATCCGCATTGATCTTTAAGTTGCATTCTAAATTAGCACTAAGTGTAAATTCGCCGACTAGTAAAGAAGAGATTAGGAATAATTTGTTCACTTCCGGGTTGGCTACTACATCTGGAAAAGATATATTTCAAAATAAGAAGGGGTAGCACGAATGAATTGGAAGCGATCGAGGGTAAGTTCCTAAAAATAAGTACTAAGGGTAGGCAATGAAGTTTTGGTACATCTCAAATGTAAAGGCTATTTTAAGTGTCATCTACAAAATGAATTACGAAATGATTGAGGATCTCCGAGGCTATAATTACCACTACGATTACTCTTACAATAATATAACTATATTCGAAGAGTATATATAATTAGAGAGTTATTGTTTCTAATGAAGGCAGTGAAAGTTTATGATATTGTAAATCACATTGTGTAGATAGCATTTTAAGTGTTTAGAAGTGATAAAAATCTCACTGTTATCAAAATGTGTGTTTAGAATTGATAATTAATCTCACTATTATCAAAATGTGTAATAATTCCAAAATAATGAAAATACATGTGTGGCGATCAAACGAAGTAGTAAAATAATATAAAGATTAATTAAGGTTAAAGGTTTAAGTCATCAATAAAGGAATTTGTATAGAAATATTTGTATTAAATTTTTGAGAAATTGTCCAATTGTCTAAGTCGGGACAAATTCAAGCTGACGAGTCAAAATATTTATGTGAACAAAGTTGAGAGTTTAGGAACTCAATGAAAATTACAAAGTAGAATGCTATTTTAAGAAAGGTGTAAAAATATCTATCATTGAAAATAGGGGATTCTTAATCTAGTGTTTCTACAAAAAAACAATCATTTAGAGAATATATAATAAAAATTCAAGACTTTTGATGTATTTAAATAAAAGAAGAAACATAAGGAAACATATCCTTCACATATAATTTCCGAATACAGAAAAATTATAAGCATAAAGGTATTCATCTTGTGTATTACTTATAACAAAAAAAATACAATGAAACTTGCGTTTTAAATCAAGTTTCCAAATTTAGAACGAAAGAGCAAATGTAAATAAAGATCACTTGTTTATAGTAGATTTCAAAATAAAAACAAGATATATATATATATATATATATATATATATATATATATGATAAAAAGGTGTAATTGAATATATCCAAGTTGACTAAATCAAAGGTATGCCTCATGACTATACACGTATTAATGGCTCAAAACTAAAGGGTAGACTTCTAGTCTATATGTGTACGAACATGGTACCAAGAGAAGCAAAATAGATAGAAACAAAGTTAAACAATGTATTATGTTAATATTATGGCGTGCGAGATCTAAAATTAGAAGGAGAGCGAGAAATAAAGTGCGGGGGAAAGAAAAAAGAAGGTAACGGCGACAATGATTATTATTGTTAAAATTATATGAACAATACATAGAGGTATATTTAAAACCAGGTTGAGATCTATTTCAAACTTCAATATTCAATTTATATTGATGATTAAATAGACATGTGAGAGTCTTAGAGTGTTTGCTAAAAATCACGAGTTATCTTATTAAGTTAAACTCCATTTGTGAAAAAGAAGAAGCACTACAAACGGTAGTTGATAATCTAAGAATTTGAATTTTTAGAATGGAGTTTAATAATAGTTAAAACATATAAGGTAAAGACTCAATAGATTTAGAAGAGTAATTATATATTGTTGAAAGTGCGTCACTGGAAATTTAAAAGTGAACACTAAGTTTTGCAATGCTTTATATTTTAGAAGTTTTATAGATTCTATAACTAATTCGTAATAAAATATACAAATAAGGTATATTTTGAAATGTACGCATTAGTGATGTCTTGTAAACACGTTTCGAGTAGAAAGTCGTAAAAATATCATGTTGGGTTTCAAGAAAACACATTTAAGTAAAGCATAGTGCCTAAATGAGGAAGTGGTCAACCAAAACAAAAGTGGTTTGAAAGACCTAGTGAAGCTTTTACACGTAAGATGAACTTCAATATCATATGTTTAAGTTTTATAGCATAGAGTCTAAACACTTTTATAAAAGAAATTGTTTCTAAGTTTTTAGAAAACATGCCAAAATGGTAAGCAAGGTTTAAAATGGTTTATATGCCCTTAAAAGCATATATATCCATTGAAATGGATTTGAATTGAAATTGAAATAGCAATGTTAAAAACCAATATTGGTTGAATTGAGTTTTGAAGAAAAGTGTTAAGTTAAAGCAAGTTGTCAAAAGAGTTTTAGCGAGAATATGGCTTAAATTGTTAGGAAATGTATACTAAGTTGAATGAAGTGGTTATAAAATATTTTATCGATGAAAAATAAAAACGATGAAGCGAAATAATTTTTCGATGGAAGATTATGAAGTAAGGAATAAGTATGTTAGTGTAGCTGATCGTACCTAAATACTAAGGCGAGTAGAAGGCGAGTATAAGACAAGTACCAATGTCTTTTTCCCAAAGATAAAGGACAAGAAAAATTGTTTGAAAAAATGTTTTATGGTGTCAATGTAGTTTACGACCTTTTATAGAGGTCAAAGGGATATCCTATGTTAAGTTTTAAGCTCAAGGTGGAAACAAACTAAAGCTAAATTTGTAGCGTAGTAGAGAAGTCTCACGTATGGGTTAAACCTCCGTGTCTCCTCGTGAGTCGAATCCAGAATGCCCACCAATGGTATCCAAATGATTACTTAGTGGCAATTCATCTACCTCCTTACGCGATGCTCCAATTATCATTCGTGTCGATATCGAAACACTTTTTCATAGTTGTAACTCTAGTACGAAGACGATGAAGAGGTATTGAGGAATAATTGGTATAGGTTTCGACTTATGATTATTACTAGTGTATATCTAGCTACTAACCTTACATCTAAAGTCAATAGCTACCAAGGAATACTCATTCTCAGTACTAAGTGCATTGCTCCTAGAGTGGCTAGTGATATAACCTAAGTGGTTAACCTAGCACTTGATAAGGGGTAAGAATATTTCTAAATAAAGGCATTGTGGTAAAAGTGCACTTAGTTTCTAAGTCTACCTAAATGAATGCCTATAATATGTAATGACAGCACGCACACCGAAAAACATTGTTTTTCAAAAGTTCAAGCTGAAAATCGTTTTGAACATAATTCTACAATAACCGTTTCAAGCCTCGCATTAAGTTTCCTTAATTAAGCATAGTTGGCCAGGCTATACTTAATTAAAGTCCAATAATGCGTACTCGAATTAGTTATACCAATAGTATGTTCAGTATTTAAAAACGTTTAGAATTTTTTTGGCTATAGTTGTGGTTTTCAAAACAAAAACCGGTATTCTCTATAACCTTCGGCTCTGATACCATTTTCTGTCACACCCCGCTAGAGCGGAAACACGAGGCGTGGCAGTATAAAGGGTTTCATAGCAAAAGTTAAAAGACAACACCAACCATAGTATTAAAAATCATTAAAAATTTACAATGGGTTTGAACAACACTTAAAAGAAATTACAATGAAAGTTGAAATACAACACATGCGAATACTCCTAAAAGTGAAGTGTCCCTAAGTGCCACTTACTCGATGATTCCTGAAAAATCATGTAAAACGAGTGTCAACTATAAAATAGTTGGTGAGTACTCACAGATAAACAAAATAATATTGGTTCCATGAATTGAAATCAAAGTTTTGATAAAAGTTTCCAATAATAAAAATATATTGTTAAAATGAGTAAATAAGTTTGTAAAAACAAAGTTCTTTGTCATCATGAGAGATAAAGTGTGTTGCCCAAATAAGATGCAACATTCATATTCTCATGGAAGATGAAGTTCGTTACTCAAACAAGTAAACAAGTTTCATTGCTAAAATGAGCAATCAATTTCGTTACTACAAGGAGCAAACAATTTCATTGCTAAAACAAGTATATAAGTTTTCAGTAATAAAAGGTCGTTGCTATAATGAGAAACAAAGTTCGTTGCTATAATAAGTGTAAAAGTTTCGTTGCTAAAATAAGTATACAAGTTTCATTTCTAAAATACGTATACAATTGTCGTTGCTAACATGAAACTACAAGTTTCACGTGTGCATAAAGATTCGTATGTGCATCAAGATTCCATTCATGAGTTCACAACCCAAGCCTTATGATCGAATTGTGCCCTATTGACTACTATGTGTATCGCAAACATAGTGTATAAAATTGTAAAATGCACTCAAGCGAATCGTGCGAGTGAGGAGTTGTCTACCTCCTGATAGCGCTATCCATAATAACCATAGGCTCAACAGAGTTAATGAGTTGTGTCTAGAGATTCCACGGACTTAACCGCGATACAGTCCTCATGAATTAAAGTAACATACACATACATACGAAATATAGCAACCAAGTTTCATACAAGTCAAAATAAATACAACGAACATAAAAATAGTTTAGGACATGTTTTTCCACCCCAAAACATTTAAAACCCGAAAATAGGGGAGTGGTGAATACTCACAATATGAATTGAGATGATGCAAATGGTGCCTTGACTACGCTCTACTCGTACCACAATCGATTCCTATAATAATGGTATTCGCTAGTGAGCCTCTAATCGAAATCTAACACTAGTATACTTTACTACTAAAATAGAATTATGCCAATAGTGTGTCAAAATTTAATATTGATAAGTTACAAATGTTTTCCTATGAAAATTAAATTTCAATGAATCAATTGTTATATAACAATTTAAGTGGAAATTTCTCATTATTGAGATGCTAATATTTATTATTTTAGAGGTGTTCCAATGATTAAATATTCAAAACTAAATAAATTTACTTCTAAACTTTCCCAAACTTTTCATTTCAGTTTTAATTGAAGTCAAAGACTTTAAGATAAATTTTCTTGAATTTTTGATTTGTCTAACTATTTTTCACCATTTAATTCCATGAATAATCATAAAATCATGTAAAAATAGTAAATTATCATGAAAAATTCTTATAAGTTTTGTGTAACTATTTTCCAGTGTACATAATCTAGGAAAAATATTAATATGTGTTTTCAAAAAGTTTAATACAATTTTTCTAATTTTTGTGTATTTATTCTATAAAAATAGAAATAAATAGGTAACAGTTTCAAAAATTCACTAAACATTTTTTACAAGTGTTATTACACATACTTAATCTGTGAAAAATATAAAAATGGGTTTCTAAACTGTTAAACCTGTTTCTATGATTTTTGTGCATTTATTATAATAAAAATTGAAATAAATAGAAAACAGTTTCCAAAATTGCCCAAAATTTTTTTTAACACTTTTATTATACTTGTAAAAGTTGTGAAAAATATAAAATATATTTTTCAATTAGTGTTGCTATTTTTCCATGTTTAATCCTCTTAAGTAATCATTAATTGAATAATAATTATTAAAATCTTAAAGTAAATTACCAAAATTTTGTACACGTCATTTGCAGAGTAAATAATCTTGGAAAAATACCAACTGTGGTTTCTATATACTGAAATCCGATTTTGTGTATTTAAGTGTATTTAATCTTAGAAAATAGGAGAAAAATAGTATACAGAGTATAAATATCATAAACAATTTTATGTAGACTCCTAATGTACTACAAGGTGTTCTGGTAAATGTTCATAATTTTTGGATGAGTAAAACTATTTTTCCTGTTTTTAGTCCATTATAAATACAAATATCATAGAAAAATAGGAATACATTATGAAAAATTCTGAAAATACTTTTCTATGTTTTCCACAGAGTGTATAAGCTTCGAAAATTGTTAGGTCACCATTTCACCTTCTCTAAAGTGGTTTTATGATTTATTGATGCCAAACAAAAAGCAAATTCAAAAACATGTTAAACAGTAACACAAATGGACGAAATTTAATGTGAAGTCATTATTTAGCATAGGGGTGATCCATAGATTTACCTAGGATTTATAGACCTCAGAAACTATTTTATATGATTTATTGCCCTATTTTGTTGAAATAATTATAATAATTCGATAAAAATGAATTATTTCCTGGAAATTTACAGAGCATCTTACTTTGTTGATGGGAATCTGGAAAAAATCGGATTTGGTCAGAAAATGAGTTTTAGATATTTATTTGGAAATAAATCCTTCATGAACATATTTGAAAGCTTTTAACAACATACTTTGATGATCTAGCATCTAAGCTTGAAAATCATCACATGCATATTGGTTTAAAGATCATTCATGAGTTTGAAATGTTCAAAAGTCGTTTTTGAAAGAAAACTTAGAGTGCATGTGGTGATTTTTACCCAAAACTTGTAGAAAAGTGCATTATGTTGATTTTGGCTTAGGTTTTGGTCCTTGGATTTCACCATTAACAACATGCGTGTTGTTTTTGGGTGAAATCCTACGGCCATCATCATCAAAACTGAAGTGAATGAACATGCACACATGTTTTTCTAAGAGAAAGGTGTAGAAGAAGAAGGAAATGCAAGAAAAACCTTGAAAACATGGAGGAAAATGAAAGGAAATCGTGTTCTACCTTAATGAACACCACTAGATGATGAATATTCTGAGCATCATGAGTGTTATTGGACTTGTTTCCTGGAAATTTTTGTGGTTCCTAGAGAGAGGAAGAGAGAAATGGAGTGGTGAAGGTAGAGAGAAGTGAGAGAAAATGAGAGAGAAAGTGGAGTGTGAGAGAGAAAGGAGTGATTATGTGTTTTGGGAAGAGGGGAGGTGTCTTGGGAATAGGATGGACGGTTTTGAGAGTATTTTTCCCTCCTTCCCTTTTAATTTTATAAAAAAAAAATTTCAATTCTTTTATAAAAATATCAATCTTTTTATAAAATATACACCCTAACCAAGTTTTCGCTCATGAAACCTTGATTTTTTACTTATAAATTAAGGGTATATGTTAATGACTTCAATTTTTATTTTCCTTGATTATATTTCCTTGAATTTAATTATTTTAAGATAATATTATAAGTTTAATAACTATTTTTATAAAATTCTTGATGTTAAACTTTATAAAATTTAAGTTTTAGGGCTTTTAGGGTTTTGGAGTTTTAATAAATATTTGGATATCAAAATCAATAGAATGTTTGAGACTTTGAATTATCTTATGGTATTATAACTCTTTTATAGTTATAAATAATGTTTGTAATTTATTTTTTTCGAATTTATTGGCATTCTATGTAGTCGTTACGAGATTCAAGTGAAATTGAGGAATCAAGTATACTAGTCCTAGTCTTCAACTTTGACTAAATTTTCTATGTGACTTTGACCTAATTTCAACTACTAGGTCAAGTGCATGATGTTTGTATATGATTCATGAAATGGTGTTCGAGTCAAAGAGTGACCCAAATATGGATAGTCACTACAACTCAGTAGATGTAGAATTCACATATCAATGTGAAATCTAAGTACACTATCCATTGATTCTATATGTTTCCAAGAGTCTACTAGGTTATGACTTAGCTTCTAGTTACTAAGTCTAGTCAAATCTAGAACCGACTCGAATTTTGACGGTTGTCACAGAGTACTTGGTGGGATCTGTGACGATGATCTTGGTTGTGTGAAAAGTGGCGATGGAGGACAGAAGAGAATCTGCCATGATTGGAACGTGAAGACGATCCATAGCTCACTTGGTGATTATAGACCAATATCGCCCACAGGAGATCTCTGAGTGTCTGGACTAAGAGACCAAGCTTTGAACCAATTGTTGCCAAATAATGGTTCCATAATCCAAATCTATCCCATGGTACAGTCCATATAGCATAGTCATAAAATACTTGCTCGCTCCATCTGAGTCGGCGCTTCGCTCAGAGAGTCCTTTAAACAACAAAATGAAAAGGCCATTCCACTGAGGAGGAAGGCAGGACTTCTTGAACTTGGTGATAGTGCTGAGGGTTTCAATATACCCCATCTAATAAAACATAGCGAACAGTTGACCAGTGGTGATGGATTCAGGGTTTACCAGGGTTTGTTCTTGAGAAAGATCAATTAGGGAACATAAGTGGTGCTTGGAGATGGAGGTCTTCTCATTGTGGATTTCAAAGTGAATCCTTTCATGAACCTTGTCGTAGTAAGCAGTGGAGTAGACAAGTGAAAGGCAGGACATGGGAACAACCTCGACTTTGGACAGAGCATCGACCAAAGGTGAGTATTTGAGACAATCGACTACATACAACATGTAGGGTTCATAGACAAAAGGGGTGAGATCGATGATCAGGTTTTGTTGAGGTTTGATAGTGAGAAGGGGTTGGCGAACAGAGGTATCATGAACTGAGGATGAGTCTTCCATTATAGAAGCTTGGAGAAGATGATGAACAGTAAGAGTAATCGCCTTTGTTCTTTTAGAGAGTTTGGTAAGTATAAAAGGGTAAAGATTACCGTGCCAAATCCTTTTATACGTACAAGGAGGAGAGAGAAAAATCCGGCTGATATCTTGGATTATTTCAGTTGGCATACCGATGATGACGCAGGAAAGAGAATGGACGTTTCCTTTTTGCAAGCCATTCCATAAAATTCGCTTTTTTAAATCACCAAAACGATTAGATAACCGCTGAGTCAGCCTTCACTTTATCCCAATCGTCGCCCCATAATACATTTGAATCGCCGTTGCCTGTTGTGCTTTATTGAACAGTCTTAAAAAGAACCAGATTGTGGAAAATTAAAATTTTCGTGCATAGGGTGTAAAGGATAAAGAAATAAAGAAAACTTTTTGGGATAATTTGTGATGTCTTAAAAAAGACATAAAACGACTGATTATGGCCAGGAATCGCTTCCTTCAACATCAAGAGAGACATTAAAGTGCTTGTTTGGTTTCCCATTAAATAACGATCAATAACTTGTTAAGAAGTATTGAAAGGCATCTTTTAGAGATTATAAAGGGTGGCTTTCGCTTCAATTCATAATTTCGAAACTTGACATAAGACCGAAATTGAACGAAGTACTTGTGAGATCAATGTGATTTGTTGAACAAGTAGGTAGGATATATGTTATAATGACAAAAGGAAGTATAGAAATCTCAAAAAAATAAACTGGATCTTTAGGGGAAGAAAAGCCTTGGTTTTAGACAAATTCATAAAAGATCACTCAAAAATAAAAAGAGATTTCATTAGGTAACAAGTAAGATCTTGAATATGAGAGTTCACAGTCAATTCATTAGTGGTGTTGAATTGTGGGTTTCACTTAGTACATAGTGGCATGAAACGAAGATCATTAACGCAGATTTTGTATAACCATAAACCTCAGTGGTAAATACTGAGAGTCTCAAGGGTTGTATTGGTGAAACGAAGTATAATGGAGAAAAATGATGGAGATGGTATAAGAAGCGAATATACCTCTTCTATGAAAAAGAAGGACCAAGCAGAAAACTCTAAGCTCAATATGATTAGAGTAAGGTAGCTCATGATTAGAGTGAATATTGCACCCTAGTTTGGGAAAACATGATTTGTATATATCATGTTATTAAGGCTTCACTCAAAATCTTTGGAGGCTTTAGTCAACATACATCAGCATGCTTCTAGGGACGTGTAGATAGGATGTAGAAGAGAAATCATACCTTGTGGATCTTCATTATTGAGAATAACACTTCAAAAAAATTAATTAAAACAAAAAATATTTTTGTATTTTGTGAAAAAGAATTAATTGAACAAAAAGGAATGTTTTTTGAGTTTTATAAGAATAAAAAGAAGTATTAAAAAGAATGTACATAGTAACACCATCAAAATGCCTTGAGAAGAAAAAAGAAGCGAACTAGTTCAGAAGGACCAAACCCGAAATAGAACGAACGTTCGGTTCATTTCAGTTTTAGTCGAACTTCACCCGAAATAGACCGAACGTTCGGTTCATTTCGGTTCGCTCAATATCGCTTTTTACCTTTATTGGAGCGAAGGCAATTTTGGTACTGATTCTGCTTCCATCATTCCTAGGCCTTGTAAAATCTTGTTGAAGCTCACTTCAGGTAAAGCCTTAGTGAATATATCTGCCAATTGATCAGTTGTCCTGACGAAATGGATTTCCACGTTGCCATCTTCGACATGATCTTTGATAAAGTGATACCTCAGTGCTATATGTTTAGTCTTTAAGTGTTGCACTGGGTTGTGACAAATCCTAATTGCGCATTCAGAGTCGCAATATAGTGGGATTTTCTTCATGTTTAGCCCGTAATCCCTAAGCTGACTTTGTATCCATACCACTTGAGATATGCAAGATGCTGCAGCAATGTATTCGGCTTCTGCAGTGGAGAGAGAGACAAAAGTTTGTTTCTTCGATTGCCAGCTAACCAATTTACCGTCTAGAAATTGGCATCCTCCAGTGGTGCTTTTACGATCTAATCCACAGCCACCTAAGTCAGCGTCTGAGAATGCTTGAACAAAGAATCCTGAGTTGGCTGGATACCACAGACCGAGAGAGGAGGTTCACTTCAGATAGCGAAAGATGTTTTTCACGGCTTGCAGATGAGGTTCGCAGCGGTTAGCTTGGAATCTTGCACAGTAACAGACTGAAAACATGATGTCAGGTCTACTGGCTGTGAGATACATCAGAGACCCAATCATTTGACGATAGAGCATCATATCAGCAACTGGTTTCTCCAATGAGGGTGTAAGCTTTTTCCCAAAGGCCATTGGCACTTTCACTTTGGAGTCTCCCGTCATTCCAAACTTAGCCAATAGTGTCATGGTGTATGCCTCCTGATTAATAAAAATGTCTTCGGGTCCCTGTCTAATGTTTAAGCCAAGGAAAAAGTTAATTAGACCCATCGAGCTCATCTAAAATTTAGTTTCCATCAGCTTCCTGAATTCACCTGTTAAGCTAGGATTCGTGGAGCCAAAGATGATGTCATCAACATAAATTTGGACTATCATAAGGTGGTTACCTTCTCTCTTGTGAAAGAAGGTTGAGTCAACCGAACCTTGTTTGAATTTAGACATTTTTAAGAATCGAGTTAGAGTTTCATACCATGCTCTAGGAGCCTGTTTTAGGCCATATACCACTTTGTCAAGTATGTAACAATGATCTGGATACTTCTCGTTCACAAAGCCTGGCGGTTGCTCAACATACACAGTTTCTTCAAGTTCTCCGTTGAGAAAGGCACATTTGACAACCATCTGATAGAATTCAAAGTTCTTGTGTGCAACATAGGCAAGAAAGATACGAACATACTCTAATCTTGCAACAGGAGCGAAGGTCCCTTCATAATCGATGCCTTCTTCCTGACAGTAGCCTTTGACAACCAACCGAGCTTTGTTGCAAATGACATTTCCCTCCTTATCCATCTTGTTTCTGAATACCCATTTGAGACCGACAACCGAAGCATCCTTTGGAGTTGGAATAAGTCGTTATACTTTGTTTCTTTTAAACTCGTTTAACTCATCTTGCATGGCTTGAACCCAGTCTGAATGATCAAGGGCATAATTAACGGTCTTCAGTTCAACTTTGGAAACAAAGGAGTTAAACATGAAAAACTCTACTTGTGAAAAGAGTGCAGCTTGTTTCGCTTTGATTTGAGATCGAGTTAACACCTTTTCTGAAGATTCCCCAATAATTTGACTTTGAGGATGATCTTTGGTCCATTTGATGAGTAGTGGGTAACTCGGGTCACAAGTGGGATCCAAATCTGCATTAATTTCTTCTTCCAATTCTGACAGAATGTCAATATCATTGTCGTTGGTGTTCTCCCCCTCGAAGGATGACGCATGTTCAGTACTGGATTGGTATCACCTCCTTCGATTGAATCGTCAGAGGAGCTTGAAGATTGTGATGATAGATTCTCCCCCTGGAACGATGAACCTTTATCATGTTGAAGAGATGGACCCTCCCCCTGGACATTAGGAAGATCATTTGAAGGTTCGCTTGCTTCTGGCCTCTCGGTTTCTTTGGGTTGATCATCAGCCATCTTTTGATCAGCATCATCGATGATTCATTTTAGATCATCAACCTTGTTGTCTTTCGCCGTTGATTTAGAATCAATCGCCTTTTGAGACTCATCAAAAAGAAGCAAATATTGCTCAAAAAGATTTGAAATAGAGGTAGTAACTTGACCATTCTTTGGAAAGATTTCTTGCGTTGCACTTTCTGTTGATTTCATATTCTTAACATAGCTATCGTAAAAAGTGACATAGTATGTTTCTTCAATCTTCTTAGAGTGCTTATTTAGAACTCTATACGCCTTAGAATTCAGGGAGTAGCCCAAGAATATTCCTTCATCAGCCTTAGCATCAAACTTGTTTCGATTCCCTCTGGAGTTGAAGACGAAGCATCTTGAACCGAACACATGAAAGAATTTCGCATTTGGTTTACAATTGTTCAAAATCTTGTAAGGAGTGATGGAGAATCGCTTGTTCAAATACGATATGTTCTGAGTGTAACAAGCAGCAGGAATTGCATCAGCCCAGAAATACAAAGGCAAGGATGCGAAGCATAGCATTGTTCGAGCTGCTTCACACAGAGATCAGTTTCGTCTTTCAACGATACCATTATGTTGTGGAGTGTGTAAGGCTGAGAAATAATGATTCCTTCGCTTCTCAGCAATAAAATCTTCAAACTCTTTGTTCTTGAATTCCAAGCCATTGTCGCTTCTCACATTACAAACAACTTTCCTTAGTTGAGTCTCTACCTGTTTTATGAAGAGCTTAAGCTTTGGAGTAGCTTCAGACTTTTGCTTCAAGAAGAACATCCATGTAAATCGACAGAAATCGTCCACTATAACCAGAATGTACTTGTTTCCACCAATGCTTTCAATGGACGAACGACCACACAGGTCAATATGTAACAGCTCCAACGGTTCTATCACCTTTGTATTGATGACAGAAGGATGACTTTGCCTGCTTTGCTTTTTCATTTCACAGGCAGCACAGAGATATTCTTTGTCAAATTTTAGAACGGGAAGACCTCGAACATGATCACCTAAAACCAGCTTGTTGATGTTCTTGAAATTCAGATTAGAGAGTCTTTGATGCCATAACTAGCTTTCATCTGAGTGAGCTTTTGTGAGTAAGCAAACTGTCGGTTTACCCTGAACTGGGTTGAGGTTCAAAGGATACATTTCCCCCTTTCGCTTTGACTTCAGCAGAACGTTATTTGATTTCTTCTCGACAATCTCTGAGCCTTCATCATCAAATGATACCTTCAACCCAGTGCCAACTACCAGCTGTGATACACTGATAAGATTGTGTTGGAGCCCTTCAACATAAGCCACTTTTCTTAAAGAGAAATTGCCATTAGTGATCATTCCATAGCCTTTGATAGTGCCAAATGAGTTGTTGTCGTACTTCACCATACCACTATCCTTGAGAGACCGAAACTCCTTTAGTTCTTCCTTCCTCACTGTCATGTGATGCGAGCAACCACTATCAATATACCATTATTCTTCGAACTGCTCGTCACGTATAACCTGCAAAATATTAAGCAGATTTAGGAACCCAAAGTTTTTTGGGTCCTTGTGAGCCTTTTTACAGGACAGGGAATAGTAAGAGAAATATCAACCAAGTAAGTACGTTTAACTAAAGTTGTTTCATCTTTTCTTTTTATGGTGAAAATTTCAATTTTGGTTGGTTTAGATTCAGTAGGATTGG
Organism: Lactuca sativa; assembly: GCF_002870075.4. Classification (NCBI taxonomy): domain Eukaryota; kingdom Viridiplantae; phylum Streptophyta; class Magnoliopsida; order Asterales; family Asteraceae; genus Lactuca; species Lactuca sativa. The sequence goes on along the minus strand of NC_056627.2, from coordinate 160,693,286 downwards.
GATTTGTGGTGTTGACGTGAGCATTCATTTGGATCTCTTTTGGACGTCTGTTATCTTCTAGAAAGTGTTTTCCTTTTCCCTTTAAATCTTTTGAAGAAAGAGAGTTAGAATGTGGAGTGTTGGGTTCAGAAGTGGCATTTGATCTTCTGTGTGTCTGATTTGACTTGTAGGGATGAGAACCGAAACTACTCTTTCGGTTGCTGTTCGGTGGAGAACTGAAACCGCTCTTTCAGTTGATATTGCTCCGAGGATCGAAACTCTCCTTTTGGTTCCTTTCGGTCGAGGGACCAAAACCACCCTTTTGGTTCCTTTTAGTTGAGGGACCGAAACTACCCTTTCGGTTGATGTTGTTTTGAGGACCGAAACTACCCTTTCGGTTGATGTTCTTATGAGGACCGAAACTACCCTTTCGGTACCTTTTGGTCGAGGGAACGAAACTCCACATTCGGTTCCTTGATTCCTCTTGAGATTTGTGCTTCCTTTCGATCTTTACAAAGTGAGGATTTTGCGATCTCTAAAACTGTTTTCTTTCAGAGAGATTCTTCTTGTATCTCAGATTTCGTCGGTGTTTTCAATCAACAACCTGTTTTGAATTTATGTGGATGTTATCCTTTTTGTTTGAAGCAAGAGCACAGTAGTCACTCTTTGTCGTGGATGTTTCACTAGTGGTTTGTGCAGGTTCGCCCAATGATGTTTTGGGTTCCACTTATGCTTGGCACATCATATCTTGCAGGATCGTTTAGTGGTTCGGGTATATATCTACCTTTCACTCTCCATGAGGCCTTCTGAGATACGCCCTTCATCTCATTAGCATTTTCTATTGGTGCTGACCAGAAGAACTCGTCACATCCGACAACATTATCTTCTTCCACCATAGCTGTCAATTCTGCAGTTTGTTGTGGAGTGACACTAGGGGCCATGTAGACTTGATTTGGAGTGGTTTGTACCTTTTGGTACACAAAAACTTTTTCTTTAAGAGTTTTGGTCTTGTGTGTTGACGAGCGAGCGAACTCAACAGAATTTTTAGAAATCAAATTTATACGTGTTTCGGGTTCGCTCTTGACAAATTCTGAACAGTCCACCAAATATTCTACAAAGATTTCACTCAGATCATCATCCTCATTAAGTTCAGATACATTTTCAACATCAATTTTATTTTCTGAACTTAATTTGGCATTCAAAGAGTCAAATTTCTGTACAGTTTCAGTTCTTAACTTCAATCTATCATTCTCATCTAATAGATTTTTAAGCATGTCCTTGTGGTCTTTGGACTTTATGTAGGATTCAATTTTGTCAAGACCAATTTTATATGCAGGAGAGACCTCGTCAGAAGATACAACGCTTTCACAGTTGTAAGCTTGAACATCGATTTCATCCTCCTTTAACTCAAGGAAGGGTAAAATCATGCGATGTATCTTCTTTCCTATTTCACAATCAAGATGAAACCGAGTGATATTAAAATAAAGTCTTTTAGCAATCAAACAAAACACATTTCATTGTTTTAAAAGTTTAAGATTGTCTCTTTTCAAATAAATCGAATCATCCTTAGACCTAATTAACTCTTTCTCCTTCTACTCTATCCACATCCTCCTTTCCTCACTCTTCAACGATATCCTACTGATTTGATCAGTTAGGTTAGAATTTGTGACACGGGTTTGGGTGAGACTGCTACTTATGCTTGAAAATTTAGATTTTAAGTTATTTAATTCCTTTTCATAGTTAGTAACAGGTATATTTAGAAAAGCAAGAATATTTTGTACCTTCTTCATCAACTCATCACATTCGTTGATCTGTGCGCTGACAGGTTTGTAAAGTCCCTCTAAGCAGATCTACCAATGATCAAAGATAATCACAGATGTAAACACGAATTAATAAGCAAATATAGAACAAAATACCAAGCTTGCATACGCTTCAATGCTATAAAACGTCTGATACAACTTGGGAGAATACGAAAGCATCAACAACAAATAAAGACTGACACAACTCTCTATTTATAGGCTAGACTTACAACCGTAAGGAGTTTACGGCCGTAAGGAGTTTATGGCCGTAAACACACTCTGACCGTAAACTCATGACAAAACAATCAAAACTGCATATCTACTGCTATCAACTACTATGCCTAGACCAAACCACTATACAGGGTCTTTCAATCTCCCCCTTGGTTTGGACTAGCTCGGCCCCATTCCTTTCTTTACCAGCATGACATCCATTTGGCCTATAGCGCCATTCCACATCCGCTTGCTCAAGATCTCAGCAACCATCCTGGTATACACCTTGGCTCCCTCCTCATAGATATCTTCAACCACTTTGATCTGAAAATTGATCAAGTAATGAATATCCCACTTCCTGAACTGCAGCAGGTCTCTTCGATCATACAACCGTATGCACCCATTCTTAAGCTTAATGACTGCACCACAAGTACCCTCATCATAAACGCAGCACTCCATAGAACCGAGCGATCCATCTTGATAACCTTGAACAATGGGAAATTGTTTCACTTCAGTCGTGGGTGGCCACATAACCACTTGCAAAGGTTTATCAGAAGAAGCTTCAAACACATCTGAATGTTCTAGAATGACTGACTCGGCAGTTGGCATTGTTGGAAAGCCCTTCTTGACTTGCTCATCCAGAAAGAATTTGAACTGCGAAACTTGAGGATTGTTTAATAGATTGATAAAAGGAGCTTGTGACAATTCCGGAAGATCAACCCTTGTCAATGAACTAAAAGCACGAACATCTTTATACAACTCTGAGTTACCACTCTTGCGAATAATAATCCGAAGTCGAAGAGGATCGTGAAATCCCCAAGCAGCCACACCCGATCGATCCCCAAAAGTATCTCTAAACCGAACAATTTCAAGATCAGTCACAGTGATCAAAGGTCCTCCTTTAGAAGTACCTTGAGTAGCATTTCTCTTGAATAGCAACTGCCCCTTTTCAGTATCATCTTCTTGATTTTTCCGAATGATCTCTTGAATATGAGAAGCCATCGGAGGAACAACAGCAATACGTTCTGCAGAACCAGATGATTGACCAGTTGGCACATCTACTGGATATGCTTGCACATGTAGATTTATTATTTGTTCTTCTATGTTCGTTTTATACTTCTCACCAAAATCATCCTCCAATTTCTTTTTTAATTCGAAGTAGCTCGAAGTTAGCAGATTGAAATGTTCTTGAAGATCAGAAATTTGCTTACTTTTCACTTTCTTATCCCTTTTAACTTCTGCCAGTTGTCCACCAAGATAAGTTCTATTTGACTGAAGCTTAGACACTTGAGTACGAAGCTCAATGTTCTGAGCATGAAGTTCAGCTACTTGAATGTCAAGCTCTATGTTCTTCTGACTTAGCACAACGATCTCCTTTTGCAAGCTAGCAAGAGATGAATCATCATCTGGAGCACCCCCTTCGTTTATAGAAATGCTCTTTCCTTGTGGATTGGGCGAACAAAGTTGTTCTTCTGCCATGTGCAAAGTTAGCCTCTCAGAAGCAGCATCCCTATTGAATCTTGGAACAGGAAAACCTGGAGGAGCTGAGGGACCACCAACATCAAAACCTAAACTAGGTCCAGTTGCGAACATCTTTGTTGCAGAAAGGCGTGTAGTAGCAGTAGTAATTGGCAGTGTAGGAAGACCACTGACCAAACTAGTAATTAGCTCGGATTGTCTTTCATCAAGTCTTCTCCTCTTTGAATGTGGTTGGTCAGCTTGTGGAGGTATTATACTAACAAATGGTTCAGTTGTAGGAGAAATAGATACAGGAGGGGAACATCCCACAACTATCTCCATTGGAATTGAAGTTGACACCATCTGCTCAGAAGTTGGAGTAAGAGTTTCGTTTGACTTCCTCGTCTCAGTTGTCGGAAAAACACCGTCATCGACATTTTGAAAAATTGTGTCAAGAATCTCATTGGACACAACATTGGCACTGCTAGCTAATGAAGCCGCGATATCATCATTATCAAATCCCGTAAGATCAAGATCTTCAAATAAGTCATACCTATCATCACCGATAACCATTTCCCTTTCATCTTGTCTTTCAGTCAATTCGTCTTCATGACTAGAAGCACTTTGGTCTTTCGGAGTTGGCGAATCTTCATCATCTTCAGTCACATCTATTACAATGTTTTCTGGAGTCGAACCCTCAGTAGATGTTTTCTCAGAAGAAGTCGGTTCTGACGATTTGTATGTCACTGGCGTCTCATCTAATTCAGTAAACTTTCCAAATTTCTCCAATGGATAATGCCCTCGGAAGACAACTTTTCCTCTTCTGTTTTGTTTAATGAGTCCCACAGTGTGTGGACCCAAAGATTTCATATCCAAAGTGTCTCCCGCCTTTCTAACCTCAGGAAACTACATATTGACAAACACTTGAATGAAGCGGGGATATTGGAGAAAGGTATCCCTCGTAGAAGCTCGGATATTTATTACAAATTCCTCTAGGATGAACTTCGAGGAATTGAAATGAATTCCTGCAGCCAAAGACACCATTGCACCAGTTGTGCGTTGAGAAATTTCATTAGCCCCAGTTCTTCTACCCGATATGCAACTCACGAACACATGAGCTAGAAATCTCCAATACGGATGGAGTAGCTTTTTCAACGTTGGCGGGTAGGTTCCCTCATAACTCATCCGTCGTAGTATTCTCTGAACATCTTCGATACCAATCCCCGTCAGATAGTTAGGTTGATCGTCAATCAACAACGCCTCTCGAACAAAGCTTTCATTGATCACGATGTCTCGTCCTTGCACCTTCGCCGCAACCGTGAAATTTCCATCATCATCCATCTGCGTCCTTGCTGTCTCCCAAAATTCACGAACAATGTTCTGATATATCACCGGATTGACTGTTAATGCTGATGCAACACAACATTCACGCAACCTGTGAACCATTGATAGCATATCGGAATGTATGACAGGTGGATCAACAAGAACGATTGCCAGATTGTGCATGTCTGCAAACTTGAGATTTGCCATTTTCCTGCACTAAAACACAATTGTAAGAAACTGACACCAACAATAAGACTTATTTTGACCAAAAATAGGACAATAAAAATATGATCAAAATAGAATTTATTTATCAATGATGTATGTTTACTGCCCTCCACCTTTTTTAAAAAATAAAATAAAAAAACGAAACCTTTTAGCAATTTGGTTCTTGGGCCGTAAACTCTAGTTTACGGCCTAAAGAACACTTCAAAAAAAATCTTTGGTTCACGGTCTAAGGATAAAAGAAACACTACGCAATCGTTACCAAATCTGTTTTCGACCAAAAGAAACTTGAGTTTAGAATCTGTTCTTGGGCCGTAAACTCTAGTTTACGGTCAAGAAATTACTTCGAAAAATCGATGCACAGTTATCACTGAAATCTATCAAACGATCTAAGACAATTACATTCGAATTCACGGGCCGTAAACTGGGAGTTTACGGCCTATGAATGTTTACTCTGAAAAGTGGCTAAAATTCGACCTTTTTCTTTGAGATAACAAACGAAAAGCATATATTCATGAATATGAAGATAAATAGCATCATAATAAAATAACTTCGAATCGAAATCATCAATTTTCAGAGTTTACGGCCTATGCTTACGGTCGTAAACTCCTCGACTCGGTTTTTTTAATTTTGACACACAATGCAATGATGAACTGTGAAACAAAATACATATTCGAGATCTACACGATGCTACCTCCACGATGATGTAATCGTTTTTTTGAAAATCGAAGATAAATTTTTTTAGCAACTTGAGAGCTTTTGAGAGCGAGTTTGCGGCCGGAAACTGTTGAGTGGGGAGATTCCGGCCGTGAACTCCCCTTTTTACCTTTTTACCTTTCTACCTTTCTTACCCTCCTACCTGATAGCTACCCAGTATTTCCAAATTTTCGCCAGTTAATTAAAAAAAAAGCTTTTGAGGATTAATTTAATTAAAAAAAAACTTTTAAAATAAAAACTAACACACCATAATTTTAAATGCTAGAAAAAATAAAACAAATTTAAATAAAACAATAAAAATAAAAGTAAAATAAAATTAAAATAAAATTTGAAGTTGCAAAAATTAAATAAAAATAAAAATAAAAATAAAATAAAATAAAATAAAATTAAAATTAAAATTAAAAAAAAACTTTAACTACTACTTCTTTTGTGATGCTTGGATCAAAGTTATTGGACGGCCTTATTCTACTTATTAGTACCCGTATCTTCACATCTTCGTCTTGACCGATTGCCAGTATTGTGGTCCACTTAAGCGCGAAGGATTTGGGACATTTTTGGACCTTTTACCAATGACATGATTCGGGCATATACCTAATTGTAAATTTCTGGTAATTATGATAAATCCTAAGTCTTAAGTGAAATCACCTTATGACCATTTAATTGACTACAACCAGGGATATTGTTATCCACCTAAATCGAGCAGCGAGATCTACAGACAATCTATATGAGTTCAATTTTTAGGTGTACTGGAACGTGTTTCCCGCTTCCTGATATGCCCCAGCCATCAAGAACTTCCAGAGTACTCCTTACACCGGGTTAGTAGACAACCATTCAGAGAGAGAAGAGATACATAATTCTATTGCTAACTACTTCAGAGGGGTTGAGAAGGAGAAGGTTGCATATGCTGTGTACCAGGTCGGATTAGAAGTTGCGCAAAGGAGACAGCATATGGCTAACAGATGAGAAGTTCTTCACATATATATTTCATACACATATATATTACCTACAGAGAAATAGAGTTGCATATGTTGTGTACCAGGTCGGATTGGAAATCACGCAAAGGAGACAACATATGACTAACAGACAGAAAGAAAGAAAACGATTTTCTACACACCTAATTTATCGGAATTTACTAGTCGTCCCATCCAACCGGAATTAAGGACAGAATCCGCACATCAAGGAACAGTTAAGCCACAGTTCCAGGTACGGGTTCAATTAATGTGACTAGTAGATTCTCATGTTTATCTCCCTGCTCAACCTATCCGAGCATCGTGATGTCAGATTAAACGGATCTAACTAGGTCAAGATTTGTCGAGTCCTCAAACTCATTTGGTTCAACTTTCCTAGTCAAGTCTCTTTTTAAGATCTTTCGCGCCTACCAGAACATCGAGTACAGAGCGTAGACGATTCAACTTAGGTACGTTACGCCGATTCAGGTTGTCCTTTATCACTTATTAATATCATTTCACATCACAATACTTACAACCGAGATTGTCAACAATAAAATTTAAAATGCTGAACTGAAATGACACTATTTTTGGAATTTTTGTGTAATTTTTGTTGTTTTTGGATTTTATTTCTCCCCCTAAATTTGTGCATGGGTGAGAATTTAAATAAATAAAAAAAATACGCAAATTTAAACAAACCTAACAAAAATTGAATGCAAACCTAATAAAAATTCAAGAGATAGACTAATAAAACAAAAAAAACAAAAAGAAAAAAATAAAAAATTAAACTAAAAAATAAACAAAAGAGAAAAACTTAATCCTCAAAACGTATCATTTTCAGAAATCCCACAAGCACATCAAAACGAGCTTTGTTAAAAGGCTTTGTGAACAAGTCAGCCACATTGTTATCAGTGTGGACTTCTTCGATTTGAATTAAAGATCGTTCATAACAGTCTCTGATAAAGTGAATTTTAATATCGATGTGCTTGGTTTTAGAGTGTTGGACTGGGTTCTTAGCAATTTGTATGGCACCCTCATTATCACAATAGATATGGTTTCTAAGTAATTCAAACCGTAGTCCAACAGCTGATGTTGGATCCAAATAACTTGAGAACAACAAGCTGATGCTGCCACATATTCCGCCTCTGCTGTCGAGGTCGAGACAGTGTGCTGCTTCTTGCATTGCCATGAAACTAGTCTGTCACCTAGGTATTGACATCCTCCTGAAGTTGATTTCCTATCAAGCTCACAACCTCCATAATTACTGTCAGTAAAAGCATAAAGATTAAATTCAGAATTCTTCGGATACCAAAGACCCAGTTTAGGGCTTCCTTTGATATATCGAAAAATTCTTTTAACAGCAATAAGATGAGAGAGTTTAGGATTAGCCTGATAACGTGCGCATTGACAAACTGCAAACATTATGTCTGGTCGACTTGCAGTGAGATACATCAGGGATCCGATCATCGATCAATAAAGAGTTTGATCTACGGGTTCGCCTTCTGGATCTGGAGTCAGGAGAGGTCGTTCAGCCATCGGTGTTGAGGCAGATTTAGCATCATGAAGTGCGAACTTCTGAAGAATATCTTCCACATACTTGGCCTGATGAAGAAGGATGCCGGTTGAATTCTGTTTAACCTAAAGCCCCAAAAACATGGTCATTTCTCCCAAAGAAATCATTTCAAATCTGTTCTTCATTACACTTTCGAACTCCTTGAAAAGTTGTTGGCTAGTTGATCCAAAGATTATGTCATCGACGTATATTTGAACAAGTATTTGGTCCTTGTCGACATGCTTTATAAACAATGTTTGATCGATAGTACCACGTGTATAGCCATGTTCGAGCAAATGCTTAGTTAGAGTTGCATACCATGCTCTAGGAGCTTGATGCAGCCCATACAATGCTTTGTCCAACTTGTAAACATGATTAGGAAACTTCGGATCGACAAACCCTGGAGGTTGATCAACGTAGATTTCTTCCTTCACCTTGCCATACAAGAAGGCAGTCTTGACATCCATTTGAAAAACAGTAAAGTTCATATACGAAGCATACGCCAAGAAGATACGAATGGCCTCCAAGCGAGCTACAGGAGGATAAACCTCAGTGTAGTCAAGACCCTCGACTTGTCGAAACCCGCGAACTACCAGTCTAGCTTTGTTTCGCACAATGACCCCTGAATCGTCCTGCTTGTTACGATAGACCCACCGTGTGTCAAGAGACTTTTTGCCCTTTGGTAACTCAACTAACTTCCAAACACCTAGTTTTTCAAATTGATGCAATTCTTCATGCATCGCATCCACCCAGCTAGGTTCATTTAGTGCCATTTCTACATTCTTGGGTTCAATTTGAGAGATAAAGCAAGAATACAGACATGTATTCACGTCTCCACTTTGACTTCTAGTTTTAACACCACTATCTAGCTGGCCGATAACGTTCTCAATCGGATGATCCCGTTGAACCCTAGAGGGTATTTCTTGGCTGATGTCATTGATAGAGACATGCAGAGTGTGAATGTTAAGACCTCCTTCAATTGCTTGTTGAGTAGAACCAGATGGTTCTGCAACATACTCATTTGTAATAAGGTCAGGAAAGAGTAATTCCATCAGGGTTGAAGAGACAGCGGAAGCATCATTTGGAACGAACTCTTTCTCTAATGATATGAGAGGTCTCGATTCGGCATCAAAAGAATCAGTATGGTCTAATTGAGGACTGTCATGTTCCAAGAACGGCCTCCCTTGAGAAGTAGCAGAGGACTTTTCGGAAGATGTTGCAGAAGACTCCCCCTCAATTGCAGCAGAAGGCTCCCCCTTAGATGAAGCAGAAGACTCCCTCTCAGGTGAAGCAAAAGATTCTCCCTTGGGTGAATTAGAGGACTCCCATTCGGTTGAAGCTTTAGACTTTCCTTGCGATGAATTAGAGGGTTTAGATACAGGCTTGTATACAACTTCTTCGTCTTCATCTTTAGAGATACTCTTCCAATGTGACTCAGTTCTGGATACATCATTTGAATACACGTTTAAGGATTTGAAGAGTGATGTGTAATCAAACAGCCAGTCCGGACCCACTCTTGCGTCTGTCTCATTCTCTTCCAACCAACGCACGTCATAGGATTCCACAATCTGTTTAGTTTTCTTGTTATAGACTCTATAGGCGGTACGTGCAGCATATCCAACAAAATAGTAGTCATCAACTTTGGCATTAAACTTCGGATTGGCATCTAGGTGAAGAAGGGTGCAAGGACAGCCAAATACTCGAAAATGACTGACTGATGGTTTGTGACCATAGTAAATTTCATATGGAGTTTTCATTTGAGCTTTGTTGATGAGCACTCAATTCTGAACATAACAGGCAGTGTTTATTGCCTCTGCCCAAAAGAAAACAGGAAGCTTGGAGTCACACAGCATCGTCCTTGCAGCATCTTTAAGTGTTCTGTTTCGCCTCTCAGCAACACCATTTTGTTGAGGTGTGTGAGCTGAACTAAATTGACGCAGGATCCCCTTCTCAGAGTAGAAGTGATTGAGAACAGAATTCTTGAATTCTGTTCCATTATCAGTGCGAAGTGCCTTCACCCTTTGATTGGTCTGATTTTCAACAAGTATGATGAACTTCTTGATCAAATCAGTGACGCCAGCTTTGTTGGATAGAAAGAAAACCCACGTAAAACGAGAGAAATCATCAATCACAACTAAACAGTAAGAACTTCTATTGATGCTTAGCACATTCACTGGACCAAATAAATCCATGTGAAGAAGTTGTAGAACCTGACTTATTGAGTTAACTTGCTTAGGCAAATGTGGCTTTCGATGATGCTTTCCTTGAGCACATGACACACATTTCTCAAATGTGATAAAGTCTTTGACAGGTAATCCACGTACCATCTCATTCTTTACAAGACAATTGAGATTTTTGGCGTTAGCGTGACCTAATCTTCGGTGCCACAACATTGCAGTTTGCTCAGAGATCTTTGAGAACAAACAAGTAACTTGCTCTGGGAGATTGCTATTCATATCGACAATATAAGCATTTCCATCCCTTTTTGACTTTACGAGAATCCATTCTTCAGGGATGACAAAGCCTGGCTTTAAGATCATGCATTCCTTGTCAGTGAAATGCGTAGAATAGCCCTTATCACAGATCTGCGAGACACTTAGCAAGCTGTGTTTTAACTCTGGAGCGAAATTCACATTTTCAAAACTCAGAACTCCATTTGATACCGTGCCCTTTTGTGTAATTTTTCCTCCATCTCCACTCGAAAAAGAGACGTATCCCCCATTAAATAGTTGAATGTTGTTCAATTGGGTGATGTCTCCTATCATGTGCCGGGAACAGCCGCTGTCGACGAACCATGGTCTGACGACATTTCCCCGCAACTGCCCCTACAAAATGTGCGGGTTTAATTAGATTTGGGCACCCAGGTCATGATCTTCATTGGTGATCCCGATGCCTTTTCAAATTTATTGCACATGAACTTCTCTGAGGATACAGATGATGTATTGGGAGTAGATTTGGGCTTCCATTTATAATTAGGATTTTTGAAAAATTCAGTCAACTTTGTCATTTTATGTCTGACGATCTGCTTAAAGCATGTGTTACTTCTACCAGAATTGGTTGAAGATCCACTATTGCTTTGGGATGAGCTTGACCTTGGCGTGGCTATGCTCCTTTTTGTCAGACTGTTCAGGACAAGGTGATTAAAAAACCTTTTATGTCTATGAAAGATATCCTTTTTTTATTTCTTTTATCTACCCAATCATCATTTCTAGAGCGACTTCTAGAGGAATTTCTATTTAAAGACCTTCCTTTGAACTCGTTCTCTCCTCTTGGAAGATTATGACTCACAAACATTCGATTAAGACAATTTCTAGCAATATGACCCTTAGTACCACAATTAAAACAGATCTGATTATTATTGCTAGAACTTGTGCTGCATTTATCAGATTTGTTTTCCCTACAAAAACCCTTGCTTGTCTCACAGAAACATGCAATGTTATTAGGTTGTGAGGCAAGTGAGGGTGCTACATTTATTGAGGGTTGTGAGACTAGTGGTATCTCAACATTTTTATCACAATCATTCAAATTGTCAACCAAACCGTTCAAAGATTTATCAGAAATATTAGAAACACTCAAGACTGTATCAGAGGTAGCAGCTACTGTATCAAAATAATTAAAAACACCACTAGAGATATTGTCACTTAAAACATTTAACAAAGAATTTTCTTTATTTAAAATGAAAGCTTCAGGTTTGGACTCGATTTTATTTTCAGAAACACATCCTTCAACTTTGTGCTTTGACTGATTCAAGGATTGATCTGCAGGAGAAGTAGAAATGTTAGTACTTTCAACATTAATAAATCCTCCTGAAACAAAACCGGAGGGCTTGCCATAAATCATAAATGATTCATTTGCAATCTCTTCTTTGGATAGGGGCTTGGACACGTATGAATGATTGAAAGGAGGGGGTACATGATTATACCCTAGACCTTTTGATTGATTCCTTTTAAAATGCATACTTTGGTCTATCATATTTGCAACCACCTCACTTGAGAAATCATATTTTCTAACATCAAGTTTGGCGGTCTCAAATTTTCCTTTCAAGGATTCAACTTCAGCAACCAGTTCAGCATTTTGTTTGACTACATAATCATAGTTTTCACATTTATTGCTGTAGTCTTCCTGGAGTCTCCTAAAGTCTTTAATTTTTTATTCTAATTGAGCTTTAAGTGGTTTTTGTCCTTTTCTAAGTCGGTACCCTTCATATCTAAGGTCTTCTACGTCTCTTATTAATTTGTCATTGAGTTCACGAAGAATCCTAAGATTTTCTGCTTCATTTCCTAATGTCTCAATTTGATAATGTAAAGTTTTCACATAATCTGCACAAGCTTTAGAGCACGATAGAAGACTTACCTTGGACGAATTAGGTTCATGTGAAGAAGATACCATCAAGCCAAATTGCAGCTTCATCATATTGTCTTCAGCTACTGCAGTCCCTGCTTGAGTGTCATCCCTCACTTGTGCTAGATGAGCATTTTCTGGTCCAGACAAATTTAGAGCTTGTATTTGATCATCCCAGTCAAATGATTATGCAACCATAGCCTTTTCATTGTTTGCTTGACCACTGCTTCGGTTGTTCCCAACTGCAACCATTGTTCTGTCATTATTAACCCTTCTATCAGGGTGTGGGCAATCACAAGCAAAATGCCCTGGCTCGTGGCAATTGAAACATCGAAGCTTTCCTTTGTTGAATCCAACCTTCTTGTCAGCGCTCATTCCCCAATTGCTCTTCCCTGTCTTTTTGGCAAACTGTTTTTCCCTAAATACAGCCATGGCAATTTGCCATGTGATGTCCATTTCCTCAACGTCCTCTGGATGGATTTGATCAAGATCTGCAAATGACAATTGAGGTGGAAGTTCCCCAGCTACAAGAGCATTGTAGCAATTTACAAGCCCTGCTGCAAAGACAAGGTTTTCATCACCCTCCTTTCCCTTTAATGAGGAAGCCACATTTGAGGATGAAACAGTTTGGGTAGACATGATAGGCTGGCTTTGTGGGTAAGGAATGACCGGTGCAGAGGAAGATGAACCTGCAGGAGTATAAGAGAAAGAAGAGAGAGCATTATTAGTTGAAATGCCAAGATTGGCAGCTGAGTAGGAGTTCACATGATTGATCTCTCGCTGCTTGTCATCAATATCACACGCTTTGATGACAGCCATCACTTCAGCTAGGGAAATGCGATTGAGATCCTTAGTCTTCTTAATTACTGCTACATTCATGTCCCAAGATTTTGGGAGTGCATTTAGCAGCTTCTTATTAATTTCTGACTTTGTATAGAAAATCCCTGCCACAGTCATCTCTGTGTTGAGAGTTGTAAATCGCTGCAGTTGAGCTTCGAGAGTCTCTCCGGGAACATAATTAAACATATTGAAGCGTTGTCTCAGCATATCTTGGCGACTTTCTCGCATGTCTTCATTTCCCTCATATACTTCAATGAGAGCTTCCCACAATGCTTTAGCAGAAGTATACTCTCTGAATCCTTGAGCAATGTCTGGAGATAAAGGCATAGTCAAAATGGGCAATGCCTTTTCTTGTTCTTCTACACTCTCAAAGTCTTCATCAGTGTAGTTTTCGATTTTCTTGTCGACCACCTGCCCCCCAACTGTAGTGGTGATTCTGACTGGATCCTTTAAAACACATTTCCAAATCTTGAAGTCCTTCATCTTTATATACTTTTCAATTCTATATTTCCACTCGGGGAAACCATCAGCGGACATAAGTCTTGGAATGCGCGTGGTTGTACCCATCACAGCATCAAGTTCTTGGTATTGAGTTGAATTTTGTGTATCCATTTTAAAAATTATCAATAGTAAATTTTGAGGCTGTAAATTTATTTGACCGTAAAATTTCTTGACCGTAAACACTAGGCCGTAAACTCTCTTTACACCGTAAACTGGAGTTTATGGTCAAATTTATTTAAAAAAAAAATTATTTTGATTTTAAATTCAGGAATTAATTTCAACTAATATATAGTAACTGACTTAGCCGTAAACTTGTTGGCCGTAAACCCTAGGCCGTAAACTCGAGTTTACGGTCCAAGGATAATTTTTGATTTAAACTCCGAAAATTAATGGTGTAATTATCGTTTAACAGAAAATCGATTTCTTATTAATACTTGAGTTTACGGTCAATGAAAGTCAGATATAAAAGTTCGATTTTAATTTTTTAAAACAACTCAATTAAATGCCAGTATCAAAATTTGATCACGAAGGCTTGAATGATGTGTAAAATAATCGTTTTCGTAGAATGAACTGTCACACCCCCAAACCTGAACGGCGGAAACGTTCGGGGGCGGATGACTTCATGTGGTAACGTAACAAATGAATACATAGTAAAGAAAGCAATACAACCATCATATATATAATTGAAAGTTTACATTTGTCAAAAGTTGCATGTTCAAAACCCAATTACAATATGATGTCAAAATACGAGATTAAACTGGCGCCGCAGCATCCCTTCATCAAAAGCGAAATGAATACCTGAAATTACTGATTTCCTGGGACATACAAGTAATTTTGAAAGAGTAGATCAGCATTTAAGCTGGTGAATGTCATAAGTATTTAAGTGACAATGTTTGAATGAAATGAAATTTTTTATCTTTGTTTGTTTGTGTTTAGAAAATCCTATATTTTCTACTAGTATAAAAGTAGCCTTCACTCAAGACCAATGTTTGTTTCCAAAATGTATGTAAATGTAAAATAACCAATGAGTTTTAAAACCTTGTAAATCAATGCATTTTTAATACCCCTTGTGAGTTTTATAACCATACGATTGACTCTGAATGCCTATACACAACGTTCTTCAGGCGTTGGAATGTTATGACGTTTGTCACCCCAAACGGTGGATTGCAGCTAACAGTCAGGGCGCGGGTTGTCAAGCCCGTATAGATCTATACACAAACACCATGCTCCCCCTCCAAGGGATTCTGGTATATAATACAGGACTTGAAATGTGTACTCGAACGTACATGAAGTTAGTGTCTCACAAAACCGTGGTATAAAAACAGATCTACTTGTTAAAATCTTACGTTTGTTCTTGTATATGAAAGTAAACTTCTTGAAATATATGTTTCTTAGTACATAAGAGTTAGAAATCTGTTCGTAAACTATACCTATTATAGTTTTCAAAAAGTGTGTCTTGTTTGTTTAGAAATACCTAGAAAAAGAATCACTTGTTTATGAAAGCATAGATTTTTGGTGTAGAGTCTAAGATAGAAAAGAATAATCTAAGAACAGTTTAGTTTTATACAGGCATTACAACAACTTTATATTTTAAAAGTTCGAATGCTATTGTAACATATGTTATATATACATAAAAGTTCCTTAAAGGTTTATAAATCGCATGTGATTTGAATATATAACAATATATAAAAGAGTTTCTTTATGTAACACATGATAATACTCGTGTGTTTTACTTGTAATCCCCCCCTTGAAAGCATATAAAAGTATTTAGAATAATTAAAACGGTTGATTAAGGGGTATGAAACTCACTTGAAAGTTTTGGAGATAGCGAGATGGAAAACCGGGCAGAGTTTCATCTCGGGAAACGGATTTTCCTCGGGATTCTCGGGAATCTTGGGAGTAAAATCGACCTTCGGGACTTGAGCCAAAAAGACCAGAGCTTCGGGTTTGAACGGACACGGAAAACGAGGCAAAGTTGAGAGGGAGAGAAGAGAAATGAGCCCTTTCTTTGGAAACCCTCGCATCCTATTTATAGTAAGGCTGGTCTGCCTCGGTACGCGGGGCGTATGCTCGTACGCAGCGCGTACGCGTACGTCATGCATGACCGAAGCCTCGACTGCCTCGGTTCGGATGGGACGGGTTGCTGGGTACGCGGGTCGGATGGGTCGGCGGGTCGGATGGGACGGCGGGTCGGACGGGTCGGGACTTCGGACGGGTCGGTTTCTTCGGATAGCGCGACGTGGACGATCAGAGGCCAATCCTCTCGGTTACGCGGGGCGTACAGGGGTACGCAGCGCGTACATCGGCTGAGAACGCTGATTCCCCTTCGGATAATATCCGAATTTTGAATAAAATAAATAATTAATTTATTTAATAAACTTCAAAAATTCATATCTTCTTCATACGAACTCCGTTTTCGATGGTCTTTATATCCTCGCGTAGGTGAGACTACGCTCTACAACTTTCGTTTAGACTCCGTCGGCAAATTCCGAAATTATTTTTTTTTATTATTTATTAAAAACCCATCGTGTTTAAGGAATTTCTTTGAAAATTCATAACTTCTTTATCTGATGTCGGTTTTTGCCAGACTCTTTACCGCTGGAATACCATTGTCGAGACCTTCGATTCTCGTTTAGGTCATTCCGGCCAAAAGTCGCTCGATCTCCGATTCGAGTTTTTAGCTGTCTGTTGCTAAGCCGAACTTGGAAAAATCATAACTTCGCTATATGAAGTCGGATTTGGGCGTTCTTTTCACGTACGATCATGGTTCAAAGACATTTAATCATAGAAGGAAATTAAATAGAACTTATTTGTACATTTTATTATGAAAGTAAATTTTTATTATTCAGAAGTGGTTACAATACTTGACCCATTTTGGTCGTTACAAAGAGTTGAAATATCGGGTTGTCACATCATCCCCCCGTTAGAGAGAATTTCGTCCCGAAATTTAAAGTAGTAAAGATACTAGTGAACAAGAAAGAGATGAGGGTACTTTTGTTTCATCTGATCCTCGCGTTCCCATGTGAATTCGGGTCCCTGCTTGGCGTTCCAGCGAACCTTCACGATGGGTATGCGACTTTGTTTTGTTTGTTTGACCTCTCGGTCCATGATTTCTACTGGTTCTTCCACAAAGTTGAGGCTCTCGTTGATCTCGATCTCGTCGAGTGGAATAACAAGAGTCTCGTCGGATAGGCACTTTTTCAAGTTTGAGACGTGGAAGGTTGGATGGATGTTACTAAGTTCGCGCGGTAGGTTAAGCTTGTAAGCCACAGGGCCGATTCTGGCAAGAATCTCGAAAGGCCCTATGTATCTTGGATTTAGTTTCCCACGCTTTCCAAATCGTATTAAACCCTTCCACGGTGAGACCTTTAATAAGACGTGGTCTCCTACCTGGAATTCCAAAGGTTTCCTCCTTTGGTCAGCGTAGCTTTTCTGTCGGTCTCTTGAGGCTTTCAATCATTCACGAATCTGAACGATCTTCTCTGTTGTTTCACGTATGAACTCCGGACCTGTGAGAGTGCTTTCAGGAACTCTTCCTCTAGCTAACTGGGTATCGCCAACTTCAGTCCAGCACAGAGGGGATCTGCACTTTCGACCATAGAGGGCTTCAAACGGAGCAGCCTTTATGCTTGTATGATAACTATTGTTGTATGAAAATTCGACAAGGGGTAAATGAATATCCCATGCCTTTCCAAAGTCAATCACGCAGGCTCTCAGCATGTCTTCTAAAGTTTGTATTGTTCTCTCACTTTGTCCGTCTGTCTATGGGTGGTAGGCTGTACTCATGTCTAGCCTAGTTCCCAGGGAACTTTGTAGTGACTGCCAGAATCTTGAAGTGAATCTACTATCTCGATCGGAGATAATGGATATCGGAACACCATGCAGTCGCACTACTTCCCTTAAGTAAGTTCTTGTAAGCTTCTCCATTTTGTCAGTCTCCTTGATGGGTAGGAAATGTGCGGATTTGGTTAATCTGTCGACAATGACCCATATGGTATCGAGTCCACTTGTCGTCTTGGGTAACTTGGTTATGAAGTCCATAGTAATCCGCTCCCATTTCCATTCTGGTATCTCTGGTTGTTGTAGTAGTCCTGACGGTTTCCGATACTCGACCTTAACCTTAGCGCAAGTAAGACATTTACTCACGAAGGTAGCAATTCTTGCTTTCATGTTAGGCCACCAGTACAGTTTCTTAAGATCCAGATACATTTTATCTGAACCCGGGTGAACGGAATATCTTGAGTTGTGAGCCTCGGTCATGACTACGTTTCTGAAACCACCATGATTTGGGGTCCAGATTCGGTCCATGAGATAGTAGGCTCCGCCACCCTTGACTTCTAAATTCTTCTCCATTCCTCGCAGGGATTCATCCGCCACATTTTTAGGTTGCAAAGGTTCCATTTGTGCTTCCTTAATTTGTGTGGATAAGTGGGAATGGATAGTCATGGTCAGAGATTTGACCCTCCGACCAGTGTATTCCTTTCGACTGAGGGCGTCGGCTACTACGTTGGCCTTGCCAGGATGATAACGAATTTCGCATTTGTAGTCATTCAGTAACTCAACCCATCGTCGTTGTCGCATGTTGAGTTCCTTCTGATCGAAAATGTGTTGAAGGCTCTTGTGATCGGTGAATATAGTACTCTTTGTTCCGTATAAGTAGTGCCTCCAGATCTTCAGAGCAAATACCACTGCTCCTAACTCGAGGTCGTGTGTCGTATAGTTCACTTCGTGTGTCTTAAGCTGTCGGGAGGCATAAGCGATAACCTTCCCTCTCTGCATAAGAACACAACCAAGTCGTTGATTTGAAGCATCGCAATACACTACGAAGTCTTCTATCCCTTCGGGGAGGGATAGTATCGGTGCGGTGCACAAGGCCTGCTTTAGTGTCTGGAATGCCTTCTCTTGTTTCGCTTCCCAGTCAAAGGCCACACCTTTCTGGGTTAATGAAGTAAGAGAAGGCATTCCAGACACGAACGTACATGAAGTTAGTGTCCAAGAACAAACGTAACATTTTAACAAGTAGATCTGTTTTTAATACCCCTTGTGAGTTTTATAACCATACTATTGACTCTGAATGCCTATACACAACGTTCTTCAGGCGTTGGAATGTTATGACGTTTGTCACCCCAAACGGTGGACTGCAGCTAACAGTCAGGGCGCGGGTTGTCAAGCCCGTATAGATCTATACACAAACACCATGCTCCCCCTCCAAGGGATTCTGGTATATAATACAGGACTTGAAATGTGTACTCGAACGTACATGAAGTTAGTGTCTCACAAAACCGTGGTATAAAAACAGATCTACTTGTTAAAATGTTACGTTTGTTCTTGTATACGATAGTAAACTTCTTGAAATATATGTTTCTTAGTACATAAGAGTTAGAAATCTGTTCGTAAACTATACCTATTATAGTTTTCAAAAAGTGTGTCTTGTTTGTTTAGAAATACCTAGAAAAAGAATCACTTGTTTATGAAAGCATAGATTTTTGGTGTAGAGTCTAAGATAGAAAAGAATAATCTAAGAACAATTTAGTTTTATACAGGCATTACAACAACTTTATATTTTAAAAGTTCGAATGCTATTGTAACATATGTTATATATATATATATATATATATATATATATATATATATATATATATATATATATATATATATATATATATAAAAGTTCCTTAAAGGTTTATAAATCGCATGTGATTTGAATATATAACAATATATAAAAGAGTTTCTTTATGTAACACATGATAATACTCGTGTGTTTTACTTGTAATCCCCCCCTTGAAAGCATATAAAAGTATTTAGAATAATTAAAACGGTTGATTAAGGGGTATGAAACTCACTTGAAAGTTTTGGAGATAGCGAGATGGAAAACCGGGCAGAGTTTCGTCTCGGGAAACGGATTTTCCTCGGGATTCTCGGGAATCTTGGGAGTAAAATCGACCTTTGGGACTTGAGCCAAAAAGACCAGAGCTTCGGGTTTGAACGGACACGGAAAACGAGCCAAAGTTGAGAGGGAGAGAAGAGAAATGAGCCCTTTCTTTGGAAACCCTCGCATCCTATTTATAGTAAGGCTGGTCTGCCTCGGTACGCGGGGCGTACGCTCGTACGCAGCGCGTACGCGTACGTCATGCATGACCGAAGCCTCGACTGCCTCGGTTCGGATGGGACGGGTCGGATGGGACGGCGGGTCGGATGGGACGGCGGGTCGGATGGGACGGCGGGTCGGATGGGACGGCGGGTCGGACGGGTCGGGACTTCGGACGGGTCGGTTTCTTCGGATAGCGCGACGTGGACGATCAGAGGCCAATCCTCTCGGTTACGCGGGGCGTACAGGGGTACGCAGCGCGTACATCGGCTGAGAACGCTGACTCCCCTTCGGATAATATCCGAATTTTGAATAAAATAAATAATTTATTTATTTAATAAACTTCAAAAATTCATATCTTCTTCATACGAACTCCGTTTTCGATGGTCTTTATATCCTCGCGTAGGTGAGACTACGCTCTACAACTTTCGTTTAGACTCCGTCGGCAAATTCCGAAATTATTTTTTTTTATTATTTATTAAAAACCCATCGTGTTTAAGGAATTTCTTTGAAAATTCATAACTTCTTTATCTGATGTCGGTTTTTGCCAGACTCTTTACCGCTGGAATACTATTGTCGAGACCTTCGATTCTCGTTTAGGTCATTCCGGCCAAAAGTAGCTCGATCTCCGATTCGAGTTTTTAGCTGTCTGTTGCTAAGCTGAACTTGGAAAAATCATAACTTCGCTATATGAAGTCGGATTTGGGCGTTCTTTTCACGTACGATCATGGTTCAAAGACATTTAATCATAGAAGGAAATTAAATAGAACTTATTTGTACATTTTATTATGAAAGTAAATTTTTATTATTCAGAAGTGGTTACAATACTTGACCCATTTTGGTCGTTACAAAGAGTTGAAATATCGGGTTGTCACATGAACTACGGCTGTGAAGAGGAGTTTACGGCCGTAAACTCAGGCCGTAAACTTCGAGAAACTTTGATTTTGACTGGAATGAATCCCTCTATACTGCTGTGAATATCGACTTAGTTGAAAACGCAGCTGTTGAACATCTTTGACACTAGTATAGCTTTGATACCAATTGTAAAGTCCCTCTAAGCAGATCTACCAATGATCAAAGATAATCACAGATGTAAACACGAATTAATAAGCAAATATAGAACAAAATACCAAGCTTGCATACGCTTCAATGCTATAAAACGTCTGATACAACTTGGGAGAATACGAAAGCATCAACAACAAATAAAGACTGACACAACTCTCTATTTATAGGATAGACTTACAACCATAAGGTGTTTACGGCCGTAAGGAGTTTACGGCCGTAAACACACTCTGACCGTAAACTCATGACAAAACAATCAAAAGTACATATCTACTGCTATCAACCACTATGCCTAGACCAAACCACTATACAGGGTCTTTCAAGGTTTAGCAGCAAAACACCTGTCCTCTCGCTCCTTCTCTCCTTCTATCCCACCATCGGTTGTATATCCTCTCATTTGAGATACACCTTCGGTCACCATAAAACACCTTCCCGTTACAGGTTCTTCTTTCACCCACATCGCCTTCCCATGAGTGGGCTTTCTAACTTCTTCATCCTCTGAATCTATGGACCATACCTCCACACCACCAAATTCATCGCGATTGTCTGTATCCTATACAATCAAAGCATTCATAGTAACATTGTTAGCATAATACTTTCTTTTCTTGATCCTCCGGTCGTCTCAGGAGGCTCGCTTCCTCATCGTCATCATCTATCTTTTCTGCTTTATTTTTCAGCATACAATCTTTTGCAAAATGGTTCTTGCCTCCACAGTAATGGCAATCAAATCCTGAGTCTCCACCAACTTTCATTTCTTTCTTTGACTCTTCAGACTTCGACCCTATCTTTGGTTCCTCCGTGATCTTTTCCGCGCTGTAACTTCCCTGCCAATTTCGGTTCTTGTTGGCTGGGAATTTCGTTTTAATGAATTTTCTAGGATTGGATACCATCATGGCATATTCTTCACCGGTTAGATCATAATAAGCAAGATCCAACTCCTCTTCTTCTTCAATAGAGCTTTTTCCTTTAGAGACAAGGGCTAAAGAACCCAAACTGGAAACCACACTCGTTTCCTTAGACAGTGCATTTTCATGGGATTTCAAAATACCCACTAGTTTCGCCAGAGAATACGACTTGAACTGTTCATGTGCTTTAACAGTAGATACAATAGCCATCCATTCGGGTCTAAGACCGTTCATGAAAGTGACCTTTTGTTCAATAACTTTCCTTTCAATCCCATGCTTGATCATCTTTCTTAAAAGATGATTAAAGCGATCAAAAGCTTGAACTAGTTTCTCTTCGGGCTTCTGCTTCAAATCGCCAAATTCAAAAAGCAAGAGAGTTTGAATTGAATGTTCCAGATCTTCATCAGTGGAATACAATTCTTTTAATCGGTCGCAAATCTCTTTAGCAATAGCACAAGAACTTACCAAACAAAACGTATCTGACTGCAAAGAAAACCTAATCATCCTCAATGCCTTGATGTTGCATTGAAACTTTTCCTTCTCGTCTTAAGGGATATCTTTGACATCGTTAACAAGTTGATTGTACTCCTTCTGAGTTTGGACAATCTTTGAGGTGCTTGAGTGAGCAAATGGGCCAACAGTGATTGCTTCACAGATCCAGTATCCATTATCTTCCGATCCAATCACATAATCTTCAAAGTGATGCGTCCAAACTTCATAATCTTGAGTATACAAGATTGGAATCCTTATCGTAAAGCCAATGTTGTTGGAGATGTTGATTGGATTGGTTTGAGAATCATCCATGGACATTGTAATGACTTTTGATCGATTACCTTTATAAGATCAGACTTGTAATATATCATTAGGGTTTGATCGACGATTAATGAGATACGTCAATATGGAATGACGGCTCAATTAATATCAATCAATGCGGAATTAAAAACCCTAATAACTTCTTCGACATAAGAGATGTGTATGAATTACACAATCTCCTGCTCTGATACCAATTGATGAGAATAAATTTGTAGATCGTTTAGATCTTTCACAGGTAAGAATATGAAAATCAAACAAGACAAACACAATAATGATATGAACACATAATGGAATCAAAGATGTGCTTACGATTTAAATAAAGTCACGCCTCAGCAGAGATCGATAAAGAAGTTCCACTGTAGAGGTGAGCTAGGTTTTACAAAAACTAAATGAGAAAATAATTAAAGCGTTAACTACAAAGACTGCATGCATGCAGCTTATATACTAAACCCTAGAACAAAACATGCACGAATGGACATGCCCAATACCGACAATCAAAACTGGGCTAAAGACTAAGCCCATGATGCAACGTAATAATCCCAACAGATACCACTCTTGGTAAGTATAGTTAGAAGACTCACCTAGACAGCAAGCAAACAACCTCGCACTCGAATCTCGAACTAGCCACCGCCTAACACATAAGGTATTTATCTCAATAAATACTCAATTCTCAACTCTAAGTAAACCAAAGGTTATTCTTCCTTTTTCTAACTCTTGAAGTGGGTAAAAGACCATTTTACCCCTCCATGGTCTCCATTACTCATCTTTGACCAAACTCTAAATTCAACAGAAGTCAACTCGAGTCAACAGTCCATGTTTGACCCGACTCATCAAGTGCACCTATGTAAATCGTTGAGTCCACTCTTTTCCTCAGAATTCTCATGAAGGTCCAGCTTAGCTCGTCGAGTTGACCCCCAACTCGTCGAGTTATAGCTTGATCAAGCTCATCGGGACAATCCCTAACCAACTCGTCGAGTCGGCTCATCGAATCGGCGAGTCCATGTAAAGTAAATCTTGATTCAGATGATTCTAGGCAGATCTACATCCCCGCACCCCAGATCTACGCTCCTAAGGCTCGAATAGCATGTAAAGTTGCAAGCTTTACATTCATGCATGGCATATAAGGCTCATAATGCCAATACATTCTCCAACAAGGGCTAGATGCACAAGAGCTTGCCTCCAGCTCATTAAAGCTTGGGTCTTTGGACTCACAAGGCCACCTATAGTCCAGATATGCGGTTCCAACCTCAAGCCATGCCGGATTGACTCCATGACACAAGATTGGTGGAAGAAAGCCCTCGAAACTCCCTAAATCAAGATCTCATAAGTAAATGGTCAAGTTAGCATCCTTTTACCTCCAACTGAAGCAAAACGCCGAAGAATCTCTAGATCCAAAAGCCTCCTTTTGAATCCAAGCTTTGATGATCTCCACTTATTCCTCCAAAAGGTCACAACATGCCCAAAATTATGTCTCTTCTCTCTTTTAGCTCCATCTAAGAGATTAGGGTTTCTATCTGCAAGTAAGGAGGCTGGTGAGGCAGCTTAAGGTCCTTTAAATAGGACCCAACCCCGAGAATCTAGGGTTTCTCTGCCTAGCACCTACTCGGTGAGTCGACTCTCTAACTCGTCGAGTCCATTCATTAAACTCACATGGATACTCGACTCTACTCGACGAGTTCGACTCACAACTCGTCGAGTCACTCCATAAATCTTAGAACTACCCTCACAACAATATGCCTGAAAATCCGGATGTTACACCTTTGAAGAACTTTGAACGGTCCAATAAACCTTGGACTCAACTTTCTGCTTTTCCCAAATCTTATAAGTCCCTTCCACAGTGAGACTTTGAGCAAAACTGAATCTCCAACTTCGAATGTCACCGACCGTCTTTTCTTTTCAGCATAGCTCTTTTAACGGTCTTGAGCGGCTAACATCCTTTCTCTAATCACCTACAACTTTTCAGCAGTCTAATGGACTATTTCAGGGCCCATAAACTGCTTTTCTCCGGCTTCAAGCCAACAAGATGGCGTATGACACTTTTGCCCATATAAGGCTTGATAAGGTGCCATCTTGATGCTTGAATGGTAATTATTGTTGTGGGAAAAATCTACCAGAGGTAATGCTCATCCCAGTTACCTTGGAACTCCAGGGTACACGCTATTAGCATATTTTCAAGTGTTTGAATCCTTCTTTCGCTTAGATCACTGGTCTGCGGATGGAAGTTGTACTTAAACACAACTTCGTACCCTATTCCTCTTGTAGACTCCTCCACAACCTTGATGTGAAACGACTATCACGTAAGCATTTGCAAGCTTATCCATAGACTATCATTCATTGGCTGCTATGAATTGTGTACTCTTAGTGAACCGATCAACGACCATCCAAATCATGTAATGACCGTCCTTTGTTTTGGGCAGTTTAGTGACAAAGTCAATGGTAATGTCTTCCCATTTAACCATGGGAACAGGTAAAGGTTCTAAACTCCCATACGGTTTCTGATGTTGTGCCTTAACTCTCACACAGGTTACACACTCGACCGCATACTTTGCAACATCGAGCTTCATCGTCGGCCACCGGTAGTAGGGTTTCAGATCCTTATACATTTTTGTGCTGCCAGGATGAATCGAGTACATGGTCTTGTGAGCTTCTTCCATCAGAAGATCTCTTATTCCTCCCATTTTAGGTATGCAAATCCTATCTTGGAATACCTTCAATCCTTGATTATTCATACCGACCACTAACGTTTTGCCCAAGCGTTCTTCCTTTTGGTCATTTTTCTCTGAAGCTTCTTCCTGAGCTTTCTTGATGCTTTCCATAATCGTTGAGACAACTTCAATTCTTAACGCTCTTGGCCTTTTCCTTTCAAGGCTGACTTTCCAACATAGAGCATCAGCCACAACATTTGCTTATCCATGGTGGTAAAGTATCTCTCATTCATAATTCTTAAGCAAATCTAGCCAGCGTCGTTGCCTCATATTCAACTCTTTTTTTTATCAAAGAGATACTGAAGACTCTTATGATCAGTGAAAACCTTGCACTTTGTGCCGTAAAGATAACGCCTCCATATCATTAGTGCAAATGCTACTGCTGCCAAATCCAAATCATGAGTGGGGTAGCTATTTTCATTTTCTTTCAATTGTCTTGATGCATATGCTATAACCTTATCCCTTTGGGTCATAACACAACCTAACCCAACTCTAGATGCATCGCTATAAACTGCAAAGTCTTCAACTCCATCTGGCAGAGAAAGAATCAGTGCTTCACACAACTTCTTCTTTAGTTTCTCGAATGCTTCCTTATGCTTCTCGCCCCAAGTATAAGTAGCTCCTTTATGGGTCAAGGCTGTCAATGGAGCATATATCGAAGAAAAGCCTTGGATAAACCTCCGGTAATATCCAACTAATACTAGAAAGCTTTGGATCTTCGTGGGACTTTTCGGTCATAACCACTTCATTACAGCTTCAATCTTTGTTGGGTCAACCATGATCCCTTCTTGGTTAACCACATGACCCAGGAATTGGACTTCTCGAATCCAAAAATCACATTTGGAGAACTTTGCGTATAACTTCTCCTTCTTCAGAACTTCTAACATTTCTCGTAGGTGCTTGCCATGCTCCTCCTGGCTCTCCGAATAAACCAGAATGTGATCTATGAACACTATTTACGGATTTACCGAGGAATAGTTTCAAACCCTGTTCATCAAATCCACGAATGTTGCTGGAGAATTGGTTAGTCCAAATGACATAACCAAGAACTCATAGTGTCCGTACCTCATTCTGAATGCGGTTTTCTCAATATCTTGTTCTTACATCTTCATCTGATGATTCCTGACCTAAGATCGATCTTGGAGAATTAGCTCGAACGTTGCAGTTGATCAAACAGGTCATCAATCCTCGATAATGGATATTTGTTCTTCATTATTGCTTTGTTCATCTCTTTATAGTCTATACACTTCCTCATACTATCGTCCTTATTTATCACGAATAACACCGAACCTCCCCAGGGTGATGAAGTAGGTCTAATGAAATTGTTGTCCAACAACTCCTGAAGTTACGTCATAAGCTCCTTCATCTCCGTCGGTGCTAACCGGTATGGTGTTTTTGCTGTTAGTGTCGTTCCTGGTAACAGGTCTATTCGAAACACTACTTTTCTAAAAAGGGACAATCCAGGAAGATCTTCCGGAAAGACTTCCGGATAATCACACATCACTAGTATATTTTGCATCTCCTTCTTTTCTTTCTTAGCATCGATCACAAATGCCAAGTACGATGTGCATCCTTTGGACAAACATTTTCTGGCTTTCATCAGGGAAATGATTCCAGAATTCACTCTACGTTTGTTCTCGTAGACCACAAATGACTTTTTCCCAGGCGGGTTCACTCTTAGTATCTTGTTCTTGCATAGTATCTCGGCATCGTTGGCGCCAAGCCAATCCATTCCCAGTATGATGTTGAAACCATTCAGCTCAATAGGTAACAACTTCTCGTGGAATTCGTTTCCGTTCAAGTTGACGACGATATTCCTAATGCAATCGCTAATAGGTATGAATTTGCCACTGGGAACTTCTACAACTAGAGCATTATAAAGTTTTTCTATAGCCAATTCTAGTCATCCACCAAATTTATGTGATATAAAGGAGTATTTTGCTCCAGAATCAAACAATATATTGGCAGGCAATCCATTTACAGAAATACACTTCTTATCATGGTATTAGAGAATGTTTAATCCAAATACTCTTTTATACCTCTTGAAAATTAACTCCTTTTACCATATCATTCTTCCTCTTCGTACAAATCAAGCACCATGGGAGATGGTTCTTCTTTTTCTTCTTCTGGAACTTTGAACACCACAAATTCTGCTCAGATGACATACAACCATCCCTTATAGTTGAAGCTTCCGCTGCCCCGATTGGTATAAAACTAGATGATACCAATTATGCTATTTGGTCTCAAGTTGTTGAGATGTACATCTCAGGAAAAGAAAATCTAGGATATATTAATTGTGATTTCCCACAACCATTACAGACTGACCTATCCTTCCGTAAATGGCGCACGACAATGCCATTGTGAAAGGATAGTTGATTAACTCGATGAATCAATCACTGATCAACCACTTTTTACAGTTTGCTAAAGCAAAATTTATATGGGATGCTGTTGATACTACATATTTTGATGGTAGTGATACCTACCAATTTTATGCACTTCGATGACGGGTGACCCACTTGAAGCAAAACAGTGGCTCGTTGGAAAGATGCTACAATGACCTACAAGGTATTTGGCGTGAAATAGATTTATGTCACTGTAATCCCATCGAATGATGTAATGATATACAAAAATATAATATGATGATTCAAGAAGAAAGGGTGTATGATTTTCTAGATGGAGTGGATGATTGGCTTGACAATATTCGAAGTGACATACTCCAACTACAACCATTTCCCACAGTTCAACAAGCATATGCTCATATCCGCCGTCAAGCAGTTCGCCAGACAATTATGAATAATGATGAAGCTGAGAACATTTTTGGGGTAGTATTGGCATCAAAAGGACTTAAGCTTGGATAGTCCTCAAAACCCGCCTCATCAAGTAATGGGAAATATGGTGTATCCAAGGGTAGAACCTTTAGTGATACCAAATGTACTCATTGTGGCAATCATACACATACTCGTGCAATTTGCTATAAACATACTCATGCAACTTGCTTTAAGCTTCACGGGTAATCATAGACTTTAGCAAAAAGAATACTCGATATATGTTTTCTGAACATCTATTGAGTAAATAATATAATGTATTGCTTTTTCATGTAATTGTGTGTAAATCTAGAAATTTTAAACGTGCAAATAATGTACTATTTTTTTATTATTTAAATAAAACCCTTGAAAGTATATTTTCCTTGAAATCCGAATGTAAAGTAAATATTCAAATAAAATTATTTGAAAATATATTATTTGTAAATATGTCATTTTTTTCTCCTCATGAATTCTTATAACCGTACTAACACAGTCGGCCTGATCGCGACGTTCTTCGGGAGTCGGAATGTTAACGACAATTGTCACCACGACTTGTCGGCCTGTAGCTAACAATCGAGGTGTGGTATTGTCCGTCCCAAATAGATCTGTACACAAATATCTCACTCTCCTTACAAGAGATTATGGTTATAAGACAAGACGTGTTTATGGGTAATAACTGAAAACCCTTTTAGCTTAAAAGATTGTTTCCGTATTTTAACTTGAACTTTGAAAAATAATATCTTTGTTCCATAAACTATAGCTATTATAGTTTATAAGTTTGTTTCTGTATTCTAACCTGAACTTTTTAAAAAGTACGTGTGTTCCATAAACTATACCTATTATAGTTTATATGCTTTTTTCATTGATGTGAAAACCGTTGCGTCTTAACATGTTTTGTAAATCTTTGTAAATTTAATAATAACGATGTTTTGCATATTTAATAAATTTCACGTTAATTTCATATTAACGGTAAGAAAACATAATAAAAAATTTATAATTTAAACACAAGATTTATTGTATTTTACTTGTATTCCCCCTTAAAACTATTTAAAAATTGTGAAAACGTAGTGGTATGAACTCACCTCGCGTGCATGTTTTTGGTTAGGTACAACTTGCTCATGATGATCCTCAGGTTAGAACACGTTATTATTGTCATATCCTAAGAATATTTATGCAAGATATCGTATTTAATTTAGATAATCTCGTAATTTAAAGTGTTAAATAAACACTAGATTCATAAAGTATACTTACCAAAACTTGTAAAAATTTGGAAGCAAAATAGCCTCCTGAAGTTGTTTGATCTTGGAATGAAAGAAAAATGAGTTTGATATTTGAAAGAGTTCGGGTATTGTTTTCGTTCACTGGGAATAAAAATGAGGAGTGATTCTATTGTGCATCTTAAATATGAAGTAAAAATGTAGGTGGTCACTTGGTAATTGAGATTAAATCATCTTGAAATGTGTGCCAATGGATAAAAGTTGGAGATTTCGGTCTAGAATCTAACCAAGATAGGGTTTGAGGTATGATGGTTTGCGGTCCAAAGTGGGTCACATCGCACGTTTGCGGTCTTGACCGAAAACCCGATTTCGGTCCGAGGAGGTGGCGCCATGTGAGGGTTCTCGGTGGTGATTTTGGTCTTCACATTTGTTTCACATTTGGTGTTTTCGGCCAAGTGTTATAAATTTATAAATTCTAAAACACTAATATAATAAAGTTATTTATATTATTAAATCATTATCTAAGCCTTATAAATTCAACAAATTAACATATTAACTTTCATTTAGTAAGGTTGACTTTTATTGAGTTTTGTTGACTCTAAATAACGGGTTGTTACATATCCAACTCCAAAAACAATTAGCAACGGAGTTTGAAATGAAAATTCTTGGAGGACTTAAATATTTCTTGGGAATCAAGGTCGCGAGATTAAAACAAGGTATATTCCTTTCTCAATAAAAATATTTTCTAGACATTTTATCATAGGTCGGGCTACTTGACTGCAAGCCAGAAAATACGCCAATCGTTCAAAATCATCAACTCGGAGAATACCCGGATCAACCACCGACAAATAAAGAATGATATCAGAGATTAGTTTGGAAATTAATATATCTTTCTCACACACGTCCGAATATTGCATATTGTGTGAGCATTGTAAGCCAATTTATGCATCATCCAAGTAAAGATCATATGAAAGTTGTAATTCAGATTCTTCAATACTTGAAATCATCTCCTAGAAAGGGAATATTTTTCTCAAAGAATAACCATACAAGGATACAAGGATAGAACGATATACAGATGCAGAATAGGCAGGAAAAACTTATGGCAGAAAGTCTACTTCCGGGTACTTCACATTTCTTGGTGGAAATTTTGTTCCATGGAGAAGTAAAAAACAAAAGGTTGTGGCATTGTCAAGTGCAGAAGTAGAATTTTGGGGGATGGCTAAAGGGATATGTGAACTGTTATGGCTCAAAAGATTGTTAACTGACAGAATAAAACATGTGGAGGTAGATCACCACTTTATTAAACAAGATATTGACAAGAGAGTAATCCATTTTCCATTTGCTAAATCCAAAGATCAGTTGGCAGACATTCTCACAAATCCTATATGCAGCAAAAGTATTTACAACTGACTTGACAAATTGGGTATGTAATGACCTATTCCAAATTGTTTCCTAATGCAGAGTGGTGACCCAAAGATCGACTGTCATAATGCTTAGGGCCTTTGAGGAAAAGAGATTTAAACCTGTTTGGGTGTGGGTATGTAATTTGGATGATCCAGGAGTTCGTTTTGTGTTTTGGAGCCAATGGGTATTTTGGTAAAGTGTCAGTTCAGACTTTTATGGAAATTAAATTTTTATTCGAGAATTTTTTAGTCCAAGATATTCAAATAATATTTTAGAACTCTTCAATACCTTTTTGTGGATATAAAAATCTTCGAAAACTGAGTTGGAACGAAGAAGTTATGACCATTTGAAGTTAGGTCAGTTTTGGGGTTGAGCCGTGTATGTTGGGCGTACTCAATGTGTATACTGGGCATACTAGGGCATCCTTAGTACACTAGGCGTAATTTGAGTACGCCAGTCGTACATGATCAGTGCCTAAACCCTATTTTCGTTGTTTGAGCCTTATTTAAGCTCCTTAACTCCCCAAAACCCATTCCATTCTCAGCCTCCACCTCTCCAACACCTTCTCTTGAACCCCTAACCATATGTTGAACATTGTGAGCAAACAGAAGGTGTTTTTAAGTGCTTTGGAGTGTTCTTAGTGCACTTTGGAGAAGAAGGAACTCATGGAGGAAGTGTTGGTTGCAGTGGCACTGGTAGATCTAGATTTTGTTCACCTTGATCTTTCTTTTAGTGCATAAAGTTTGAATCTTGACGATGATACTGTTAGATTTAGCTAGTTTTGAGTGTTATGAGCTTTTGGTCACTTTAAGTGCATAAAGTTTAGATTTTGAAAGTTTTTGACCTTGTTATGGATAATGTTGGAAACCTTATCAATCTAAACATCATTTTGATTGAGGTATGAAGGTTAGAGACTTGGACTTAATGGATTAAGATGAAAAGATGCACTTTTTGGGTTCCTTTGAGACTTAAAGACTAGATTTTTTTTTGTTGGGACCATTCTAATGGATAAAGTTGGAAACTTTATCCATTATGGAGGTATTATGAACCATAAAAATATGATCTTGAGTGTTATATGTAAGCCATACATGTGTTAGATGTTCTTAATGGGTTAAGAACATAAGGTTTTGGTCCCATTAATCCATGCAAAGGACTAAAGTTGCCAACATTACGTGTTAATACATCATTCTTTGAGGGTGAGTACGCGGGATGTACTCCATAATATGTAATTTTGGGCCATTTTAAGGTTTGGGAGTTGTTGGGCCACTGGACTTTTGACCTTGGGCTATGGATGTACTAAGGGCCTTGTTGGAAATAGGCCCATGATGAGTTTTTGTCACAATTAGGATATTGGGCCATAATAGGCTTTTGTTGCTATTAATTTGCGCTTTTGTTTTGGGCCAATTAGGATACTGGGCCATAATGGGTTTTTGTTGCAGTTAATGGTATATATTGTAATTTTGTCAAGTATTTTTAGAAAGTAATCACTTGTCCAAAAGGATGGTTTATGGAGGTTCCCATTAAGTTTATTCTAATATTTGCTTGCAGATTAGATACAAAATACCCAAATATTGTACCAATTGCAGGTTATTTATTTGTTAAGATTGTCAAATTCAAATGAAACCCGAAAGATGGATTGATGTGTCGTAGATGGGTGATAGAAATGGTTGATTATTGGTGATATGTTTTGCATTAGGAAGTGTACACCATAAATATTGGCAGTGTTGAGGTATAATTAAAAATTAGCTTTAGTTTTATCTTGCAAATTGTATATACAATTTCCCAAAGAAACGAGTTGGGTTTAACCGCTAGTTCTAAACAAATTGCATCCTAAAGAATATCTTTACATTGATAATGATATCTATAAATTACTGACATTAACATTACACCTTTTTCTGTTTTAGAGTTAACGTAATAACTTTGAGATTTTGAGTTCAGAATGAGTTTTCCAACTTTATCATCCAACAATTGAAAAATGAGACCCCTAATCCTTCTTATTTTAAGATCATTACTTAGCTTGTATTAATTACTTATCTGAAATTTGGCTCAACTGCATTTGAGCACACAGTTTTTTTCCTCTTGTGAAAAAGTATAGCAGAAGAAAAAAAATATCATAAAACACTACAATAATTTTTTGATTTTTTTATCTTAATTATGATTCAATCTTCAACTTTCTTTGTTAGCATTTTCTACCGTTAGAACATAACGGTTACTCTTCTCACATATTAATTGTAATCAAATTAAAATAACACTATCAAGAATATGACCCTTGTGTAACGGTATAAAAACCAACAAATTTATTGTGATAAATTCATCAGACATTTCAATTTTTTTTCACTCACATATAAGCCTCTTCCTATAACACACTGTCTTCAGAGCATACTCTTATCAATTCTCTAATACTCATAAAGTTTCTATTTCGTTCCAGTAGTTTATTCTCCTATGATACGACTTGTAGCCTTCAAATCTACAAAGATATTCAACCTCCCTTTCATATTTGATTTTCTTTTCCACAAAAATAAACCATGGATTTGATTGCATTAAGTTTATAGCCTCTTAAATTTATTTACATTGTTTTTACATTGATAATGAAATCAACATTAAGGAAGGGAATTTTATCTTGGGCTCAGAAAGTCTCTAAAGAAATCGAGGGCGTAACCACTGGTAAGGGGGTGACCTCTGGAGGTATAAACCTAAATGACTTCATTTTCAATTTGAAAAAGAAAAAAATTTAGAAAAAAAAAGCCTAGACCGGACCATCCGGATCGAACCGAGAACCGGTTATTTCCGGTTCGGTTATATTCCACATCAAGTAGCTGACATTTTGTTTCTTGACAGATCTATACGCAACTGAATGCATCACTTCGAGTCAGAACTGAAGATGGGTGAAGGATTCTCAATCACCCTTCTTATAAGGGTTCTGATTTTTCGCAACATTTACAGACTCGTGCAACAAATAATTAATGCAACTCCAAATTGGCTGTTGCGTATTCTGTTATGAAGGAATGTTTCCTTCCACTCGTTGCAGCCGGCGTTATCTGCAATGTAGTATACAACTGCAGGTAATATCAAGTCTCATTAAAGATGCCAGTTTGACCATCAACAGAACATCCGAACCGATGTCACTAGTCTAAATTGATGATGAAACATTGTTCCAGAGGAAAGAGAGGTACCCTTTATATATATATATATATATATATATATATATATATATATATATATATATATATATATATATATATATATATATAGATGAAGAGATCCGAGAGTGTAGAGACAATATATCCACATCGAAGTCCCATTTCCAGTCACAGTTGTGGCTGGGTCTTCACATATGGAGCTGCTGATTGCAGTGGTATTTAACTTACATCCCATTTGCTTTTTCTACCAACAATATCATCATTTACAAGGAATACAATAAAGAGAGAGAGATATCCGGTGTTTCATGAAACTACTTACTCAAAATCAACTGTTAAACAAAAGATAACACCAGATATTCTTTCATAATGGCATATGTTTTACATTTAGATCAATTTTCATAAGTTAAAAAGCATTCATTCAAATATGCTCTTTATGGTTAGTATTGTTTAAATATTTGAATTTAAAGAGAGATCAGAATCAGGTTTTTTTGTGTTTTGTGGTACTACTTAATTAATGTTATTGTTTGTTTAACAAATAGTTATTACAAAAGTTTGAAGGATCAATGGTTGTTTATTACTAAAAGATCTTAGCATGTTCTGCATGTATAAAAACTTCTTAACTTAGACATGTCAGCAATAAAAAAAGTTAGGAGACACATAAATAACCGTAACTTAGGTTGAGTGCCAACTCCATTCACAATGTACAAAAGTCGCTCTTGCAGATAGCATGTAACATTTCTTTCCATTTTTAAAAAGGGAAAACCACTGTCAATCAGTAAATATCTAAGTACTCGTTTGGCATTTCATGAGCACTTCCATTTAGCATTTAATTAAGAAGGTTTTGAGAAGTATAGGAATGAATCACTCACATAAAGTTCAACTCATGATTATTGATTAGAAAACCCTTTGCAACGAAGAGAGTAGAACTCCTTTTTGTTGTCCAGTGAACAGTATCTATAGCACACTATGTCTGAATCTGATATGGGTTGTATACGTTAGTTTTTCTCAAACTACAAAGGAAATAATTAAACAGAGAAAACAGGTTATGCCAAAGCTTTGAGGCCTTTCTTATTGAATTGAAACAGAGGAAGTGACTTATAATCACGTAAACAAAGCTAGGCTATTTAAAGAAAAGAAATTGCACAAAAATAGGAATTGACTCCACTAAGCTTATGACCAGGACTTTCAAACACTGGTTTGATTTATTCCACACTAGAAGAAAGGGCACGTGCAACTCTTCTTTGCATCATGCTTCTGAATTAATTTCTCAATATTTTCTCCCTTAATTCAGAGGCTCAAACCTTCTTGACTCCAGTGAGACTTCGCATTCTTCATGTTTGACTCTTCCCGGTGTCTTGGTGAGTATGTCAGTGTTGGGATTAATCAGGTTTATTTTAGACTTGTTTAGTTTTTGGATTTAAATTGAATAAGCTTTGCTTCAAGGGACTTAATGGATTCTGCATGGCAGGAACTTGAAGATCAAATGCATATTTTTATTAGGTTTATTTAGTAGTTTATTTAATTGGTGGTATGTGCTGTGTCATATTGCACCACGTGATATTAGGTAGAAGTAGTCAATTATTTAGTAGAAGTAGTCAAATAGGACCTATTCTTGTGGCTAGTCTTTTGGTTCACAGGTTGTGACTGAAGAGGCTATTTATAGCCATTAGTTTAATAAATAAATGCAGCCTTTTTGTGTATCTCACTTTCGTATACTCTCTGTAATTGTTTATTGAAGCTTTTCCAATTTTGCTTGCAACGTTAGTCTCACATACATAATATGGAGTAGTGTGTTGTGTGTGTGTTTCTAAAGGACCTGATTCAACATTTGGTATCAGAGCGGAGATAGATTGAAGAGGGGCTGATTTCAGATTATTAGGTTGTTTTCTTTTCTGTTCTAGGGATCAAAAGGGTAGCGGAGACGAGTCGTGATTCCGGCCAAAATCAGCGGGCTTGTAACCCAGTTTGATCGAAGAACAACATGGGAGGATCAAGAGCAACCAGAAGGTGTTAATCAAAGGGTGAAAAACAGCAGGTGAAAGGCAGCAAAAGGTGTTTGCAGGTAGCTCTTTCAAGCAGTGGGTTTTTTAGTTGATTATATAACCTTGGTAGTGCAGTAAATCCCAAGAATGGCTCCACCGAAGGATCAAACAGCGGCTGTTGTCAAGGAGAGCAACACCATGACTCTTCAATGTCCGGTATTGTCATCAACAAATTACACAGTATGGGCTATGAGGATGCGGGCTATCTTCAATGTTCATGGGGTGTGGGAGGCAATCGATCCGGGAGTCAATGGGGATGCCAAGAAGAATAACATAGCAATTGCACTTTTGTTTCAAGCCATACCCGAGGAGCAGACACTGTTAATAGGGAATCTCACAACCGCAAAGGAGATGTGAGAGGTTCTCAAAACCCGTCATTTGGGTGCGGATCGAATCCGGGAGGCGCGACTTCAAACTCTAATGGGAGAGTTTGAAAATCTGAAGATGAAGGATCAAGAGGTGATAGATAACTTTGCTAATAAGTTGTCCGAGTATGCTTCTAGAGCCGCCTCACTTGGATCGGTTATGGAAGAAACAAAATTGGTTAAGAAATTTCTTAACGGATTACCGAAACGTTTCATTCATATGGTGGCTTCTATAGAACAGGTTGTAGACTTGAAGACCATCAGTTATGATGATGTTGTGGGCCGACTTAAAGCTTATGAAGAAAGGATCAAAGTTGAGGAGATCCAACCCGAGCAACATCAGCTTTTGCTTGCAAATTCTGATGAAAAAACAAAAGAAAAAGACCATAGGTGTGAGCATTGTGGTCGTGGAAACTCGAATCGGGAAGACTATGGGCGTGGCCGAGGTGGAGGTCGGGGGTCCGGGAAAGGTCGAGGAGATGGTCGAGTACAACGGGACAAGAACCACATGAAGTGTTACAAGTGTAATGAGATCGGGCATTACATATCAGAGTGTCCAATGTGGGAGAAAAAGAAAGAACTCAACTTGAACCGGTACGAGGATGATGAGCCGGCATTGCTGTAATCGAATGATATACCTGATTAAGGGGGTGATTGTTGGGATTAATCAGGTTTATTTTAGACTTGTTTAGTTTTTGGATTTAAAATTGAATAAGCTTTTCTTCAAGGGACTTAATGGATTCTGCATGGCAGGAACTTGAAGATCGAATGCATATTTTTATTAGGTTTATTTAGTAGTTTATTTAATTGGTGGTATGTGCTGTGTCATATTGCACCACGTGATATTAGGTAGAAGTAGTCAATTATTTAATAAATTTCACGTTAATTTCATATTAACG
Organism: Lactuca sativa; assembly: GCF_002870075.4. Lineage (NCBI taxonomy): Eukaryota > Viridiplantae > Streptophyta > Magnoliopsida > Asterales > Asteraceae > Lactuca > Lactuca sativa. Next base: position 160,655,953 of record NC_056627.2, on the reverse strand, counting down.
GTAAGAAAACATAATAAAAAATTTATAATTTAAACACAAGATTTATTGTATTTTACTTGTATTCCCCCTTAAAACTATTTAAAAATTGTGAAAACGTAGTGGTATGAACTCACCTCGCGTGCATGTTTTTGGTTAGGTACAACTTGCTCATGATGATCCTCAGGTTAGAACACGTTATTATTGTCATATCCTAAGAATATTTATGCAAGATATCGTATTTAATTTAGATAATCTCGTAATTTAAAGTGTTAAATAAACACTAGATTCATAAAGTATACTTACCAAAACTTGTAAAAATTTGGAAGCAAAATAGCCTCCTGAAGTTGTTTGATCTTGGAATGAAAGAAAAATGAGTTTGATATTTGAAAGAGTTCGGGTATTGTTTTCGTTCACTGGGAATAAAAATGAGGAGTGATTCTATTGTGCATCTTAAATATGAAGTAAAAATGTAGGTGGTCACTTGGTAATTGAGATTAAATCATCTTGAAATGTGTGCCAATGGATAAAAGTTGGAGATTTCGGTCTAGAATCTAACCAAGATAGGGTTTGAGGTATGATGGTTTGCGGTCCAAAGTGGGTCACATCGCACGTTTGCGGTCTTGACCGAAAACCCGATTTCGGTCCGAGGAGGTGGCGCCATGTGAGGGTTCTCGGTGGTGATTTTGGTCTTCACATTTGTTTCACATTTGGTGTTTTCGGCCAAGTGTTATAAATTTATAAATTCTAAAACACTAATATAATAAAGTTATTTATATTATTAAATCATTATCTAAGCCTTATAAATTCAACAAATTAACATATTAACTTTCATTTAGTAAGGTTGACTTTTATTGAGTTTTGTTGACTCTAAATAACGGGTTGTTACATATCCAACTCCAAAAACAATTAGCAACGGAGTTTGAAATGAAAATTCTTGGAGGACTTAAATATTTCTTGGGAATCAAGGTCGCGAGATTAAAACAAGGTATATTCCTTTCTCAATAAAAATATTTTCTAGACATTTTATCATAGGTCGGGCTACTTGACTGCAAGCCAGAAAATACGCCAATCGTTCAAAATCATCAACTCGGAGAATACCCGGATCAACCACCGACAAATAAAGAATGATATCAGAGATTAGTTTGGAAATTAATATATCTTTCTCACACACGTCCGAATATTGCATATTGTGTGAGCATTGTAAGCCAATTTATGCATCATCCAAGTAAAGATCATATGAAAGTTGTAATTCAGATTCTTCAATACTTGAAATCATCTCCTAGAAAGGGAATATTTTTCTCAAAGAATAACCATACAAGGATACAAGGATAGAACGATATACAGATGCAGAATGGGCAGGAAAAACTTATGGCAGAAAGTCTACTTCCGGGTACTTCACATTTCTTGGTGGAAATTTTGTTCCATGGAGAAGTAAAAAACAAAAGGTTGTGGCATTGTCAAGTGCAGAAGTAGAATTTTGGGGGATGGCTAAAGGGATATGTGAACTGTTATGGCTCAAAAGATTGTTAACTGACAGAATAAAACATGTGGAGGTAGATCACCACTTTATTAAACAAGATATTGACAAGAGAGTAATCCATTTTCCATTTGCTAAATCCAAAGATCAGTTGGCAGACATTCTCACAAATCCTATATGCAGCAAAAGTATTTACAACTGACTTGACAAATTGGGTATGTAATGACCTATTCCAAATTGTTTCCTAATGCAGAGTGGTGACCCAAAGATCGACTGTCATAATGCTTAGGGCCTTTGAGGAAAAGAGATTTAAACCTGTTTGGGTGTGGGTATGTAATTTGGATGATCCAGGAGTTCGTTTTGTGTTTTGGAGCCAATGGGTATTTTGGTAAAGTGTCAGTTCAGACTTTTATGGAAATTAAATTTTTATTCGAGAATTTTTTAGTCCAAGATATTCAAATAATATTTTAGAACTCTTCAATACCTTTTTGTGGATATAAAAATCTTCGAAAACTGAGTTGGAACGAAGAAGTTATGACCATTTGAAGTTAGGTCAGTTTTGGGGTTGAGCCGTGTATGTTGGGCGTACTCAATGTGTATACTGGGCATACTAGGGCATCCTTAGTACACTAGGCGTAATTTGAGTACGCCAGTCGTACATGATCAGTGCCTAAACCCTATTTTCGTTGTTTGAGCCTTATTTAAGCTCCTTAACTCCCCAAAACCCATTCCATTCTCAGCCTCCACCTCTCCAACACCTTCTCTTGAACCCCTAACCATATGTTGAACATTGTGAGCAAACAGAAGGTGTTTTTAAGTGCTTTGGAGTGTTCTTAGTGCACTTTGGAGAAGAAGGAACTCATGGAGGAAGTGTTGGTTGCAGTGGCACTGGTAGATCTAGATTTTGTTCACCTTGATCTTTCTTTTAGTGCATAAAGTTTGAATCTTGACGATGATACTGTTAGATTTAGCTAGTTTTGAGTGTTATGAGCTTTTGGTCACTTTAAGTGCATAAAGTTTAGATTTTGAAAGTTTTTGACCTTGTTATGGATAATGTTGGAAACCTTATCAATCTAAACATCATTTTGATTGAGGTATGAAGGTTAGAGACTTGGACTTAATGGATTAAGATGAAAAGATGCACTTTTTGGGTTCCTTTGAGACTTAAAGACTAGATTTTTTTTTGTTGGGACCATTCTAATGGATAAAGTTGGAAACTTTATCCATTATGGAGGTATTATGAACCATAAAAATATGATCTTGAGTGTTATATGTAAGCCATACATGTGTTAGATGTTCTTAATGGGTTAAGAACATAAGGTTTTGGTCCCATTAATCCATGCAAAGGACTAAAGTTGCCAACATTACGTGTTAATACATCATTCTTTGAGGGTGAGTACGCGGGATGTACTCCATAATATGTAATTTTGGGCCATTTTAAGGTTTGGGAGTTGTTGGGCCACTGGACTTTTGACCTTGGGCTATGGATGTACTAAGGGCCTTGTTGGAAATAGGCCCATGATGAGTTTTTGTCACAATTAGGATATTGGGCCATAATAGGCTTTTGTTGCTATTAATTTGCGCTTTTGTTTTGGGCCAATTAGGATACTGGGCCATAATGGGTTTTTGTTGCAGTTAATGGTATATATTGTAATTTTGTCAAGTATTTTTAGAAAGTAATCACTTGTCCAAAAGGATGGTTTATGGAGGTTCCCATTAAGTTTATTCTAATATTTGCTTGCAGATTAGATACAAAATACCCAAATATTGTACCAATTGCAGGTTATTTATTTGTTAAGATTGTCAAATTCAAATGAAACCCGAAAGATGGCTTGATGTGTCGTAGATGGGTGATAGAAATGGTTGATTATTGGTGATATGTTTTGCATTAGGAAGTGTACACCATAAATATTGGCAGTGTTGAGGTATAATTAAAAATTAGCTTTAGTTTTATCTTGCAAATTGTATATACAATTTCCCAAAGAAACGAGTTGGGTTTAACCGCTAGTTCTAAACAAATTGCATCCTAAAGAATATCTTTACATTGATAATGATATCTATAAATTACTGACATTAACATTACACCTTTTTCTGTTTTAGAGTTAACGTAATAACTTTGAGATTTTGAGTTCAGAATGAGTTTTCCAACTTTATCATCCAACAATTGAAAAATGAGACCCCTAATCCTTCTTATTTTAAGATCATTACTTAGCTTGTATTAATTACTTATCTGAAATTTGGCTCAACTGCATTTGAGCACACAGTTTTTTTCCTCTTGTGAAAAAGTATAGCAGAAGAAAAAAAATATCATAAAACACTACAATAATTTTTTGATTTTTTTATCTTAATTATGATTCAATCTTCAACTTTCTTTGTTAGCATTTTCTACCGTTAGAACATAACGGTTACTCTTCTCACATATTAATTGTAATCAAATTAAAATAACACTATCAAGAATATGACCCTTGTGTAACGGTATAAAAACCAACAAATTTATTGTGATAAATTCATCAGACATTTCAATTTTTTTTCACTCACATATAAGCCTCTTCCTATAACACACTGTCTTCAGAGCATACTCTTATCAATTCTCTAATACTCATAAAGTTTCTATTTCGTTCCAGTAGTTTATTCTCCTATGATACGACTTGTAGCCTTCAAATCTACAAAGATATTCAACCTCCCTTTCATATTTGATTTTCTTTTCCACAAAAATAAACCATGGATTTGATTGCATTAAGTTTATAGCCTCTTAAATTTATTTACATTGTTTTTACATTGATAATGAAATCAACATTAAGGAAGGGAATTTTATCTTGGGCTCAGAAAGTCTCTAAAGAAATCGAGGGCGTAACCACTGGTAAGGGGGTGACCTCTGGAGGTATAAACCTAAATGACTTCATTTTCAATTTGAAAAAGAAAAAAATTTAGAAAAAAAAAGCCTAGACCGGACCATCCGGATCGAACCGAGAACCGGTTATTTCCGGTTCGGTTATATTCCACATCAAGTAGCTGACATTTTGTTTCTTGACAGATCTATACGCAACTGAATGCATCACTTCGAGTCAGAACTGAAGATGGGTGAAGGATTCTCAATCACCCTTCTTATAAGGGTTCTGATTTTTCGCAACATTTACAGACTCGTGCAACAAATAATTAATGCAACTCCAAATTGGCTGTTGCGTATTCTGTTATGAAGGAATGTTTCCTTCCACTCGTTGCAGCCGGCGTTATCTGCAATGTAGTATACAACTGCAGGTAATATCAAGTCTCATTAAAGATGCCAGTTTGACCATCAACAGAACATCCGAACCGATGTCACTAGTCTAAATTGATGATGAAACATTGTTCCAGAGGAAAGAGAGGTACCCTTTATATATATATATATATATATATATATATATATATATATATATATATATATATATATATAGATGAAGAGATCCGAGAGTGTAGAGACAATATATCCACATCGAAGTCCCATTTCCAGTCACAGTTGTGGCTGGGTCTTCACATATGGAGCTGCTGATTGCAGTGGTATTTAACTTACATCCCATTTGCTTTTTCTACCAACAATATCATCATTTACAAGGAATACAATAAAGAGAGAGAGATATCCGGTGTTTCATGAAACTACTTACTCAAAATCAACTGTTAAACAAAAGATAACACCAGATATTCTTTCATAATGGCATATGTTTTACATTTAGATCAATTTTCATAAGTTAAAAAGCATTCATTCAAATATGCTCTTTATGGTTAGTATTGTTTAAATATTTGAATTTAAAGAGAGATCAGAATCAGGTTTTTTTGTGTTTTGTGGTACTACTTAATTAATGTTATTGTTTGTTTAACAAATAGTTATTACAAAAGTTTGAAGGATCAATGGTTGTTTATTACTAAAAGATCTTAGCATGTTCTGCATGTATAAAAACTTCTTAACTTAGACATGTCAGCAATAAAAAAAGTTAGGAGACACATAAATAACCGTAACTTAGGTTGAGTGCCAACTCCATTCACAATGTACAAAAGTCGCTCTTGCAGATAGCATGTAACATTTCTTTCCATTTTTAAAAAGGGAAAACCACTGTCAATCAGTAAATATCTAAGTACTCGTTTGGCATTTCATGAGCACTTCCATTTAGCATTTAATTAAGAAGGTTTTGAGAAGTATAGGAATGAATCACTCACATAAAGTTCAACTCATGATTATTGATTAGAAAACCCTTTGCAACGAAGAGAGTAGAACTCCTTTTTGTTGTCCAGTGAACAGTATCTATAGCACACTATGTCTGAATCTGATATGGGTTGTATACGTTAGTTTTTCTCAAACTACAAAGGAAATAATTAAACAGAGAAAACAGGTTATGCCAAAGCTTTGAGGCCTTTCTTATTGAATTGAAACAGAGGAAGTGACTTATAATCACGTAAACAAAGCTAGGCTATTTAAAGAAAAGAAATTGCACAAAAATAGGAATTGACTCCACTAAGCTTATGACCAGGACTTTCAAACACTGGTTTGATTTATTCCACACTAGAAGAAAGGGCACGTGCAACTCTTCTTTGCATCATGCTTCTGAATTAATTTCTCAATATTTTCTCCCTTAATTCAGAGGCTCAAACCTTCTTGACTCCAGTGAGACTTCGCATTCTTCATGTTTGACTCTTCCCGGTGTCTTGGTGAGTATGTCAGTGTTGGGATTAATCAGGTTTATTTTAGACTTGTTTAGTTTTTGGATTTAAATTGAATAAGCTTTGCTTCAAGGGACTTAATGGATTCTGCATGGCAGGAACTTGAAGATCAAATGCATATTTTTATTAGGTTTATTTAGTAGTTTATTTAATTGGTGGTATGTGCTGTGTCATATTGCACCACGTGATATTAGGTAGAAGTAGTCAATTATTTAGTAGAAGTAGTCAAATAGGACCTATTCTTGTGGCTAGTCTTTTGGTTCACAGGTTGTGACTGAAGAGGCTATTTATAGCCATTAGTTTAATAAATAAATGCAGCCTTTTTGTGTATCTCACTTTCGTATACTCTCTGTAATTGTTTATTGAAGCTTTTCCAATTTTGCTTGCAACGTTAGTCTCACATACATAATATGGAGTAGTGTGTTGTGTGTGTGTTTCTAAAGGACCTGATTCAACATTTGGTATCAGAGCGGAGATAGATTGAAGAGGGGCTGATTTCAGATTATTAGGTTGTTTTCTTTTCTGTTCTAGGGATCAAAAGGGTAGCGGAGACGAGTCGTGATTCCGGCCAAAATCAGCGGGCTTGTAACCCAGTTTGATCGAAGAACAACATGGGAGGATCAAGAGCAACCAGAAGGTGTTAATCAAAGGGTGAAAAACAGCAGGTGAAAGGCAGCAAAAGGTGTTTGCAGGTAGCTCTTTCAAGCAGTGGGTTTTTTAGTTGATTATATAACCTTGGTAGTGCAGTAAATCCCAAGAATGGCTCCACCGAAGGATCAAACAGCGGCTGTTGTCAAGGAGAGCAACACCATGACTCTTCAATGTCCGGTATTGTCATCAACAAATTACACAGTATGGGCTATGAGGATGCGGGCTATCTTCAATGTTCATGGGGTGTGGGAGGCAATCGATCCGGGAGTCAATGGGGATGCCAAGAAGAATAACATAGCAATTGCACTTTTGTTTCAAGCCATACCCGAGGAGCAGACACTGTTAATAGGGAATCTCACAACCGCAAAGGAGATGTGGGAGGTTCTCAAAACCCGTCATTTGGGTGCGGATCGAATCCGGGAGGCGCGACTTCAAACTCTAATGGGAGAGTTTGAAAATCTGAAGATGAAGGATCAAGAGGTGATAGATAACTTTGCTAATAAGTTGTCCGAGTATGCTTCTAGAGCCGCCTCACTTGGATCGGTTATGGAAGAAACAAAATTGGTTAAGAAATTTCTTAACGGATTACCGAAACGTTTCATTCATATGGTGGCTTCTATAGAACAGGTTGTAGACTTGAAGACCATCAGTTATGATGATGTTGTGGGCCGACTTAAAGCTTATGAAGAAAGGATCAAAGTTGAGGAGATCCAACCCGAGCAACATCAGCTTTTGCTTGCAAATTCTGATGAAAAAACAAAAGAAAAAGACCATAGGTGTGAGCATTGTGGTCGTGGAAACTCGAATCGGGAAGACTATGGGCGTGGCCGAGGTGGAGGTCGGGGGTCCGGGAAAGGTCGAGGAGATGGTCGAGTACAACGGGACAAGAACCACATGAAGTGTTACAAGTGTAATGAGATCGGGCATTACATATCAGAGTGTCCAATGTGGGAGAAAAAGAAAGAACTCAACTTGAACCGGTACGAGGATGATGAGCCGGCATTGCTGTAATCGAATGATATACCTGATTAAGGGGGTGATTGTTGGGATTAATCAGGTTTATTTTAGACTTGTTTAGTTTTTGGATTTAAAATTGAATAAGCTTTTCTTCAAGGGACTTAATGGATTCTGCATGGCAGGAACTTGAAGATCGAATGCATATTTTTATTAGGTTTATTTAGTAGTTTATTTAATTGGTGGTATGTGCTGTGTCATATTGCACCACGTGATATTAGGTAGAAGTAGTCAATTATTTAGTAGAAGTAGTCAAATAGGACCTATTCTTGTGGCTAGTCTTTTGGTTCACAGGTTGTGACTGAAGAGGCTATTTATAGCCATTAGTTTAATAAATAAATGCAGCCTTTTTGTGTATCTCACTTTCGTATACTCTCTATAATTGTTTATTGAAGCTTTTCCAATTTTGCTTGCAACGTTAGTCTCACATACATAATATGGAGTAGTGTGTTGTGTGTGTGTTTCTAAAGGACCTGATTCAACAGTCAGCCTTTTGTTCCTTACTGCTTACATGTCTCACTGTTATTTCTCCATTCTCTATGCACTCTTCAATAAAATGAAACCTTATATCTATGTGCTTGCTCCTTCCATGAAAGACTGGGTTCTTCATGAGATAAAGTGATAAACGATTATCAACAGACAAAGCTACATGTGCCACAGATTGCCCGGTTATTTCATTTATTTCACTGAGAAGTTCTGGAAGCCAAATTCATTGACACGCTGCCAGGGTGGCTGCCATAAATTCTGCTTCACAAGAGGATAAAGTGGCATTCCACCTGTACTTTTCCTATCATTCACTTGATCACTATCAGTGTATCCGGCAAGCATAACTTCTTTTCTTCATTTCGATTACTTCAGGCCATAGTCAAGGGTTCCTTTAACATACCTGAGTATTCCCTTAACAACTTGAAGATCTTTTGTAGTTGGTCTTTCCATATAGCGACTTACCACTCCAACTGCAAATGTTATGTCCGGACAGTTATGGGTCAAATACCTGAGTCCTCCAACAATACTTCTGTATTCTGTGGGATTCACTAAATCTCCTTCTACATCTCTACAAAATTTCAGCTTGTGTTCCAGTGGGCTTTTGGTGGGATTGCAATCTAGCATAAGAGTCTTGCTAAGTATGTTCTTGGCATAAACTTCTTGCTTTAGTGTAACTTCACCTTCCTATTGCCCTACTTCAGTGCCTAAGTAATATGATAGGGGACCAAGGTCACTCATCTCAAACTTGGTATTCATATCACTTTTGAAGTCCTGAACCTGCTTATGGCACCTACCAGTTACAAGCAAATTATCTACATACACCCTAACGATCAGAATGTCACCTTTATTCCTCTTGGTGTACACTGAATATTTCATGAGCACAACGTACAAAACCCAACTTTTTCAGATACCGATCCAGACACGCATTCCATGCCCTTCAGGCTTGCTTTAGGCCGTACAAGGTCTTCATCAATTTGTACACCTTGTTTGTTTCACCTTCTTTCTGGTAACCTTTTGGCTGTGATACGTACACTTCTTCCTCTAATTCACCATTAAGAAACACCGATTTCACGTGAAGGTGGTGCACCCACCAACCAATAGACCCTGCTAGAGCTAGAATGAGACGTACCGTTTCAATTCTGGCCACTGGTGCAAAGACTTTGCAATAGTCAATTATGTGCTTTTGAATGTATCCCTTTGCCACAATTCTTACCTTGTGCTTTATAATCCTCCCAGTTGGGTCTCGTTTCAGCTTGTACACCCACTTCAACCCGATGGCTTTGCGGTTCCTTGGGAGGTCAACCAAAATCCAGGTGTTGTTCTTTTCAATCGACGACAATTCTACATCCATTGATTTTCTCCATTCTTCTTTTTTACTTGCTTCAACATATGATGATGGTTCTTCGTTATTGTGTACCATCATAAGTTCTTCTAGAGGTAGTTGAATTTCTTCAGTGTTCTCATACAAATATGTGAGTAACAGGTAGCGTTTTGGGCTGCCATCGCCTGTGGAACTTGAGGCTGTACTCGGAGACATGATCGAAATTGGGCATTTGGGTTAATGGGTGAATTAGGCATACTCGGTGCGTTAGTCGACGCACTATGTGTATGAACCGGGAGCTTAAAGAATTACTAAAAATCACAAATTTGTGGATGTAAGTTAGAAGAATAAAACATTAACTAAAAAAAATTTACACAATAACAGTAAATCAACGGCGATGAATTATTATCGATGTTGATGATGTTGGAGGAGTGGAGCTAATGGAGGCGGATGTCACGAAGGTAATGTAGATTCGAAGTGGAATTATTTGGTGTGGGAAGAAGGAAGCAGATGGCTGTTGGAAAGCGGGAGAGGGTAGTGGCTGGAATATCTTAAAATATGAATGGTTAAAACTCTGCTTGCATGATCGTTCAGAGGTTTCAGCCCTCCAACACACCAAATCAGAATATCAGATGCACTTTTTTCATACCAAACACTCTGAATGATTCACCACCACTTAACTGAATGGTTAAGAGGCCACTAAACGGTCCTTAAGATCCTCCCGGGAGCTCCTATAATATAGATGATGTAGACAACGATCCTACTACCCCCTCAATCAACTCGAAATAATACATGTTTGTGATGAACTTGAAGATGACCAAAAGAGATTAACCAAAAATCAGAGTAAAATACCTTTATTTGTTTCCAAAAATAGGTGTGAAACCCGTGTATTACACGAATTTATTAAAAAAACAAGTTTAATGTAAAGTTGTAAGCATTAATATTTTTAAAATAATATTTCTACATAAATATATACATATTTTTTAAAGTAAACTTTCGAAATAAATAGAAATGAAGTGATAAATAAGTAATTACTTGAATCTACCATAATATAAAAAAGTATTGACATATTGTAAATAACTGTTATCAATCACAAATTACAAAGACTTCTTTGAATACAATATTATATATCGTATTACTAAGTTTATTATCTTTGTCTAAAGTTAATATTTTTTAATCCATACAATTGTCCACGAGTGGACACTCGTCTAAAGAACAAACCCACATTCGATAACAATTGTCCTTGATTTGATTGTTATTTATTGTCATCGCAAAACATACATTAAGTGAAAATTCTTCGTTGAAATGCGAAAACTTTTATTTAATGGCATCAAAGACATTCTTGGAATAAACGTGTGGCTTAGACAAACACGGCAAAGAGATGCTAAAACGGGGATGAGGTCGCACAACATTTTTTATAATTATATCGAAACATTAGCATACATATTACTTAACAAAAGCGCTTCTTTAGAGTTACAATGATATTTTATATGAAATTGGTTAAAATGGTTATATTATTATAAAAATGACTTATTCAAAAGATTTATTGTAACTGAATATTCATGATAATTAATTTCAATGATAAATTCCTCCGGTGACACTTGCATTGTGAAATTGTTTCGTAAGATTTGGAATAAATCAAAAAAAATCTAAGATGTTAAATGATTTAAAAGACAAAGAAGTTGAAATATGTGATGTGTTTGGTTTATAAGACTAGACATGGTACTGAAGTTTTTTCTAAATTATAAATATTTTTTTTTTGCAAAAAAATTTGTAATATGGTTACCATAAACGACATATGAAAATATAGTATAAATTGTTTTAGATGTTTGATTTTGATCAAATCATCTTTAGTATCCAAATATACTAAAAATGATTTTTTTTTATCAAATCCTAGCCGCAATAAGCTTGTTACAATATCAAATCCTAGCCACAATAAGCTTGTTACGATATCATACCATGCTAGGTCTTTAATTAATCATTCATATTATCCTATGTCCACATCTTATAAATTGATAAAGAAGAAATTTTACATCTACTATATTTTATCTTGCATGTAACACTTTCTACATGTTGACTTCTCCATGTGAAAGGAAATAAGCTTCAGTTCGGGTGTATTCAAGAATTAAAATATGCAATGAGTTTGTTATAGAAAACAATATCACGTTCAAATGTTAATAATTATTTAGGAAATTAGTCAAATAATAATTCCTTGATTTTAGCTAATCATATCAATATTTTGAATCACACAATATTATTTATTTATGTAAATAGAAATCAATTTATGGATATACAAAAGGAATGACCAAATTTTGAGCTAACATTATCAATTACATTATTAATTATTACAATTGTGTATCTTAATTTCATTAATGATGTGGGAATAAAAAGAAAATGAAAAAATAATAAAATGACACGTGGAAATAAAATTATTTTAAAATACTATGGAAATTACATGTGTCAAAATCAAGGAGAGAGTGACATGTGGCAAAAAGGTTTTTATTTATTAGGGTAGATTACTAACAATCACACCATTTGTTGAAGGGTTTCAATGGTTCATAACTTAACCAAAACACTGTAAGTCATTTTTCCCCCAAAAAAAAAAATAACTGAATTAATTGTAAACAAAAAGGTTAACAAACTCCTAAAATATTACCAAAATGTAAGGACTTTAATGTGCATGCGTAAAGATGCAAAATTCTAAGTGTTGATTATTGATAGTCCCTAACATATATAAGAACTTAAATATCTCGCCAGATTTATAGTGTTATGGCTAAACATCTCAAAAATTGTCAAAAGTATGCAAATTATCATAACTTTTAAAACACTTAGATTAGTCTAAATATATTATTTATGTAATAAATTTTTATCTAATCATATCTAAATATATATAGAATAAAAAAATGACAAAATATACTAATTGGTTAATTCAATTACCCAACAACAAGAAAGAACCCATTTGTGTTCGCGCGAGCTGTCATTAGAGTATTTTAGAAATCAGTTCTTTTATTTAAATTCTTTGATTATCGGAGTAGATTAGTCCCCAAATACTCTATTATACCTTTTGAAAATTAACTCTTTTTACCATATCATTCTTCCTCTTCGTACAAATCAAGCACCATGGGAGCTGGTTCTTCTCTTTCTTCTTTTGAAACCTTGAATACCACAAATTCTGCTGAGATGACATACAACCATCCCTTATAGTTGAACCTTCCGCTACCTCAATTGGTATAAAACTAGATGATAACAATTATGCTATTTGGTCTCAAGTTGTTGAGATGTATCTCTCAGGAAAAGTCAAAATGGGATATATTAATGGTAATTTCCCACAACCATTACAGACCCATCCTTCCGTAAATGGCGCACGAACAATGCAATTGTGAAAGGATGGTTGATCAACTCGATGAACCCATCATTGATCAACAACTTTATATGGTTTCAAAAAGAAAAATCTGTATCGGATGTTGTTGGTACTACTATTTTGATGGCAGTGATACCCCCAAGTTTATGCACTTCGACGACGGGTGGCCCGCCGGAAGCAAAACGGTGGCTCGTTGGAAAGATACTACAATGATCTACAAGGTATTTGGCACGAAATAGATTTTTGTCGCAGTAATCCAATGGAATGGTATAATGATATAGAAAAATATAATATGTTGATTCAAGGCGACAAGGTGTATGCTTTTCTAGATGGACTTGATGATCGGCTTGATGATATTCGAAGTGACATACTACAACTACAATCATTCCCCACAGTTGAACAAGTTTATGCTCATGTTGACCGTGAAACAGTTCGCCAGACATTTATGAATATTGATGAAGCTGAGAACATTTTTGAGGAAGTCTTGGCATCAAAAGGACTTAATCTTGGATAGTCCTCAAAATCCGCCTCATCATGTAATGAGAAATATGGTGTATCTAAGGGTAGAACCTTTAGTGATACCAAATGTACTCACTGTGGCAATCAGACTGTTGGAATGACTTCCAAGAAAATAACAAACATCAAGGAAATCAGGTTGATGGTAGTGCGACCATTGGCATGGCAACAATTGCTGAAGGAATGTCACGATTTTCTCTCATTCCAGATGCAAAGATTCAAAATAAACTTTCGACAGGTGACGATTCATGTATTGCACTTTGTTTTGTAATTCGTCTGAGGATGCTCAAAAAAATGTGTGGATCCTTGATTCTGGAGGCACAGACCACGTGACCTTTGATTCTACCGATATCTCGAAGAATTCCATACCACGAGGGACAAGCATTTGTAATGCTAATGGAGGTGTATCCACAGTTAAAGGAGCTAGAACATGCATGCTATCTCTACACTATCATTATTTAATACACTTCATGTCCTTTCTCTTTCACATAAATTGTTATTTGTTGGGCTAGATGGTACAAAACTGAACCGCGTGGTACTAATTTACCCTTACTTTTTCTTATTTCAGGATATTCTCACCAAGGAGATAATTGGGTGTGGTATTAAAAGAAGGCGTTTGCATTATGTGGATGACTTCAATATAGGGCAGTCACATCTAGTTCATCATCCAAATGGAAACAAAAAATGTGAAATATGGCTTTGGCATAGACGGTTAGGACATCAATCTTTTGGTTACATGAAACACTTGTTTCCCGAGTTATTATTGAATGTATCAGATTTTAGTCTTAGATGTAATACACGGATTTTTGGCTAAAAGCCATCGAGTTCCATATCCTTTAAGCACCAATAAAAGTCATGTTCCCTTTGTTGTAATTCATTTAGATGTGTGGGGGCCTTCCCCTATCTCTACTATGTCAAAAACACGATGGTTTGTGACCTTTATAGATGGTTGTACATGTATGAAATGGTTTTATTTACTCAAACATAAAGATGAAGTGTTATACATGTTTAAGTCGGTCCATACCATGGTTTACACCTAATTTTCAACCAAAATCCAGATTCTCCGATCAGAAAATGGTAGGGAATATGTTAATCAAAGATTTCATGATTATTTTAAACAACATGGGCTTATTCATGCAACATCTTGCCCCCTGAACTCCACAACAAAATGGTGTTTTTGATCAAAAAAATAGACATATCCTTGAAACTACTCAGGCCTTGTTAATTTGGGGCACATGTACCTAATCATTGTTTGGTTGATGTAGTTGCTACAACAGTGCATCTTCTTAACATGATTCCTTCCAAAGTCTTGGACATTAAAACTCCAGTTTAGGTTTTATCCTCATATGTTTCCATACCAACCATGATGATGCTTCCGCCTCGGGTCTTTGGGTGTGTTGGTTATGTTCATTTATGTAAAGATCAACGTACAAAACATGATCCATGTGTTGTTAGATGCGCTTTCATAGGTTATGGATCCCATCAAAAAGGCTATCAAAGTTACGATCCAGTTCATAAACATAATTATTTAACTATGGACGTGACCTTCCTAGAGTGAAACAATTTTTTTTCAAAGAAATCCAAATTTGTACTTTAGGGGGAAATTCAAGATGAAGTACCGAATTGGTTACAACTTTATTGGGGTCATTAAAGTGAGCCTATACTAACTAGTCCTACATCAGAGACAAGCAAAAGTAACGAAAATATTGAGCCGTCAAAGTCAGCAATGCCACATGACCACTAAACCGAGCATATTCTTGAGGAAGAAAATGACCCCACCCGCCCACCCCCGCCATCTCTCCTGTATGATGCATCCAGTCTCTTAAGAATTCATGAGGTATGTTCTTCAACTATATCTTCAAGTTCTAATGATATAGATGCAACCATGGGATATACTCTACCTTTCAGGTATAATCGAGGAAAACCACCCAACATGTATTCTCCTGACAATGAAAGTCGAAAGTCGAAGTACCCAATTGCAAATTATGTTTCCAAAGAGAAATTGTCTAAACCTCTCAAAGACTTTTCACATACTCTTTCAACATGTTATGTACCCATTAATTTTCAGGAAGCACTTTCTGACCCTAAATGGACTCAATCAACCTGTCACACCCCCGGACCACCCGGACCAGACGGAGGAAACGTCCGAAGGAGGGTGACTTCATTGTGTAGTATCATAACAATTGAATATAAATGAAACAGAGCAATCCAAACATCATACGTTGAGATAACAAACTTACATTGTTTACGTATTGTATTTGTTCTTCGAGTTACACAAAAGATACATAAGTAGAAAACTTCAAACTACAACTAATTAGTCCTGCATCCGCGGCCCTTGTTACCTGCTTACTAGATCCCTGAGAATACAAGTCGTTTTGAATAGCTTAACCATGTACAATTGTAATATTCATTCAAAAGCTATTGTTTAAAACAGTTAGAGCATCAAACAAAATTCCCATTATCTAATCATTCTAAGTACTATATTATATTGTATTAATATTAGAAGCCATATGGTTATATCAACATGACGACCAACGACTCATCATGATATCATCATTTAAGACAAAAAAAAGTGTCAGTTGCGAGAGAGACGAACAACACCGATGATCTACTGATATCGTTATTTGGTTTGTTAATATTTTATACTGTTAGTGTATTTTATACAATTCTAAAACATTTGATAGAACTTATATTAAAATCATATGCTTAGTTTTTTATATAGATTTTTTTTCTAAAATTGTACATAAATTATAGAATTTAATATAAGATTTTGATTTTTTGATTTTAGTTGATTTTTTTCACAATTAAAAATTACTTCAAAATTGCAATCAAATGTTACATCATAGGTAATTGAAACTGCTAATTTTCTTTAATAATAACACATAAAAATATATTTTGTTAAAATATCAGCACTACAACTATATTTTTGTCGGTAAAATCGGAGGCCTCTAAAATTCGAAGGCCCGAGCTACAACACCACTCGCACACCTAAGGTCGAGATGTCTAAGCTAGGGATGGGCAAAAGGATTGAACCGGCCGGAACCGGACCCGAGAACCGGCTTCAGCCAAAATCAAGAACCGAATCGGCCCGACGGTTCTACCGGTAGGTTTTCGTGTTTTCAAATGTTGGAACCGGTCCTTGAAAAATAGCATCATACGGTTCCGGTTTTTGCGGGTTCTACCGGTTCCGGTTATATCGGTTCCGGTTCCGGGTTCCAAAAATCCACAAAAATAACGTCCCGGTCCTGGCCCGACCCGACACGACCGGTTCCATCGGGTTCCGGTTCCGGTCGGTTCCCCGGTCCATATGCTCATCCCTGGTCTAAGCTCCTACATATCTACTTCTCATTTTGTCAATTTGTGGACTACAACCACAGAAACGTTTCTTAAGTAGAAACTAAAGGATTATGAACGAACGTTTAAAGTTAGCAATTTTCCCTTTCATTACCCTTTTCACTTCCACATTCCCATTATTCTCATACCTACATTCACAATCGCTTCAAACGATTTCTATTTCACAGTCACCCCTGCCATGGAAAATCTGATTATATATTTTCCATGAGAGTGAAACTAAAATAGTGAAAACTACGACAGCTTCTTCCCATTCAACCTCAAGCTTTACTCCATTTTCCTAAGAGAGAACCCAAGAATCAGAAAACCTTTAAAAAAAGGACGAGGGGAGACGATGTACAATCACGTAAAAGCTCAAACTCCTCATTCACGAATATACTGATAAACAGAGTGAACTTCAAATACAACTACCACACACAAGACAATAATAGCAGGTAAATTACTAGAACAACAAAAGTAAGCTGAAAGCTTTTACTGATACTTCTTGATTAAAGAGAACAAAAGTAGACAATTAACTACTAGGTTACAGAGAAAATAAATAATGAAAGATAAGGCCACGATGCCACTACTCTAATAGCTAGAAATCAGGAAATAAAGGAGACTCAAATACTTATTCAAAGCAGAAAAAATAGGAACTAATTTTGACCACTTTAGTAATGAAGGTTGTCCACATGCAGGAAATAATCACGTGGAAAGGCGCAAACTTTTAACACTCCCTCTCGCTGTTCACGTGACTTAAACCCAGATCACTACAGAGTTTCAATAGCTTTGGACCAGATACACTCTTTGTGAATGCATCTGCAACTTGCTCAACCGTGTCAATCCATTCCATCTTGATTTCACCCTTTAATACATTTTCCCGGATAAAGTGATAATGTATCTCTATGTGCTTCGTATGTGCATGAAATACGGGGTTCTCTGCAAGTTTAATTGCTGACATATTATCACAAAGCATATGTACCTGATACTTGATTCTTTGATTAAGATCTTCAAACAACCTTGTCAACCAAACACACTCTTGGGCAGCCATTGCTGCTGCCCGATATTCAGCTTCAGTAGTCGATAGCGACACAGTTGGTTGTAGTTTACTGCACCAAGAAATTGCACTGGACCCATACTTGAAGACATAACCCGTGGTGCTCCTCCTTCCATTCATATCACCGGCATAATCGGCATCACAATAGCACACTAAAGTTGGATTAATCTCCCTCTTAAACCATAAACCTTTTCCTACCGTAGCTTTTATGTACCGCAGAACTCTTCGAGCAACAATCAAGTGTGGTTTTTTTGGACACTGCATGAACCGACTCAACACCCCAACCGAGAACGAAATGTCAGGCCTAGTTAGAGTTAAATAGTTTAGACTCCCAATTATCTATCGATATTCAAGAGGATCAGCAAGTTCCTTACCCTGTTCAACATACAACCTTACACCAGACTCCATTGGTGTTGCAGCAGGTTTGCAAGTTGCCATTTTGAACCTATGCAAGAGGTCAGTGGAGTACTTTGACTTACTTTGACTGGTGTAACACAACTCCCTCTTCATTGAAATTTAACTCAAGCCCAAGAAAGTGAGATAGCCTTCCAAGATCTTTTATTTTGAATCGAACAGACAGATTCATCTTAAGCTGATCAATCTCTTCTTTAATGTCACCAGTGATGATTAGATCATCTTCATAAACAAGTACAACCACTACATTACTGCCAACTTTCTTGACAAATAAGCTAGTATCCGCACTAGTTGAGATAAAACCATTTTGTTCAAGAAATTCTCCAATCTTTCCAAACCAAGCGCATGGGGACTGTTTTAGGCCATAGATAGCTTTCTTTAGCCTGCACACATAGTCTGGATTTTGCTGGCTTTCAAATCCCTTCGGTTGTTGCATATAAATGGTGTGATCCAGCTCTCCATAAAGGAAAGCATTGTTCACATCCATTTGCCACATATCCCACTGTTTACTCATAGCGATGGCGAGAAGAACCCGGACAGTTGTCAATTTCACCACTGGACTGAAGGTGTCCTCATAGTTGACACCATATTCTTGTGAGAATCCACGAGCTACTAGTCTTGCCTTGAATCGATCGATTGTTCCATCTGTCCGTTGCTTCAGTTTGTACACCCACTTGCAGGTTACAGGTTTTACCTCTTGTGGCTTGGGAACTAATTCCCAGGTTTCATTGCTTTGTAGGGCTGCCATTTCTGCCTTCATAGCTTGCCACCATTCCTCTTTCACACTTGCTTCTTCAAAGGAGCTAGGCTCTGCTAAAACATCCTCAACAATAGCTACATTAGCATACTTAGGATTAGGTTTGCTTACCCTCTGTGACCGCCTCAAGGTTGGCTGATTTTGATTGCTTGGTTCACTTTTTGCATCGTTTTGAGGCTCGTTATGCTGGTCCAAAGAGCCTTGTTCTACTTCCACTTCGTTATCAGTGAAATCCAAAGCAATCTTGGAGTTCATGAGGTCATTTTTGAGTTGATCACTATCAGGTAAGACTTTGTTTTCTGGTGACCACCATGACGATTGCTCGTCAAATATCACATTCCTGGATACATAAACCTTTCCACTATTAGGATCACAGCAACGCCAACCTTTCCTTTGTGAATCGTACCCTACAAATACACATCGAATCGCCTTCTTGTCCATTTTATGGCGAAGGTGATTTGGTACGAACACATAGCAGATACACCCAAACACACGGAAATAGCTCACATTTGGTTTGATTCCGGTTAGCTTTTCATAAGGAGAGACGTAATTATGGTTTTGAGATGGTAGCTGATAGCTTCATTTTATTTACTTATTTTTATAGTTTATTTTAGTACATTTCATTCGCATTTTAGTTAACTTTCATGCATATTTTCCCTTTTGTTATTTTTATGACCATTTCGGGGTACTTTCTAGTTTCTTGAGCATTATTGCAGATTTTCTTGGAAACTAGCGGGGCGGCGCTTTTGCGAGGCGATTGGGCTTGAAGGGAATTGGAGGTTTCATGCTTGATGGCTATGAAGGTGATTCATGGGGTGGACTTGTCAATTGCTTGAAGGCTTGGAAGAATTGAGCTTTAAATTTGAAAGATGCGGGGGAACATTCAAGCGTATGAAAATTATTAATCGGACGAGTTCACGAGCATCGGAGGATTTAGAGAGGTCAAATTGGGCTTTAAATGAAGAAAAACTTGAAGAAAATGGGCTAGGAGGTGATTGGATTCGATCTGGGCTAGTGGGATATGCTTTAGAGGCCCAAAATCTCAAAGGAGCCCATGTCAGGTACCACCCGCGCAACCCACCCGCGCAGCAGCACGCGGGTCGCGCAAGGCCCTGCAGGGGCAATTTTGGGAATCCTTCTTTTGAGCTATTTGAGGAAGGTTGGTGCCCATCTTTTGCACACTCTTGGACATCCGATTTTTGAAGATTCTCTCTGGAGTTTTGGAGACTTTTGAAGGCCAAGAACCCTTGAAGAACATCATATTTTTACCTCTTGATTCTTGCTTAATGTTTGGTACAAATTTCTCTAACTTTGTTTCTTTGTGTTTAGCCATGCTTGGCTAAACTAATCTTGGTTGACTTTTGGTTAATCCTTTGAACTTTTGTTGAATGTTGAAGAATCCATGAACATGTTCTTAAATCTTTATGGGAATGTTTTGTGTTTTAACATCTTATCACTACTTGTATGTTTTAGTTCATGAGTTTAAATATGTTTGTGGTGATTAGTTGGCTAATTTCTTGATTAAGTAAAGGATCTTCAAATTAGCAAGCAACAAATGATTTTTGTGTTGTTTTTGCTTCACACAATCATAAAAACATTTCCTCCAACATGGTGGTGAAAGCATTTGACCCCTCTTGGATTTGGTGACTTTTTGGTTCTTAATGCTAGTTGACTTTCACTAATTACATGCTATTTGGAATTAGTGACTTTGACTAAGGAAATTGTTATGAGCTTCTCTAGCCATTTCAACAATTAAGAAAAGTCTAGGTAATCTCAAGCTCCTTGGATTACTATAGCCAAATTAAGGATTTAAATCAAAGTATTGCACCATTGGATTCTAATGATATGTTCATCAAAAAGTCAAAGTGAGGAAACTTTAAGTCAACCATCTTTCCCTCATTGATTTTACATCAAACTCTTATTTTTGTTGCATTTGTCTATTTAAATCATAGTTAATTCTAGTTTGTTTCAAGTATTTCAAAACAACAAAACCCCCCATTTTATTTTTATTGTCATTTTACAAGTATTTTTACAAAGAGATTTTTCATAGAGTTATAAATTGAACCAATCTCCGTGGATTCGATCCCTTTACCACTATACACTATTTAGTGTGTAATATTTAGGGTTATTATTTGTGTTGGCCTCGACAACCACCAAATTTTTTGGCGCCGTTGCCGGGGACTGGTTTATTTTTAATCAATTTGTTTCTCTATGCCCAGATCTCAGCGTACAGGTGACTTGATTTACAACCCCGAAATCGAAAAAGAAGCAAGGCGTTTGGCTAAGGAAAAACGAGTTGAACGTGGTCAAACTTCTAACCCCCACGGGGACCCGGAGGTTGAAACCGCTTCATTAAGTGATATAGAACCCGATTCTAGTCCCGACCCTCGCCAAGAAATTCCCGAAACACCACCCCTACAACAAAATCCACCTATTATTGAACCAATTGTAATGGCGGACGGAGGAGAAGTTCCCGAGAAAACCTTGAGGCAAATGATGGAGACCGATGTTACACAAACTCCAACCGGTATCAATTACCCGGTTTTGGAAGGAGGTTCGGAATTGAAGTCAAGTTTAGTCCACCACCTACCAACTTTTCATGGATTGGAGAACGAAGACCCTCATAAGCACTTGAAGATGTTCCACATTATTTTCACTAGCATGAAGCCACAAGGGTCAATCGATGACCAAATCAAGCTAAGGGCATTCCCCTTTTCATTGGCCGATAGAGCAAAAGATTGGTTATTCTATCTTCCACCGGGGTCGATCAACTCATGGACCGACATGGCAAGAGCTTTCCTCGATAAGTTCTATCCCGCCTCAAGAGTCTCAAGTCTTCGAAATGAGATTTGTGGAATCCGCCAAGGTCAAAATGAGACTTTCCATGATTATTGGGAGAGGTTCAACAACTTGTGCTATAGTTGCCCACAATACCAAATTCCAAAACAACTCCTCATTCAACACTTCTACGAGGGATTGTTGCCAATGGAGAGAAGACTAGTTGATGCCTCAAGTGGTGGAGATGTCTTTAGTAAAACCCCACAACAAACAAGACAACTTTTCAACACCATAGCCGCGAATTCACAACATTTTGGCCCTCGCCAAGATATGAAAAGAGACACACAACACAAAGTCAATGAAGTGGGAACATCAAATCTCGAGTCTCAAATCAAAGATCTAACCTCCGTTGTCCAAAAGCTAGCCATGGGACAAACTCCACAAGTGATGGTTTGTGGAATATGTGCAACAATGGGACATCCTACGGATATGTGTCCCATCCTTCAAGAAGATGCGGAGCATGTGAATGCCACGGGAGAGTTCCAAAACTACCACAACAAACCATCCGGTTACCAAAATGCATATAATTCAAGTTGGAAGCCAAATCCCAACATGAGCTACAACCCAAGATCATTGCCTCAAAATGCGTTGGTTAGACCATCCTATCCACCGCCACAACCTCATTACCAACATCAACAACCACACTATCAACCCAAACCGCACCCTCCACATCATCATCAACAACCTCCTCAATCCCAACCAAGTAGCTCCGGAATGTCTCTTGAAGACATTGTCAAATCTCTAGCCACTAGTACCCAACAATTCCAAAAAGAGACAAGGACTAGTATCTCCAACCTTGAAGCACAAATGGGAGATATAGTTACATCCATAAGCAAGTTGGAATCCCGTGGTAAACTCCCTTCTCAAACCGAAAAGAACCCAAATGTCAATGTGGTGACCTTGAGAAGTGGCAAGCAAGCCGGAGAAAGTAGTTCAAAGAAGAAGCCAAGGGAAGAAGAGGAAGAGATAGAAGTTATTCCCGTTGAAGTACCTATAATCAAGAATGATGCATAAGCCGGAGTTCCAAGGAAGGCTGCCCCTCTAGTAACACCAATAGTCACTCAACCACCGTTCCCCTCCCGACTTTCAACTTCAAAGAAGAATATGGAGGAGAAAGAGATTTTGGACACCTTCCGAAAGGTGGAAGTAAACATCCCTCTACTTGACGCAATCAAGCAAATCCCGAGATATGCAAAGTTCTTGAAAGAACTTTGTACCAACAAGAGGAAGTTGAAGGGAAATGAGAAAATTTTGATGAATGAAAACGCATCCGCGGTTTTACAAAGGAAACTTCCACCCAAATGCAAAGACCCCGGAATGTTCACGGTTCCTTGCAAGATTGGGGATGTCACTTTTAGTAGTGCTATGCTTGATCTTGGTGCTTCTATTAATGTCATGCCCTATTCGGTATATGAATCATTAAATGTCGGACCCTTAAGTGAAACCGGTGTCATAATCTCTCTTGCGGATAAATCGAGTGTCTTTCCTAGAGGTGTTTTAGAAGATGTCCTAGTGCAAGTGAACCAATTAGTCTTCCCGGCGGATTTCTATGTGATTGATCTAGATGAGCAAGTGTCCTCCAAATCGGCTCTAATCTTGCTTGGGAGACCGTTTTTGAAGACGGCTAGGACAAAGATCGATGTGTATGCGGGAAGTTTGACAATGGAGTTTGATGGTGAAACAATAAGTTTTAATATTTATGATGCCATGAGATATCCTAGTGACGTATCATCTTTGTACTTTGTTGATGTTGTTGAGCCAATTACTCAAGAATTGTTTGAGTTGTCTAACGGTGATATGTTGGAAATGATCTTGAGCAAAGGATTCGATTGTGGGAAGCTAGCCGAACAATTAAAGCTTTATTCTTTGGATCCGGAAGTTGAGAAGTTGGTAAGTAAAATGGAGATGAAAAAATTCACAAGATTAGATGTCAAGCAAATTGAATTGCCCCCAACTCACACAAAATTGCCGCCATCCCTTGTTCAACCACCCGAATTGGAATTGAAGGTCTTACCTCAACATTTGAAGTATGCTTACTTGGGAAAGAATGAAACTCTTCCGGTTATCATTTCAACTCATTTAACCGAATTCGAAGAAGAGCAACTCCTCAAGGTGTTGAAAGAGCATAAAGAAGCCATGGGTTGGACGATTGCGGATATCAAGGGTTTGAGCCCCTCCACTTGTATGCACAAGATCTTAATGGAGGATGAATGCAAGCCAAGTAGAGACGCGCAAAGAAGGTTAAATCCGCCAATGATGGAAGTTGTGAAGAAAGAGATATTAAAGCTTCTTGATGCGGGGATGATCTATCCAATTTCGGATAGCAAGTGGGTGAGCCCGGTGCAAGTCGTTCCAAAGAAGACGGGAATCACGGTGGTCGAGAACAACAAAGGTATGATGGTCCCCACTCGTGTGCAAAACGGGTGGAGAGTATGTATTGACTACCGCAAACTCAATGCAAGCACAAGAAAAGATCATTTCCCATTGCCTTTCATTGACCAAATGTTAGAAAGGTTGGCCGGGAAATCTCATTATTGTTGTCTCGACGGGTATTCCGGTTTTCACCAAATCCCGGTGGCACCGGAAGACCAAGAAAAGACGACATTTACATGTCCATTTGGTACTTTTGCCTACCGGAGAATGCCATTTGGATTGTGTAACGCCCCGGCCACTTTCCAACGTTGTATGGTTAGTATCTTTTCGGAATATGTTGAAAACATAATTGAGGTTTTTATGGATGATTTCACAGTATATGGCAGCTCCTTTCAAGAATGTTTGACTAACCTCACAAAAATTTTAAAAAGATGCATCGAAACAAACTTGGTTTTGAATTTTGAGAAATGTCATTTCATGGTGAGTCAAGGTCTCATTTTGGGTCACATTGTGTCTAAAAAAGGAATTGAGGTAGATAAGGCAAAAATTGATGTTATTCAAAGCTTACCTTACCCGACCTGTGTTCGGGAAGTTCGTTCTTTTTTGGGCCATGCAGGTTTCTACCGAAGGTTCATCAAGGATTTTTCAAAGATAACAAGACCAATGTGCCAACTCTTGCAAAAGGAGGTCGATTTCGAGTTCAATGAGACGTGCAAAGAAGCTTTTGACAAGCTCAAAGAGTTGCTTACATCCGCTCCCATCATGCAAGCACCAAATTGGGATCTCCCCTTTGAGATCATGTGTGATGCAAGCAACTATGCGATAGGCGCCGTTTTGGGTCAAAAGAATGGGAGGGCCTCCCATGTGATCTATTATGCATCAAGGACACTAGACAATGCTCAAAGCAACTACTCTACCACGGAGAAGGAGCTATTGGCCATAGTGTTCGCCTTGGAGAAATTTAGACAATACCTACTTGGTACCAAGGTCATAGTGTATTCGGATCACGCAGCACTTAAGTACTTGATGACGAAGAAAGATGCAAAGCCGAGACTCATCCGGTGGATCCTACTGTTACAAGAATTTGACTTGGAAATCCGAGACAAGAGTGGATGCGAGAACCTCGTTGCCGATCATCTAAGCCGGATCATTTCAAATGAAACTCCTCTCCCATTGCGGGACGAGTTTCCGGATGAGCATCTCTTTTCCCTTACTCAATCTATTCCTTGGTATGCCGATATCGTTAACTTTTTAGTCACAAAAAGGTATCCCGACACATTCACACGTGCTCAAAAAGACAAGTTGAAAAGTGATGCAAAATACTATGTGTGGGATGAACCTTATTTGTGGAAACATTGTCCCGATCAAATCATTAGGCGATGTGTACCCCAACAAGAGCACCAATCCATTTTGCAATTTTGTCATGAATTTGCTTGTCGGGGACACTTCGGACCTAGCCGGACTTTGAGAAAGGTCCTTGAGTGTGGATTATTTTGGCCAACCATGTCACGCGATTGTTATATGTTTTGCAAAAGTTGTGAGCGGTGCCAAAGGACGGGAAACATTTCGCAAAAGAACCAAATGCCTCAAAACCCAATCCTTGTTTGTGAAATTTTTGACGTATGGGGGATTGATTTCATGGGCCCATTTCCCGTCTCATTTGGCAACGCTTATATTTTACTCGCGGTTGACTATGTTTCTAAATGGGTTGAAGCCAAACCCACAAGATCGGACGATGCCAAAACGGTTATCGAGTTTTTAAAGTCTAATGTTTTTGCGAGATTTGGTGTGCCTAGGGCTTTGATTAGTGATAGAGGGACGCACTTTTGCAACAAAATGATGGAGGCTCTATTGAAGAAGTATCACGTGACTCATCGTGTCTCTACTGCCTATCACCCTCAAACGAATGGTCAAGCGGAGGTCTCGAATCGTGAAGTGAAGTCTATTCTAGAAAAAACGGTGAACCCGACAAGGAAGGATTGGAGTTTGAGACTTGACGATGCCTTATGGGCGTATCGGACCGCTTATAAGACCCCGATTGGAATGTCGCCCTTCAGATTGGTTTTTGGAAAATCTTGTCATCTTCCCGTCGAGTTAGAGCACCGAGCATTTTGGGCGGTCAAGAAATGCAACTTCGACGTAGACGAGGCGGGAAGGCATAGGAAACTTCAACTCCAAGAGCTAGAAGAATTGAGAAACGAATCCTATGAAAACGCAAGGATTTATAAGGAGAAAACGAAGCTTTTCCACGACAAGTCCATCACCCGGAAGAATTTTGAACCGGGACATAGGGTCTTACTTTACCATTCACGGTTGAAGTTATTCCCGGGCAAATTAAGATCAAGGTGGATTGGCCCATTTGTTGTAATAAAGACTTTTGACCATGGAGCGGTGGAAATCCAAAGTGAAGAAACGCGACAAATTTTCAAAGTCAATGGGCACCGATTAAAGCCATTCTATGAAGGTTTTAATGCAAGTGTTATTGAAATCATCCACTTGGATGTCCCGGTGTGTTGAACCAAGCTAGAAGGACGTCTCGCCTAAGACGTTAAAGAGTGGCATTTTTGGAAAGCTTTATGCCTTCATATTTCTACGTTCGAATAAAGAAGTTTTGAAAATGTTTTGATGCAACTTTTGAAGTCATTTTTGAAGAAGCCAAGAGTTTCTAGGTGTTTGGGGGCCTTCCGAATCAAGAGCTAGTGAAGAAAACGAAAAAAATCGCAAACCGGGACTGCAACATGTGCGCGACCCGCGCATGGGTGCGCGGCTGGTGTGCGCGGCCGGTCTTCAATTCGCGACAAAGATCGAAATCCCAAGACTGCAACATGTGCGCGACCCGCGCATGGGTGCGCGGCTGGTGTGCGCGGCCGGTCTTCAATTCGCGACAAAGATCGAAATCCCAAAACTGCAACATGTGCGCGACCCGCGCGCCCCCTCTGCGCGACCCGCGTGATGCTTTGTCGACTATCCCCTATTTTGTTGACCAGCTTTGACTTTCGTTGACCAGGTGGTTTAATGAGTTGACCAACATTGACCGGGTGTTGACCACACTTGAATATGGATTGAAACCTCCAGCAACTCTCCTTCTTCATTTCATTCTCTCAAAACCCTCTCATTCTCTCTCAAACCCTCTCAAGAACACATACACCCACTTTTCACAAAAATTTGATTTCCCGGAGTTCCACCGGTCGGAATTCGACGAGACCACCACCATTCTTCACCATTTTTCGTGCTCTACAAACCCCACCTGAAGTTTACTCCGATCCATCGCCGGGTTTAGGAGCGCCACCACCACCCAACTCGCCGCTTTCCGGCCATTTTCCGGCCAACTCCTCCCACCTCTCGCAATTCCGACACCACCAAAGTGTTTCTTTTTCGGGGATCTTTACATCTAACCAAACAAAACCTCAAAATCTCACAAAAAAAAATTTTCCATAATTTTTGAGCCACCACGAGCCGCCGCCGGATTTTTCACACAAATCAAGTTGAAAATATCCGTTCAATGAACAAGTCTTGCATTTAGGCACCCACGAATAACCAAAGCTTGGGGTGCACGGTAGCGGATTCCGGGTTCAAGTTCAATTTTGGGATAAAACGGGTATTCTCTTTCCTTGGTTTTTATTACCTTGCATTGTTTCAATTCAGTAATTGCATTCAATTATGCTTTGGAAATTGCCTAAGATCGTTAGTTGTTGCCCGGTTTATTTGGAAACATTGATTTGAGAAAGGTTGAGATTGGTTAATTTGTTTGGAAATTTGTTCAAAAATTGTTTAAACTTTGGTTGGGATTTCCTCATTTTGTCTCGTATTGCTGCCGAATTTTTGTTGGGATTATCAAATTAACCGAGTGTTGTTGTTGGAACAATTTTACATTGTCAAAAGTTGGGTGTCATTATTTCTTGGATTTTTTTTTTGTGTTCAGTCTAAAGATAGTTGCATTAATTTGAGAGTGGTGAGGTGAGGGATTACGTTGGTGAAGTTGTTTTTGATATTGTAGGTTTCGAAAATGGGCAAAACCACGGCTCGGACACGCACCCATGGATCATCGATCGATCCTAACCCGCAAAAAGATACCGCCGGTCCATCGCGCAAAGCAGCCGGTAAACGGAAAAAAAGAGGAGAAGAGGGAAGCGATCCTTCCCTTACAAATGCTGAGATCAAAACCTATCGCTCCAATCTTCGGGGTCGCGCAATCCGGCCGACAAAATTCTACCATAAAAAGTCCATGAAAAAGCTTGGGGTGCATGATGGTGTATACCATTTGTTCATAAAACTCGGTTGGCGTGGTTTTCTTCGACTTTGTGACAGAACTTACGAGGAACCCACAATGGAATTTCTTAGCACATATGCACGAGATGATGACACGGAAGTCCTCACATTCCAGTTGAAAGGGGAGCATCATAGACTCACATACGCAGAGCTTGATTCTATCATGGGTATAGACGATCCGTTCCGCATCAGCCCCCAAAGTCAAGAGTACCAAGATTTTCTGCGTTGCCCTGATGCAAACTTCTGGATGCAAATTTCCGGTCTACCAACCTTCAACCCAAGCCGACAGCGAGCCAAGCACATCGTTCACCCCTGTTGGCGAATTGCTCACCGAGTCCTTACGACGAGTATCTTCGGGCGTCTCGAGCCCGGTCAAATCAACAGATGTGAGCTATTTTTCCTCCGAAGCATGAGGCATGCACTCTCCCTCAGTTTTTCAGGCTTCTTTTTAGACAAATGTGACTCCATACGCCAACGTTCCTCAGGGGAAATTTTCATCGGGGGACTCATCACGATCATAGGTCGAGCCGTCGGCCTAGACTTCCCGGCCCCCGAGTACATACCTGTCGACACCCCACCGAACTTCCTGCTAGATTGTGATACTCTCATCCGGATGGAGATGTTGCTCGATCGGGGAACACGCACATACAATTGGTTAGACTCTGACAAAGCCCCGGTTTACATCCTGCCAAGTTGGATCGGTTCTTCATTCGATACAGACGACCCCGACACTTGGCTTCCTCCAGATCAGTTGACCCAAGCAGGTGTATTCCCAGAATTCGGTGATGATGAGGGTGACGATGCAGATGAACAAGAGGAAGAAGATGAAGAAGAGGACGATGAGATGCCCGAAGCTGAGGACCATTTTGACCAGCCTTCGATACAGCAGCCGATGTTTCAGCATAATCAATTCCAGGCCCCTCCACATCATTTTGACCAGCCGCATCAGCAGGAGGGACATGAAGTCCCACCATATTTCCCCCCCACGTTCTTTGACCAATTTGCCACAATGTTCTCCACGGTGCAGCGTATCGACGCCCAAACGCAAGAGAATTCAAGAGCCATTCTAGATGTGGCAAGCCGTGTTGATCGATTGGAGCAGTCCTCCTCTCACACTTCCCGCCAGCTCCAGGATATGTGGGACTACCACCATCGCCACGGGCATTTCCCGCCGCCCGACCCCCCGATCTAGGTCCTTTCTGCCCTTTCCTTAAGCATTGAGGACAATGCTTGTTCTTAAGCTTGGGGTGGGGCATTTCCTTTTTTTTCTTACTCTTTTTCATGCATTTTTAGTTAGGTTGCATAACATATTAGTTTAAGTTAATTTGCATTCATTTTTTTTATTTTATTAAATTTTAAAAAAAAGATTTTATTTTCTTCTTTTCTACTTTTTATTTCTGCATAACATTTAGCTTAAGACATTAGCAT
This sequence comes from Lactuca sativa, assembly GCF_002870075.4. NCBI lineage: Eukaryota > Viridiplantae > Streptophyta > Magnoliopsida > Asterales > Asteraceae > Lactuca > Lactuca sativa. Next base: position 160,625,990 of record NC_056627.2, on the reverse strand, counting down.
TCATGCATTTTTGTTGTCTGTTTATTCCCACCTCTCTTGGATGCCATGGAACAGGTTCATAGTTATTGTATCATTATTGGTCCAGGATCTTGTTGCTATCTCACCCATCGAACCGAGACCACTAGCTGCAGTTTGGGATTTCATACTTGGGATCAAATGCTGGTAGCTTAAAGGGGTAAGTGATCATGGACAGGTAGTTTTCATGAAGAATTATGCATACAATACTAATGACTGTAGGATATACTATAGCAATGGATGTCTTAGCCTTGCGGTCACTACCGCCGAGAGGATCACACTTGATCACGTTTGAACCGTTAGGATGAAGCACTAGTGCTTGTCCCCGAGTAGAATCCATATCCGGTCTCTTTGCATCACCATATCTTTTTGCGATTTTCTTAGGATTTTAGAGAAGTCTTTTAGTCCGCATGTGGACATTTTCATTATTTGTTGAAAAAAAAAAAAAAAAAAAAAAAAAATTTCACAAATTTGAAGAGGAGCTTGCATTATATATTTATGCTCCACACATGGTCATTTTCTCGCTTAGACCATTCGGATTATATTACTACCCTTTCGGTTCCACTTACACACTTTAGGAACCAAATTTTGAGTCAAAGGGTTGTTATTACATTATCTTAAAAAAAAAAAAAAAAAAAAAAAAAAAAAAAAAAAAAAAGGGGGCAGGCAAATTCCCAGCTGCAGAAATCTGAGAAGGGTGGCCGGTTCAATTATTGAACTAAATCTTCCAACATTTTGGTCACCCGACGTTTGATATTCATTTATTTAGGAATGTTTTATTGTATATAGATCGAGTTGTTTTTCGCAAATTGGTGATGTTAGGGAGACTGTCGAGTCGGATACTACGGGAGGTTTGGGCCAACACCAAGTGAACCGATTCCTACAACGGTACCTGAGCGATTAAACCAAGTTACACATGAGAGAAACCGGTAAACGTGAGATCAGAGTGTACACTTAAAGAAGAGCTCCACCCGAGCCCATCCAGCTGCTTTCTCCCTACTACAGATATTCTTCATTGTATGCATGTTCCATTGAGGCTGCGACTGCTCATCCCTCCTTACTCACCTAAAGGAGTTATCCTGGCTGTGGTTTATGGTACCATTGTCATCGGATGAAAAAGTTGTGAGATAGCAGCGAAATCAATTCTGACCATGTTGACTAACGTCGAACAGGTTCCATGGTTCTATCCATTCTTTTTATTTCTAGGGTAGTTCATCCCAAGTTCATTTAGTTTTGTCTTACTTGAGGACAAGTAAGGTTTAAGCTTGGGGTGATTTGATAGCTTCATTTTATTTACTTATTTTTATAGTTTATTTTAGTACATTTCATTCGCATTTTAGTTAACTTTCATGCATATTTTCCCTTTTGTTATTTTTATGACCATTTCGGGGTACTTTCTAGTTTCTGGAGCATTATTGCAGATTTTCTTGGAAACTAGCGGGGCGGCGCTTTTGCGAGGCGATTGGGCTTGAAGGGAATTGGAGGTTTCATGCTTGATGGCTATGAAGGTGATTCATGGGGTGGACTTGCCAATTGCTTGAAGGCTTGGAAGAATTGAGCTTTAAATTTGAAAGATGCGGGGGAACATTCAAGCGTATGAAAATTATTAATCGGACGAGTTCACGAGCATTGGAGGATTTAGAGAGGTCAAATCGGGCTTTAAATGAAGAAAAACTTGAAGAAAATTGGCTAGGAGGTGATTGGATTCGATCTGGGCTAGTGGGATATGCTTTAGAGGCCCAAAATCTCAAAGGAGCCCATGTCAGGTACCACCCACGCAACCCACCCGCGCAGCAGCACGCGGGTCGCGCAAGGCCCTGCAGGGGCAATTTCGGGAATCCTTCTTTTGAGCTATTTGAGGAAGGTTGGTGCCCATCTTTTGCACACTCTTGGACATCCGATTTTTGAAGATTCTCTCTGGAGTTTTGGAGACTTTTGAAGCCCAAGAACCCTTGAAGAACATCATATTTTTACCTCTTGATTCTTGCTTAATGTTTGGTACAAATTTCTCTAACTTTGTTTCTTTGTGTTTAGCCATGCTTGGCTAAACTAATCTTGGTTGACTTTTGGTTAATCCTTTGAACTTTTGTTGAATGTTGAAGAATCCATGAACATGTTCTTAAATCTTTATGGGAATGTTTTGTGTTTTAACATCTTATCACTACTTGTATGTTTTAGTTCATGAGTTTAAATATGTTTGTGGTGATTAGTTGGCTAATTTCTTGATTAAGTAAAGGATCTTCAAATTAGCAAGCAACAAATGATTTTTGTGTTGTTTTTGCTTCACACAATCATAAAAACATTTCCTCCAACATGGTGGTGAAAGCATTTGACCCCTCTTGGATTTGGTGACTTTTTGGTTCTTAATGCTAGTTGACTTTCACTAATTACATGCTATTTGGAATTAGTGACTTTGACTAAGGAAATTGTTATGAGCTTCTCTAGCCATTTCAACAATTAAGAAAAGTCTAGGTAATCTCAAGCTCCTTGGATTACTATAGCCAAATTAAGGATTTAAATCAAAGTATTGCACCATTGGATTCTAATGATATGTTCATCAAAAAGTCAAAGTGAGGAAACTTTAAGTCAACCATCTTTCCCTCATTGATTTTACATCAAACTCTTATTTTTGTTGCATTTGTCTATTTAAATCATAGTTAATTCTAGTTTGTTTCAAGTATTTCAAAACAACAAAACCCCCCATTTTATTTTTATTGTCATTTTACAAGTATTTTTACAAAGAGATTTTTCATAGAGTTATAAATTGAACCAATCTCCGTGGATTCGATCCCTTTACCACTATACACTATTTAGTGTGTAATATTTAGGGTTATTATTTGTGTTGGCCTCGACAACCACCAGTAGCCTATTAATCACAAACCCGGCTGTGTTCATTGCTTCCGCCCAAAAGCGACCAGGCATATTTTTTTCATGAATTAGGCTTTTAGATATCTCTCCCACATGCCTATTCTTTCGCTCTGAAATTCCATTTTGTTGCGGTGTATTCGAGCACGTCAACTGCCTTTTAACTAGCTTCTGCCTCAAATAATTGCTGAAATCGCTTGCTAAATACTCTCCACCATTATCCGATCTCAAACACTGAACTTTACATCCGGTCATTAGTTCAGCGTCGATCTCAAATTCTTTGAATTTTGAGAATACTTCGGATTTCTCCTTCATGAAATACAACCATAAAAATCGTGAATAATCATCAATGAACGTGACCATATATTTCAAACCTTGCATCGATGGTTGTGTAATTGGACCTAGTACATCATAATGAACAAGCTCGAGAGGTTTACTGGTCACTTGATTAGATTTATTGAACGGCAACTGTTTGGCTTTTCCATATTGGCACCCTGAGCAAACTGTGTCCCTTTTTACGTTTATATTGGGTAGCCCAACAACAATTTCCTTACTTACCATTAGGCCCAATTTATCAAACCCTACATGGCCCAAACGTTGGTGCCAAAGATCAGCAGTTTGCTTCCCCTTCGCCTTTTCTACATATGCTGATTCTGTGTTTAACACATACACAGCTTCCGTCTTTCGTCCTTGCAGAATTGGAATTGACTGAGTCTCGAAATCCTTGAATACTTTGACATCCTTTGGACCAAACAATACGTAGTGCCCATCTTCTGTCAACTGAGGCACCGAAAGTAGATTCTTCTTCATTCCCGGAACATGGTATACATTTCTTAATGAAAGCTTCACTTTGTCATCTTCAGAGGGTAAAATTGCACCACCAATGTGCGCAATCTTATGTCTGGAATCGTCTGCGATTACTACAACACGGCTACCAACATACTTAGACGTATTTTGAAGTTTATCTTTATTACCTGTCAAGTGATTGGAACAGCCGGAATCCACAATCCAGCCATCAAGCTTATTTTTCTGAGTTGTTGCTGTGAATGTAACCACCTCTTCCCTTTGAGCTACTAAGGCTTCAATGTCTCACCCTTCTTCTTGCTCAACTGTGGCATTATTCCCTTCATCTTCTTGTTTCACCGGACAATTCTTGGCCATGTGACCCTTGCGTCCACATCTATGACATTTATATGGAAAGTATTTCACATTCGTCTGTTGTTTGCGTTCACCAGAAGCTTCCTCTTGTCTCTGGCTATTTGACTTCTTGTCACCATGCTCCTGATGCTTGTTTTTATCACTGTTCTTGTACCAGCCCTTTTGTTTGTTACCTGCCTTGTGCTTACCCTTTCCCCTTCCAGCATAGAGAACCTGGTCTTCAGACTTGGATGTTGAACTCATTGACACACTACCCAATTGTTTGGCCAGGGCCTCCTGACTCGCCAGAAGATTCTCAAACTCATTCAAGGACGGTTGTGTAGGCCAACCCTGCACAGCAGTCACGAAGCTCCTGTATTCCGGCTTTAAACCATGAATGATAATTCGTTTCATTCTCGGTTCTCCAATCTTTCCTTCCGGATCAAGCTCGCCAATCTCCCTACACAATGTTTTGACTTTGTGAAAATACTGAGGGATTGTTAAATCCCGCTGTGACACCGAAAGCAATTCATTTTCAAGGAATTGCAACTTCGTGTCATTCTTTTTCGAAAACAAAGTCTTCAAAGTGTCCCACGCCTCTTTCGGTGTGGTAAGATCCTGAATGTATTCAAGCAGCTCCTCCTCGATGGTTGTTTTGATAATGAACATTGCCTTGCATGTCTTGACTTTCCATTTGTGTATTGCTCCGTTGGTGTCAATTCTCGGTTCAGTGGTATTTGTTCCTCCTACTACATCCCATAAGTCCTGACCAGTTAGGTATGAAGTCATGCATGTCGACCACGTCTTGTAGTTTGTAGTACCCAGTCTTTTAACACCACCAATGGCTTGAAACTCAGACATGTTTCTACTTCAATGATAGCCGGCTCTGATACCACTTGATAAACAGAGTGAACTTCAAATACAACTACCACACACAAGACAATAATAGCAGGTAAATTACTAGAACAACAAAAGTAAGCTGAAAGCTTTTACTGATACTTCTTGATTAAAGAGAACAAAAGTAGACAATTAACTACTAGGTTACAAAGAAAATAAATAATGAAAGATAAGGCCACGATGCCACTACTCTAATAGCTAGAAATCAGGAAATAAAGGAGACTCAAATACTTATTCAAAGCAGAAAAAATAGGAACTAATTTTGACCACTTCAGTAATGAAGGTTGGCCACATGCAGGAAATAATCACGTGGAAAGGCGCACACTTTTAACATATACAAAGTAAAATTACCACACAGCAAATTGGCAATTTTTATGCATTCTTGGTCCAAAATCCTCACTATAGATCCTCGATCAATTCCATTCCACCTCACACTTGGTTTGTCGTATTCTCTCTTTGTAAGAGCCGATTGGGTAAAGACAGGATAGAATTGGCATGTTTTCGTCTGTGACAATTTCACAAATAGGTTAGAAAAGGGGAGAGATGCGTAATGCATCCCATGTGTTCAACGAAATGCTTGAGAGAATACTTTTCAAATATATCACTGCAGTTCAATTTCAATATTTATCATGGCGACTTCAAGCAAAATTTTGGTTCATATCACCAATATTTCTAACATTAAAGACAGAACCGAATTCACCAACATTTCATCGCCATATTTTACTACCCTAGAGCCCTCTACTGATGTTCCTTTCGGACACCGATTGAAAATAGAAAAAGAAAAAACTACAGCGATGATAGCAACAGTAGTGATGATCTAGGCATTTGGACTGATAAATTGAAATCTTACTGGCATGTTCAAGAGGATTCTTGTTATATGATCACAAGATTTTCTTTGAGACTTTCGACAAACACATGGTGAGTTATTCGATTTTTCAAGCACCAGTTGAGAAAAGAGTGAAACCTATGCCAACAAATGCAGTTAATGGTATATATTGTAATTTTGTCAAGTATTTTTAGAAGGTAATCACTTGTCTAAAAAGATGGTTTATGGAGGATTCCATTAATTTTATTTTAATATTTGCTTGCAGATTAGATACAAAATACCCGAATATTGTACCAATTCCAGGTTATTTATTTGTGAAGTGTGTCAAATTCAAATAAAAACCGGAAAGGTGGGTTGATCTGTAGTATGTGGGTGATAGAAATGGTTGATTAATGGTGATATGATTAGCATTAGCTAGGAAGGAGTATACCATAGATATTGGCAGTGTTGAGGTATAATTATAAATTTGCTTTAGTTTTATCATGCCTATTGTATATAAAATTTTCAAAGAAACGAGCAGTTTAACCGCTAGTTTTAAACAAATTGCATCCTAAAGAACGTCTTCATATTGATAATGATAACAATATATTATTGACATTAACATTACACCTTTTTGTGTTTTAGAGTTAACGTAATAACTTTGAGATTTTGAGTTCAGAATGAGTTTTTCAACTTATCAGAAATTTGGTTCAACTGCATTTAAGCACACATTTTATTTTTTTTCCTCTTGTGAAAATATATAGAAGAAGAAAAAAATATATCACACAACACTTCAATAATTTCTTGATTTTTTTATGTTGATTATGATTCAATCTTCAACTTTGTTTGTTAGCATTTTTTTACCGTTAGAACATAACGGTCACTATTCTAATATATTAAATGTATTCGAATTAAAATAACACTATCAAGAATATGACCGTTGTGTAACGGTCTAAAAACCAGCAAATTTATTGTAATAAATTCTACGGACATTTCACTTTTTTTCACTCTCATATAACCCTCTTCCTACAACACATAGTCTTTGTCTTCAGAGCATCCTCTTATCACTTCTCGAATACTCATCACGTTTCTATTTCATTCCAGTAGTATATTTTGCTATGGTGTATAGCAGATGCTTAATTTATTTGAAACGACCTGTAGCCTTCAGGTCTATAAATGTATTCAACCTCTTTTCACATTTGATTTTCTTTTGCACAAAAAAAACCATGGATTTGAATGCCTTAAGTGTAGATCTTCTTGAATTTCTTTCCATTGTTTTTAACTGGGCAAGGAAACCATCCTTAAGGAAAGGAATTTTAGCATGGGCTCAGAAAGTCTCTAAAGAAATCAAGGGCGTAACCACCGCTAAGGGGGTGACCTCATGAGGTATAAACCAAAATGTCTTCATTTTCAATTTCAAAAACGAAAAAAATTAGAAAGAAATCCTAGACAGGACACTCTAGATCGAACCGGAAACTGGTAATTTCCAGTTAAGTTATATGCCACATCAAGTAGCTGACATTTTGTTTCTTGGCAGATCAAGACGCAACTGCATGCGTCACTTGGAGTCAAAATTGAAGATTGGTGAAGGATTCTCCTTCACTCTTCTTAAGCGTTCTGATTTTTCGCAAGATTTAGAGACCGATGCTATAAAGATTGAATGCAACTCCAAATTGACTGTTGCGTATTCTGTTGTGAAGGAATGTTTCCTTCCGATCGTTCAGAGCTGATGTTATCTGCAATTTAGTATACAACTACGGGCAATTTCAAGTCTCATTAAAAATGCCAGTTTGATCATCAACACGACGTCCAAACTACTGTAACTAGTCTAAATTGATGATGAAACATTGTTCTAGAGGAGAGAGAGGTGCCCTCTCTATATATATATATATATATATATATATATATATATATATAGATGAAGAGATCCGAGTGCGACAACATATCCACATCCAAGTCCCACTTCTAGTGACAGTTTTGGCTGGGTCGAGCTGCTGATTACAGTGGTAATTAAGTTGGATCCCATTTCCATTTTTTTACCAACAATATCTTCATTTACATGGAATACAATAAAGAGAGAGGGATATGGGGTGTTTTGGTGAAACTACTTACTCAAAATTAATTGTTAAGCAAAAGATAACATTCGGATATTTTTTCATAATTACATATTTTTACATTTAGATCAATTTTCATTAGTTAAAAAGCTTTTATTCAGATATGCTTTTTATAGCTAGATAGTATTGTTTAAAAATTTGAATTTAAAGAGAGATGAGTATCAGGTTTTTTGTGTTTTGTGGTACTACTTAATTAATGTTATTGTTTGTTTAACAAGTAGATATTATAAAAGTTCAAAGGATCATATTATATAACCTTGGAAAAGAACAGCCAATTTTTGACACAGTAAACTTGTCCTTTCGTGCCGAGTTCCGGACATGTTGAAACAATAAAGGGGTTAAGACAGAATTGAAATAAAGAAAACGATGAGGATTAATAAAGCGTTATTTTAACAGCAAGACTTTATTAAAAAGGAAGAGCAACGGTTACAAGATTATGTACATTGGATTGTGTACCCAACAATCCCATATTAAACTCCTACCCCATCTTGAACGATTCTTAATCCATTGAAAAGCCAATAACTTGATCTCGCAAGCTAACACAGAAGAAGATTTCACCTTACACTAAAAAATGAGACCATTCCTATTACAAGTCCAAATAACCCAAAAGAAAGACCTAATAATAGCCTCCAAAGCATCTGTTTTGAAACAACACTTCCTGTTATTACTTCCCACTTCCAGAATATAATCAAAAGAAAGAGGAATGTTATCGAAAGGTAAATCAGACCACCAAACAAGGAGTAGAGCGCCCACCTCCCTAATGAAAGAACAATCACAAAACAGGTGTACGTCGTCCTCATTGCACAAGTTGCACATCGGGCACAAGTTAAACGAGGTGTGAAACCCGTGTATTACACGAATTTATTAAAAAAACAAGTTTAATGTAAAGTTGTAAGCATTAATATTTTTAAAATAATATTTCTACATAAATATATACATATTTTTTAAAGTAAACTTTCGAAATAAATAGAAATGAAGTGATAAATAAGTAATTACTTGAATCTACCATAATATAAAAAAGTATTGACATATTGTAAATAACTGTTATCAATCACAAATCACAAAGACTTCTTTGAATACAATATTATATATCGTATTACTAAGTTTATTATCTTTGTCTAAAGTTAATATTTTTTAATCCATACAATTGTCCACGAGTGGACACTCGTCTAAAGAACAAACCCACATTCGATAACAATTGTCCTTGATTTGATTGTTATTTATTGTCATCGCAAAACATACATTAAGTGAAAATTCTTCGTTGAAATGCGAAAACTTTTATTTAATGGCATCAAAGACATTCTTGGAATAAACGTGTGGCTTAGACAAACACGGCAAAGAGATGCTAAAACGGGGATGAGGTCGCACAACATTTTTTATAATTATATCGAAACATTAGCATACATATTACTTAACAAAAGCGCTTCTTTAGAGTTACAATGATATTTTATATGAAATTGGTTAAAATGGTTATATTATTATAAAAATGACTTATTCAAAAGATTTATTGTAACTGAATATTCATGATAATTAATTTCAATGATAAATTCCTCCGGTGACACTTGCATTGTGAAATTGTTTCGTAAGATTTGGAATAAATCAAAAAAAATCTAAGATGTTAAATGATTTAAAAGACAAAGAAGTTGAAATATGTGATGTGTTTGGTTTATAAGACTAGACATGGTACTGAAGTTTTTTCTAAATTATAAATATTTTTTTTTGCAAAAAAATTTGTAATATGGTTACCATAAACGACATATGAAAATATAGTATAAATTGTTTTAGATGTTTGATTTTGATCAAATCATCTTTAGTATCCAAATATACTAAAAATGATTTTTTTTTATCAAATCCTAGCCGCAATAAGCTTGTTACAATATCAAATCCTAGCCACAATAAGCTTGTTACGATATCATACCATGCTAGGTCTTTAATTAATCATTCATATTATCCTATGTCCACATCTTATAAATTGATAAAGAAGAAATTTTACATCTACTATATTTTATCTTGCATGTAACACTTTCTACATGTTGACTTCTCCATGTGAAAGGAAATAAGCTTCAGTTCGGGTGTATTCAAGAATTAAAATATGCAATGAGTTTGTTATAGAAAACAATATCACGTTCAAATGTTAATAATTATTTAGGAAATTAGTCAAATAATAATTCCTTGATTTTAGCTAATCATATCAATATTTTGAATCACACAATATTATTTATTTATGTAAATAGAAATCAATTTATGGATATACAAAAGGAATGACCAAATTTTGAGCTAACATTATCAATTACATTATTAATTATTACAATTGTGTATCTTAATTTCATTAATGATGTGGGAATAAAAAGAAAATGAAAAAATAATAAAATGACATGTGGAAATAAAATTATTTTAAAATACTATGGAAATTACATGTGTCAAAATCAAGGAGAGAGTGACATGTGGCAAAAAGGTTTTTATTTATTAGGGAAGATTACTAACAATCACACCATTTGTTGAAGGGTTTCAATGGTTCATAACTTAACCAAAACACTGTAAGTCATTTTTCCCCCAAAAAAAAAAATAACTGAATTAATTGTAAACAAAAAGGTTAACAAACTCCTAAAATATTACCAAAATGTAAGGACTTTAATGTGCATGCGTAAAGATGCAAAATTCTAAGTGTTGATTATTGATAGTCCCTAACATATATAAGAACTTAAATATCTCGCCAGATTTATAGTGTTATGGCTAAACATCTCAAAAATTGTCAAAAGTATGCAAATTATCATAACTTTTAAAACACTTAGATTAGTCTAAATATATTATTTATGTAATAAATTTTTATCTAATCATATCTAAATATATATAGAATAAAAAAATGACAAAATATACTAATTGGTTAATTCAATTACCCAACAACAAGAAAGAACCCATTTGTGTTCGCGCCATTTGTGTTCGCGCGAGCTGTCATTAGAGTATTTTAGGAATCAGTTCTTTTATTTAAATTCTTTGATTATCGGAGTAGATTAGTCCCCAAATACTCTATTATACCTTTTGAAAATTAACTCTTTTTACCATATCATTCTTCCTCTTCGTACAAATCAAGCACCATGGGAGATGGTTCTTCTCTTTCTTCTTTTGAAACCTTGAATACCACAAATTCTGCTGAGATGACATACAACCATCCCTTATAGTTGAACCTTCCGCTACCTCAATTGGTATAAAACTAGATGATAACAATTATGCTATTTGGTCTCAAGTTGTTGAGATGTATCTCTCAGGAAAAGTCAAAATGGGATATATTAATGGTAATTTCCCACAACCATTACAGACCCATCCTTCCGTAAATGGCGCACGAACAATGCAATTGTGAAAGGATGGTTGATCAACTCGATGAACCCATCATTGATCAACAACTTTATATGGTTTCAAAAAGAAAAATCTGTATCGGATGTTGTTGGTACTACTATTTTGATGGCAGTGATACCCCCAAGTTTATGCACTTCGACGACGGGTGGCCCGCCGGAAGCAAAACGGTGGCTCGTTGGAAAGATACTACAATGATCTACAAGGTATTTGGCACGAAATAGATTTTTATCGCAGTAATCCAATGGAATGGTATAATGATATAGAAAAATATAATATGTTGATTCAAGGCGACAAGGTGTATGCTTTTCTAGATGGACTTGATGATCGGCTTGATAATATTCGAAGTGACATACTACAACTACAATCATTCCCCACAGTTGAACAAGTTTATGCTCATGTTGACCGTGAAACAGTTCGCCAGACATTTATGAATATTGATGAAGCTGAGAACATTTTTGAGGAAGTCTTGGCATCAAAAGGACTTAATCTTGGATAGTCCTCAAAATCCGCCTCATCATGTAATGAGAAATATGGTGTATCTAAGGGTAGAACCTTTACTGATACCAAATGTACTCACTGTGGCAATCAGACTGTTGGAATGACTTCCAAGAAAATAACAAACATCAAGGAAATCAGGTTGATGGTAGTGCGACCATTGGCATGGCAACAGTTGCTGAAGGAATGTCACGATTTTCTCTCATTCCAGATGCAAAGATTCAAAATAAACTTTCGACAGGTGACGATTCATGTATTGCACTTTGTTTTGTAATTCATCTGAGGATGCTCAAAAAAATGCGTGGATCCTTGATTCTGGAGGCACAGACCACGTGACCTTTGATTCTACTGATTTCTCGAAGAATTCCATACCACGAGGGACAAGCATTTGTAATGCTAATGGAGGTGTATCCACAGTTAAAGGAGCTAGAACATGCACGCTATCTCTACACTATCATTATTTAATACACCTCATGTCCTTTCTCTTTCACATAAATTGTTATTTGTTGGGCTAGATGGTACAAAACTGAACCGCGTGGTACTAATTTACCCTTACTTTTTCTTATTTCAGGATATTCTCACCAAGGAGATAATTGGGTGTGGTATTAAAAGAAGGCGTTTGCATTATGTGGATGACTTCAATATAGGGCAGTCACATCTAGTTCATCATCCAAATGGAAACAAAAAATGTGAAATATGGCTTTGGCATAGACGGTTAGGACATCCATCTTTTGGTTACATGAAACACTTGTTTCCCGAGTTATTATTGAATGTATCAGATTTTAGTCTTAGATGTAATACACGGATTTTTGGCTAAAAGCCATCGAGTTCCATATCCTTTAAGCACCAATAAAAGTCATGTTCCCTTTGTTGTAATTCATTTAGATGTGTGGGGGCCTTCCCCTATCTCTACTATGTCAAAAACACGATGGTTTGTGACCTTTATAGATGGTTGTACATGTATGAAATGGTTTTATTTACTCAAACATAAAGATGAAGTGTTATACATGTTTAAGTCGGTCCATAGCATGGTTTACACCTAATTTTCAACCAAAATCCAGATTCTTCGATAAGAAAATGGTAGGGAATATGTTAATCAAAGATTTCGTGATTATTTTAAACAACATGGGCTTATTCATGAAACATCTTGCCCCCGAACTCCACAACAAAATGGTGTTTTTGATCAAAAAAATAGACATATCCTTGAAACTACTCAGGCCTTGTTAATTTGGGGCACATGTACCTAATCATTTTTTGGTTGATGTAGTTGCTACAACGGTGCATCTTCTTAACATGATTCCTTCCAAAGTCTTGGGCATTAAAACTCCAGTTTAGGTTCTATCCTCATATGTTTCCATACCAATCATGATGATGCTTCCGCCTCGGGTCTTTGGGTGTGTTGGTTATGTTCATTTATGTAAAGATCAACGTACAAAACATGATCCATGTGTTGTTAGATGCGCTTTCATAGGTTATGGATCCCATCAAAAAGGCTATCAAAGTTACGATCCAGTTCATAAACATAATTATTTAACTATGGACGTGACCTTCCTAGAGTGAAACAATTTTTTTTCAAAGAAATCCAAATTTGTACTTTAGGGGGAAATTCAAGATGAAGTACCGAATTGGTTACAACTTTATTGGGGTCATTAAAGTGAGCCTACTTGTTAAAGTGAGCCTATACTAACTAGTCCTACATCAGAGACAAGCAAAAGTAACGAAAATATTGAGCCGTCAAAGTCAGCAATGCCACATGACCACTAAACCGAGCATATTCTTGAGGAAGAAAATGACCCCACCCGCCCACCCCCGCCATCTCTCCTGTATGATGCATCCAGTCTCTTAAGAATTCATGAGGTATGTTCTTCAACTATATCTTCAAGTTCTAATGATATAGATGCAACCATGGGATATACTCTACCTTTCAGGTATAATCGAGGAAAACCACCCAACATGTATTCTCCTGACAATGAAAGTCGAAAGTCGAAGTACCCAATTGCAAATTATGTTTCCAAAGAGAAATTGTCTAAACCTCTCAAAGACTTTTCACATACTCTTTCAACATGTTATGTACCCATTAATTTTCAGGAAGCACTTTCTGACCCTAAATGGACTCAATCAACCTGTCACACCCCCGGACCACCCGGACCAGACGGAGGAAACGTCCGAAGGAGGGTGACTTCATTGTGTAGTATCATAACAATTGAATATAAATGAAACAGAGCAATCCAAACATCATACGTTGAGATAACAAACTTACATTGTTTACATATTGTATTTGTTCTTCGAGTTACACAAAAGATACATAAGTTGAAAACTTCAAACTACAACTAATTAATCCTGCATCCGCGGCCCTTGTTACCTGCTTACTAGATCCCTGAGAATACAAGTCGTTTTGAATAGCTTAACAATGTACAATTGTAATATTCATTCAAAAGCTATTGTTTAAAACAGTTAGAGCATCAAACAAAATTCCCATTATCTAATCATTCTAAGTACTATATTATATTGTATTAATATTAGAAGCCATATGGTTATATCAACATGACGACCAACGACTCATCATGATATCATCATTTAAGACAAAAAAAAGTGTCAGCTGCGAGAGAGACGAACAACACCGATGATCTACTGATACCGTTATTTGGTTTGTGAATATTTTATACTGTTAGTGTATTTTATACAATTCTAAAACATTTGATAGAACTTATATTAAAATCATATGCTTAGTTTTTTATATAGATTTTTTTTCTAAAATTGTACATAAATTATAGAATTTAATATAAGATTTTGATTTTTTGATTTTAGTTGATTTTTTTCACAATTAAAAATTACTTCAAAATTGCAATCAAATGTTACATCATAGGTAATTGAAACTGCTAATTTTCTTTAATAATAACACATAAAAATATATTTTGTTAAAATATCAGCACTACAATTATATTTTTGTCGGTAAAATCGGAGGCCTCTAAAATTCGAAGGCCCGAGCTACAACACCACTCGCACACCTAAGGTCGAGATGTCTAAGCTAGGGATGGGCAAAAGGATCGAACCGGCCGGAACCGGACCCGAGAACCGGCTTCGGCCAAAATCAAGAACCGAACCGGCCCGACGGTTCTACCGGTAGGTTTTCGTGTTTTCAAATGTTGGAACCGGTCCTTGAAAAATAGCATCATACGGTTCCGGTTTTTGCCGGTTCTACCGGTTCCGGTTATATCGGTTCCGGTTCCCGGTTCCAAAAATCCACAAAAATAACATCCCGGTCCTGGCCCGACCCGACACGACCGGTTCCATCGGGTTCCGGTTCCGGTCGGTTCCCCGGTCCATATGCTCATCCTTGGTCTAAGCTCCTACATATCTACTTCTCATTTTGTCAATTTGTGGACTACAAGCACATAAACGTTTCTTAAGTAGAAACTAAAGGATTATGAACGAACGTTTAAAGTTAGCAATTTTCCCTTTCATTACTCTTTTCACTTCCACATTCCCATTATTCTCATACCTACATTCACAATCTCTTCAAACGATTTCTATTTCACAGTCACCCCTGCCATGGAAAATCTGATTATATATTTTCCATGAGAGTGAAACTAAAATAGTGAAAACTACGACAGCTTCTTCCCATTCAACCTCAAGCTTTACTCCATTTTCCTAAGAGAGAACCCAAGAATCAGAAAACCTTTAAAAAAAGGACAAGGGGAGACGATGTACAATCACGTAAAAGCTCAAACTCCTCATTCACGAATATACTGATAAACAGAGTGAACTTCAAATACAACTACCACACACAAGACAATAATAGCAGGTAAATTACTAGAACAACAAAAGTAAGCTGAAAGCTTTTACTGATACTTCTTGATTAAAGAGAACAAAAGTAGACAATTAACTACTAGGTTACAGAGAAAATAAATAATGAAAGATAAGGCCACGATGCCACTACTGTAATAGCTAGAAATCTGGAAATAAAGGAGACTCAAATACTTATTCAAAGCAGAAAAAATTGGAACTAATTTTGACCACTTCAGTAATGAAGGTTGTCCACATGCAGGAAATAATCACGTGGAAAGGCGCACACTTTTAACACTCCCTCTCGCCGTTCACGTGCCTTAAACCCAGATCACTACAGAGTTTCAATAGCTTTGGACCAGATACACTCTTTGTGAATGCATCTGCAACTTGCTCAACTGTGTCAATCCATTCCATCTTGATTTCACCCTTTAATACCTTTTCCCGGATAAAGTGATAATGTATCTCTATGTGCTTCGTACGTGCATGAAATACGGGGTTCTCTGCAAGTTTAATTGCTGACATATTATCACAAAGCATCTGTACCTGATACTTGATTCTTTGATTAAGATCTTCAAACAACCTTGTCAACCAAACACACTCTTGGGCAGCCATTGCTGCTGCCCGATATTCAGCTTCAGTAGTCGATAGCGACACAGTTGGTTGTAGTTTACTGCACCAAGAAATTGCACAAGAAATTGCACTGGACCCATACTTGAAGACATAACCCGTGGTGCTCCTCCTTCCATTCAGATCACCGGCATAATCGGCATCACAATAGCACACTAAAGTTGGATTAATCTCCCTCTTAAACCATAAACCTTTTCCTACCGTAGCTTTTATGTACCGCAGAACTCTTCGGGCAGCAATCAAGTGTGGTTTTTTTGGACACTGCATGAACCGACTCAACACCCCAACCGAGAACGAAATGTCAGGCCTAGTTAGAGTTAAATAGTATAGACTCCCAATTATCTGTCGGTATTCAAGAGGATCAGCAAGTTCCTTACCCTGTTCAGCATACAACCTTACACCAGACTCCATTGGTGTTGCAGCAGGTTTGCAAGTTGCCATTTTGAAGCTATGCAAGAGGTCAGTGGAGTACTTTGACTGGTGTAACACAACTCCCTCTTCATTGAAATTTAACTCAAGCCCAAGAAAGTGAGATAGCCTTCCAAGATCTTTTATTTTGAATCGAACAGACAGATTCATCTTAAGCTAATCATTCTCTTCTTTAATGTCACCAGTGATGATTAGATCATCTTCATAAACAAGTACAACCACTACATTACTGCCAACTTTCTTGACAAATAAGCTAGTATCCGCAGTAGTTGAGATAAAACCATTTTGTTCAAGAAATTCTCCAATCTTTCCAAACCAAGCGCGTGGGGACTGTTTTAGGCCATAGATAGCTTTCTTTAGCCTGCACACATAGTCTGGATTTTGCTGGCTTTCAAATCCCTTCGGTTGTTGCATATAAATGGTGTGATCCAGCTATCCATAAAGGAAAGCATTGTTCACATCCATTTGCCACATATCCCACTGTTTACTCATAGCGATGGCAAGAAGAACCCGGACAGTTGTCAATTTCACCACTGGACTGAAGGTGTCCTCATAGTTGACACCATATTCTTGTGAGAATCCACGAGCTACTAGTCTTGCCTTGAATCGATCGATTGTTCCATCTGTCCGTTGCTTCAGTTTGTACACCCACTTGCAGGTTACAGGTTTTACCTCTTGTGGCTTGGGAACTAATTCCCAGGTTTCATTGCTTTGTAGGGCTGCCATTTCTGCCTTCATAGCTTGCCACCATTCCTCTTTCACACTTGCTTCTTCAAAGGAGCTAGGCTCTGCTAAAACATCCTCAACAATAGCTACATTAGCATACTTAGGATTAGGTTTGCTTACCCTCTGTGACCGCTTCAAGGTTGGCTGATTTTGATTGCTTGGTTCACTTTTTGCATCGTTTTGAGGCTCGTTATGCTGGTCCAAAGAGCCTTGTTCTACTTCCACTTTGTTATCAGGGAAGTCCAAAGCAATCTTGGAGTTCATGAGGTCATTTTTGAGTTGATCACTATCAGGTAAGACTTTGTTTTCTGGTGACCACCATGACGATTGCTCGTCAAATATCACATTCCTGGATACATAAACCTTTCCACTATTAGGATCACAGCAACGCCAACCTTTCCTTTGTGAATCGTACCCTACAAATACACATCGAATCGCCTTCTTGTCTATTTTATGGCGAAGGTGATTTGGTACGAACACATAGCAGATACACCCAAACACACGGAAATAGCTCACATTTGGTTTGATGTCGGTTAGCTTTTCATAAGGAGAGACGTAATTAAGGTTTTGAGATGGTAGCCTATTAATCACATACCCGGCTGTGTTCATTGCTTCCGCCCAAAAGCGACCAGGCATATTTTTTTCATGAATTAGGCTTTTAGATATCTCTCCCACATGCCTATTCTTTCGCTCTGAAATTCCGTTTTGTTGCGGTGTATTCGAGCACGTCAACTGCCTTTTAACTAGCTTCTGCCTCAAATAATTGCTGAAATCGCTTGCTAAATACTCTCCACCATTATCCGATCTCAAACACTGAACTTTACATCCGGTCATTAGTTCAGCGTCGATCTCAAATTCTTTGAATTTTGAGAATACTTCGTATTTCTCCTTCATGAAATACAACCATACAAATCGTGAATAATCATCAATGAACGTGACCATATATTTCAAACCTTGCATCGATGGTTGTGTAATTGGACCTAGTACATCAGAATGAACAAGCTCGAGAGGTTTACTGGTCACTTGATTAGATTTATTGAACGGCAACTGTTTGGCTTTTCCATATTGGCACCCTGAGCAAATTGTGTCCCTTTTTACGTTTATATTGGGTAGCCCAACAACAAGTTCCTTACTTACCATTAGGCCCAATTTATCAAACCCTACATGGCCCAAACGTTGGTGCCAAAGATCAGCAGTTTGCTTCCCCTTCGCCTTTTCTACATATGCTGATTCTGTGTTTAACACATACACAGCTTCCGTCTTTCGTCCTTGCAGAATTGGAATTGACTGAGTCTCGAAATCCTTGAATACTTTGACATCCTTTGGACCAAACAATACGTAGTGCCCATCTTCTGTCAACTGAGGCACCGAAAGTAGGTTCTTCTTCATTCCCGGAACATGGTATACATTTCTTAATGAAAGCTTCACTTTGTCATCTTCAGAGGGTAAAATTGCACCACCAATGTGCACAATCTTATGTCTGGAATCGTCTGCGATTACTACAACACGGCTACCATCATACTTAGACGGATTTTGAAGTTTATCTTTATTACCTGTCAAGTGATTGGAACAGCCGGAATCCACAATCCAGCCATCAAGCTTATTTTTCTGAGTTGTTGCTGTGAATGTAACCACCTCTTCCCTTTGAGCTACTAAGGCTTCGATGTCCCACCCTTCTTCTTGCTCAACTGTGGCATTATTCCCTTCATCTTCTTGTTTCACCGAACAATTCTTGGCCATGTGACCCTTGCGTCCACATCTATGACATTTATATGGAAAGTATTTCCCATTCGTCTGTTGTTTGCGTTCACCAGAAGCTTCCTCTTGTCTCTGGCTATTTGACTTCTTGTCACCATGCTCCTGATGCTTGTTTTTATCACTGTTCTTGTACCAGCCCTTTTGTTTGTTACCTGCCTTGTGCTTACCCTTTCCCCTTCCAGCATAGAGAACCTGGTCTTCAGACTTGGATGTTGAACTCATTGACACACTACCCAATTGTTTGGCCAGGGCCTCCTGACTCGCCAGAAGATTCTCAAACTCATTCAAGGACGGTTGTGTAGGCCAACCCTGCACAGTAGTCACGAAGCTCCTGTATTCCGGCTTTAAACCATGAATGATAATTCGTTTCATTCTCGGTTCTCCAATCCTTCCTTCCGGATCAAGCTCGCCAATCTCCCTACACAATGTTTTGACTTTGTGAAAATACTGAGGGATTGTTTAATCCCGCTGTGACACCGAAAGCAATTCATTTTCAAGGAATTGCAACTTCGTGTCATTCTTTTTCGAAAACAAAGTCTTCAAAGTGTCCCACGCCTCTTTCGGTGTGGTAAGATCCTGAATGTTTTCAAGCAGCTCCTCCTCGATGGTTGTTTTGATAATGAACATTTCCTTGCCTGTCTTGACTTTCCATTTGTGTATTGCTACGTTGGTGTCAATTCTCGGTTCAGTGGTATTTGCTCCTCCTACTACATCCCATAAGTCCTGACCAGTTAGGTATGAAGTCATGCATGTCGACCACGTCTTGTAGTTTCTAGTACCCAATCTTTTAACACCACCAATGGCTTGAAACTCAGACATGTTTCTGCTTCAATGATAGCCGGCTCTGATACCACTTGATAAACAGAGTGAACTTCAAATACAACTACCACACACAAGACAATAATAGCAGGTAAATTACTAGAACAACAAAAGTAAGCTGAAAGCTTTTACTGATACTTCTTGATTAAAGAGAACAAAAGTAGACAATTAACTACTAGGTTACAAAGAAAATAAATAATGAAAGATAAGGCCACGATGCCACTACTCTAATAGCTAGAAATCAGGAAATAAAGGAGACTCAAATACTTATTCAAAGCAGAAAAAATAGGAACTAATTTTGACCACTTCAGTAATGAAGGTTGGCCACATGCAGGAAATAATCACGTGGAAAGGCGCACACTTTTAACATATACAAAGTAAAATTACCACACAGCAAATTGGCAATTTTTATGCATTCTTGGTCCAAAATCCTCACTATAGATCCTCGATCAATTCCATTCCACCTCACACTTGGTTTGTCGTATTCTCTCTTTGTAAGAGCCGATTGGGTAAAGACAGGATAGAATTGGCATGTTTTCGTCTGTGACAATTTCACAAATAGGTTAGAAAAGGGGAGAGATGAGTAATGCATCCCATGTGTTCAACGAAATGCTTGAGAGAATACTTTTCAAATATATCACTGCAGTTCAATTTCAATATTTATCATGGCCACTTCAAGCAAAATTTTGGTTCATATCACCAATATTTGTAACATTAAAGACAGAACCGAATTCACCAACATTTCATCGCCATATTTTACTACCCTAGAGCCCTCTACTGATGTTCCTTTCGGACACCGATTGAAAAAAGAAAAAGAAAAAACTACAGCGATGATAGCAACAGTAGTGATGATCTAGGCATTTGGACTGATAAATTGAAATCTTACTGGCATGTTCAAGAGGATTCTTCTTATATGATCACAAGATTTTCTTTGAGACTTTCGACAAACACATGGTGAGTTATTCGATTTTTCAAGCACCAGTTGAGAAAAGAGTGAAACCTATGCCAACAAATGCAGTTAATGGTATATATTGTAATTTTGTCAAGTATTTTTAGAAGGTAATCATTTGTCTAAAAGGATGGTTTATGGAGGATTCCATTAATTTTATTTTAATATTTGCTTGCAGATTAGATACAAAATACCCGAATATTGTACCAATTCCAGGTTATTTATTTGTGAAGTGTGTCAAATTCAAATAAAAACCGGAAAGGTGGGTTGATCTGTAGTATGTGGGTGATAGAAATGGTTGATTAATGGTGATATGATTAGCATTAGCTAGGAAGGAGTATACCATAGATATTGGCAGTGTTGAGGTATAATTATAAATTTGCTTTAGTTTTATCATGCCTATTGTATATAAAATTTTCAAAGAAACGAGCAGTTTAACCGCTAGTTTTAAACAAATTGCATCCTAAAGAACGTCTTCATATTGATAATGATAACAATATATTATTGACACCACAAGGAAAAAGGCCATTACCGGCGACAAAAGTCGCCGGTAAAACTCCCAAAAGTCGCCGGTAATGATAATAGCGGCGACGCGTCGCCGGTAATAAGTCGCCGCTACTGCCTCGTCGCTATTGATCAGCTTGTCGCCGGTAATGATAATAGTCGCCGCTATTAGTATGTCGCCGCTAATGAGTATTGTCGCCGCTAATAATGTTGTCGCCGGGAATGACGTTTGTCGCCGGTAAAAGTGTCGCCGGCAAAAGTGTCGCCGGTAATGAGCTCTGTCGCCGGTAAAAGCGTCGCCGGTAATTGTTTTTCAATTTTTTTTTAAAAAAAAATGATTTTCGTTGCCGGTGATAATATCGCAGGTAAAAGTGTCGCCGGTAATAACAATATTCGATTAAATATCAAAACCAATAGTATCGACGCTAATTACAAAACAAACATCCTATTAAATATCAAACATAATAGTGTCAAACAAACATCCAAAATACAATTAAATATCAAAAGTCATACTATCCGAGTAGCAAAACAACAAAATTTTTACAATCTACCAAGTAGCAAAACAAGACAACATATGCAAATAAAACCCATTCTTACATACCCTCATCGTCGTTCCCATCGTTCCCTTGATTATTTTGGGATTGAAAAAACGAATAAAGCTCATCCCTACATGCCGGGTCGGCGAGCATTGCACGAAGATTTTCCAACTACATAATTAATAACAATATATATAAACTTATAAGTTAGATTGTCAAACATAAACAAAAACTATCAAAATACATTGTTATTTTTAAAGTAAGATAGAAAACCAAATTACCAAACTTTTTAGCAAATAATCACCAAACTACCAAATCAACATGCATTTTACGATGCTAAAGTAGATTGCTATTTTACCTGTGATGGTTGTGATGGTGGTTGTGATGGTGGTTGTGATGGTTGCGAAGGCTGTGGAATCGTCGGGAGACCAGAAGGTTTGCGGCCAATGCCTCTAATGTGGCCACGTCGCTCTCCTAATACTTTCTCGAACGTAGCTCTTTCTTGAGTTGGCGTAAACTCACTTTCACCTTGAGTTTGTTCTAGCAACTCTTCAACTAACCGATTCTGTAACTCCCAAAAGTGAGTAACAATTAAGTATAAATAAACATTTAAATATATGATAAAATTATAATTAAATACTTACATATTGTTGTTCCGATTCAGCAGTAACAAATACACCATTCTTATCGGTATGAGCTTTGCGAAATGTTTCCACTCTCTTAAGGTTCTGTTTAAGTTTAAAAATTAGATTATATTTTAAATAAATAATTACATGTATCGTACGGTACCTTCTTATAGCAAGTACTGCTATACGAGCTCGAACCCCCACGATTCACAATTGTTTGCTTTTCACGGATTTTTTTGTTCCTTTCTGAAGCAATTTTGTGTTCGTCAGTTTGAAAATACTCAACTGTCTTCTCCCAGTTATCAACAAGCATACCATCCGGAGGATTTGCCAATGCTCTCGGGATATCTTCATACCCTCCGACCATCTTGAAATATTCTTTAGCGTCGGCTTTACGCTCTCGAAAACCTCTTAACAAGGCTGCTTGAAAACTCTCTGTCAATAAAGTAGCTTGTGCATCCTGGTACATTTGATTGAGATCAAACTTTGTCTACAATAAAAAAAAAAAAGTTAACCAAGAAACAATTATAGTTAAACCTATAAAATATATTTAAATAAATAATTACCGCTAAATGTTGTAATACAGTGTCCTTTATATCAGGGGAAACTCTTTTCCAACTCCATTTGTCGAAAGGGACCATCTGCCACATTGTTTTCCCAACTTCTCGGGAAAACATGTCTCCCGCCTCTCCTACGGGATTAAATGTGATATCCCTATCAAATTGCATGGGTATTGGTTTCCCCTGGTTCTGCAAGATTGCTTTTTCAAGCTTTATATTTTTTGCTTTTCCTCGAGCTTTCCTTCGGGCACGTCCCTCAACTACAAATGTAATTAAAAATTATTAGAAACGACATTTAATTTATGATAATTGAACAAAAATAGTAAATAAAAATTCATGATAAGACTTACCGTCCAGCTCGTGCTGGCCAGGACCTCTACCACCTGGGAAAGGTGGGTCCTCAGCTCCGTCTCCCCCATGTCCACGACCCATGACAGCAGCCATGGTAAACATAAACAACAGCCACACTCTCATCATTTCCTGAAAAATTATAAGATATACAAATACAATTTTTATTATAGATACACATTACATAGAAATAATGTGTATCTACAGTCGGGTACTTGAAGTAACGGTTATCACATTTTTCACACGCACATCTGATTTTACCATTACTATCAAGGTCAACTTCGACTTCTCAATAAAAGCTTTGAGTCCTGCTTGGAACTCGTGATGGTTTCGATATGGATTAGTAGTCCAGCTTTTATCAATAGACATGATGTTGCTGAAACATAATTTTGGGTTTAGAGTTTAGTATACAGAATTAGCATTGTTTTTTTTCAGTCCACATTTTTTTTACATCTAAAATAATACAAAAATTAAGTAATAAAAAAATGAAAAAAATAAATTAAAAACTATATAACTTATTGGTTAATTAATTTGGAGTTACCTTGGGTAAAAACTAGAAGCTTTCTAGTTTTTGTATATAAGTTTTTAAACAATTTTATAGTTTTTTTTTTTGTGTTTTTTTTTCAAATTATAAAAATAATGTATTTTTTTTTTCAATTATAGCATCCTACTTATAAGAAAACCACATACTTTTACATACGTATTATGTTGTTGTGTTGTTTTTTTTACCGTCGAGATTAAAATATATATATAAGTTTTTAAAGAATTTTATAATTATTTTTGTGTTTTTTTTCCAATTATAAGTTAACTATATAACTTATTGGTTAATTAATTTGGAGTTACCTTGGGTAAAAACTAGAAGCTTTCTAGTTTTTGTATATAAGTTTTTAAACAATTTTATAGTTTTTCTTTTTTTTGTGTTTTTTTTTTCAAATTATAAAAATAATGTATTTTTTTTTTTTCAATTATAGCATCCTACTTATAAGAAAACCACATACTTTTACATACGTATTATGTTGTTGTGTTGTTTTTTTTACCGTCGAGATTAAAATATATATATATAAGTTTTTAAAGAATTTTATAATTATTTTTGTGTTTTTTTTCCAATTATAAGTTAACTATATAACTTATTGGTTAATTAATTTGGAGTTAGCTTGGGTAAAAACTAGAAGCTAAGTTTTTAAACAATTTTATATATTTTTTTGTGTTTTTTTTTTTTCAATTTATAAAAATAATGTATTTTTTTTTTCAATTATAGCATCCTACTTATAAGAAAACCACATATTTTTACATACGTATTATGTTGTTGTGTTGTTTTTTTTACCGTCGAGATTAAAATGTATATAAGTTGTTAAAGATTTTTATAATTTTTTTTGTGTTTTTTTTTTCCAATTATAAGTTAATTATATAACTTATTGGTTAATTAATTTGGAGTTAGCTTGGGTAAAAACTAGAAGCTTTCTAGTTTTTGTATATAAGTTTTTAAACAATTTTATAGTTTTTTTTTGTGTTTTTTTTTTCAATTTATAAAAATAATGTATTTTTTTTTTCAATTATAGCATCCTACTTATAAGAAAACCACATACTTTTACATACGTATTATGTTGTTGTGTTGTTTTTTTTACCGTCGAGATTAAAATATATATATAAGTTTTTAAAGAATTTTATAATTATTTTTGTGTTTTTTTTCCAATTATAAGTTAACTATATAACTTATTGGTTAATTAATTTGGAGTTAGCTTGGGTAAAAACTAGAAGCTTTCTAGTTTTTGTATTTAAGTTTTTAAACAATTTTATAGGTTTTTTTTGTGTTTTCTTTTCAATTTATAAAAATAATGTATTTTTTTTTATTTCAATTATAGCATCCTACTTATACCAAAACCACATAGTTTTACATAATACATAAGAAGGTGAAATTCACATACTTTTACATACATATACCACATATACATCAAATACAAATACACACAAAATAACATCCTATTTAAACCAAATACACATAATTTCACATATATACATAATAACATCCTATTTATACCAAATACAAAAGTTTCACAATCATATATCACATTTACAACAAACATACATACATTCACATACAGACAATAACATTCTACTTATAATAAATACATATAACTTCTACTAATATACCACATATACATCAAACACACATACATTGGAATATATATACCAAATTCACATATATTCAAACAAATACAAAATATACAATCCAATTTTCACATATGACAATTATCACATAATTTCACATATAAATACAACTTGAAGCTATACAACTAATTGCAATTAAATAACCACAAACAAAAAATTGAATAACTTGCTTCTAATCCAAAACAATACCACCAAAAACAAAAATATGAACAATTTATTATCATTCAATCACTATATAAAGCTACAAATCAAAATTCATACAAAATAAAAAAGAAATCATAAAAAAAAAACTTACCTTTCTTCAACAAATGGAGGCACCTACAAATTGATCCCAAAGCTTTAACCACTTGCTTGGAACAATGCTTCTAATCCAAAACAACACCACCAAAAATAAAGAACGTGAGCAATTTATTATCATTCATACAACACAAAAATGAAATCATCAAAATAAACTTACCTTTCTTCAAGAAATTGATCCCAAAGCTTTAACCACACCTAGGGACACTTGCTTGGAACAATGAGGGGAGAAATTTGCTTGAAAGAAGCTGATTGAAGAAGAAAATCGGAAATATGGTGAAGGAACTCGAAGCAAACAGAAAGGGAAATGAAGAGGAACTGTAATCTGCGTGCGTTTTTTTTTTTATCTGCGATCATCAATAGCGGCGACACTATTAGCGGCGACGCGAGGATCAATACCGGCGACAATTGTTAATAGCGGCGACAAACTGGAGGGAATGGTACCGCGTCATTTTTATCAGACAATTAGCGGCGACTTTTTTAGGGTTTTAGCGGCGACATGCGTGTCGCCGGTATTAGGTTAAACCGGATAAGGCACCCCACCCGTTGGATTGGCTATCTCATCGAACGGTTGAGATGCAATGTAGGGGGAAAGTGCGGATTCGGGTGTCAACCCTTTAGCGGCGACACTATTAGCGGCGACTAGTGGCTTTACCGGCGAAGAGTCGCCGGTAAAGCCATTAGTCGCCGCTAATAGTGTCGCCGCTAAAGGATATATTTCTTGTAGTGTGACATTAACATTACACCTTTTTGTGTTTTAGAGTTAACGTAATAACTTTGAGATTTTGAGTTCAGAATGAGTTTTTCAACTTATCAAAAATTTGGTTCAACTTCATTTAAGCACACATTTTATTTTTTTTCCTCTTGTGAAAATATATAGAAGAAGAAAAAAAAATATCACACAACACTTCAATAATTTCTTGATTTTTTTATGTTGATTATGATTCAATCTTCAACTTTGTTTGTTAGCATTTTTTTACCGTTAGAACATAACGGTCACTATTCTAATATATTAAATGTATTCGAATTAAAATAACACTATCAAGAATATGACCGTTGTGTAACGGTCTAAAAACCAGCAAATTTATTGTAATAAATTCTACGGACATTTCACTTTTTTTCACTCTCATATAACCCTCTTCCTACAACACATAGTCTTTGTCTTCAGAGCATCCTCTTATCACTTCTCGAATACTCATCACGTTTCTATTTCATTCCAGTAGTATATTTTGCTATGGTGTATAGCAGATGCTTAATTTATTTGAAACGACCTGTAGCCTTCAGGTCTATAAATGTATTCAACCTCTTTTCACATTTGATTTTCTTTTGCACAAAAAAAACCATGGATTTGAATGCCTTAAGTGTAGATCTTCTTGAATTTCTTTCCATTGTTTTTAACTGGGCAAGGAAACCATCCTTAAGGAAAGGAATTTTAGCATGGGCTCAGAAAGTCTCTAAAGAAATCAAGGGCGTAACCACCGCTAAGGGGGTGACCTCATGAGGTATAAACCAAAATGTCTTCATTTTCAATTTCAAAAACGAAAAAAATTAGAAAGAAATCCTAGACAGGACACTCTAGATCGAACCGGAAACTGGTAATTTCCAGTTAAGTTATATGCCACATCAAGTAGCTGACATTTTGTTTCTTGGCAGATCAAGACGCAACTGCATGCGTCACTTGGAGTCAAAATTGAAGATTGGTGAAGGATTCTCCTTCACTCTTCTTAAGCGTTCTGATTTTTCGCAAGATTTAGAGACCGATGCTATAAAGATTGAATGCAACTCCAAATTGACTGTTGCGTATTCTGTTGTGAAGGAATGTTTCCTTCCGATCGTTCAGAGCTGATGTTATCTGCAATTTAGTATACAACTACGGGCAATTTCAAGTCTCATTAAAAATGCCAGTTTGATCATCAACACGACGTCCAAACTACTGTAACTAGTCTAAATTGATGATGAAACATTGTTCTAGAGGAGAGAGAGGTGCCCTCTCTCTCTCTCTCTCTCTCTCTATATATATATATATATATATATATATATATATATATATATATATATATATATATATATATATATATATATATATATATAGATGAAGAGATCCGAGTGCGACAACATATCCACATCCAAGTCCCACTTCTAGTGACAGTTTTGGCTGGGTCGAGCTGCTGATTACAGTGGTAATTAAGTTGGATCCCATTTCCATTTTTTTACCAACAATATCTTCATTTACATGGAATACAATAAAGAGAGAGGGATATGGGGTGTTTTGGTGAAACTACTTACTCAAAATTAATTGTTAAGCAAAAGATAACATTCGGATATTTTTTCATAATTACATATTTTTACATTTAGATCAATTTTCATTAGTTAAAAAGCTTTTATTCAGATATGCTTTTTATAGCTAGATAGTATTGTTTAAAAATTTGAATTTAAAGAGAGATGAGTATCAGGTTTTTTGTGTTTTGTGGTACTACTTAATTAATGTTATTGTTTGTTTAACAAGTAGATATTATAAAAGTTCAAAGGATCATATTATATAACCTTGGAAAAGAACAGCCAATTTTTGACACAGTAAACTTGTCCTTTCGTGCCGAGTTCCGGACATGTTGAAACAATAAAGGGGTTAAGACAGAATTGAAATAAAGAAAACGATGAGGATTAATAAAGCGTTATTTTAACAGCAAGACTTTATTAAAAAGGAAGAGCAACGGTTACAAGATTATGTACATTGGATTGTGTACCCAACAATCCCATATTAAACTCCTACCCCATCTTGAACGATTCTTAATCCATTGAAAAGCCAATAACTTGATCTCGCAAGCTAACACAGAAGAAGATTTCACCTTACACTAAAAAATGAGACCATTCCTATTACAAGTCCAAATAACCCAAAAGAAAGACCTAATAATAGCCTCCAAAGCATCTGTTTTGAAACAACACTTCCTGTTATTACTTCCCACTTCCAGAATATAATCAAAAGAAAGAGGAATGTTATCGAAAGGTAAATCAGACCACCAAACAAGGAGTAGAGCGCCCACCTCCCTAATGAAAGAACAATCACAAAACAGGTGTACGTCGTCCTCATTGCACAAGTTGCACATCGGGCACAAGTTAGACGAGGTGTGAAACCCGTGTATTACACGAATTTATTAAAAAAACAAGTTTAATGTAAAGTTGTAAGCATTAATATTTTTAAAATAATATTTCTACATAAATATATACATATTTTTTAAAGTAAACTTTCGAAATAAATAAAAATGAAGTGATAAATAAGTAATTACTTGAATCTACCATAATATAAAAAAGTATTGACATATTGTAAATAACTGTTATCAATCACAAATTTACAAAAACTTCTTTGAATACAATATTATATATCGTATTACTAAGTTTATTATCTTTGTCTAAAGTTAATATTTTTTAATCCATACAATTGTCCACGAGTGGACACTCGTCTAAAGAACAAACCCACATTCGATAACAATTGTCCTTGATTTGATTGTTATTTATTGTCATCGCAAAACATACATTAAGTGAAAATTCTTCGTTGAAATGCGAAAACTTTTATTTAATGGCATCAAAGACATTCTTGGAATAAACATGTGGCTTAGACAAACACGGCAAAGAGATGCTAAAACGGGGATGAGGTCGCACAACATTTTTTATAATTATATCGAAACATTAGCATACATATTACTTAACAAAAGCGCTTCTTTAGAGTTACAATGATATTTTATATGAAATTGGTTAAAATGGTTATATTATTATAAAAATGACTTATTCAAAAGATTTATTGTAACTGAATATTCATGATAATCAATTTCAATGATAAATTCCTCCGGTGACACTTGCGTTGTGAAATTGTTTCGTAAGATTTGGAATAAATCAAAAAAAATCTAAGATGTTAAATGATTTAAAAGACAAAGAAGTTGAAATATGTGATGTGTTTGGTTTATAAGACTAGACATGGTACTGAAGTTTTTTCTAAATTATAAATATTATTTTTTTGCAAAAAAATTTGTAATATGGTTACCATAAACGACATATGAAAATATAGTATAAATTGTTTTAGATGTTTGATTTTGATCAAATCATCTTTAGTATCCAAATATACTAAAAATGATTTTTTTTTATCAAATCCTAGCCGCAATAAGCTTGTTACAATATCAAATCCTAGCCACAATAAGCTTGTTACGATATCATACCATGCTAGGTCTTTAATTAAGAGAAATTAAATTACCTCCTACCTTTTATGCCTACAATTATTCCTACCCACTAAAATTATGACAAATCACCATTCAATTTAATTTTATTTGATATATTCCAAATATAGCTTTAATAAGTTAGTTAAAAAATATGGAAAGATGACACTTGTCATAATTTGATTGAGTAGGAACATTTGTAGGCATAAACAGTAGGAATCAATTTAATTTCTCTTTAATTAATCATTCATATTATCCTATGTCCACATCTTATAAATTGATAAAGAAGAAATTTTATATCTACTGTATTTTATCTTGCATGTAACACTTTCTACATGTTGACTTCTCCATGTGAAAGGAAATAAGCTTCAGTTCGGGTGTATTCAAGAATTAAAATATGCAATGAGTTTGTTATAGAAAACAATATCACGTTCAAATGTAAATAATTATTTAGGAAATTAGTCAAATAATAATTCCTTGATTTTAGCTAATCATATCAATATATTGAATCACACAATATTATTTATTTATGTAAATAGAAATCAATTTATGGATATACAAAAGGAATGACCAAATTTTGAGCTAACATTATCAATTACATTATTAATTATTATAATTGTGTATCTTAATTTCATTAATGATGTGGGAATAAAAAGAAAATGAAAAAAATAATAAAATGACATGTGGAAATAAAATTATTTTAAAATACTATGGAAATTACATGTGTCAAAATCAAGGAGAAAGTGACATGTGGCAAAAATGTTTTTATTTATTAGGGTAGATTACTAACAATCACACCATTTGTTGAAGGGTTTCAATGGTTCATAACTTAACCAAAACACTGTAAGTCATTTTTCCCCCAAAAAAAAAAATAACTTAATTAATTGTAAACTAAAAGGTTAACAAACTCCTAAAATATTACCAAAATGTAAGGACTTTAATGTGCATGCGTAAAGATGCAAAATTCTAAGTGTTGATTATTGATAGTCCCTAACATATATAAGAACTTAAATATCTCGCCAGATTTATAGTGTTATGGCTAAACATCTCAAAAATTGTCAAAAGTATGCAAATTATCATAACTTTTAAAACACTTAGATTAGTCTAAATATATTATTTATGTAATAAATTTTTATCTAATCATATCTAAATATATATAGAATAAAAAAATGACAAAATATACTAATTGGTTAATTCAATTACCCAACAACAAGAAAGAACCCATTTGTGTTCGCGCGAGCTGTCATTAGAGTATTTTAGGAATCAGTTCTTTTATTTAAATTCTTTGATTATCGGAGTAGATTACTCCCCAAATACTCTATTATACCTTTTGAAAATTAACTCTTTTTACCATATCATTCTTCCTCTTCATACAAATCAAGCACCATGGGAGATGGTTCTTCTCTTTCTTCTTTTGAAACCTTGAATACCACAAATTCTGCTGAGATGACATACAACCATCCCTTATAGTTGAACCTTCCGCTGCCTCAATTGGTATAAAACTAGATGATAACAATTATGCTATTTGGTCTCAAGTTGTTGAGATGTATCTCTCAGGAAAAGTCAAAATGGGATATATTAATGGTAATTTCCCACAACCATTACAGACCCATCCTTCCGTAAATGGCGCACGAACAATGCAATTGTGAAAGGATGGTTGATCAACTCGATGAACCCATCATTGATCAGCAACTTTATATGGTTTCAAAAAGAAAAATCTGTATCGGATGTTGTTGGTACTACTATTTTGATGGCAGTGATACCCCCAAGTTTATGCACTTCGACGACGGGTGGCCTGCCTGAAGCAAAACGGTGGCTCGTTGGAAAGATACTACAATGATCTACAAGGTATTTGGCACGAAATAGATTTTGGTCGCAGTAATCCAATGGAATGGTATAATAATATAGAAAAATATAATATGTTGATTCAAGGCGACAAGGTGTATGCTTTTCTAGATGGACTTGATGATCGGCTTGATGATATTCGAAGTGACATACTACAACTACAATCATTCCCCACAGTTGAACAAGTTTATGCTCATGTTGACCGTGAAACAGTTCGCCAGACATTTATGAATATTGATGAAGCTGAGAACATTTTTGAGGAAGTCTTGGCATCAAAAGGACTTAATCTTGGATAGTCCTCAAAATCCGCGTCATCATGTAATGAGAAATATGGTGTATCTAAGGGTAGAACCTTTACTGATACCAAATGTACTCACTGTGGCAATCAGACTGTTGGAATGACTTCCAAGAAAATAACAAACATCAAGGAAATCAGGTTGATGGTAGTGCGACCATTGGCATGACAACAATTGCTGAAGGAATGTCACGATTTTCTCTCATTCCAGATGCAAAGATTCAAAATAAACTTTCGACAGGTGACGATTCATGTATTGCACTTTGTTTTGTAATTCATCTGAGGATGCTCAAAAAAATGCGTGGATCCTTGATTCTGGAGGCACAGACCACGTGACCTTTGATTCTACTGATTTCTCGAAGAATTCCATACCACGAGGGACAAGCATTTGTAATGCTAATGGAGGTGTATCCACAGTTAAAGGAGCTAGAACATGCACGCTATCTCTACACTATCATTATTTAATACACTTCATGTCCTTTCTCTTTCACATAAATTGTTATTTGTTGGGCTAGATGGTACAAAACTGAACCGCGTGGTACTAATTTACCCTTACTTTTTCTTATTTCAGGATATTCTCACCAAGGAGATAATTGGGTGTGGTATTAAAAGAAGGCGTTTGCATTATGTGGATGACTTCAATATAGGGCAGTCACATCTAGTTCATCATCCAAATGGAAACAAAAAATGTGAAATATGGCTTTGGCATAGACGGTTAGGACATCCATCTTTTGGTTACATGAAACACTTGTTTCCCGAGTTATTATTGAATGTATCAGATTTTAGTCTTAGATGTAATACACGGATTTTTGGCTAAAAGCCATCGAGTTCCATATCCTTTAAGCACCAATAAAAGTCATGTTCCCTTTGTTGTAATTCATTTAGATGTGTGGGGGCCTTCCCCTATCTCTACTATGTCAAAAACACGATGGTTTGTGACCTTTATAGATGGTTGTACATGTATGAAATGGTTTTATTTACTCAAACATAAAGATGAAGTGTTATACATGTTTAAGTCGGTCCATAGCATGGTTTACACCTAATTTTCAACCAAAATCCAGATTCTTCGATAAGAAAATGGTAGGGAATATGTTAATCAAAGATTTCGTGATTATTTTAAACAACATGGGCTTATTCATGAAACATCTTGCCCCCGAACTCCACAACAAAATGGTGTTTTTGATCAAAAAAATAGACATATCCTTGAAACTACTCAGGCCTTGTTAATTTGGGGCACATGTACCTAATCATTTTTTGGTTGATGTAGTTGCTACAACGGTGCATCTTCTTAACATGATTCCTTCCAAAGTCTTGGGCATTAAAACTCCAGTTTAGGTTCTATCCTCATATGTTTCCATACCAATCATGATGATGCTTCCGCCTCGGGTCTTTGGGTGTGTTGGTTATGTTCATTTATGTAAAGATCAACGTACAAAACATGATCCATGTGTTGTTAGATGCGCTTTCATAGGTTATGGATCCCATCAAAAAGGCTATCAAAGTTACGATCCAGTTCATAAACATAATTATTTAACTATGGACGTGACCTTCCTAGAGTGAAACAATTTTTTTTCAAAGAAATCCAAATTTGTACTTTAGGGGGAAATTCAAGATGAAGTATCGAATTGGTTAGAACTTTATTGGGGTCATTAAAGTGAGCCTACTTGTTAAAGTGAGCCTATACTAACTAGTCCTACATCAGAGACAAGCAAAAGTAACGAAAATATTGAGCCGTCAAAGTCAGCAATGCCACATGACCACTAAACCGAGCATATTCTTGAGGAAGAAAATGACCCCACCCGCCCACCCCCGCCATCTCTCCTGTATGATGCATCTAGTCTCTTAAGAATTCATGAGGTATGTTCTTCAACTATATCTTCAAGTTCTAATGATATAGATGCAACCATGGGATATACTCTACCTTTCAGGTATAATCGAGGAAAACCACCCAACATGTATTCTCCTGACAATGAAAGTCGAAAGTCGAAGTACCCAATTGCAAATTATGTTTCCAAAGAGAAATTGTCTAAACCTCTCAAAGACTTTTCACATACTCTTTCAACATGTTATGTACCCATTAATTTTCAGGAAGCACTTTCTGACCCTAAATGGACTCAATCAACCTGTCACACCCCCGGACCACCCGGACCAGACGGAGGAAACGTCCGAAGGAGGGTGACTTCATTGTGTAGTATCATAATAATTGAATATAAATGAAACAGAGCAATCCAAACATCATACGTTGAGATAACAAACTTACATTGTTTACATATTGTATTTGTTCTTCGAGTTACACAAAAGATACATAAGTAGAAAACTTCAAACTACAACTAATTAGTCCTGCATCCGCGGCCCTTGTTACCTGCTTACTAGATCCCTGAGAATACAAGTCGTTTTGAATAGCTTAACAATGTACAATTGTAATATTCATTCAAAAGCTATTGTTTAAAACAGTTAGAGCATCAAACAAAATTCCCATTATCTAATCATTCTAAGTACTATATTATATTATATTAATATTAGAAGCCATATGGTTATATCAACATGACGACCAACGACTCATCATGATATCATCATTTAAGACAAAAAAAAGTGTCAGTTGCGAGAGAGACGAACAACACCGATGATCTACTGATACCATTATTTGGTTTGTTAATATTTTATACTGTTAGTGTATTTTATACAATTCTAAAACATTTGATAGAACTTATATTAAAATCATATGCTTAGTTTTTTATACAGATTTTTTTTCTTAAATTGTTCATAAATTATAGAATTTAATATAAGATTTTGATTTTTTGATTTTAGTTGATTTTTTTCACAATTAAAAATTACTTCAAGATTGCAATCAAATGTTACATCATAGGTAATTGAAACTGCTAATTTTCTTTAATAATAACACATAAAAATATATTTTGTTAAAATATCAGCACTACAACTATATTTTTGTCGGTAAAATCGGAGGCCTCTAAAATTCGAAGGCCCGAGCTACAACACCACTCGCACACCTAAGGTCGAGATGTTTAAGCTAGGGATGGGTAAAAGGATCGAACCGGCCGGAACCGGACCCGAGAACCGGCTTCGGCCAAAATCAAGAACCGAACCGGCCAGACGGTTCTACCGGTAGGTTTTCGTGTTTTCAAATGTTGGAACCGGTCCTTGAAAAATAGCATCATACGGTTCCGGTTTTTGCGGGTTCTACCGGTTCCGGTTATATCGGTTCCGGTTCCGGGTTCCAAAAATCCACAAAAATAACGTCCCGGTCCTGGCCCGACCCGACACGACCGGTTCCATCGGGTTCCGGTTCTGGTCGGTTCCCCGGTCCATATGTTCATCCCTGGTCTAAGCTCCTACATATCTAGTTCTCATTTTGTCAATTTGTGGACTACAAGCACAGAAACATTTCTTAAGTAGAAACTAAAGGATTATGAACGAACGTTTATAGTTAGCAATTTTCCCTTTCATTACCCTTTTCACTTCCACATTCCCATTATTCTCATACCTACATTCACAATCGCTTCAAACGATTTCTATTTCACAGTCACCCCTGCCATGGAAAATTTGATTATATATTTTCCATGAGAGTGAAACTAAAATAGTGAAAACTACGACAGCTTCTTCCCATTCAACCTCAAGCTTTACTCCATTTTCCTAAGAGAGAACCCAAGAATCAGAAAACCTTTAAAAAAAGGACGAGGGGAGACGATGTACAATCACGTAAAAGCTCAAACTCCTCATTCACGAATATACTGATAAACAGAGTGAACTTCAAATACAACTACCACACACAAGACAATAATAGCAGGTAAATTACTAGAACAACAAAAGTAAGCTGAAAGCTTTTACTGATACTTCTTGATTAAAGAGAACAAAAGTAGACAATTAACTACTAGGTTACAGAGAAAATAAATAAGAAAGATAAGGCCACGATGCCACTACTATAATAGCTAGAAATCAAGAAATAAAGGAGACTCAAATACTTACTCAAAGCAGAAAAAATAGGAACTAATTTTGACCACTTCAGTAATGAAGGTTGTCCACATGCAGGAAATAATCACGTGGAAAGGCGCACACTTTTAACACTCCCTCTCGCCGTTCACGTGCCTTAAACCCAGATCACTACAGAGTTTCAATAGCTTTGGACCAGATACACTCTTTGTGAATGCATCTGCAACTTGCTCAACTGTGTCAATCCATTCCATCTTGATTTCACCCTTTAATACCTTTTCCCGGATAAAGTGATAATGTAACTCTATGTGCTTCGTACGTGCATGAAATACGGGGTTCTCTGCAAGTTTAATTGCTGACATATTATCACAAAGCATCTGTACCTGATACTTGATTCTTTGATTAAGATCTTCAAACAGCCTTGTCAACCAAACACACTCTTGGGCAGCCATTGCTGCTGCCCGATATTCAGCTTCAGTAGTCGATAGCGATACAGTTGGTTGTAGTTTACTGCACCAAGAAATTGCACTGGACCCATACTTGAAGACATAACCCGCGGTGCTCCTCCTTCCATTCAGATCACCGGCATAATCGGCATCACAATAGCACACTAAAGTTGGATTAATCTCCCTCTTAAACCATAAACCTTTTCCTACCGTAGCTTTTATGTACCGCAGAACTCTTCGGGCAGCAATCAAGTGTGGTTTTTTTGGACACTGCATGAACCGACTCAACACCCCAACCGAGAACGAAATGTCAGGCCTAGTTAGAGTTAAATAGTATAGACTCCCAATTATCTGTCGGTATTCAAGAGGATCAGCAAGTTCCTTACCCTGTTCAGCATACAACCTTACACCAGACTCCATTGGTGTTGCAGCAGGTTTGCAAGTTGCCATTTTGAAGCTATGCAAGAGGTCAGTGGAGTACTTTGACTGGTGTAACACAACTCCCTCTTCATTGAAATTTAACTCAAGCCCAAGAAAGTGAGATAGCCTTCCAAGATCTTTTATTTTGAATCGAACAGACATATTCATCTTAAGCTGATCATTCTCTTCTTTAATGTCACCAGTGATTATTAGATCATCTTCATAAACAAGTACAACCACTACATTACTGCCAACTTTCTTGACAAATAAGCTAGTATCCGCAGTAGTTGAGATAAAACCATTTTGTTCAAGAAATTCTCCAATCTTTCCAAACTAAGCGCGTGGGGACTGTTTTAGGCCATAGATAGCTTTCTTTAGCCTGCACACATAGTCTGGATTTTGATGGCTTTCAAATCCCTTCGGTTGTTGCATATAAATGGTGTGATCCAGCTATCCATAAAGGAAAGCATTGTTCACATCCATTTGCCACATATCCCACTGTTTACTCATAGCGATGGCGAGAAGAACCCGGACAGTTGTCAATTTCACCACTGGACTGAAGGTGTCCTCATAGTTGACACCATATTCTTGTGAGAATCCACGAGCTACTAGTCTTGCCTTGAATCGATCGATTGTTCCATCTGTCCGTTGCTTCAGTTTGTACACCCACTTGCAGGTTACAGGTTTTACCTCTTGTGGCTTGGGAACTAATTCCCAGGTTTCATTGCTTTGTAGGGCTGCCATTTCTGCCTTCATAGCTTGCCACCATTCCTCTTTCACACTTGCTTCTTCAAAGGAGCTAGGCTCTGCTAAAACATCCTCAACAATAGCTACATTAGCATACTTAGGATTAGGTTTGCTTACCCTCTGTGACCGCCTCAAGGTTGGCTGATTTTGATTGTTTGGTTCACTTTTTGCATCGTTTTGAGGCTCGTTATGCTGGTCCAAAGAGCCTTGTTCTACTTCCACTTCGTTATCAGTGAAGTCCAAAGCAATCTTGGAGTTCCTGAGGTCATTTTTGAGTTGATCACTATCAGGTAAGACTTTGTTTTCTGGTGACCACCATGACGATTGCTCGTCAAATATCACATTCCTGGATACATAAACCTTTCCACTATTAGGATCACAGCAATGCCAACCTTTCCTTTGTGAATCGTACCCTACAAATACACATCGAATCGCCTTCTTGTCCATTTTATGGCGAAGGTGATTTGGTACGAACACATAGCAGATACACCCAAACACACGGAAATAGCTCACATTTGGTTTGATGCCGGTTAGCTTTTCATAAGGAGAGACGTAATTAAGGTTTTGAGATGGTAGCCTATTAATCACATACCCGGCTGTGTTCATTGCTTCC
This sequence comes from Lactuca sativa, assembly GCF_002870075.4. NCBI lineage: Eukaryota > Viridiplantae > Streptophyta > Magnoliopsida > Asterales > Asteraceae > Lactuca > Lactuca sativa. The sequence continues at coordinate 160,587,652 of NC_056627.2, read as the reverse complement.
GCCCAAAAGCGACCAGGCATATTTTTTTTCATGAATTAGGCTTTTAGATATCTCTCCCACATGCCTATTCTTTCGCTCTGAAATTCCGTTTTGTTGCGGTGTATTCGAGCACGTCAACTGCCTTTTAACTAGCTTCTGCCTCAAATAATTGCTGAAATCGCTTGCTAAATACTCTCCACCATTATCCGATCTCAAACACTGAACTTTACATCCGGTCATTAGTTCAGCATCGATCTCAAATTCTTTGAATTTTGAGAATACTTTGGATTTCTCCTTCATGAAATACAACCATACAAATCGTGAATAATCATCAATGAACGTGACCATATATTTCAAACCTTGCATCGATGGTTGTGTAATTGGACCTAGTACATCAGAATGAACAAGCTCGAGAGGTTTACTGGTCACTTGATTAGATTTATTGAACGACAACTGTTTGGCTTTTCCATATTGGCACCCTGAGCAAACTGTGTCCCTTTTTACTTTTATATTGGGTAGCCCAACAACAAGTTCCTTACTTACCATTAGGCCCAATTTATCAAACCCTACATGGCCCAAACGTTGGTGCCAAAGATCAGCAATTTGCTTCCCCTTTGCCTTTTCTACATATGCTGATTCTGCGTTTAACACATACACAGCTTCCGTCTTTCGTCCTTGCAGAATTGGAATTGACTGAGTCTCGAAATCCTTGAATACTTTGACATCCTTTGGACCAAACAATACGTAGTGCCCATCTTCTGTCAACTGAGGCACCGAAAGTAGGTTCTTCTTCATTCCCGGAACATGGTATACATTTCTTAATGAAAGCTTCACTTTGTCATCTTCAGAGGGTAAAATTGCACCACCAATGTGCGCAATCTTATGTCTGGAATCGTCTGCGATTACTACAACACGGCTACCATCACACTTAGACGGATTTTGAAGTTTATCTTTATTACCTGTCAAGTGATTGGAACAGCCGGAATCCACAATCGAGCCTTCAAGCTTATTTTTCTGAGTTGTTGCTGTGAATGTAACCACTTCTTCCCTTTGAGCTACTAAGGCTTCGATGTCCCACCCTTCTTCTTGCTCAACTGTGGCATTATTCCCTTCATCTTCTTGTTTCACCGGACAATTCTTGGCCATGTGACCCTTGCGTCCACATCTATGACATTTATATGGAAAGTATTTCCCATTCGTCTGTTGTTTGCGTTCACCAGAAGCTTCCTCTTGTCTCTGGCTATTTGACTTCTTGTCACCATGCTCCTGATGCTTGTTTTTATCACTGTTCTTGTACCAGCCCTTTTTTTTGTTACTTGCCTTGTGCTTACCCTTTCCCCTTCCAGCATAGAGAACCTGGTCTTCAGACTTGGATATTGAACTCATTGACACACTACCCAATTGTTTGGCCAGGGCCTCCTGACTCGCCAGAAGATTCTCAAACTCATTCAAGGACGGTTGTGTAGGCCAACCCTGCACAGTAGTCACGAAGCTCCTGTATTCCGACTTTAAACCATGAATGATAATTCGTTTCATTCTCGGTTCTCCAATCTTTCCTTCCGGATCAAGCTCGCCAATCTCCCTACACAATGTTTTGAGTTTGTGAAAATACTGAGGGATTGTTAAATCCCGCTGTGACACCGAAAGCAATTCATTTTCAAGGAATTGCAACTTCGTGTCATTCTTTTTCGAAAACAAAGTCTTCAAAGTGTCCCACGCCTCTTTCGGTGTGGTAAGATCCTGAATGTATTCAAGCAGCGCCTCCTCGATGGTTGTTTTGATAATGAACATTGCCTTGCCTGTCTTGACTTTCCATTTGTGTATTGCTCCGTTGGTGTCAATTCTCGGTTCAGTGGTATTTGCTCCTCCTACTACATCCCATAAGTCCTGACCAGTTAGGTATGAAGTCATGCATGTCGACCACGTCTTGTAGTTTGTAGTACCCAGTCTTTTAACACCACCAATGGCTTGAAACTCAGACATGTTTCTGCTTCAATGATAGCCGGCTCTGATACCACTTGATAAACAGAGTGAACTTCAAATACAACTACCACACACAAGACAATAATAGCAGGTAAATTACTAGAACAACAAAAGTAAGCTGAAAGCTTTTACTGATACTTCTTGATTAAAGAGAACAAAAGTAGACAATTAACTACTAGGTTACAAAGAAAATAAATAATGAAAGATAAGGCCACGATGCCACTACTCTAATAGCTAGAAATCAGGAAATAAAGGAGACTCAAATACTTATTCAAAGCAGAAAAAATAGGAACTAATTTTGACCACTTCAGTAATGAAGGTTGGCCACATGCAGGAAATAATCACGTGGAAAGGCGCACACTTTTAACATATACAAAGTAAAATTACCACACAACAAATTGGCAATTTTTATGCATTCTTGGTCCAAAATCCTCACTATAGATCCTCGATCAATTCCATTCCACCTCACACTTGGTTTGTCGTATTCTCTCTTTGTAAGAGCCGATTGGGTAAAGACAGGATAGAATTGGCATGTTTTCGTCTGTGACAATTTCACAAATAGGTTAGAAAAGGGGAGAGATGAGTAATGCATCCCATGTGTTCAACGAAATGCTTGAGAGAATACTTTTCAAATATATCACTGCAGTTCAATTTGAATATTTATCATGGCCACTTCAAGCAAAATTTTGGTTCATATCACCAATATTTCTAACATTAAAGACAGAACCGAATTCACCAACATTTCATCGCCATATTTTACTACCCTAGAGCCCTCTACTGATGTTCCTTTCGGACACCGATTGAAAAAAGAAAAAGAAAAAACTACAGCGATGATAGCAACAGTAGTGATGATCTAGGCATTTGGACTGATAAATTGAAATCTTACTGGCATGTTCAAGAGGATTCTTGTTATATGATCACAAGATTTTCTTTGAGACTTTCGACAAACACATGGTGAGTTATTCGATTTTTCAAGCACCAGTTGAGAAAAGAGTGAAACCTATGCCAACAAATGCAGTTAATGGTATATATTGTAATTTTGTCAAGTATTTTTAGAAGGTAATCACTTGTCTAAAAAGATGGTTTATGGAGGATTCCATTAATTTTATTTTAATATTTGCTTGCAGATTAGATACAAAATACCCGAATATTGTACCAATTCCAGGTTATTTATTTGTGAAGTGTGTCAAATTCAAATAAAAACCGGAAAGGTGGGTTGATCTGTAGTATGTGGGTGATAGAAATGGTTGATTAATGGTGATATGATTAGCATTAGCTAGGAAGGAGTATACCATAGATATTGGCAGTGTTGAGGTATAATTATAAATTTGCTTTAGTTTTATCATGCCTATTGTATATAAAATTTTCAAAGAAACGAGCAGTTTAACCGCTAGTTTTAAACAAATTGCATCCTAAAGAACGTCTTCATATTGATAATGATAACAATATATTATTGACATTAACATTACACCTTTTTGTGTTTTAGAGTTAACGTAATAACTTTGAGATTTTGAGTTCAGAATGAGTTTTTCAACTTATCAGAAATTTGGTTCAACTGCATTTAAGCACACATTTTATTTTTTTTTCCTCTTGTGAAAATATATAGAAGAAGAAAAAAAAATATCACACAACACTTCAATAATTTCTTGATTTTTTTATGTTGATTATGATTCAATCTTCAACTTTGTTTGTTAGCATTTTTTTACCGTTAGAACATAACGCTCACTATTCTAATATATTAAATGTATTCGAATTAAAATAACACTATCAAGAATATGACCGTTGTGTAACGGTCTAAAAACCAGCAAATTTATTGGAATAAATTCTACGGACATTTCAATTTTTTTCACTCTCATATAACCCTCTTCCTACAACACATTGTCTTTGTCTTCAGAGCATCCTCTTATCACTTCTCGAATACTCATCACGTTTCTATTTCATTCCAGTAGTTTATTTTGCTATGGTGTATAGCAGATGCTTAATTTATTTTAAACGACCTGTAGCCTTCAGGTCTATAAATGTATTCAATCTCTTTTCACATTTGATTTTCTTTTGCACAAAAAAAACCATGGATTTGAATGCCTTAAGTGTAGATCTTCTTGAATTTCTTTCCATTGTTTTTAACTGGGCAAGGAAACTATCCTTAAGGAAAGGAATTTTAGCATGGGCTCAGAAAGTCTCTAAAGAAATCAAGGGCGTAACCACCGCTAAGGGGGTGACCTCATGAGGTATAAACCAAAATGTCTTCATTTTCAATTTCAAAAACGAAAAAAATTAGAAAGAAATCCTAGACAGGACACTCTAGATCGAACCGGAAACTGGTAATTTCCAGTTAAGTTATATGCCACATCAAGTAGCTGACATTTTGTTTCTTGGCAGATCAAGACGCAACTGCATGCGTCACTTGGAGTCAAAATTGAAGATTGGTAAAGGATTCTCCTTCACTCTTCTTAAGCGTTCTGATTTTTCGCAAGATTTAGAGACCGATGCTATAAAGATTGAATGCAACTCCAAATTGACTGTTGCGTATTCTGTTGTGAAGGAATGTTTCCTTCCGATCGTTCAGAGCTGATGTTATCTGCAATTTAGTATACAACTGCGGGCAATTTCAAGTCTCATTAAAAATGCCAGTTTGATCATCAACACGACGTCCAAACTACTGTAACTAGTCTAAATTGATGATGAAACATTGTTCTAGAGGAGAGAGAGGTGCCCTCTATATATATATATATATATATATATATATATATATATATATATATATATATATATATATATATATATAGATGAAGAGATCCGAGTGCGACAACATATCCACATCCAAGTCCCACTTCTAGTGACAGTTTTGGCTGGGTCGAGCTGCTGTTTACAGTGGTAATTAAGTTGGATCCCATTTCCATTTTTTTACCAACAATATCTTCATTTACATGGAATACAATAAAGAGAGAGGGATATGGGGTGTTTTGGTGAAACTACTTACTCAAAATTAATTGTTAAGCAAAAGATAACATTCAGATATTTTTTCATAATTACATATTTTTACATTTAGATCAATTTTCATTAGTTAAAAAGCTTTTATTCAGATATGCTTTTTATAGCTAGATAGTATTGTTTAAAAATTTGAATTTAAAGAGAGATGAGTATCAGGTTTTTTGTGTTTTGTGGTACTACTTAATTAATGTTATTGTTTGTTTAACAAATAGATATTATAAAAGTTCAAAGGATCATATTATATAACCTTGGAAAAGAACAGCCAATTTTTGACACAGTAAACTTGTCCTTTCGTGCCGAGTTCCGGACATGTTGAAACAATAAAGGGGTTAAGACAGAATTGAAATAAAGAAAACGATGAGGATTAATAAAGCGTTATTTTAACAGCAAGACTTTATTAAAAAGGAAGAGCAACGGTTACAAGATTATGTACATTGGATTGTGTACCCAACAATCCCATATTAAACTCCTACCCCATCTTGAACGATTCTTAATCCATTGAAAAGCCAATAACTTGATCTCGCAAGCTAACACAGAAGAAGATTTCACCTTACACTAAAAAATGAGACCATTCCTATTACAAGTCCAAATAACCCAAAAGAAAGACCTAATAATAGCCTCCAAAGCATCTGTTTTGAAACAACACTTCCTGTTATTACTTCCCACTTCCAGAATATAATCAAAAGAAAGAGGAATGTTATCGAAAGGTAAATCAGACCACCAAACAAGGAGTAGAGCGCCGACCTCCCTAATGAAAGAACAATCAGAAAACAGGTGTACGTCGTCCTCATTGCACAAGTTGCACATCGGGCACAAGTTAGACGAGATGTGCACCCATCTACGGATTAGATTAGTTCTTGTTGGAAGTCTTCTGAGTCTCAAATGCCAAATTGTTGGTAATTTGTTATCATCAATATTATTTAAGTGTAAAGGGGTTACTTTGTTGACCAAAGTGAATCTTGGTAAATAATAAAGAAGTAAGGAAGGTGTGGAGTATACACTTGTTTAAGTTTGATCAAGTATTCAAAGTACATTGTCATTTAGGGGCGAAGCCCCTAAACGAAAGGGGGTCCGGGGGCAGCGCCCCTGGGAGCGGGGTCCAAGGGGCGACAACACCTGGCGGGGTCCAAGGGGCAGAGCCCCTGGCTGGGGTCGACAAAGATCATAAATTGACCATTGTTTGTTTCCATATAAAAAACGCATCAGCAAATCGTATTTTCAGAGAATTGACCATTGTTTGAACCTTATCCAAACTTCCGTTTTATTTCGGTTTTTATAGTTTATGGCAGTTTGAAACTGTTATATGACAGTTTTCAGACAAAGATCGTAAATTTGGTTTTGGTCTCATTTTTCTGGTACAGATGAAACTATCATCAAAGCATTCTAAATTCTTGTCTCTCTGAGTCTTATCCGACTAAAGAATATTGGGAGTACCACCTAAATGCTTTAATTTGAAAGTGTTTTACACAATTCTCAGAATTCCAAGCCTTACTATACCCCAATTTCTATCAAAGATTAAAGCAATTTTGTGATCATTACAAGTGGTGATTTTGTGAAGGAAATGTCTAGTAAGTTTGAAAAACTGAACAAGTTTGAAGGGCAAGATTTTCGTAGATGACAGAAGAAGATGGAGTTTCTCCTTACCACTTTGAAAGTGGTGTATGTTCTGGGTACACCCATGCCAGTCTTACCAGAATCTGTTTTAGATGAACCTTTGGAGGCAATAAGAAGAAGATCAAAGTGGGAAAATGATGATTACATATGTGGTGGTCATATTCTCAATGGTATGTCTGACTCTCTTTTTGATATCTATCAAAATTTCGAATCTGCAAAAGAACTATGGGATTCTCTTGAATCCAAGTATATGGCTGAAGATACTTCTACCAAGAAGTTTCTTGTCAGTAACTTTATGGGTTACAAGATGATTGACTCCAGGCCTGTTATGGAACAATACCATGAAATGTTAAGGATCCTGGGAAAGTTTGCTCAACATAATCTGAAAATGGATGAAGCCATTGTTATGGATGTGATCCTTGACAAACTGCCCCCTTCCTGGAAGGATTTTAAACACAATTTGAAACGTAACACAAAGGAATTGACTTTGACTCAACTTGGAAGCCATTTACGGATTGAAGAGTCCTTAAGGACTCAAGAACATGATGACAATCCCAAAGGAAAGAACCACGTTGGTTCCTCTTCTAGAAACATGGTGGGTGGAGAAGGATCAAAGAATCAAAAGAAGTCTAATGGAAAAAGAAGTTTAAAAGAAAGGATGACAAGTCTTCCAACAAGAAGGCTAAAGTGGTGTGTTGGAATTGTAACAAACCGAGTCACTTCAAGAAAGATTGTCGTTTGCGTAAAGTGAACAAGGATGGTGCAGGACCAAGTGGATCCAAGGATCCAGAAAAGCAACAAGGTCAAAATTATGTTTTCATGCAGAATTTTAACTATATTCAGAATTATATTTCTGTGATTTCTGAAGCATTTTATGTACAGGATGATAATGTTGCATGGTGAGTTGATTCGGGAGCAACAAGTCATGTTTGCAAAGATCTATATTGGTTCAAGGACTTTCAACCAATTGATGATGGATCTGTTGTGAAAAATGGGCAATGTTGCAACTGAACCAATCAAGGGCATAGGATCTGTTTTACTTACTTTTATTTCTGGGAAATGTTTGTGTTTGAACAATGTTTTATATGTTCCAGGGATTTGTAAGAATCTCGTGTCTGAAATTGTATTAAATAATTGTGGTTACAAACAAGTATTAGAAAGTGACAAGTATATCTTGTCAAGACATGGTTCTTTTATGGGATTTGGATACGTATGTAATGGAATGATTAGGCTAAATATTAATTATCCTTTTATTGATAATTCTGTTAGCATGGGTTCTACTAGTACTAGCAATAATTTTAATAAATATGAATTATGGCATGCTAGACTAGGACACGTTCATTACAAGAGATTAAAAGACATGTCTAAAATGAGTTTAATTCCAGCTTTTAATATGCAAAATAATGGAAAATGTAAAACATGCATGCTAACTAAAATCACTAGACAACCTTTCAAAGATGTTAGGGAAAGCAAGGTGTTGGATTTAATACATAGTGATTTATGTGATTTCCATGCAACACCTTCCCTTGGAAACAAAAAGTATGCTGTCACTTTTATTGATGATGCATCTAGATATTGTTATGTCTATTTGCTACATTCTAAGGATGAAGCACTTGATAAATTTAAAATTTATAAACAACAAGCTAAGCTTCATAAAATGAATTAATAAAAGTCTTGCGTACTGATAGAGGTGGTGAGTATTATAATCCAATTTATTTTGAATCAACTGGAATAATACATCAAATCACAACTCCTTATACACCACAACAAAATGGTGTAGCTGAAAGGAAGAATAGGACTTTGAAAGAAATGGTTAATTCCATGTTGTCCTATTCTGGATTAAGTGAAGGGTTTTGGGGTGAGGCAATGTTAACTACATGTTACATCTTGAATAGAACTCCAAAGAACAGGAGTAAGAATATTCCTTATGAAGTTTGGTGTAAAAAGGTACCAAATTTGAGTTATCTCAAAGTTTGGGGTTATAGAGCAGTTGTAAGGCTCACAGAACCCAAAAGGAAAACGTTGGGTGAGAGAGGTATAGATTGTATCTTTATTGGATATGTTGAGCATTCCAAAGCATATAGATTCAATGTTTTAGAATCTAATGACTCTGTGTCTATAAACAAAGTGATAGAGTCAAGAGATGCTCTTTTTGATGAAGAAAGATTTACATCTATACCTAGACCAAGGGACATGATTCATCAATCTTCCAGCAAGAGTGCTACTCAAGTTGAAGATGTTTCTGGTGGCGCAGGTTCTATATCTGAACCTAGGAAAAGCACCAGAGCTAGAAAAGCTAAGTCTTTTGGATCTGATTTTCAACTATATTTAGTTGAAGGAACAAGGAATAAGACTATTTCTCCACATCAGTATTGTTTTAATATTGAAGAGGATCCAAAGACTTTCAGTGAAGCTATGGCTTCTAGGGATCTTCATTTCTCGAAAGAGGCAATTCACGATGAGATTGATTCTATCATGCATAACAATACTTGGGTATTGGCTAATTTACCTCGTGGTTGCAAGGCATTACGATGTAAATGGATCCTCAAAAGAAAAATGAAGGTGGATGGCACAATAGATAAGTATAGAGCTAGTTTGGTTATCCATCGCTTTAGAAAAAAGGAAGGCATTGATTCCTTTGATACTTATGCTCTTGTTGCCAGAATTTCTATTATTAGATTATTATTAGCTCTTGCAGCTATACATAATCTTGCGATTCACCAAATGGATGTGAAAACTGCATTTTTGAATGGTGACTTGGATGAGGAAATATACATGAAACAACCTGAAGGGTTTGTGATGCCTGGATATGAACACAAAGTGTGCGAGTTGAAGAAATTATTATATGGTTTGAAACAAGCACCAAAACAATGGCATCAAAAGTTCGATGATGTTGTATTGTCTAATGGTTTTGCATTAAACCAAGCTCACAAGTGTGTATATAGAAAATTTGATACTTTTGGTAAAGGAGTCATGATTTGCTTATATGTAGATGATATGTTGATTTTTGGTATTGATTTAGTAGAAGTTGATGAAACCAAGAAATTCTTATCATCTAGTTTTGATATGAAAGACATGGGGGAGGCTGAAGTAATTCTTGGTATAAGAATTAGAAAAGGAAACAATGGGATTTCAATTTCTCAATCTCATTATATTGAGAAGATATTGTAAAAGTTTAACTTTGAGAATTGTTCTCCTCTTAGCACTCCTATAGATCCTAGTCTTAAGCTTCTACCTAATAAAGGATCTCTAGTGTCTCAACTAGATTACTCAAGGGCTATTGGTTGTCTAACATATGCTATGATTAGTACTAGGCCTAATATAGCATATGTTGTGGGAAGGCTTAGTAGATATACTAGTAATCCTAGTTCACATCATTGGCAAGCCGTGAGTAGAGTATTCAAGTACTTAAAAGGGACCATGAATTATGGCTTAACTTAGAGTGGATATCCTTCTATTTTACAAGGTTATTCAGATGCCAGCTGGATTAACAACTTAGAGGATCACTCCTCTACTAGTGGTTGGGTGTTTCTTCTTGGAGGAGGTGCCATTTCTTGGGCATCTAAGAAACAAACTTGTATTACTAACTCGACCATGGAGTCTGAGTTTTTTGCTTTGTCTGCTGCTGGTAAAGAAGCTGAGTGGCTAAGGAATTTGATAAATGAAATTCCATTATGGCCCAAGCTGATATCTACCATTTCTATTAGATGTGATAGTGTTGCAACCTTGGCTAAGGCTTATAGTCCAGTATACAATGGAAAGTCTAGACATTTAGGTGTTAGACATAACATGATTTGTGAGCTCATCATGACTGGTGTGATATCTATGGAGTTTGTAAGAACTCAGTTGAATTTAGCCGATCATCTAACCAAAGGGTTAGAAAGAGATCTTGTGTACAAGGCGGTTGTAGGGATGGGTTTAAAGTCCACTTAAAATATTTTATATCGAGATACCCAATTCCCATCTAATGTGATATTAGATGTTGAATTCAATGTGGAAAGCTTGATATTTGAATATTGGAACACATTATTATCATCATCCCAAGGTATGTGTTCAGTACAGCAAGTAAAGGAAGTTGAATTTATATTGTTAATAGTTCTTTTGAAAAATTGCATTTGCAGGTGCAACAATAATAGGATTACCTATATAAGCATGATGTTTAGCTGCTTAAAGAAGTTAGGACTTGGCTTTGATATGCTTATTGAAGGATGGGACACAAGCTAGTAAAATATAGTGTCAAGTTAGAACTTATGAGAATGTAAACCATTGTGTGTATTATCTTCAAGTATTCACTATGGATAGAAAGGGTTCAATCCTTAGTGACACCATGATATTCAAATATTTGGATTGTGTAATATACTAAGGTGAAATTCAATCGTCACGATATTTCATTTATGCATCAGTTTGTTGGTGTTATGTTTCATTTTAAGTTAATCAAGATTACACTTAAATGGGGGAGGTTTGTTGGTGATTTGCTATCACCAATATTATTTAATTGTAATGGGATTACTTTGTTGACGAAAGGTGATCTTGATAAATATTAAACAACTAAGGAAGGTGTGGAGTACACACTTGTTTAAGTTTGATCAAGTTTTTAAAGTACACTGTCATTTAGGGGCGAAGCCCCTCAACGAACGGGGGTCCGAGGGAAGCGCCCATGGGAGCGGGGTCCAAGGGCCGACATCCCCTGGCGGGTTCCAAGGGGCAGAGCCCCTGGCTGGGGTCGAAAATCATATGACGGAGAATTGACCATTGTTTGACCCTGATCCAAACTTTCGTTTTATTTCGGTTTTTATAGTTTATGAAAGTTTGAAAGTGTCATATGAGGGTTTTCAAACAAAGATCATAAATTCGGTTTTGGTCTCATTTTTCTGGTACAGATGAAACTATCATCAAAGCATTCTAAATTCTTGTCTCTCTGAGTCTTATCCGATTAAAGAATATTGGGAATACCACCCAAATGCTTTAATCTGAAAGTGTTTTACACAATTATCAGAATTCCAAGCCTTACTATACCCCAATTTCTAACACAAATGAAGATGTTAATCTTTTTTTGGAACAACCTTGGACCATAATGTAGGAAAATTAGTGGATTCCAACATCTTAGACTCAATTTCTTTCCTGAGAGGGGAAACTATGAAGTTTCCTCTAGGCTCCAACCCCAAATACCACTTAACCAAAGTTGTGTTCCCAAGATAATGGGTCATTGCATTGTGTAAAAAAGAGAGTGTAGGTCTATGCTAAAAGCGGCGAGGAAAATGTGGCTGAGTCTACCCCACATCGAACTCCTATTAGCCATTGAACTAACCGACCCAAGACCCCCATTGTCACCATAAAAGCATACGATTACTTTCTTCCGTAAGCCATCTATCCCATTTCTAAAACGATACCACGATTTATATAGAACGGAGAGGTTAGAAGACTTTAAACTCCGTATATCTAGCCCTCTCATGTCTTTTGAATTCAATATCTTAACCTAAGCAACCCACGTAATATTCTTGTGGCCCGTAGAGCTACCCCAAAAGAAGCCGTTACGAATAAAAGAGATACATCCCAAGGTTTCCAAGCACCGACCTAACAAGGGTTAGATGACCTTCCATGGAAAAAGATATAGCTTTCCACAAAGAGAGTTTTTTTTTGAAACATATCGACGAGGGGAAACTAAGTTGAAAATCTAGTGATAGAACACCCAACCGACATTCTAAAATAAATGAAGTTAATATTACCTTCCGGACAATTCATTTGGGTAGCCATAAAGGAGACCTCAGAACTTGTCATACCAACCACCATGACTTTACTTTTGTCTAGGTTGACCTTGAGGCCAGTAGCAAGGTAGACATGTGAGAATCCTCATAAGCTTTCTCGCATTTTGCATGGACCATTCCCCAAAGAAAATGGCATCTTCAGAGTACCGGAAAAGAGAGAAAGGGAGATATAATCTTGCAAAAAACCCTTTTTGCCAAGCTTCATCCATTGCCACATTATGTCCCTCCATAACAATAATAAAGAGAAATGGAGAAAAGGGGTCACCTTGTCTAACACCTTTCTCCATAATGAACTCCTTGGTACGTGATTCTTTTACAAGAACAGACACCCTAGAGGAGGAAAGAATAGACCTAATCCACGATCTCCAAGTAATACCAAAATACATTTGCCACATGACATTGTCAAAGAAGGTCCAACTTAGTGAATCTAAGGCTTTATCACCATCTAGTTTGAACAAAAGCATCATTTTTTTTTTGAGTTTTTTGGTCCATGTAATCATCTCATTAACAACGAGAGGACCATCCAGATTGTTTCTACCATTAACAAAAGTTGTTTGATCATTACTAACCATTGATCCAATGACCTTTTTTAGACGTGCAACAAGTGTCTTAGAGATAAATTTTGTGATATATATGATAAGGTTGATCGGCCTATAGTGTGCTATGTTGAGTGGGTCTTTCCTTTTGGGGAAAAAGGGAGATAAACGAGGTGTTACTACTCGAATTAAGTACCTTGTATTATTCAAAAAATTTGACCGCTTGAACAATGTCGGGGACAATTGTATCCCAATAAGTTTTTATGAAATTATACGAGAACCCATATGGTCTAGGGCATTTGTCACTCCCACAACCCCATACCGCTTCTTCAATTTCATTAGTAATGAAAGTAATGAATGGTGCCTCCAGACTATACCGATCTTTAAGAGAAAGAGCCCAAAATTTATTGCTTTTGAGGTAAGGTCTACCATGATGAAACTCTTTGAACTTAATGTTGATGAAACTTTAAATCTCACTTTTGATTGTCACTGGATAGGTGACCCAAACCCCATTAATGTTCAACCCATTGATGCGAGAATGTTTGACATTTATATTCACAAGTCCATTAAAAAAATTGTGATCTCGTCCCCTTCAAGTACCCAGTTGCACCTAGTTTTCTGTCTAATGTCAAGTATCTTAGATGTTTCAAGGTCATGAATTTTTAATATAGTATCTTCTAATTCATATATGGAATCATCATCTATCCCGATAGCCTCAGCCAAGACATCCAAAGCGACCACTTTTATTTTCAGAATAATGATTTGGTCATTATTGAAGTTGTTGATACAAGTACGCCAACATTTAATGTCATTTTTAAGTGCACTAAGTTTTATGGAAAATATTTAAACTCTACAAAAAACGGTCAAATCGGGACTCGTATTGACCCAAGAATCCATCACCACAGTAGCTAACCCGTCATCTAGGAGCCAAGAAGAGAAAAACAAAAATGGGAAAGGCCCAAAATCGGGGCTATTCGTGTCATGTAAAATTGGATAGTGGTCGGACTATAGTCTCGACAGGGCAAGGGTGGACAGGTTAGGCCAAAAATGACAACAGTTATCTGAGACTAAGAACCTGTCCAATTTACCAAATTTCGCAAAATCCTTATTCATCCATGTATATTTCCTTCCTCCAAGAATTATCTCCATAAGACCAGATGACGAGATGAAAGTGTTGCAAACATGAGCACCTCTAGTTGAGAAATATGACCCTTTCCATTCGTCACTAAATCTGACTTCATTGAAGTCGCCACATAGGATCCAAATTTTTTCCGGGGCAATCGAAATCATAGCAAAGAACTGATCCCAAAGTAATTATTCACTATTATGCTCTTGAAGGGTGTAAATATTCTCCAAAGCAATTGGATGTTTGATGGATTTCCAAATTCCTATACCCACAAGGAACCAATGGTCTTTGTGAATTGACTCTTTTTCTAGACAGGAGGGATCCCAGACTGTGAACACCCCCCGAGTTACCAAAGGAACCAACATAAGAGGATTGAAAATGTTTATTTCCCCAAAGAGAACGGGTACATGAATCGTTTAAGTTATCCATTTTGGTTTCTTGGATGCATAAATAATTGATTCGGTGAATCCTGACTAAGTCTTCTACCTAATTCCTTTCAGCGACCTTCCCTACTCCATTAATATTAATTGAAAGACTTTTAATCATGGATTACCTGTGGCACCTTGCTTAGTCAAAAAATCTTTAACCATGTCTAGAAAATTCCTCAAATCGATACCGATGTTTGCTCCAACTTCATTGATCTAGATAATTTCTTTGGATGTGTGTAACAACCCAATAACAGTGATAAAATTTTTCATTTCAAAATCAATATTTTCAAACATCAAGTTGTTCCAAGACATCCACAATATACAATAGAAAAATCATCCGAGTAATAATATCCAAAAAGTGCAGAAATCATTAGGGGTGGATATTGTGCCATCACGCTGGGCTCTTTCCCTTAGTACCGGAAGAACTTGAAACCATAAACATAAACAGTAAGTGTGAAGCATAGCGAGTTCCCCAAAGTACCACATACCAAACACATAAATATGGGCCCCACCCTAGGTTATATTTCAACCCAAACATGCAATAATGGGCTCATCATGGGGTATAATTCAACCCGAACATGCGATAGTGGGCCCTACCCTGGGGTATATTTCAACCTATCATATAATAGTGGGACCTACCCTCGGTTGTATTTTAACCCAATAATATGATAGTGGGCCTCGCCCTAAGGTGTATTCCAACCGGATATTACAATATTGGGTCCCGACCTGGGGTTTATTGCAACCCGATCACATAAACAAATATATACCACATAGGAGCTAGCATTCTATACAACCGAATAAATGGCCGGCATTGGTGCCTTCGGCCAATAAATACAGTGAGAAAACTCATCTCACTGACCGATGATAAAAGTGAAATAGTATGCTGCTCCTCTACCAATCAACTTATATAAATACACTAACCAAATCTCAGAATACAGATAAAAGAACCGAAAATACCCCTAAGTCAAACCTTGGTTAAAATCTAGGTCAAAATCAACCAAGTCAACTGGGTGAACTCGGTGAGTACGTTGGGCGTACTTCCTGCTTGACCAAACGTCGAAGGGTTGACCAAGTATGCGCGGCGTAACCTTTGGTACGCCCAATGTATGCAGCTGCCACTAACTCAACCCATTAAGTTCTTAATCCTTAAGCACTTTCGACTGGAATCCTGATCTTGACACTAAAAGGCGTTCGTAACCATAAAGTTTCCAACTTTATAGTTTTGCATGGTTATTAGGACCTTAACATGAAAATCCCTAGCTTCTTGACCTATTACGAAAACCTAGACCATGCATGGAAAGAAACTAATGTCCAAGATCACATTTTTATGACTTGACACACCCTAAAACATCTAAAAAGACAAGTCAAACATCATGGAGTATTCCATATCACAAGAATCAAGATTTGGGACAAAAAGGTGCCAACTTTAAGCTAAAACTAGATCTAAATGAAATACTGATCAAGGTTGGAGTTTTATACCTCAAGAAGGTACACATGGGAGTCTAGATTCTGGAATTTAGGGTTCTTCCATCACCGCCACGAGTACCAAAATGGCACAAAAAGACTCTTCAAGCTTCAAAACACACTCACACACTTTAGGGTTTCGAAATGAGGTCAATAAGGAATGAAGGCTAGAGTTCAGGAAATATATAGGGGTTATAATGGTACTTAAATAGGGTCCAAACTCTAAAATTTAGGGTTTGCACTTTGGCTACGTACACTTATTGTAAGAAACATACACCTAACGTACATAATCCATCCCTAAAAGTTATGAAATTGCCATTAGGGACTAAGTTTGAAAATCAATCACTAACCAAGGGTTAAAAAGGAAATACCTAGAAATCAAGATGTCACAGTGTAGTTGTACCGTGGTTTTTGTTATTATTTGAAATGAGAGATGTCCCATTAGCATGAATACCATTTTTTATTCTTCTAATAGCACTACTGATGAAATGTATTTTCAATAAACCATAAAGCTAGTCATGACTGACACATTTCAGACAAAATGACCACTTCTCAAAACACAAAAAATTTGGGTCATAAAGTCATTTTTGTTAGTATCCCTATGAAAATCAATGATTTCATAATAAAAACAAGGGATATGTTAGATATATATATATTATAGGTGTTAATAGGATATCTGGAAATTCATATAATGGATTTTTTGTATCCTAAATTTCAGATTATGGATAGACATTCGGATATCCGAAATTAATTAATTTCATTTTAGAAGGAATATTTTGCTATAACTATTAATGATTAATAAAATTTAGTTATCAACGTACAACGAATGAGAAGGCAAACGGCCAACAAGTTGCACCGCTAAGCCTTTTTATATGGCATAGCCAATTCTTTTGAAGACTACATCCATATATCTAGGGGATATAACATTGCTATGCATGATTCGTTGTACTCTATTAAGAAGATCCACTACATCCGATGTAAGGAACCCAAACGTATCAAATGCAAATGGTATGAACACATGTTGATTTTCCATGAACGATTTTTCATGTTTGGTGACCTTGTATGTAATAGCTTTTAATGTAGTCTATAT
Organism: Lactuca sativa; assembly: GCF_002870075.4. NCBI lineage: Eukaryota > Viridiplantae > Streptophyta > Magnoliopsida > Asterales > Asteraceae > Lactuca > Lactuca sativa. The sequence continues at coordinate 160,570,676 of NC_056627.2, read as the reverse complement.
CACCGTTCAAACCCCGTCCCTCAAACCTATGAGAGGGGATACCACTATAATGTCTACACACGCGTGTGTCTCTCCAACCCATTCAAAAATCAAAACGTCAGCCGGTCTAAGGGTTCACCTTCCTTCTGTCGGGCCAGTCAAGAAATTGACAAGAGTCTCTTTCTTGCCAGAAACCCCGACACGCTTAAATATGTTGAACAAAACATCCCTAACAATACCGTGTCTGTATTTGAAACCTAGGAGTTCTTTGTAATGAATTGCATGCTCTCCAAAAGAGTCCAAACTTGCCTTGTGGCACACTGGACATATCTAGTCATCTGGGAATATTGGAATCATGAGTCACTATTTGAGGATGGTATGATACTCCTCTTGAGACATATATTTGCCAATCCCATCTATAGGGATAGATAGAATAAAATATTTAGCATGCGGTGCATGTAAACACTGGAAAACTACTTATTTTCTTGACCGTCATGTTGAAATGCACTTCCGTATCTTGGACAATTTTACTAAAAATTGCACTTGCCAATGTACTCTAGGATTTGGGGGGTGTCCTTAGTGGTAAAAGTGCTAAGGTCAATGTTCGGAGGCTTGTTACAAAGAGAAGCTAAGGCACAAGCATAATTAGAATCCATACCATATAGGTCGATATCCCGTAAGATGTGGTCTTGCAATACCCAAGATTGGGCCCTTGAGGCAACAAAACCATATGAGGGAGCCGTTGCTGCTGAGTATAAACCCAAACCACCAAACCTAACGGGTAGAGAAACAATTCGCCACTGTATGTCTCCAAATAAACGACCACCACAAACCATAATGTCCTTGCTAGAACAAAGTTCTAGTAGGATCGATAGATTCTAAGCAGATAAACAACTAGAGACGTAATTAAGAACACAGGAAAGGCTTTAAAGATGCCGTATGATTAAACTTTAACCCCTCAAAAGAGCTCGATTAAGAACTTCGACTGTAGAGATGTTTAGGGTTACAAAAGCAATAATCACTATAATCACGTTAGTTTCTATGCATACATGCATGCATTATTTATAGCTAAACCCTATAATAATCACGGATGGACACGCCCAATACGGATATACAAAATAAGCCCATGACACAACATACAGTACCTAAAAATCTCCCCCTTTGCATCAATGGAGCCGAGAGCTCACTTCGGTTGATCTGCAGCAGACTTCTTGAAAGTCTTGAAGACGCTCAGTATGATGGCCAAAAGAGTTTGTCTGAAAGTGATGTACCACCGGAGCACATCTGTGAGGTTCTTCTTATCCGAATCGGAATTTGCCTTGCATCGATGAATGATATTAATGATATGCTCCAGGCAGTCGGTCGAGAATAAGTGTTTGTCAACAAGAGAAAATATCAACCTTTCACCTTTGGCTCTTGTAAATATAACTGTGAGGTGAGCAGAATCAATTTGACCGAGAGTCATTTTGTTGACATCTCCTGGCTTTGCAGTAGGCTTCACCTTTGGTTTCTTCCTCATGATATTTGCCACTTCTTGATCCATCTTCGCAATTTCGCGGATATAAGAGGCTAACATCCTTTTCAGATGACCTAAGATTGGTTCATACTCCTTCGTATTAGTGAGGAAAATATTCAAGAGCAGAATCCAATCATGAGGATTCAGGTTGGGAAGCTCTTCCAGGGAGATGATAGAAACCGAGTTATTCGAACCTTGGTTTATCTTGAAAGAGACATTAAGAAACTTCCCTGCAGACGATGGCTTCAGCACCTTGACCGTAGTAATATTCTACGCACTCCAGGTCAGATACTGAGGCTGACTGAACTCGAGATAAAATTCAATAAGTTCACGGTCGACCTGAGGATGGGGTGAAGGGACTTCAACTGTCGGCTCAAAACAATGGTAAACAAATGCCTTTCGAGTTATAGGCATGTCGAACTGCGAATCCCTTGTATTCTCACAATCAAAAGAGGTTACAGGCTCCAGCCAGTAAGTGCTTGGAAACTCTATTGCCTCCATGATGAGTGTTTCTCTTTTCGAGAGAGGAAACAAAGCCTTTTTGTAGTTTAAGGCATCCTGTTCTTCCTTGTTCTTTCTCTCTCTTTCTTCAGTCTCCTTCGCAACCCGAAGGGTTTCATCCAACTCTTTGTCCCTTTTCTTTCTTTTTAGGGCCTCAACAATTGTCTCTCCTTCTTCATCACTATCATCATCTATACCCTTCTTTTTATCCTTTTCACCAGAACCCAAAGCTTCATTACCCTTCGGTTCGGTTTTAACTATGACCGTTGGTTGAGTAGCACCTTCTCCCCCTTGTTTTGGAGGTACGAAGCTCTCCAAAACACCCTTTATTTCATCTAACATTGCAAGGGCAGGAAGAAGCTTTGTTGACAAATGGTTTCTGACGGTCAGAGTCAGTATGGGATCATGAGCACTGAGAAGATTAGATAGCATGTTCTTGACATCTCCAACACAACTACGAAAGACAGCTCTCTCAGTTTTCAACAGTGAAATTTCCTTTTCAGCATTAGCTAGCTGAACCTTCTGAACTTCAATAATAGAGGCTTGACGTGCAAGATCCTCCTTTAAGGCACTCTCCTTTGCTAAATCAGCCTGAAGAGATTCAAGCCTAGAGTTCATAGAGCTGATAAGTGAAGTGTTCTCTGTTTAAAGTGAAGAACGAACAGCCTCAAACTTAGTATGTTCCTCTTGAAGTGACTGTGATAAGGAATCGACAGAAGCATTCACTTTGGCTGTATTGGAATCAGCATGGACTTTGAGTGAGTCGAGAAAAATCTGAGTGCTGTGAACAAGTTCTGTAATGTCAGTGAGGGCCTTCTTGCAAGAAGAAGTGGATTTGTCAACTGCCTGAGTGGATGACTCTATTGCTCTGGTATATTGTTCAAGAGCAGTGTCAAGAAAGGCCTTGAGCACCGCATCGTTGTAGGACATGGAAGCAGTAAGCAGTTGATCAAGCTTCTCATAAATACTCTACAGTTCTTGGCGAGTGACAGGAGCATCTTCATCATCGTCGGTGGGAAGCCAATAGGGACTATAGTAAGTCGAGTCAAACTCAATAGTATCACCACCGAGAGTTGCTCTAGAATCGGTTGAAGAAGAGGATGAAAGAGGTTTAGAAGTAACTAGAGGTTCGTTCTCAATATTCGCCCCCGTATCAGATACGTTGATGTTTACTGTCGATTGGGTTGTAGTGGTGGTAGTTGCTTCGGAAATAATAGGAGGTGGTAAAAGAGTTGTAGAAACTGGAATTGTACTAACAGGTGGTGGTGGTGGAATAAAAGTGGTTGTTTGAGATGTGGTAGGTGGTGGAGTAGGAGCAACCAAAATTGGAACAGTGGTTTTCGATGGAGATGGAGGAGGTGATGGGACCTTATCATTAAGAGGATTGGTTGGAGTTGGTGATCGAGGACGTGTGACCTCTCGGTGATTCATGATGCGGAATTTCCTCTTCTTCATCATCCTCATCGTTTTTTGAACTTGAAGGGGAAGGAGTCTTTGAATTCTTCACCATCTTCTTAATCTTCTTTGGCTTAGAGGAATCACCCTTTGCGGACTTTCGCTTCCTAAAGTTCGCAAGTGTAGATGAATCACCCTCTGTTGTTTCTTTCTTGGAAGAATCCCTTTTTCCAAGGTTTGCAGGTTTCTCCACAACATCCAGAGCAGCTTGCTATTCCGGAGTCAGTAGCCTCGGTTCCTTGGGAGGAAGCTTTCGGTAATCATCCATGACATTACTTTAGGCTGATACACATCGGTACATCGTCTCAGGAATAGAACCAATGTGAGAGAATTTCAAGGCATCGGAGAAGATGATCTTCTTCGTGTGGAAAGTAGCCACAGACGAGACCAGGGCATCGTTCATTACTGGAATTTGTAAAGTGTCAATTGCCCTGCATGTGATGAGAGTCTAGAATCGACCACAAGATATTTCAGAGTGCCTCGTTGAAGTGTTGAGGCTTTGCACCACTTGTGACCAGATAATCGACCCATAGTCGAGATTAATCCCATTGTATAGACCATATAAAATAGTCAGAAAACCTTTTCTTGTACCATCAGACCCAGCACTCCCCTCCGCCAAATTTTTGATGAGAAGAGTAAGCAAGCCATTCCATTGGGGCAGCAAACATGATTTCTTAACCTTCGCGACAGTGGTAAGAATATCAATGTAGCCCATATCGTAGAGCATCGAGAATAGTTGAGTAGTGGTGATGATGTCAGGTGAGATCATAGACGAATCCACATCAAGGTGTAACAGTGAACAAAATCTCCCTTTTGAAATCGAAGCCTTGTGAGAGAAGAGTTGGAAGTAGATCCTCTCCTTGTTCTTGTCATATGAAGCAGTAGTGTAGACCTGCCATAGGAGTGACATTGGGACAGATTCCACATGTGTTAGGGCGAGAACTAGAGGAGAATACGTCAAGCATTCAACCACTTGTAACATGTATGAATCGTACAGAAAAGGGTTGAGATGAATGATCATGTTCTGTTTTGGCTTGATCAAGAGCAATGAGGACGATGCAGTTTGATCGTGAACATATGAGGAAGTCGCCATTGTTGAGTTAAGCAAGAAAATGAACAGTTGCAAATCGCCTTCTATTTAGAGAGAATGTGTAGCTGGTAAAAGAAAAATAATATTAGAAACCCTTTATATACCGTTGCCAGGAGAGAGAAATAATTTTCATGACAATGACACGGTCACTGAAACATCGGCTAAAAAAGCGCGATGTGACAGGTTGGTTGCTTCCAGGTATACGTCAGCACGCATGGGTTTAGGAACCGTTCGAATTCAAGCGCCTAAAAGCTTATGCTCAATTCGCCGTTTGAAATTTAGCTTCGCTCCAAAAATTAGGATAACCATTGTTGCTCAGTCAGAATGTTGGAAAATCACATAGAATTTTCGTGCAATAACGTGACAAAAGATAAAGAAATAAAGCAAAATGTGTATAGGATGTGAGTGTTGTCTATTTGAAGACATAAAGCAAATGATTCCGAGCAAGAATGGCTTCGTTCAAAGTCAAGAGAGACTTGAAGTGCTTGCGTGGTTTCCCTAGAAAATACGATCGAGTGCTTGTAAAGACACACCGAAAGAATTCTTTTATTTAATAGGCTAAGTGTGGCTTATCCTCAACCAAACGTCGATTCTTAACATAAGACCGAACGTTGGATGAAGTACTTGTGAGACTGATGTGGTCTGTTAAACAAATAGGTTGGATATATTTTGCTGTAACTAAAGATGTCATTGAAATCTTCAAAACAAAAACAAATTGGATCTTTGTGAAAATAAATGCATTGGTGTTAGACAATTTCATAAAAGATCACTCAAAAAATAAAATGAGATTTCATCAGGTAACAAGTAAGATCTTTAACATAAAGATTCACCGTCAATTCATTGTTGGTGCTGGATTTTGGGTTTCACTAAGCATGTGGTACGTATCTAAGACCATAAACAAAGAGATTATGTAACCATAAACCTTAGTGGTTAGGCCGAAAGTCTCAAGGGTTACAGTGGTGAAGCGAAAGTAGATGGAGAAAGTAAGGAAGGTGGGTAAAGAAGCTAAAGTACCTCTGCTATATAATTGTGACAAAGCAGAAAACTCTTAACTCATGTGAAAAGAGAAAGGTAGCTTTGACTTGAGTAGTTTTTAACAGCCTGATTGGGAAGAAACGATAGGTATTGATCGAATCATTAAGGCCTAGCTCTTAGTTGTAGAGGCTTCGGTCGACATGCAACAGCATGCTTCTAGGGACTCTTAACTAGTTCAGATGAAAAGAATCATAGCTGCCTTCGCTCCAAATTATGTTGCACTGAAGTATATTGGACCTAGTTAAAAGAACAGGCATACAAACACAACACACAAACAAACGAATCAAACCATACAAAACAAAAAAAACTTCTTAGAAAAATATTTTTGGAGTTTTGAAATTTTCTGAAAAATAATAAAAACAGAAAGATAATTTCTTTTTTGGATTTTCGAAGTTTTCTGAAAAGTAATAAAAACAGAAAAACAAACAAAAAGAAATTAGCACAAAAGACTCTTAAAAGAACAAACAAAAAGTAAACTGAAACCAAATCTTAAAAGAATGAAGCGAAATAAGCCAAGCGTTCGGTGCATTGCGGTTGCTTAAAATTCTGGAGCCGAAATAAACCGAACGTTCGGTTCATTTCGGTTCCCGAAAATTATGGAGCCGAAATAGACCGAGCATTCGTTTCATTTCGGTTCCCGAAATATCCGTAACAGAAATAGACCGAGCATTCGCTCTATTTCGCTTGTCTAATTTTTAGAGAGAGATTTGAGGATTCGGTACCGACTCTGCTTCCATCATTCCCAAACCTTGTAAAATTTTATTGAAGCTTGCTTCTGGTAAGACTTTAGTGAAAATGTTAGCCAATTGATCAGAGGACCTAACGAAATGTACTTCCACGTTCCCATCTTCCACATGGTCCTTGATGAAATGGTATCTTAGTGCAATATGCTTTGTCTTTGATTGTTGTACTAGATTGTGGCATATCCTGATCAGACTTTCTGAGTCACAATAGAGAGGTAGTTTCTTCATACTTAGCCCATAGTCTCTTAGTTGGCTTTGTATCCATATCACTTGAGAGGTACAGGATGTTGCTGCTATATACTCAGCTTCAGCTGTTGAAAGAGATACACAGGTTTGCTTCTTGGACTGCCAGCTAACAAGTTTACCGTCAAGGAATTGACATCCACCAGTTGTTCTCTTTCAATCCAGACCACATCCTCCAAGATCGGCGTCAGAAAATTCTTGAACAAAAAATCTAGATCTTGCAGGGTACCAAAGACCGAGACAAGAGGTTCGCTTCAGATAACGAAAAATGTTTTTCACACCCACCATGTGCGGTTCTCTTGGATTTTCTTGAAACCTGGCACAATAACAAACATAAAACATAATGTCTGGTCTACTAGCCGTTAGATACATCAGTGACCCTATCATTTGATAGAACTTATATTAAAAACATATTTGTAGTTTTTTATATAGATTTTTTTCTTAAATTGTTCATAAATTATAGAATTTATGAAAAGATTTTGATTTTTTGATTTTCGTTGATTTTTTTTTCACAATTAAAGATTACTTCAAGATTGCAATCAAATGTTACATCATACGTAATTGAAATTGCTAATTTTCTTTGATAACAACACATAAGAATATATTTTGTTAAAATATCAGCACTACAGCTATCTTTTTGTCCATAAACTCGGAGGCCTCTAAAATTCGAAGGCCCGAGCTACCGCACTACTCGCACACCTAAGGTCAAGGTGTCTAAGCTCCTACATATCTACTTCTCATTTTCTCAATTTTTGGACTAGAAGCACAAAACATTTCTTAAGTAGAAACTAAACGATTATGAACGATCGTTTAAAGTTAGCAATTTTCCCTTTCATTACCCTTTTTCACATCCACATTCCCATTACTATCATACCTACATTCACAATCGCTGCAAACGATTTCTACTTCATAATCATCCCTGCCATCGAAAATCTGATTATATATTTTCCATGAGAGTGAAACTAAAATAGTGAAAACTACAAAAGCTCCTTCCCATTTAACTTGTAACACCCAAAATTTTCAAATAATTTTTCACATTTTAAAAACACACTTCCATTCATAGTTGTTATAAAAATATCCTTGTGTCACATAATAATCCATAAACAGAACATCCCAAGATCAAAATGCATAAAACTCCTCGTGTGTGTACTGATCAAGCCGACGCCTTCCCGCGATCCTCACTGGTACCTGAAACACATAACACAACACTGTAAGCATAAATGCTTAGTGAGTTCCCCAAAATACCACACGTAACACATATCAGCCACTCGAGGCTATAACTCTGTTTGACCCTCTGGTCAATGTGTCTCAGTGGGACCCTCTAGCCCCATAATTCTGTGGGCCCTCTGGCCCTAACTCTGTGGACCATTCGGTCATAACTCTGTGGATCTTTCGGTCGTAACTTTGTAAAATCTGAAACATACATAGCATAAATCACATAGAAATCACATCATGCAAAAGCATACAAAATACTCTGTCACATAACTCTAATTACCACTCTAGGTAAAGTATAGTGAGAAGACTCACCTCGGGTAACTCGGTAATCTCGAACTTTGTAATAATCTGGTCTAGCCTCCTCCTAATCATACAAAATAAGTACTCTTAATCAATACATCTCTCAAGGCTAGACTATTCTCTCTCTTGGTACATCTCAGAAGGGTAAAATACCATTTTACCCCTCAAAGACCCTAAAGTTGACCAAACCGTAAAAGTCAACAAAAGTCAACTCTCCGGGTTACACTGCGCGTACCAAACATGTATGTTGGGCGTACCTAGCGTCCTGATAGAAACGGGGTGCGCGACCCCTTACGCCGAGCGTATTGGGATTATACCCCTCATAAATCCCAGTTTCAGACCCTAAGCTCCTGAGGTCTTAAACAGTTAAGACCCACGCCTAACTTCTAGATCTGACCATTTCTACGCCTCTTAATCAATAAAGTTGGTGACTTTAAGCCTTTGCTGGCTGGACAAGTCTCTAACACCCATAACATTCCATTTCCCAACTTTAGAAAACTCATAACTCAAGCATGACCTCATAACAACGACCAAGATGGAAACTTTATGGATCTATAACACAATATTACTAAAATGGGACAGATCTAGGTCCATGGAGTACATTACACTAATAAAGTCTCCACCTTTGGGACTTTTAACCTTAGAAATGGTCCATGCACTCATCAAACCGAATAAAGAGGAAAGTTTTGAACTTTATACCTCTAGATGGAGCTCATTTCTCTGTAGATCTCATATCCGAACTTGCACTTCAAGCCTTAGCCTTGACAAGCTCTTCTCCTTCTTCTTCACTAACACATCAAGACAATTTTAGCTCCAAACCACTCACACTCAACCTAAGAATGATGGAAGGCTCTCTCTTAGGGTTTCACTCACTGATATGGAGGATGGGAAATGAGCCTTAACATCCTTTAAATGTGCACAAGCCAAACATTTAGGGTTTGCATCTGGCCCCTTTACGCCCAGCGTACCCAGACGAGTCCGCGTCCAACTTAAGCGCATGAGTACGCGCAACGTACCCCGGTACTCCCAACATACTCATGTGCTAGAAGAACTCACTCAAGGACTAATCTTGACCATATAAGAAAAAGGAAGGGATAAATGGCCTTACCTGAATTTCGGGATGTTACAATTCTTCCCCACTAGAACCAAACATCGCCCTCGAAGTCTCATGCTGAAAACAACTTTGGATGCTGCTCCCGCATCTCTGACTCCATTTCGCAAGTCAGCTCGGACCCCTTCCGATGCTGCCACTGGACCTGAACCAGTGACACCTCTTTGTTCCTCAAAACCTTGACCTTCCGGTCCAAGATCACGATTGGTCTCTCGACATAATTCAAACCTGTGTGCACCTGGATATCCTCCAATGGTACCATTGCTGACTCGTCGGCTATACACTTCCTCAGCTGAGACACGTGAAAGTATCTGATGGGTTTTGAGCATTCTAACACTTCCTAAGTGTACATGTAACCCTAATAACCTTGGATCTATGTTTGTCTAATTATCATGCAAAGTTGATTTCCAAGGCTATGATCCTATCTAGCATACATGGGGAACAATTTTAACTTGAATAATAAATAGAACTACATACCTTGTTGTTGATTTTGATCCTTGAAACCTTGTGAGTCTAGCACCCCAAGTGTGATGCCTCAAATGCTTCACACAACACCAAATGCTATGGACTAAACTTGGAGAGAATGTATAACACTCAAAAATCGGCTCTAGCCCTCTTGTCTCTTGTCTAACCGATTTTCGGAGAACACATGATCTTTATATAGTGTTGACACATCTAGGGTTACACCATGTAAACCCTAATGTGTCATGACTCTTCATTTCCATGACCCATGGGTTTGTAACTCCCATGGAGCCTCCATGGAGCATCCAATGGGTTCAACCCAACTTGATTATCCATGGAGCCTCTTAGCCTACTATATAAGTTATGGATGATTTACATAATCAACCCATATATTTAATTAGTTATCTTTTGATCACTTAATTAATTCTAAATTAATTCTTGATCAAACTAATTAAATAAAATTATTAATATATTAGAACTTATAATATATTAATAAACCACAAGTGTTATTTCTCTCATTTAGTCTATCCAATTGCATGGTGCCATGCAACCCAAATGGACCATGCCGGGTCGGGTCAAGTACATACCATAAATAGTTATGGACTTAGACACCTTATCCAACAGTCTCCCACTTGGATAAGTCTAATAACTATAACTGCAAGTATGACTTCAGGAACCGATTGGCAATCGTAGCTCTTTTCAAGGTTTCTCGGAACTGAGAAGATGATGGTACGCCATTTCAGATAAGGGATCATATAATCCTCTGTTCTAGATATCAGCCGGACAAACACATGGAACATAGTCTTGCTTATTGTCCAACAGTTTGTTTCCCGATTTCCGATTTGTTTGACATAGAACTTAATTGAACACATCAACTTAGTTCTGACCGAGCCCGGTACATTGGTCAAAACAAAATCATCGAGGGTCCTAGATATCAGCTTCTAATCCAAGAAGGAACAGATAAACTTTGACTCATATGCTTGTTCTATTACTTGTTAAATTACACACAAACGCACGTTTTATAACATCGAGTTACCAATGCGGTTTCGTACGTTCAATGCATAACTAACTCATAGTTAACAAGTCATATCTCTTGTTTTGAAGACTTATATGATATTACCGTCTCGTGATCACTCAAGATAAATTCCATGAAGTGATGCCAGCGAGCGTGGGTTGAATCCAATACTCAGAACTTATGAGCACTCATGAGTGTTGAGGCCATGTCCAACATCTTAGACCTCTACAACTAACTCATGACAGTCTTACTTCATATCTACTTCCAACATATGACTGACTGTGGATAATTTTGAATAATATGTAAAACAACATAAATATTATGGAAGTCAAAACATGCAAAAGAAATAATAGTAAACGATTGACAAGCGATAGCAACACTTTACTCATAAATAAACACAACTTTTATTCATCATCAAATGTCAATTACATTTTAAAAATTTCAAAATTATCTAACTACTACAACTAATATCATCCTTCAGCCCTATGCTCCTAGTATGCTGGAGATGCTTAACCCTACCCTGTCCCTTCGTGAGGGGATCTGCCGGGTTCTCATCCGATGATACCCTCTTTGCCACGAGAAGTCCTTCTTCTATGCGATCTCTGATAAAATGATATTTTCTATCGATGTGTATGGATCTCCCATGATCCCTTGGTTCCTTTGCTAAGGCAACTGCACTTTCACTATCAAAGAAAAATCTCTATAGGCTTCGATATAGCTAGTACAACTCCAAGGTCTCCAATGAAGTTCTTTAGCCACATAGCCTCTTTTGCCGCTTCGCTTGCCGCTATATACTCTGATTCACAAGTTGAATCAGTCACTGTCTCCTGCTTGGAAATTTTCCAAGAGATTGCTCCTTAATTTAAGGTAAAGACACAGCCTGACTGAGAGCGGAAATTATCCCTATCAGTCTGGAAGCTAGCATCACTATACCCTACAACTCTCAAGTCATCACTCCCACCAAGGGTAAGCACCCAGTCCTTAGTCCTCCGCAGGTACTTGAGAATGTTCTTTACCTCTGTCCAGTGAGCCTTAGCAGGATTCCCCTAATACCTGCTAACCATGCTTAAAGCAAAGGCTACATCAGGACGAGTACAAGTCATCGCATACATGATTGAGCCTACTGCCGAAGCATATGGAACCCGACTCATTTCTGCTATCTCATCCTCAGTACTCGGGCTCTGAGTCTTACTCAGTCTAGTGTTACTCTGGATGGGTAACTCTCCTTTCTTGGAATCTTGCATGCTGAATCTCTTCAACACCTTGTCCAAGTAGGTACTTTGACTAAGTCCAATTAGTCTTTTACTCCGGTTTTTCAAGATCCTTATCCCTAGAATATAGGCAGCTTCTCTTAGGTCCTTCATAGCAAAACACTTCCCAAGCCAGGACTTAACTTCCTGCAGAGTTGGAATGTCATTTCCTATGAGTAGTATGTCATCCACATACAGTACCAAAAATCTAACTATACTCCCACTAGCCTTGACATATACACAAGATTCATCTTCACTCAGAAGCCAAACTCTTTGACCTTCTCATCAAAGCAAAGATTCCATCTGCAAGGTGCTTGCTTTAATCCATAGATGGATTTCTCAAGATTACACACTCTATTAGTGTACTCTGTGCTGACAAAACCCTCTGGCTGATTCATGTAAACATCCTCAACCAACTTTCCATTAAGGAAAGCGGTTTTTACATCCATTTGCCATATTTCATAGTCATGAAATGTAGCTATGGCTAACAATACCCTAATAGACTTAATCTTGGCTACTGGAGAAAAGGTCTCATCATAATCCACTCCAGGAGTTTGAGAGAAGCATAGGGAACCCGACTCATTTCTGCTATCTCATCCTCAGTACTCGGGCTCTGAGTCTTACTCAGTCTAGTGTTACTCTGGATGGGTAACTCTCCTTTCTTGGAATCTTGCATGCTGAATCTCTTCAACACCTTGTCCAAGTAGGTACTTTGACTAAGTCCAATTAGTCTTTTACTCTGGTTTCTCAAGATCCTTATCCCTAGAATATAGGCAGCTTCTCTTAGGTCCTTCATAGCAAAACACTTTGACCTTCTCATCAAAGAAAAGATTCCATCTATAAGGTGCTTGCTTTAATCCATAGATGGATTTCTCAAGCTTACACACTCTATTAGGGTACTCTATGCTGACAAAACCCTCTGGCTGATTCATGTAAACATCCTCAGCCAACTTTCCATTAAGGAAAGCGGTTTTTACATCGATTTGCCATATTTCATAGTCATGAAATGCAGCTATGGCTAACAATACCCTAATAGACTTAATTTTGGCTACTGGAGAAAAGGACTCATCATAATCCACTCCAGGAGTTTGAGAGAAGCCCTTTGCTACCAGTCGAGCCTTATAAGTATGTACATTACCATCCATGTCGGTCCTCTTCTTGAAGATCCATTTGCACCCTACAGTCATACGACCTGGTATATTGTCAACCAAGTTCCAAACATGATTGTCATACATGGATTGTATCTCGCTATCCATTGCCACTTTCCATTTAGCAGACTCAAGGCCTGCCATGGCTTCCGCATAGCTGTTAGGTTCATCCAGACCTACTGGTGTCTCATCACTAATAAGTGTCTCACCTTCTGCAGTAATATGGAAACCATAGTAATGCTCAGGTACATTACTAACCCTTGTGGAACGCCTCAGAGGTACAACTGGAGGTATAATTGGATCAACAGGAGGTTCCTCCTCATGTTGACTGCTAGGGTTTGAGGTTTCTTCACCACTTGACTCTTGAAGTTCTTCAAGGTCAATTAGCCTCCCACTGTCTCCTTGGCTTATGAACTCTCTCTCTCTCTCTCTCTCTCTCTCTCTCTCTCGAAAGACAGCCCTCCTTGCTACAAAGACCAGATTCTTACTAGGTCTATAGAAGAGGTAACCAAATGATTTTTCTGGGTAGCCGATGAAAATACACTTCCCACTTCAAGGTTCGAGCTTGTCATGAGTCTCGCGTCTCACGAAAGCCTCGCAACCCCAAACCTTGATGTGGGCAAGACTAGGATCTTTTCCAGTCCACATCTAGTGAGGTGTTTTGGCAACCTTCTTTTTAGGGACCAGATTAAGGATATGGGTGGCAGTCTCTAAGGCATACCCCCAAAATGAGATTGGTAGCGTAGCTCGACTCATCATGGAACGAACCATGTCCAACAAGGTTCGATTACGCCTCTCAGCTACACCATTCAAATGTCGTGTCCTGGGAGGTGTCAATTGTGAGACAATCCCACATTCCCTTAGATAGTCGAGGAACTCAGTACTAAGATACTCAACACCACGATCGGATCGAAGCATCTTAATGTTCATGCCCAATTGATTCTCGACTTCCTGTTTAAACTCTTTAAACCTCTCAAAAGTCTCTGACTTATGCTTGATTAAGTAGACATATCCATATCTACTATAATAATCCGTAAAAGTCACATAATAATGATTAGCATCCCTTGTGGCATGTTTGAAGGGTCCACACACATCCGTGTGTACAAGATCCAACAAACCTTCACCCTTCTCACAAGAACCAGTGAAGGGTGACTTTGTCATTTTTCCAAGTAAGCATGCTTCGCAACTATCAGTTGACTTTAGGTCAAATGACTCCAAGACTCCATCCTTTCGGAGTTGTCCAATGCGTTTATTGCTTATATATCCAAAACGACAATGCCATAATGATGCTTTATCCAAGCTATTATCATTGGTAGAATCAATACACAATACATTATTTCCTAAGTTATCTACAACAAACACAACTTCATACACACCATCACAAGGTAATGCTTTAAAATAAAACACATTATTAAAGAAAGCATTTATTCCACGAGTTTCATTATCAAAAGAAAAGGTAAAACCTTGTTTATACAAAGCATGAAAGGAAATAACATTTCTTGCCATTTCTGGCGAATAACAACATTTATTTAAATCTAAAGTAAATCCACTACTAAGCAATAAAGTATAAACTCCAATCTTGGTGACAGGTGAAACTTTCCTATTCGCCATGATCAAGTTTATCTTTCCATGCTCCACATTCTCACTTCTTCTTAGTCCCTGTAATTTAGAACAAATATGAATACCGCAACCAGTATCAAGGACCCAAGAGTTAGAATAGAGTGAATTATTAGATGAGATAGTGTAAATACCTGCATAGTTCGGTTTAACCTTCCCATCCTTCAAGTCTTGCTGGTACTTTGGGCAGTTACGCTTCCAGTGCGCCTTTTCGTGGCAGTAGATGCATTCAGCCTCTTTGGGATCAGAAGAAAGTGTAACGAAACCTTTCTTGATTCCGCTAGAAGAGGAGCCATCAAGGGTCTTACCCTTGGTACCCTTCGAAGGGTTCTTTCTCTTCTTCCCTCTACCTTTCCCGATTGCTAGGACAGGTGTTGAGTTTGGAGTAGTAGTAGGAGTGGTCACAACCGACTTACCTTTAAGATCTAATTCTACGGTCTTTAGGAGTCCCTGAAGTTTGCTAAGTGTAACTTCCTCCTTATTCATGTGGTATGTCATGCGGAGTTGATCATAACACGAAGGTAAGGAGTGCAAAATAATATCTATTGCTAACTCCTCAGGGAAGTTCACATTCAACTTCATCAAGCGGTCCACAAATCTTTGCATTTTCTGCATGTGGACCGTGATGGGTTCTCCATCTTTCATTCGGGTTGTGATCATTGAGGAGATGATTTCATATCGCTCTTGACGAGCACTCTGATGGTAGCGGTCCATCAAATCCTGGTGCATCTCAAAAGGATAGTAGTCCTCATAGGACTTTTGGAGATCGGCTATCATGGTGGCCATCATGATGCATGCCACTTTGGCTGCATCTCTTTCATGTGCCTCATATTCAGCAAACTCCTCAGGAGTAGCAGTTGGGTCAGGCACCTTGAGCTCCTTGTCAAGAACATATTCCTTGTTCTCATAATGAGTGACCATCCTGATGTTTCTAATCCAGTTAGTAAAGTTGGATCCATCAAAGATGACTCTCCCACAAAGGTTCATGAGAGAGAAGGATCCTGTAGGGTTTGAGCCAGGAGTAACACTGTTGGAAGACATCTGAAAAGAAGAAAGTAAGTTTAGTTTAGATATAGGGATAGACCTTAATAAAACACCTGAATGTAATATTAAGGCTAGGATCCAATCACAATATATTATAACCTAGAAGAGGGATGCCGTAATCCAAGTTATAACATATTTTGAAAGGTAGGTGAATGACGATTCACCAATTTCCACCATGAAAACGAAATATAAATTATTATGCTTTATTTGGCTTTTAGAAATTCCTAGATTCTTTGAGGTTCATTGAACTTTTCAATGGCATGTTTCAATCTCGAGTGTGCCCTTCATGTTTTGTGACTGGGATACCGATGATCACAAAACAAGGTGTGAAGTAACCATGCAAATTACTTGGTACCGTTAATGTTTTTCACTTAATCGTTGTGCCGGTAAACCACATGCCCTCCTTCCGACCTCATGAAAATCCTTAAGTCACCCTTTGTCTTGCTTGTTAAGTCCAAGTTAGTGTGCCGGTAAACGACACACGCTCCACCAACGACTTAAACAAGGTGCAAAGTGAAATTTCATGGATTAGCACCTTATTCACATTTTTCCTAAAGTAACTAAGATTGGTAATTTATAGAACATTTAGTTACTTTATAATAATCATTATACTTTTAATGAGGATTTATAAGTCCTTGTCTTACTCGTTCGGCTAACGACCCTCCACCAGTCAAGCAAGCGGTGGGTGAGAGTGGATACCCATTAAGTTGCCATTTTATAGGCAACAACCTTATACCCACCTTATAGACCGGCTTCGTGAATGAGGCGTACTAGCGGTAAGACGACTTTGTTCTTATATATATATATATATATATATATATATATATATATATATATATATATATATATATATATATATATATATATATATATATATATATATATAGACGACTTTGTTCTTATATATATATATATATATATATATATATATATATATATATATATATATATATAATTATTAAATCATAATACTATTAGTATAAGGGTTGAATTTTAACTTTTCAAATTCTAAGGGTTGGAACTAAAGTTTTTAATCAAGACTTTACTTGTTACAAAACTTGAGGGCAAGTTTTTTAAACTTTCAAAACTTTTCATTTCTTGTAACTTATGAGTTTATTAGGGTATTAAAATGAAGACTCTTCATTTTTATAACCCATGTGTTCTTTTAATGGTTTTAAAGCAAAGTGACTTTTGGTTTTCCATAACTTGAGGACAAGTTATGGACTCCATTAAAACACATAATAATCATGAATTAATCTACCACATAGGTTACAAATAATTCCAATGATCATCTAAACATCATAAGACCAAGAACATGAATATGAACACTTTCATGAATCAAAAATTACATTTAAAACTTTGTAATTTTGATAACTTGTTGTTGTAAATGGATTAGCAAATACATTACACCATCTAAAACAGGTTTACAAGTACCAAAACAATTTAGGGTAATGTTTGTAGTCCATTTCCAGCAACTAAAATCAAATTTCTGAACACAGCAGCCTCTACTCGTCAAGTGCAAGAACAGACTCGACGAGTAGCTTGCATTTGTGCATGGACTCGTCGAGTCCCCCCATGGACTCGGCGAGTTCATACGAGCAGAAAACAGAAAATCGATTTTTCCAAGAAGTTTGCACAAAAAATCAACAAACAAGCCTAAGCTCTGATACCACTGATGGGTTTTGGGCATTCTAACACTTCCTAAGTGTACATGCAACCCTAATAACCTTGGATCTATGTTTGTCTAATTATCATGCAAACTTGATTTCCAAGGCTATGATCCTATCTAGCATATATGGGGAACAATTTTAACTTGAATAATAGATATAACTACATACCTGGTTGTTGATTTTGATCCTTGAAACCTTGTGAGCCTAGCACCCCAATTGTGATGCCTAAAATGTTTCACACAACACCAAATGCTATGGAGTAAACTTCGAGAGAATGTATAGCACTCAAAAATCGGCTCTAGCCCACTTGTTTCTTGTCTAACCGATTTTGGGAGAACACATGAGCTTTATATAGTGTTGACACATCTAGGGTTACACCATGTAAACCCTAATGTGACATGACTCTTCATTTCCATGACCCATGGGATTGTAACTCCCATGGAGCCTCCATGGAGCATCCAATGGGTTCAACCCAACTTGATTATCCATGGAGCCTCTTAGCCCACTATATAAGTTATGGATGATTTACATAATCAACCCATATATTTAATTAGTTATCTTTTGATCACTTAATTAATTCTAAATTAATTCTTGATCAAACTAATTAAATAATATTATTAATATATTAGAACTTATAATATATTAATAAACCACAAGTGTTATTTCTCTCATTTAGTCTATCTAATTGCATGGTGCCATGCAACCCAAATGGACCATGCCAGGTCGGGTCATCAACAACTTCTGTCTAAGTTGTGTATCTGCTCTGTCTTCTAAAGCACTATCTCAGTGCTACCCATCACTCGCTGCCCCACCTCTCCCCAACATATTGGAGTCTGACACTTCCACCCATACATCAACTCAAAGGGAGGCATACCAATGCTCGAATGGTGGCTGTTGTGATAGGAAAACTCAGCCAAAGGCAGATACGTGTCCCAACTACTTCCGAAGTCCAAAACATAGGCCCGAAGCATGTCCTCGAGCGTCTGAATCATCTGCTCACTTTTTCCGTCGGTCTGTTGGTGGTAACCGGTACTGAAATGCAACCTAGTACCAAACTCCTCATGGAACTTCTTCCAGAACCTAGAAGTGGAACACACATCTCGATCTGACACAATCGAGATCGGTACACCATGCTGCGATACCACCTCCCTTACATACACCTCTGCCAACCTCTCTGCGGAAGAGCTCTCACTGATAGCAAGGAAATGAGCGCTCTTTGTCAGTCGGTCAACGATCACCCAAATTGCATCGAATCCTCTCGCAGTCCTCGGCAATTTGGTGATAGAATCCATGGAAATTTGTTCCCACTTCCACTCGGGAACCTCAAGCGGCTGCAACTTGCCATGCAGACGCTGGTGCTCGGCCTTCACCCTGCGACATGTCAACCACCTCTCTGCGAACCACGCAACATCCCTCTTCATACAGGGCCACCAATAGTCTCCTTTCAGGTCCAAATACATCTTAGTGGCCCCGGGATGGATCGAAAACCTCGACCTGTGCGCCTCCTCCATCAAAATGGCACGTGCCCCGCCCTTGTATGGCAGCCAAATCCGGCCTTGGAAAGTCATAAGCCCACGGCTATCGACAATGAACTTAGATATATCTGACCGATCACCCGCTCCCTTTTGCAGTTCTCCGGTCTCATAGCCACTACCTGGGCCTCCCGAATGGTGTCCAAAACCGAAGTCATCACTGTCATCCTCAAACAAACATCTCGTAATGGGGCACTCTCTGCCCTACGACTCAAGGCATCGATCTCCAGGTTAGCCTTTCCCGGGTGGTACAGGATCTCACACTCATAATCCTTTAGCACGTCTAACCATCTCTTCTGGCGCATGTTCAGGTTGGCTTGATCCATCAGATACTTCAAGCTCTTGTGGTCCGTGTATATGGTACACCAAACCCCATACAAATAGTGGCGCCAGATCTTGAGGGCAAACACTACAGCCCCCAACTCTAGGTCATGAGTAGGATACCTCGACTCATGAGGCTTCAACTGCCTCGATGCGTATGCTATCACATGACCCCAATGCATCAGCACTGCACCCAATCCCGATATCGATGCGTCACAATATACCACAAAATCCTCCATTCCCTCCAGAAGGGCTAACACTGGTGCTTCGCACAATCTCTGGCGAAGTGTCTCGAATGAGGCCTGCTGCTCCGAGCCCCAACTAAAAGCCACGCCCTTCCGGGTTAGCCTGGTGAGAGGAACAACAATCTTGGAGAAATCCTGGATGAGTCTCCGATAATAACCGGCCAACCCCAGAAAACTCCTGATCTCCGAAGGGGATCTCACTCATCACTGCCTCAATCTTGGACGGATCGACCCATATCCCATTCTGATTGATGAGGTGTCCCAGAAACTGGACCTCTCGTAACCAGAAATCGCACTTGGAGAATTTGGCGTAAAGCCTCTCCGATCTCAAAACTTCGAGGATCTCCCTCAAATGTTCCTCATGTTGCTCTCTGGATCTCAAATACACCAATATATCATCAATGAATACGATCACCGAGCTATCCAATATCGGCCTGCACACCCTATTCATGAGATCCATGAACGCCACCGGTGCATTGGTGAGCCCGGAAGGCATCACCACGAACTCGTAATGCCCGTAACGAGTCCTGAATGCTGTCTTTTGGATATCCTCATCACGCACCCTCATCTGATGATATCCAAGCCTCAAATCAATCTTGTAGAACCAAGATGCTTCCTGCAACTGATCGAACAAATCATCGATCCTCGGTAAGGGGTAACGGTACTTGACCGTCAGCTTGTTTAACTCTCGGTAATCAATGCACATCCAGTGTGAACCATCCTTTTTCCTGATAAAAAGGATCGGCGCTCCCCACAGCGAGCTACTCGGCCGTATAAACCCCTTTCCCAGCAACTCCTGAAGCAACGAGGATAACTTTGCATCTCTGGAGGTGCAAGGCGATAGGGCGCCTTGGCGATAGGCGCTGCCTCTGGAACCAAATTGATACGGAACTCCACCAGCCTCTCGGGAGGCACGCCCGACAACTCCTCAGGGAAAACATCCGGGAACTCACGCACTATCAGGACCTCATCAACCTACCTCAGTCTCTGTGCACCTACCCTCGTAACCACCATATAAGCCACAAACCCACTACAACCCCGTTGTAGACTCTGCCTCGCTCTCACGGCTGAACAAATTGTAGACTCTGCCTCGCTCTCACGGCTGAACAAATTGCCCACAATGACACAGACATCCCCCATGGCAATCAGGACCAAATCAATCGGAAACTCAACGCCAAACATCTCGAGTACATATCCTCGAATCACCCCAGTGGCATACACCGCTCTCTCGTCAGCTATGGAAACTCGCAAAGGTCGACTCAATGCCTCTTGACAAATACTGATGTGCTGACTAAAGGCTAACGACACAAAAGACCGACTCGCACCCGAGTCAAATAACACCAAAGCAGGTACAGAACTCACAAGAAATGTACCTATGCATATCATAATATAAGCACAACAACACAAACTCAAAATAAACAGATGAAAGAATACATACCAGCCACAACACCGGGTGCTGAACGAACCTCCTCTGCTATCAACTGGAAGTCTCTCCCGCGAGCCTTCGGCACCTCGGCCTTCACCGACCGACTCCCCGTAGCTCGAACAGTAGCAGGGACAAATCCCTAAGAAGCTCCCTGAGCTGGCCCTCGTAAATGCGGACACTCGGACTTCCGGTGTCCAGTCTGGTTGCACTAAAAACAAACTGCAAATCCCTTGGGGCAATCCTTCGCCATATGCCCCTCCTTACCACACTTGTAGCAAGACCCTGCTCTGCACACCCCCTCATGATTCTTACTGCACTTTCCACAAGTGCGGCCCTTCTGGTTCCCTGATCTTGAATCGGCGGGGGTAGCCCACTTGGCAGCCGGCTGGGACTGTACCGACCGTCGATCCCTCCCCTTAGACTCTGCCTGCTCCCTGTCCCGAGTCTCTAGCTCAATCTCCCTCTTCCAGGCATTTGCCTGAAGCTCGGCAAATGTCCGGTACGTCGAGTTTTCCACGAACTTGCGGATTTCTTTCCTCAAAATGCTCAAATACCGACTCATACGTGCCTACTCGAAATACACGTGCTCAGGGAAGAACATCGCCCTCTCATGAAACATCCTGGTGATCATAGTAACAGACTCAATACACTGCTTGAGGGTCAAGAACTCCTGGGCCAAACGCTCCCTTTCCACCGGGGGAATGTACTCATAACGAAACATAGCGGTGAACCTCTCCCAGATCACCGTAGCAAGCTCTGCAGAAGAATAGTGCGTTGTCACAACCTTCCACCAGTCCTTCGCCCCCAAGCGAAGTTGGTTCAGCGCGAACTGAACTCTCAGATGCTCCGGACATGAACATGTGTAGAAGCACCCCTCAATGTCAGAGATCCACCTCATCACGGCTATCGGATCCTGAGTCCCACTAAACTCTGGTGTCTTCGTGTTGCTGAACTCCCGGTACAACAACGCGTCGCCCCCTTGCAGCCTGGCAGCAGCAACGACTACAGTGGCTGCAACAACAGCAACATCAGTAAGAGCAGCATACCGCTCATCAAAAGTCTCAATCAACGTGGTCTTGATAGACCTGAACATCTCTGGAATCTCAGCGCGGATGGCAACAGCCACCTAATCATGAATCATCTGGCGGAGCTCCTTATCGCTCACACCCCCTTCTAGTCCCTGGCCTGTGGCATGTCCCAACCATGATGTCTCTCTGAAACACAACACAAAATATTAGAGACTTGCTCGAGTGTACACACACTCGGTATCCTATTTCTACTTGATCTTTGGTACCCTAAGGATTCTTACTTGGGCTGCGCACTGATCCGGTGTCCTCGGTAGTATGGGCCCAATACTACCATCCACACCGCATCAATATTCACCCCAAGTCCTCCTCATAGGATCCAAAGTCCCAAGTACTCTGCTCTCTCTATACATAGCCTACTCTCTAGTAGGTCTCTCATAAGCTCCTCGCTGCTATCTATTCACTCTCAAGCATCTCCTAGCAGCAAAATCCCTAGGCTAAAGCATCACAAATCAAGCGACTCTAGTTCTAATAAGAATAGCTAGCCTACTCTAGCATGCATATTATATCATAACATATCTCATAACTCATAATGTAAGGGAATTTCGGGAAATCACCGTTCGGGCGCTGGCCGATCGTACAGACTGCTCTGCTCTGCTCTTTTAAAAACTTTTTACTCTTGAGAAAAATTTTGTGAATTTTATTTTGAAAATCTCAGAAATCCTCAGTTTGAGTTCAGAAACCCCCGAAGGTGCACCCGAATCCCTCAAACCAAGGCTCTGATACCAACTTGTAACACCCAAAATTTTCAAATAAATTTTCACGTTTTAAAAATACACTTCCATTCATAATTGTTATAAAAATATCCTTGTGTCACATAATAATCCATAAACATCACATACAAAGATCAAAATGCATAAAACTCCTCGTGTGTGTACTGATCAAGTCGGCGCCTTCCAGCGATCCTCACTGGTACCTGAAACACATAACACAACAGTGTAAGCATAAATGCTTAGTGAGTTCCCCAAAATACCACACATAACACATACCAGCCACTCGAGGCTATAACATTGTTTGACCCTATGGTCAATGTGTCTCAGTGGGACCCTCCAGTCCCATAACTCTTTGGGCCCTCTGGCCCTAACTCTGTGGACCCTTCGGTCCTAACTCTGTGGACCTTTCGGCCCTAACTCTGTAAACTCTAAAAGATACATAGAATAAATTACATCATGCAAAAGCATACAAAATACTCTGTCACATAACTCTAATTACCACTCTAGGTAAAGTATAGTGAGAAGACTCACCTTAGGTAACTTGGTAATCTTGAAGTCTGTAATAATCTGGTCTAGCCTCCGCCTAATCATACAAAATAAATACTCTTAATCAATACATCTACAAAGGCTAGACTATTCTCTCTCTTAGTACTTCTCAGAAGGGTAAAAGACCATTTTACCCCTCAAATACCCTAACGTTGACCAAACCCGAAAAGTCAACAAAATTCAACGTCCTCAAAGAAATGGGGTGTGCGACCCCTTATGTCGCGCGTACTGGGATTACACCCTACGTAACTCCCAATTTCAGACCCTAAGCTCCTTAGGTCATAAACAGTTAAGACCCACGTCTAACTTCTAGATCTGAGCATTTCTAAGCCTCTTAATCCTTAAAGTTGGTGACTTTAAGCCTTTGCATGGCTGGACAAGTCAATAACACCCATAACATTCCATTTCCCAACTCTAAATAGCTCATAACTCAAGCATTACCTCATAACAACGACCAAGATGGAAACTTTATGGATCTACAACATAATATCACTGAAATGGGACATATGTAGGTCCATGGAGTATATTACACTCATAAAGTCTCCACCTTTGGGACTTTTAACCATAGAAATGGTCCATACACTCATCAAACCGAATAAAGAGGAAAGTTTTGAACTTTATACCTCTAGATGAAGCTCCTTTCTCTGTAGATCTCAGATCCAAACTTGCACTTCAAGCCTTAGCCTCCACAAGCTCTTCTCCTTCTTCTTTACTAACACACAAGGTTCTAAAAAGCTCGCCATGGCTCCGCCATGGCGCGCTACAACTCCAAGTCTTGCACCTGCCGCCAAGCTTTGCCAAAACGCCGCGTTACCTCATATATGTGTATCAAATTGAATAATAGTTGAAAATACATATAAAAATATTAATTATATAGAAAATTGCCGCCTTAACTCACGCCTTACAAACATCATGACTCGCCAAGGCTCGACAAAGCTTGAGGGTTGACACTGCAGCTAAGTGACGCCATACGTTATTTAGAACCTTGCTAACACACCAAGACACTTTTAGCTCCAAAACACACACACTCAAGCTAAGAACAATGGAAGGCTTTCTCTTAGGGTTTCACTCACTGATATGGAGGCTAGGAAATGAGCCTTAGCATCCTTTAAATAGTACACAAGCCAAACATTTAGGGTTTGCATCTGGCCCCTTTACGCCTAGCGTAACCCTGGGTACGCCCAGCGTACCTAGGTAAGTCCGCGTCCAACTTAAGCGCATGAGTACGCACAGCATACCCCGGTATGCCCGGCGTACTCATATGCTACAAGAACTCACTCAAGGACTAATCTTGACCATATAAGAAAAAGGAAGGGCTAAATGGCCTTACCTGAATTTCGGGATGTTACACAACCTCAAGCTTTACTCCATTTTCCTAAGAGAGAACCCAAGAATTAGAAAACCTTTAAAAAAAGGACGAGGGGAGACAATGTACAATCACGTAAAAGCTCAAACTCCTAATTCACGGATATACAAAGTAAAATTACCACACAACAAATTGGCAATTTTTAGGCATTCTTCGTAAAAAATCCTCACTATAGATCCTAGATCAATTCCATTGCACCTCACACTTGGTTTGTCGTATTCTCTCTCTTTGTAAGAGCCTATTGGGTAAAGACAGGATTGAATTGGCATGTTTTCATCTGTGACAATCTCATAAATTGGTTAGAAAAGGGGAGAGATGAGTAATGCACCCCATGTGTTCAACGAAATGCTTGAGAGAATACTTTTCGAATATATCACTACAGTTCAATTTCTATATATATCATAGCCACTTCAAGCTATTAATGTTTTCGAATTTCAATGTTATTGCGAAAATTTGGTTCATATCACCAATATATATAACATTAAAGACAGAACCAGATTCACCAACATTTCATCGCCATATTTTACTACCCTAGAGCCCTCTACTGATGTTCCTTTCGGACACCGATTGAAAAAAGAAAAAGAAAAAACTACAACGATGATAGCAACAATAGTTAAGATCTAGGCATTTGGACTGATAAATTAAAATCTTCTTGGCATGTTCAAGAGGATTCTTGTTATATGATCACAAGATTTTCTTTGACACATTTCGACAAACACATGGTGAGTAATTCGATTTTTCAAGCACCAGTTGAGAAAAGAGTGAAACCTATGCCAACAAATGCAGTTAATGGTATATATTGTAATTTTGTCAAGTATTTTTAGAAGGTAATCACTTTTCTAAAAAGATGGTTTATGGAGGATTCCATTAATTTTATTTTAATATTTGCTTGCAGATTAGATACAAAATACCCGAATATTGTACCAATTCCAGGTTATTTATTTGTGAACTGTGTCAAATTCAAATGAAACCGGAAAGGTGGGTTGATCTGTGGTATGTGGGTGATAGAAATGGTTGATTAATGGTGATATCATTAGCATTAGCTAGGAAGGAGTACACTGCAAATATTGGCAGTGTTGAGGTATAATTATAAATTTGCTTTAGTTTTATCATCTCTATTGTATATTAAATTTTCAAAGAAACGAGCAGTTTAACCGCTAGTTTTAAACAAATTGCATCCTAAAGAACGTCTTCATATTGATAATGATAACAATATATTATTGACATTAACATTACACCTTTTTGTGTTTTACAGTTAACGTAATAACTTTGAGATTTTGAGTTCCGAATGATTTTTCCAACTTTATCATTCAACAATAGAAAAAACAGACCCCTAATCCTTCATATTTTAATATCCTTAGTTAGCTTGTATTAATTACTTATCTGAAATTCGCTTCAACTGCATTTAAGCACACATTTTTTTCCTCTTGTGAAAATATATAGCAGAAGAAAAACAAAAATAGCACACAGCACTTCAATAATTTCTTGATTATTTTATGTTGATTATGATCCAATCTTCAACTATGTTTGTTAGCTTTTATTACCGTTAGAGCATAACGGTCACTCTTCTAATATTTTAATTGTATTTAAATTAAAATAACACTATCAAGAATATGACCGTTGTGTAACGGTCTAAAAACCAGCAAATTTATTGTTATAAATTCTACAGACATTTCAATTTTTTTTCACTCTCATATAACCTTCTTCCTACAACACATAGGCTTTGTCTTCAGAGCATACTCTTATCACTTCTCCAAGACTCAACGCGTTACTATTTCGTTCCAGTAGTTTATTTTGCTATGGTGTATAGCTGATGCTTAATTTATTTGAAACGACCTGTAGCCTTCGGGTCTATAAATGTATTCAACCTCTTTTCACATTTGATTTTCTTTTGCATAAAAGAAAACCATGGATTTGATTGCCTTAAGTGTAGATCTTCTTGAATTTCTTTCCATCGGTTTTAACTGGGCAAGGAAACCAACGTTAAGGAAAGGAATTTTAGCATGGGCTCAGAAAGTCTCTAAAGAAAACAAGGGCGTAAGCACCGCTAAGGGGGTGACCTCATGAGGTATAAACCAAAATGTCTTCATTTTCAATTTCAAAAACGAAAAAAATTAGAAAGAAATCCTAGACAGGACACTCTAGATCGAACCGGAAACTGGTAATTTCCAGTTAAGTTATATGCCACATCAAGTAGCTGACATTTTGTTTCATGGCAGATCAAGACGCAACTGCATGCGTCACTTGGAGTCAAAATTGAAGATTGGTGAAGGATTCTCATTCACACTTCTTAAGCGTTCTGATTTTACGCAAGATTTAGAGACCGATGCTATAAAGATTGAATGCAACTCCAAATTGACTGTTGCATATTCTGTTATGAAGGAATGTTTCCTTCCGATTGTTGACAACCGATGTTATCTGCAATTTAGTATACAATTGCGGGTAATTTCAAGTCTCACTAAAAATGCCAGTTTGACCTTCAAAACGACGTCCAAACTACTGTAACTAGTCTAAATTGATGATGAAACATTGTTCTAGAGGAGAGAGAGGTGCCCTCTATATATATTGATGAAGAGATCCGAGTGCGGCAACATATCCACATCCAAGTCCCATTTGTAGTGACAGTTTTGGCTGGGTCAAGCTGCTGATTACAGTGGTAATTAACTTGCATCCCATTTCCATTTTTTTTACCAACAATATCATCATTTACAAGGAATACAAAAAAGAGAGAGGGGTATGGGGTGTTTTGGTGAAACTACTTACACAAAATTAATTGTTAAGCAAAACATAACATTCAGATATTTTTTCATAATAACATATTTTTACATTTAGATCAATTTTCATTAGTTAAAAAGCTTTCATTCAGATATGCTTTTTATAGTTAGATAGTATTGTTTAAAATTTTGAATTTAAAGAGAGATGAGTATCAGTTTTTTTGTGTTATTGTTTGTTTAACAAATAGATATTATAAAAGTTCAAAGGATCATATTATATAACCTTGGAAAAGAACAGCCATTTTTTGACATAGTAAACTTGTCGTTTCGTGCCGGGTTCCGGACATGTTGAAGCAATAAAGGGGTTAAAACAGAATCGAAATAAAGAAAACGATGTGGATGAATAAAGCGTTATTTTAACAGCAAGAGTTTATTAAAAAGGAAGAGCAACGGTTACAAGATTAGGTACATTGGATTGTGTACCCAACAATCCCATATTAAACTCCTACCCCATCTTGAACGGTTCTTTATCCATTGAAAACCCAATAACTTGATCTCGCAAGCTAACAAAGAAGAAGATTTCACCTTACACTAAAAAATGAGACCATTCCAATTACAAGTCCAAATAACCCAAAAGAAAGACCTAACAATAGCCTCCAAAGCATCTGTTTTGAAACAACACTTCCTGTTATTACTTCTCACTTCCAGAATATAATCAAAAGAAAGGAGAATGTTATCGAAAGGTAAATCAAACCACCAAACAAGGAGTAGAGTGCACACCTCCCTAACGAAAGAACAATAACAAAACAGGTGTACGTCGTCCTCATTGCACAAGTTGCACACTGGGCACAAGTTAGACGAGATATGCACCCATCTGCGGATTAGATTAGTTCTTGTAGGAAGTCTTATGCCAAATTGTTGGTGATTTGTTATCATCAATATTTTTTTAAGTGTAATGGGATTACTTTGTTCAAGTTTGATCAAGTTTTCAAAGTACACTGTCATTTAGGGGCCAAGCCACTAAACGAAAGGGGGTCCGGGGGCAGCGCCCCTGGGAGCGGGGTCCAAGGGGCAGAGCCCTGGCTGGGGTTGACAAAGATCATAAATCGACCATTGTTTGTTGCTATATAAAAAAAATGCATCAGAAAATCGTATTTTCAGATAATTGACCATTGTTTGACCCTTATCCAAACTTTCATTTTATTTCGGTTTTTATAGTTTATGACAGTTTGATACTGTCATATGACAGTTTTCAGACAAAGATCATAAATTTGGTTTTGGTCTCATTTTTCTGGTACAGACGAAACTATTATCAAAGCATTCTAAATTCTTGTCTCTCTAAGTCTTATCCGATTAAAGAATATTGGGAGTACCACCCAAATGCTTTAATCTGAAAGTGTTTTACACAATTATCAGAATTTCAAGCCTTATTATACCCCAATTTATAATAAAGATTAAAGCAATTCTGTGATCATTACAAGTGGTGATTTTGTGAAGGAAATGACTAGTAAGTTTGAAAAACTGAACAAGTTTGAAGGGCAAGATTTTCGTAGATGACAGAAGAAGATGAAGTTTCTCCTTACCACTCTGAAAGTAGTGTATGTTCTGAGTACACCCATGGCAGTCTTACCAGAATCTGTTGAAGATGAACCTTTGGAGGCAACAAGAAGAAGATCAAAGTGGGAAATGATGATTACATATGTGGTGGTCATATTCTCAATGTCAATGGTATGTCTGACTCTCTTTTTGATATCTATCAAAATTTTGAATCTGCAAAAGAACTTTGGGATTCTCTTGAATCCAAGTATATGGCTGAAGATGCTTCTAGCAAGAAGTTTCTTGTCAGTAACTTTACGGGTTACAAGATGATTGACTCCAGGCCTGTTATGGAATAATACCATGAAATGTTAAGGATCCTGGGACAGTTTCCTCAACACAATCTAAAAATGGATGAAGCCATTGTTGTGGCTGTGATCATTGACAAACTGCCCTCTTCCTGGAAAGATTTTAAACACAATTTGAAACATAACAAAGAGGAATTGACTTTGACTCAACTTGGAAGCTATTTACGGATTGAAGTGTCCTTAAGGACTCAAGAACTTGATAACAATCCCAAAGGCAAGAACCAAGTTGGTTCCTCTTCTGTGAACATGGTGGATGGAAAAGGATCAAAGAATCAAAAGATGTCTAATGGAGAAAGGAAGTTTAAAAGAAAGGATGACAAGTCTTCCAACAAGAAGGCTAAAGTGGTGTGTTGGAATTGAAACAAACTGGGTCTCTTGAAGAAAGATTGTTGTTTGCATAAAGTGAACAAGGATGGTACAGGACCAAGTGGATCCATGGATCCAGAAAAACAACAAGGTCAGAATTCTGTTTTCATGCAGAATTTTAACTATATTCAGAATTATATTTCTATGATTTCTGAATCATTTTATTTGTAGGATGATAATGTTGCATGGTGGGTTGATTCGGGAGCAACAAGTCATGTTTGCAAAGATCTATATTGGTTCAAGGACTTTCAACCAATTGATGATGGATCTGTTGTGAAAACGGGAAATGTTGCAATTGAACCAATCAAGGGCATAGGATCTGTTTTACTTACTTTTACTTCTAGGCAATGTTTGTGTTTGAACAACGTTTTATATGTTCCAGGGATTCATAAGAATCTCGTGTCTGAAATTGTATTAAATAATTGTGGTTACAAACAAGTATTAGAAAGTGACAAGTATATCTTGTCAAGACATGGTTCTTTTATGGGATTTGGATATGTATGTAATGGAATGATTAGGCAAAATATTAATTATCTTTTTATTGATAATTTTGTTTGGATGGCTTCTACTAGTACTAGCAATAATTTTCATAAATATGAATTATGGCATGCTAGACTAGGACACATTCATTACAAAAGATTAAAAGACATGTCTAAAATGAGTTTAATTCCAGCTTTTGATATGAAAAATAATGGAAAATGTAAAACATGCATGCTAACTAAAATCACTAGACAACCTTTCAAAGATGTTGTTAGGGAAAGCAAGGTGTTGGATTTAATACATAGTAATTTATGTGATTTCCATGCAGTACCTTCCCTTGGAAACAAAAAGTTTGTTGTTACTTTTATTGATGATGCATCTAGATATTATTATGTCTATTTTCTACATTCTAAGGATGAAGCACTTGATAAATTTAAAATTTATAAACAAGAAGTTAAGCTTCATAAAATGAATTAATAAAAGTCTTGCGTACTGATAGACGTGGTGAGTATTATGATCCAATTTGTTTTGAATCAACTGGAATAATACATCAAACCATTGCTCTTTATGCACCACAACAGAATGGTGTAGCTGAAAGGAAGAATAGAACTTTGAAAGAAATGGTTAATTCCATGTTGTGCTATTCTGGATTAAGTGAAGGGTTTTGGGGTGAGGCAATGTTAACTGCATGTTATATCTTGAATAGAACTCCAAATAAAAGGATTAAGAATACTCCTTATGAACTTTAGTGTAAAAAGGTACCAAATTTGAGTTATCTCAAAGTGTGGGGTTGTAGAGCAGTCGTAAGGCTCACTGAACCCAAAAGGAAAACGTTGGGTGAGAGAGGTATAGATTGTATCTTTATTGGATATGTTGAGCATTCCAAAGCATATAGATTCTATGTTTTAGAATCTAATGACTCCGTGTCAGTAAACACAATGATAGAGTCAAGAGATGCTCTTTTTGATGAAGAAAGATTTACATGTATACCTAGACCAAGGGACATGATTCATCAATCTTCCGGCAAGAGTTCTAATCAAGTTGAAGATGTTTCTGGTGGTGCAAGTTCTATATCTGAACCTAGGAAAAGCACCAGAGCTAGAAAAGCTAAGTCTTTTGGATCTGATTTTCAACTATATTTAGTTGAAGGAACAAGGAATGAGACTATTTCTCCACATCAATATTGTTGTAACATTGAAGAGGATCCAAAGACTTTCAATGAAGCTATGGCTTCTAGAGATGTCCATACCTGGAAAGAGGCAATTCATGATGAGATTGATTCTATCATGCATAACAATACTTGGGTATTGGCTGATTTACCTCCTGGTTGCAAGGCATTAGGATGTAAATGGGTCCTCAAAAGAAAAATGAAAGTGGATGGCACAATAGATAAGTATAGAGCCAGTTTGGTTATCGATGGCTTTAGACAAAAGGAAGGCATTGATTTCTTTGATACTTATGCTCTTGTTGCCAGAATTTCTATTATTAGATTATTATTAACTCTTGCAGCTATACATAATCTTGCGATTCACCAAATGGATGTGAAAACTACATTTTTGAATGGTGACTTGGATGAGGAAATATACATGAAACAACCTGAAGGGTTTGTGATGCCTGGAAATGAACACAAAGTGTGCAAGTCGAAGAAATCATTATATGGTTTGAAACAAGCACCAAAACAATGGCATCAAAAGTTTGATGATGTTGTTTTGTGTAATGGTTTTGCATTAAACCAAGTTGACAAGTGTGTATACAACAAATTTGATACTTCTGGTAGAGGACTCATGATTTGCTTATATGTATATTATATGTTGATTTTTGGTACTGATTTAGAAGAAGTTAATAAAACCAAGAAATTCTTATCATCTAGTTTTGATACGAAAGACATGGGGGAGGCTAAAGTAATTCTTGGTATAAGAATTACAAAAGGAAACAATGGGATTTCAATTTATCAATCTCATTATATTGAGAAGATATTGTAAAAGTTTAACTTTGAGAATTGTTCTCCTCTTAGCACTCCTATAGATCCTAGTCTTTAGCTTCTACCTAATTAAGGATCTCCAGTGTCTCAACTAGATTACTCAAGGGCAATTGGTTGTCTAATGTATGCCATGATTAGTACTAGGCTTGATATAGCATATGTTGTGGGAAGGCTTAGTAGATATACTAGTAATCCTAGTTCTTATCATTGGCAAGTCGTGAGTAGAGTATTAAAGTACTTAAAAGGGACCATGAATTATGGTTTAAATTATAGAGGATATCCTTCTGTTTTACAAGGTTATTTAGATGCCAGTTGGATTAACAACTTAGAGGATCACTCCTCTACTAGTGGTTGGGTGTTTCTTTTTGGAGGATGTGCCATTTCTTGGGCATCTATGAAACAGACTTGTATTAGTAACTCAACCATGGGGTCTGAGTTTGTTGCTTTGTCTTCTGCTGGTAAAGAAGCTGAGTGGCTAAGGAATTTGATTTATGAAATTTCATTATAGCCCAAACCGATATCTATCATTTCTATCATATGTGATAGTGTTGCAACCTTGGCTAAGGCTTATAGTTAAGTATACGATGGAAAGTCTACACATTTAGGTGTTAGACATAGCATGATTCGTGAGCTCATCATGACTGGTGTGATATCTGTGGAGTTTGTAAGAACTCAGTTGAATTTAGCCGATCATCTAACCAAAGGGTTAGCAAGAGATCTTGTGTACAAGGCGGCTGTAGGGATGGGTTTAAAGTCCACTTAAAATCTTTTATATTGAGATACCCAATTCCCATCTAATGTGATATTAGATGTTGAATTCAATGTGGAAAGCCTGATATTTGAAGATTGGAACACATTATTATCATCATCCCAAGGTATGTGTTCAGTATTGCAAGTAAAGGAGGTTGAATTTATATTGTTAATAGTTCTTTTGAAAAATTGCATTTGCAGGTGCAAGAATAAAAGGACTACCTATATAAGCATGAAGTTTAGCTGCTTCAAGAGGTTAGGACTTGGCTTTGATATGCTTATTGAAGGATGGGACACAAGCTAGTAAAATATAGTGTCAAGTTAGAACTTATGAGAATGTAAACTATTGTGTGTATTATCTTCATGTATTCACAATGGATAGAAAGGGTTCAATCCTTAGTGACACCCTGATATTCGAATATTGGGATTGTGTAATATACTAAGGTGAAATTCAATCGTCACGATATTTCATTTATGCATCAGTTTGTTGGTGTTATGTTTCATTTTAAGTTAATCAAGATTACACTTAAATGGGGGAGGTTTGTTGGTGATTTGTTATCATCAATATTATTTAAGTGTAATGGGATTACTTTGTTGACCAAAAGTGATCTTGATAAATATTAAACAAGTAAAGAAGGTGTGGATTACACACTTGTTTAAGTTTGATCAAGTTTACAAAGTACACTGTGATTTAGGGGCGAAGCCCCTAAATGAACGGGGGTCCGAGGGCAACGCCCCTGGGAGCGGGGTCAAAGGGGCAGAGCCCCTGGCTGAGGTCGAAAATCATATGACAGAGAATTGACCATTGTTTGAACCTTATCCAAACTTCCGTTTTATTTCGGTTTTTATAGTTTATGACAGTTTGAAACTGTCATATGACAGTTTTCAGACAAAGATCATAAATTCGGTTTTGGTCTCATTTTTTTGGTACAGACGAAACTATCATCAAAGCATTCTAAATTCTTGTCTCTCTGAGTCTTATCCGATTAAAGAATATTGGGAGTACCATCCAATTGCTTTAATCTGAAAGTGTTTTACACAATTCTCGGAATTCCAAGCCTTAGTATACCCCAATTTCTAACACAAATGAAGATGTTAATCTTTTTTTTGGAACGACCTTGGACCATAACATAGGAAAATAAGTGGAATCCAACATCTTAGACTCAATTTCATTCCTGAGAGGGGAAACTATGAAGTTTCTGTTGGATAAGGTGTCTAAGTCCATAACTATTTCGGGCTTGTACTTGACCCGACCCGGCATGGTCCATTTGGGTTGCATGGCACCATGCAATTGGATAGACTAAATGAGAGAAATAACACTTGGAGATTATTAATATGTTATAAGTTCTAATATATTAATAATATTATTTGATTAGTTGATCAAAGAATTAATTTGGAATTAATTAAGTGATCAAAGGATAACTAATTAAATATATGGGTTGATTATGTAAATCATCCATATCTTGTATAGTGGGCTAAGAGGCTCCATGGATTATCAAGTTGGGTTCTACCCATAGGATGCTCCATGGATGCTCCATGGGAGTTACAAACCCATTGGTCATGGAAATGAAGAGTCATGACACATTAGGGTTTACATGGTGTAACCCTAGATGTGTCAACACTATATAAGAAGCATATTCTCCACCAAAATCGGCTACACATATAGAAATAAGAAACTAGAGGGCTTGGCCGATTTTGAGAAGTGTGTGTTATCTCAAGAGTCTTTCCAAGAGCATTTGGTGTTGTGTGAAGCATTTGAGGCATCACACTTGGGGTGCTAGGCTCACAAGGTTTCAAGGAACACAAGCAACAACAAGGTAAGTTATTCTATCTATGATTCAAGTTAAAATTGTTCCCCATGTATGCTAGATAGGAATATAACCTTGGAATTCAACTTTGCATGATAATTAGACAAACATAGATCCAAGGTTATTAGGGTTGCATGTACACTTAGGAAGTGTTAGAATGCTCAAAACCCATCAGTGGTATCAGAGCCTAGGCTTGTTTGTTTGTTATTTGTGCTTAAAAGTTGAAGAAAGTCGATAATTCTGCTGTCTGACTGATGGACTCGGCGAGTCCATGGGGAGGACTCGTCGAGTTCATGTGTATCTTCAACCTACTCGGCGAGTAGGTTTAGGCACTCGGCGAGTAGGGTCGACAGAGTGCAGAATTTCGACTTGAGTTGCTGGAAATGGATTAGAATCATTACCCTAAAATGTTTTGGTACTTGAAAACTTGTTTTAGAAGGTGTAATGTCTTTTCTAACTCATTTACAACAACTAGTTATCAAAATTACAAAGATTAAATGTGATTTTGATTCTTGAAAGTGTTCATATTCATATTCTTGTTCTTATGATGTTTAGATGATCATAGGAATTATTTGTAACCTATGTGGTAGATTAATTCATGATCATAATGTGTTTTAATGGAGTCCATAACTTGTCCTCAAGTTATGGAAAACCAAAAGTCTCTTGGATTAAAAAAACCATTAAAAGAACACAAGAGTTAGGAAAAATGAAAAGTCCTCATTTTATTACTCTATTAAATTCATAAGTTATAAGAAATGAAAAGTTTTGAAAGTTTACAAAACTTGCCCTCAAGTTTTGGAACAAGTAAAGTTAAGATAAAACTTTAGTTCCAACCCCTAGAATTTTAAAAGTTAAAATTCAACCCTTATACTTATATTATTATGATTTAATAATTATATATATATATATATATGTATAAGAACAAAGTCGTCTTACCGCTAGTACGCCTCATTCACGAAGCCGGTCTATAAGGTGGGTATAAGGTTGTTGCCTATAAAATGGTGACTTAATGGGTGTCCACTCTCACCCACCGCTTGCTTGATCGGTGGAGGGTCGTTAGCCGAACGGGTAAGACAAGGACTTATTAATTCTCATTCAAAGTATGATGAATATTATAAAGTAACTAAATGTTTTATTAAATTCCCAATCTTAGTTACTTTAGGAAAAATGTGAATAAGGTGCTATTCCATGAAATTACACTTTACACTTTGATTAAGTCGTTGGTGGAGCGTGTGTGGCTAACCGGCACACTAACTTGGACTTAACAAGGTAGGTAAAGGGTGACTTAGGGTTTATGATAGTATCGATGGAGCGTTTGTGGTTAACCGGCACATCGATTGAGTGATAAACTTTAAGGGTACCAAGTGATTGGCATGGTTACTTCACACCTCGTTTTGTGATCCTCGGTATCCCAGTCACAAAACTTGGAGGGCACACTCGAGATTGAACATGCCTTTGA
Organism: Lactuca sativa; assembly: GCF_002870075.4. Lineage (NCBI taxonomy): Eukaryota > Viridiplantae > Streptophyta > Magnoliopsida > Asterales > Asteraceae > Lactuca > Lactuca sativa. Next base: position 160,534,586 of record NC_056627.2, on the reverse strand, counting down.
AAAGTTCATTGAATCTCAAAGAATCTAGGAATTTCTAAGAACCATTCAAAAACCTAATACTAAAATATTGCGGTTTTCGTGGTGGAAATTGGTGAATCGTCATTCACCTACCTTTCAAATATGATATAGCTTAGATTACGGCATACCTCTTCTAAGTTATATTATATTGTGATTGGATCCTAGCCTTAATATTACATTTTGGTGTTTTATTAAGGACTCTCTTATATCTAAACTAATCTTGTTCTCTTCTCTTCAGATGTCTTTCAACAATGCTTCTGGCTCTAATCCTAATGGCTCCTTTACCCTTATGAACTTGTGTGGGAAAGTCACCTTTGATGGATCCAACTTCAATGAGTGGATCAGAAACATCAGGATGATTACCCGCTACGAGGACAAAGAATATGTCCTTGACAAGGAGCTTAAGGAGATTGATGAGTCCACTGCAACTCCTCAGGAGATCGCTGAATTTCGGGCACATGAAAGGGATGCTACAAAAGTGGCTTGCATCATGATGGCCACCATGACAGCGGAACTCCAAAAGTCTTATGAGGATTTCTACCCTTATGAAATGCACCAAGATTTGATGGAAAGATACCATCAAAATGCAGGACAAGAGAGGTATGAAATCATCTGCTCCATGATAACAACCATGATGAAGGACGGGGAATCCGGCATGAGCCACATGCAGAAAATGCAAAGGTATGTGGATCGTTTGCTGAAGCTTAATGTGAACTTCTCGGAGGATCTTGCAATAGATATTATTTTGCATTCCTTACCATCGTGCTATGATCAATTCCGCATGACATATCACATGAACAAGGAAGAAGTCACCCTCAGCAAACTTCAGGGACTTCTCAAGACCGCAGAATCAGGTCTTAAGGGGAAGTCGGTTGCTATCACTCCTACTCAAAACTCTACTCCGGTTTTGGCAATCGGGAAAAGTCGAGGGAGGAAGAGAAAGAGCTCTTCTAAGGTTACCAAGGTTCGGACCCTTGATGGCTCTTCTTCAAGTGGAACCAAGAAAGGTTTCATTACTCCTTCTTCTGACCCAAAAGAGGCTGAATGCTTCTATTGCCATGAAAAATCTCATTGGAAGCGGAACTGCCCAAAATACCAGCAAGATGTGAAGGATGGGAAAGTTAAACCCAACCATGCAGGTATTTACACTATCATTTCTAATAACTCACCCCATTCTAATTCTTGGGTCCTTGATACCGGGTGTGGTATTCATATTTGTTGTGACTTGCAGGGACTAAGAAGAAGTGAGGATGTGGAGCAAGGAAGGATAAACTTGATCATGGGGAATAGGAAAGCTATACATGTTACCAAGATTGGAGTTTATACTTTATCGCTAAGTAGTGGGTTTAGTTTAGATTTGAATAAATGTTGTTACTCGCCAGGAATGGCAAGAAATATTATTTCCTTTCATGCTTTGTACAAACAAGGGTTTACCTTTTCATTTAATAATGAAGTTGGTTCTATTGATGCTTTCTTTAATAATGTTCTTTATTTTAAAGCATTACCTTGTGATGGTGTGTATGAAGCTGTATATGTTGTAGATAACTTAGGAAATAATGTTTTGTGTATTGATTCTACCAATAATAACTTGGATAAAGCATCTTTATGGCATTGTCGTCTTGGACATATAAGCAAGAAACGCATAGGCCAACTCCAAAAGGATGGAGTCTTGGAGTCATTTGACCTTAAGTCAGATGATAGTTGCGAATCATGCTTACTTGGAAAAATGACAAAGTCACCCTTCACAGGTTCGTGTGAGAGGGGTGAAGGTTTGTTGGACCTTATACACACGGATGTGTGTGGACCATTCAAACATGCCACAAGGGATGCTAATCGTTATTATTTGACTTTTACTGATGATTATAGTAGATATGGATATGTCTACTTGATCAAGCATAAGTCAGAGACTTTCGAGAGGTTTAAGGAATTTAAACAGGAAGTCAAGAATCAATTGGGCAGGAACATTCAGATGCTTCGATCTGATCGTGGTGGTGAGTATCTTAGTTCAGAGTTCCTCGACTATCTAAGGGAATGTGGGATAGTCTCACAATTGACACCTCCCAGGACACCACAGTTGAATGGTGTGGCTGAGAGGCGTAATCGAACCTTGTTAGATATGGTTCGTTCCATGATGAGTCGAGCTACGCTACCAATCTCATTCTGGGGGTATGCCTTAGAGACTGCCGCCCATATTCTTAATCTAGTCCCTACAAAGAAAGTTGCCAAAACTCCTCACGAGATGTGGAATGGTAAAGTACCTAAACTAGACCACATCAAGATTTGGGGTTGCGAGGCTTTCATGAGACGCGAGACTCATGATAAGCTCTAACCTCGAAGCGAGAGGTGTATTTTCATCGGTTACCCACAGCGATCCTTTGGTTACCTCTTCTACAGACCTAGTGACAATGTGGTCTTTGTAGCAAGAAGAGGAGTCTTTCGAGAAAGAGAGTTTATAAGCCAAGGAGACAGTGGGAGGCAAATTGATCTTGAAGAAATTCAAGAATCAAGCGGTGAAGGAACTTCAAACTCTAGCCCTCAACTTGAGGAGGAAACTCCTGTTGAGCCAATTGACAAATATGTACCTCTGAGACGTTCCACGAGAGTTAGGAGTGCACCTGAGCATTACTATGGATTCCATATTACTGCAGAAGGTGAGACACTTATTAGTGATGAGACACTAGTAAGTCAAGGTGACCCTAACAGCTACGAGGAAGCCATGGCAGGCCCCGAGTCTGCTAAATGGAAAGAGGCTATGGATAGCGAGATACAATCCATGTATGAAAATCAAGTTTGGAACTTGGTTGAAAATGTACCAGGTCGTAAGACAGTAGGGTGCAAATGGGTCTTCAAGAAGAAGACCGACATGGATGGTAACGTACACACTTATAAGGCTAGACTGGTTGCAAAGGGTTTCTCTCAAATTCCTGGAGTGGACTATGATGAGACCTTTTCTCCGGTAGCCAAGATTAAGTCTATTCGGGTTGTGTTAGCCATAGCTGCATTTCATGATTATGAAATATGGCAGATGGATGTCAAAACCGCTTTCCTTAATGGAAAGTTGGCTGAAGATGTTTACATGAGTCAGCCAGAGGGTTTTGTCAGCAAAGAGTACCCTAATAGAGTGTATAAGCTTGAGAAATCCATTTATGGATTGAAGCAAGCACCTCGCAGATGGAATCTTTGCTTTGATGAAAAGGTCAAGGAATTTGGCTTTTCTAGGAGTGAAGATGAATCTTGTGTGTATGTCAAGGCTAGTGGGAGTATAGTTAGCTTTTTGGTATTGTATGTGGATGACATACTACTCATAGGAAACGACATTCCAACCCTGCAGGAAGTTAAGTCCTGGCTTGGGAAGTGTTTCGCTATGAAGGACCTTGGTGAAGCTGCCTATATTTTAGGGATAAGGATCTTGAGAGATCGGAGTAAAAGACTAATTGGACTTAGTCAGAGTACCTACTTGGATAAGGTGCTGAAGAGATTCAGCATGCAGGATTCCAAGAAAGGAGAGTTACCCATCCAGAGTAACACCAGGTTGAGTAAGACACAAAGCCCTAGCACTGAGGCTGAGATAGCAGAAATGAGTCGAACACCTTACGCTTCGGCTGTAGGATCGATCATGTATGCTATGACGTGTACTCGACCCGATGTAGCTTTTGCCTTGAGCATGGTTAGCAGGTATCAGGCGAACCCTGGCAAGGCACACTAGACTGCGGTAAAGAATATCCTCAAGTACCTACGGAGGACTAAGGACTGGGTTCTTACCCTCGGTGGAAGTGATGACTTGAGAGTTGTAGGGTATAGTGATGCTAGCTTCCAGACTAATAGGGATAATTTCCGCTCTCAGTCGGGCTGGGTCTTTACCCTAAATGGAGGAGCAATTTCTTGGAAGAGTTCCAAGCAAGAGACAGTGGCAGATTCTACTTGTGAATCAGAGTATATTGCAGCTAGCGAGGCAGCAAAGGAGGCGATATGGCTGAAGAACTTCATTGGAGACCTTGGAGTTGTACCAGCTATTAAAGAGCCAATGGAAATTTTCTGTGATAGTGAAAGTGATGTTGCCTTAGCCAAGGAACCAAGGGATCATGGGAGATCCAGACACATCGACAGAAAATACCATTTCATTAGACATCGGATCGAAGAAGGACACCTCGTGGCAAAGAGGGTATCATCAGATGAGAATCCGGCAGATCCCCTCACAAAGGGACTGACTCGGGTTAAGCATCTCCAGCATGCTCGGTGCATAGGGCTGAAGGATGATATTAGATTCAGTAGTTAGATTACCCAGAAATTTGTAAAGTGTAATTGACATTAAATGATGAATAAAAGTGTTTTATTTATGAGTAAAGTGTTGCTATCTCTTGTCGATCGTTTACTATATTTCTTTTGCATGTTTTGACTTCCAGAATAATTTTGTTTGGTATAACATATTATTCAAACCTCCACAGTCGATCATATGTTGGAAGTAGATATGAATCAAGACTATCATGTTTGGTTGTAGAGGTCATGCACAAGGCTACAACAATCATGAGTGCTCATAAGTTCTGAGTATTGGACTCAACCCACGCTCACTGGAATCACTTCATGGAATTCTATCTCGAGTGATCGTGAGACGGTAATATCATATAAGTCTTCAAACCTAGAGATATGATTTGTTACTTACAAGTTGGTTATGCAATGACTGTACGAAACTGCATTGGTAACTCGATGTTATAAAACGTGCTTTTGTGTGTAATTCAATGAGTGGTAGAACAAACATATGAGTCGAAGTTTATCTGTTCCTTCTTGGATTAGAAGCTGATATCTGGGCCCCTCGATGATTTTGTTTTGACCCATGTACCGGGCCCGGTCAGAACTAAGTTGATGTGTTCAATTAAGTTGTATGTCAAACAAATCGGAAATCGGGAAACAAATGCTGGACAATAAGCAAGACAGTGTTCCATGTATTTGTCCGGCTGATATCTAGAACGGAGGATTATATGATCACTTATCTTAAATGGCGTACAATCATCTTCTCAGTTCCGAGAGACCTTGAAAGAGCTACGATTGCCGGTCGGTTCCTGAAGTACTAGAAGATATAGTTATTAGACTTATCCAAGTGGGAGACTGTTGGATAAGGTGTCTAAGTCCATAACTATTTCGGGCTTGTACTTGACCCGACCCGGCATGGTCCATTTAGGTTGCATGGCACCATGCAATTGGATAGACTAAATGAGAGAAATAACACTTGGAGATTATTAATATATTATAAGTTCTAATATATTAATAATATTATTTGATTAGTTGATCAAAGAATTAATTTGGAATTAATTAAGTGATCAAAGGATAACTAATTAAATATATGGGTTGATTATGTAAATCATCCATATCTTGTATAGTGGGCTAAGAGGCTCCATGGATTATCAAGTTGGGTTCTACCCATAGGATGCTCCATGGATGCTCCATGGGAGTTACAAACCCATGGGTCATGGAAATAAAGAGTCATGACACATTAGGGTTTACATGGTGTAACCCTAGATGTGTCAACACTATATAAGAAGCATATTCTCCACCAAAATCGGCTACACATATAGAAATAAGAAACTAGAGGGCTTGGCCGATTTTGAGAAGTGTGTGTTATCTCAAGAGTCTTTCCAAGAGCATTTGGTGTTGTGTGAAGCATTTGAGGCATCACACTTGGGGTGCTAGGCTCACAAGGTTTCAAGGAACACAAGCAACAACAAGGTAAGTTATTCTATCTATGATTCAAGTTAAAATTGTTCCCCATGTATGCTAGATAGGAATATAACCTTGGAATTCAACTTTGCATGATAATTAGACAAACATAGATCCAAGGTTATTAGGGTTGCATGTACACTTAGGAAGTGTTAGAATGCTCAAAACCCATCAGTTTCCTCTAGGTTCCATCCCCCAATACCACTTAAGCAAAGTTGTGTTTGTGACATTGCGGGTCATTTCATTGTGTAAAAAAGAGAATTTATCCTAAAAGCGGCGAGGAAAATGTGGCTAATTCTACCCCACACTGACCTCTTATCAGCCCTTGAACTAACCGACCCAAGACCCCCGTTGTCCCCATAAAAGCATCCGATTACTTTCTTCCATAAGCTATCTATCCCATTTCTAAAACTCGACCACCATTTATATAGAAGGGAGAGGTTAGAAGACTTTAAACTCCCGATATCTAGCCCTCCCATGTCTTTTGAATTCAATATCTTAACCTAAGCAACCCACATAATACTCTTGTGGCCCGTAGAGCTACCCCAAAAGAAGTCGTTACGAATAAAAGAGATACATCCCAAGGTTTCCAAGCACCGACCTAACAAGGGTTAGATGACCTTCCATGGAAAAAGATGTAGCTTTCCACAAAGACAGTTTTATTTTACACTTATCGATGAGGGGAAACCAAGTTGAAAATCTAGTGATAGAACACCCAACCGACATTCTAAAATAAATGAAGTTAATATTACCTTCCGGACAATTCATTTGGGTAGCCATAAAGGAGACCTCAGAACTTGTCATACCAACCACCATGACTTTACTTTTGTCCAGGTTGACCTTGAGGCCAGTAGCAAGGTAGACATGTGAGAATCCTCATAAGGTTTCTCTCATTTTCCATGGACCATTCCCCAAAGAAAATGGCATCTTCAGAGTACCGGAGAAGGGAGAAAAGGAGATATAATCTTGCAAAAAAACCATTTTTGCAAAGCTTCATCCATTGCCACATTATGTCCCTCCATAAAAATAATAAAGAGAAATGGAGAAAAGGGGTCACCTTGTCTAACACCTTTCTCCATAATGAACTCCTTGGTACGTGATTCTTTTACAAGAACAGACACCCTAGAGTAGGAAAGAATAGATCGAATCCAAGATCTCCAAGTAATACAAAAATCCATTTGCCACATGACATCGTCAAAGAAGGTCCAACTTAGCAAATCTAAGGCTCTTTCACCATCTAGTTTGAACAAAAGCATCATTTTTTTGAGTTTTTTGGTCCATGTAATCATCTCATTAACAACGAGAGGACCATCCATAATGTTTCTACCATTAACAAAAGTTGTTTGATCATTACTAAACACTGATCCAATGACCTTTTTTAGACGTGCAACAAGTGTCTTATAGATAATTTTTGTGATACATATGATAAGGTTGATCGGCCTATAGTGTGCTAAGTTGAGTGCGTCTTTCCTTTTGGGGACAAAGGGAGATAAACGAGGTGTTACTACTCGAATTAAGTACCTTGTATTATTCAAAAAATTTGACCACTTGAACAATGTTGGGCACAATTGTATCCCAATATGTTTTTATGAAATTATATGAGAACCCATCTGGTCTGGGGCATTTGTCACTCCCACAACCCCATACCACTTCTTCAATTTCATCAGTAATGAAAGTAATGAATGGCGCCTCCAAACTATACCGTTCTTGAAGAGAATGATCCCGAAATTTATTGCTTCTGAGGTAAGGTCTACTATGATGCAACTCTTTGAACTTAATCTTGATGAAATTTTAAATCTCACTTTTGATTGTCACTAGATAGGTGACCCAAACCCCACTAATGTTCAACCCATTGATGCGAGAATGTTTGACATTAATATTCACAAGTCCATGAAAAAAATTGTCATCTCGTCCCCTTCAAGTACCCAGTTGCACCTAGTTTTCTGTCTAATGTCAAGTATCTTAGATTTTTCAAGGTCATGAATTTTTAATATAGTATCTTCTAATTCATATATGGAATCATCATCTATCCCGATATCATCAGCCAACACATCCAAAGTGACCACTTTTGTTTTGATAATAATTATTTGGTCATTATTGAAGTTGTTGATACAAGCACGCCAACATTTAATGTCATTTTTAAGTGCTCTAAGTTTTTGGGAAAATACTTAAACTCTACAAAAAAACTGTCAAGCCGGGACGCGTATTGACCCAAGAATCCATCACCACATTAGCTAACCCGTCATCTAGGAGCCAAGAAGAGAAAACCCAAAATGGGAGAGGCCCAAAATCGGGGCTATTCGTGTCAAGTAAAATTGGATAGTGGTCGGACTATAGTCTCGACAGGTCGAGGGTGGAAAGGTTAGGCCAAAAATGACAAAAGTTATCTGAGACTAAGAACATATCCAATTTACCGAATTTCGCAACATCCTTATTCATCCATGTATATTTCCTTCCTCCAAGAGTTATCTCCATTAGACCAGATGACAAGATGAAAGTGTTGCAAACATGAGCACCTCTAGTTGAGAAATATGACCATTTCCATTCGTCACTGAATCTGACTTCATTGAAGTCACCACATAGGATCCAAATTTTTTCCGGGGCGATGGAAATCATAGCAGAGAACTAATCTCAAAGTGAAGATTTACTATTATGCTCTTGAGGGGTGTAAATATTCTCCAAAGAAATTGGATGTTTGATAGATTTCCAAATTCCTATACCCACAAGGAACGAATGGTCTTTGTGAAACAACTCCTTTTCTAGACATGAGGGATCCTAGAGTCTGAACACCCCCCGAGTTACCAAAGGAACCAACATAAGAAGATTGAAAATGTTTATTTCCCCAAAAAGAACGGGTACATGAATCGTTTAAGTTATCCATTTTGGTTTCTTGGATGCATAAATAATTGATTCGGTGAATGCTGACTAAGTTTTCTACCTAATTCCTTTTAATGTCCTTCCTTACTCAATTAATATTAATTGAAAGACTTTTAATCATGGATTACTTGTGGTGCCTTGCTCAGTCAAAACATCTTTAACCATGTCTTGAAAATTCCTCAAATTGATCCCGATGTTTGCTCCAACTTCATTGATGTAGTTAATTTTTTTGGATGTGTGTAACAACCCAATAACAGTGATAAAAATTTTCATTTCAAAATCAATATTTTCAAACATCAAGTTGTTCCAAAACATCCACAATATACAATATCAAAATCATCCAAGTAATAATATCCAAAAAGTGCAGAAATTATTAGGGGAGGATGTTGTGCCATCACGTTGGGCTCTTTCCCTTAGTACCGGAAGTACTTGAAACCGTAAACATAAACAGTAAGTGCGAAGCATAGTGAGTTCCCCAAAGTATCACATACCAAACACACAAATATGGGACCCGCCCTAGGGTATATTTTAATCCAAACATGCAATAGTTGGCTCCTCATGGGGTATAATTCAACCCGAACATGCGATAGTGGGCCCTACCCTTGGGTATATTTCAACCCGTCAGATAATAGTGGGACCTACCCTCGGTTGTATTTTAACCCAATAATATGATAGTGGGCCTCGCCCTAAGGTGTATTCCAACCGGATATTACAATATTGGGTCCCAACCTGGGGTTTATTGCAACCCGATCACATAAACAGATATATACCACATAGGAGCTAGCATTCTATACAACCGAATAAATGGCCGACATTGGTGCCTTCGGCCAATAGATACAGTGAGAAAACTCATCTCACAGACCGATGATAAAACTGAAATAGTATGCTGCTCCTCTACCAATCACCTTTATAAATACAGTAACCAAATCCCAGGATATAGATAAAAATACCCAAAATACCCCTAAGTCAAACCTTGGTTAAAATCTAGGTCAAAATCAACCGAATCAACTTGGTCAACTCGTTGAGTACGTTGGGCGTACTTCCTGCTTGACCACACGTCGGAAGGTTGACGAAGTACGCGCGGTGTAACCTTTGGTACGCCCAACGTATGTGACTGCCACTAACTCAACCCATTAAGTTCTTAATCCTTAAGCACTTTCGACTAAAATCCAGATCTTGACACTAAAAGGTTTTCGTAACCATAAAGTTTCCAACTTTATAGTTTTGCATGGCTATTAAGACATTAACATGAAAATCCCTAGCTTCTTGACCAATTAAAACAACCTAGACCATGCATGGAAAGAAACTAATGTCCAAGATCACATTTTTATGACATGACACACCCTAAAACATCTAAAAAGACAAGTCAAACATCATGAAGTATTCCATACTCACAAGAATCAAGATTTGGGACAAAAAGGTGTCAGCTTTAAGCTAAAATTGGATCTAAATGAAATACTCTTCAAGGTTGGAGTTTTATACCTCAAGAAGGTACACATGGCAGTCTAGATTCTGGAATTTAGGGTTCTTCCTTCACCACCAAGAGTACCAAAATGGCACCAAAAGACTCTTCAAGCTTCAAAATACACTCACACACTTTAGGGTTTCGAAATGAGGTCAATAAGGAATGGAGGCTAGAGTTAAGGAAATATATGGGGGCGATAATGGTACTTAAATAGGGTCCAAACGCTAAAATTTAGGGTTTGCACTTTGGCCACGTACACCTATTTTATGAAACATACACCCAACGTACACAATCCATCCCTAAAGCTTATGAAATTGCCATTAGGGACTAGGTTTGAAAATCAATCACTAACCAAGGGTTAAAAAGGAAATACCTAGAAATCAAGATGTCATAGTGTAGTTGTACCGTGGTTTTTGTTATTATTTGAAATGAGATATGTCCCATTAGCATGAATACCGTTTTTGATTCGTCTATTTGCACTACTGATGAAATTTATTTTCAATAAACCACAAAGCTAGTCATGACTGACACATTTCGGACAAAATGACCATTTTCTCAAAACACGAAAAATTTGGTTCATAAGGTCATTTTGGTTAATATCCCTATGAAAATCGATGATTTCATAATAAAAACAAGGGATATGTTATATATATATATATATATATATATATATATATATATATATATATATATATATATATATATATATATATATATATATATTATAGGTGTTAATAGGATATCTGGAAATTCATATAATGGATTTTTTGTATCCTAAATTTCAGATTATGGATAGACATTCGGATATCCGAAATTTATTAATTTCATTTTAAAAGGAATATTTTGCTATAACTATTAATGATTAATAAAACTTAGTTATCAACGTACAACGAATGAGAAGGAAAACGGCCAACAAGTTGCACCGCTAAGCCTTTTTATATGGTGAAGCCAATTCTTTTGAAAACTACATCAATATATCTAAGGGATATAACATTACTATGCATGATCCATTGTACTCTATTAAGAAGATCCGCTACATCCGACGTAAGGAACCGAAAAGTATCAAATGCAAATGGTATGAACACGTGTTGATTTTCCATGAACGATTTTTCATGTTTGGTGACCTTGCATGTAACAGCTTTTAATGTAGTCTATCCCGCCGTTCAAACATCGTCCCTCAAATCTACGAGACGGGATACCCCTATAATGTCTACACATGCGTGTTTCCCTCCAACCCATTCAAAAATAAAAACGTCATCCGGTCTAAGGGTTCACCTTCTTTCTGTCGGGTCAGTCAAAAAATTGACAGGAGCCTCTTTCTTGGCAGAAACCCCGACATGCCTAAATATGTTGAACAAAACATCCCTCACCATACCGTGTCTGTATTTGAAACCCAGGAGTTCTTTGTAATGAACTGCTTGCTCTCCAAAAGAGTCCAAACACTCCTTATGGCACACCGGACATATCTCGTCATCTGGAAATATTGGAATCATGAGTCGCTATTTGAGGATGGTATGATACTCCACGTGAGACATATGTTTGCCAAGCCCATCTATAGGGATAGATAGAAGAAAATATTTAGCATGTGGTACATGTAAAAACTGGAAAACTACTTTTTCTTGGCCGTCATGATGGAATGCACTTCCGTATCTTGGACAATTTTACTAAAAATTACACTTGCCAATGTACTCTGGGATTGGGGGGGGGGGGGGGGGGTTCCTTACTGGTAAAAGTGCTAAGGTCAATGTTCGGAAGCTTGTTACAAAGAGAAGCTAAGGCACAAGCATAGTCAGAATCCATACCATATAGGTCGATATCCCGTAAGATGTGGTCTTGCAATACCCAAGATTGGGCCCTTGAGGCAACATAACCATATGAGGGAGTCGTTACTGCCGAGTATAAACCCAAACCACCAAACCTAATGGATAGAGAAACAATTCGCCACTGTATGTCGCCAAATAAACGAACACCACAAACCACAATGTCCTTGTTGGAACAAAGTTCTAGTAGGATCGATTGATTCTAAGCAGATAAACAATTAGAGACGTAATTAAGAACACAGGAATGGCTTTAAAGATGTCGTATGATTAAACTTTAACACCTCAGAAGAGCTCGATTAAGAACTTCGACTGTAGAGATGTTTAGGGTTAGAAAAGCAATAATCACTATAATCACGCTAGTTTCTATGCATACATGCATGCACTATTTATAGCTAAACCCTATAATAATCACGGATGGATATGCCCAATACGGATATACAAAATAAGCCCATGACGCAGCATTCAGTACCTAACAATCTCCCCCTTTGCATCAATAGAGCCGAGAGCTCACTTCGGTAGCATGTTCTTGACATCTCCAACACAACTACGAAAGACGGCTCTCTCAGTCTTCAACAGTGAAATTTCCTTTTCAGCATTAGCTAGTTGAACCTTCTGAACTTCAATAGTAGAGGCTTGACGTGCAAGATCCTCCTTTAAGGCACTCTCCTTTGCTAAATCAGCCTGGAGAAATTCAAGCATAGAGTTCACAGAGCTGATAAGTGAAGTGTTCTCTGTTTGAAGTGAAGAACGAACAACCTCAAACTTAGTATCTTCCTCTTGAAGTGACTGTGATAAGGAATCGACAAAAGCGTTCACTTTGGCTGTATTGGAATCAACATGGACTTTCAGTGAGTCGAGAAAAATCTGAGTGCTGTGAACAAGTTTTGTAACGTCAGTGAGGGCCTTCTTGCAAAAAGAAGTGGATTTGTCAACTGGCTGAGTGGATGACTCTATTTCTCCGATATATTGTTCAAGAGCAATGTCAAGAAAGGCCTTGAGCACCATATCGTTGTAGGAATTGGAAGCAGTAAGCAGATGATCAAGCTTCTCATCAGTACTCTGCAGTTGTTGGCGAGTGAGAGGAGCATCTTCATCATCATCGGTGGAAGCCGATAGGGGCTGTAGTATGTCGAGTCAAGCTGAATATTATCACCACCGAGAGTTGCTCCAAAATTGGTTGAAGAAGAGGGTGAAAGAGGTTTAGAAGTAACTGGAGGGTTGGTCTCAGTATTCACCCCCGTATTAGATACGTTGACGTTTACTGTCGGTTGGGTTGTAGTGGTGGTAGTTGCTTAGGAAATAATAAGAGGTGGTAAATGAGTTATAGAAACTAGGATTGTACTAACATGTGGTGGTGGTGAAATAAAAGTGGTTGTTTGAGATGTGGTAGGTGGTGGAGTAGGAGCAACCAAAATTGGCGTAGTGATTTTCGATGGAGATGGAGGAGGTGATGGAAGCTTATCATTAAGAGGATTGGTTGGAGTTGATGATCGAGGAGGTGTGTTACCTCTCGGTGATTCATGATGCAAAATTTCCTCTTCTTTATCATCCTCATCGTTTTCTGAACTTGAAGGGAAGGAATCTTTGAATTTTTCGCCATCTTCATAATCTTCTTTGGCTTAGAGGAATCACCCTTTGTAGACTTTCGCTTCCTAGAGTTCGCAGGTGTAGATGAATCACCCTCAGTTGTTTCTTCCTTGGAAGAAGCCCTTTTTCCACGGTTTGTAGGTTTCTCCACAACATCGAGAGCAGCTTGCTGTTCCGAAGTCAGTAGCCTCGGTTCCTTGGGAGGTAGCTTTCGTGTGAAAAGTAGCCACATATGAGACCAGGGCATCCTTCATTACTGGAATTTGCAAAGTGTCAATTTCCCTGTGTGGGATGAGAGTCTAGAATCGACCACAAGAAATTTCAGAGTGCCTCGTTGAAGTGTTGAGGCTTTGCACTACTTCTGACCAGATAATCGACCCATAGTCGAGATTAATCCCATTGTAGAGTCCGTATAAAATAGTCAGAAAACCCTTGCTGGTACCATCAGACACAACACGCCCCTCTGCCAAACTTTTGATGAGAAGAGTAAGCAAGCCATTCCATTGGGGCAGCAAACACGATTTCTTAACCTTCGCGACGGTGGTAAGAATATCAGTGTAGCCCATCTCGTAGAGCATCGAGAATAGTTGAGTAGTGGTGATGAAGTCAGGTGAGATCACAGATGATTCCACAACAAGCTGTAACAGTGAACAAAATCTCCCTTTTGAAATCGAATCCTTGTGAGAGAAGATTTGGAAGTAGATCCTCTCCTTGTTCTTGTCATATGAAGTAGTAGTGTAGACCTACGATAGGAGTGACATTGGGACGGATTCCACCTATGTTAGGGCGAGAACTAGAGGAGAATACGTCAAGCATTCAACCACTTGTAACATGTATGAATCGTACAGAAAAGGGTTGAGATGAATGATCATGTTCTAGTTTGTCTTGATCAAGAGCAATGAGGACGATGCAGTTTGATCTTGAACATATGAGGAAGTCGCCATTGTTAAGTTAAGGAAGAAGATGAACAGTTACAAATCGCCTTGTATTTTGAGAGAATGTGTAGCTGGTAAAAGACAAATAATATTAGAAACCCTTTATATACCGTTTCCAGGAGAGAAAAATAATCTTCATGATAATGACACGGTCACTGAAACGTCAGTTAAAAAAGCGCGATGTGACAGGTTGGTTGCTTCCAGGTATACGTCAGCACGCGTGGGTTTAGGAACCGTTCAAATTCATGCGCCTAAAAGCTTATCCTCAATTCGTCGTTTGAAATTCTGCTTCGCTTAAAAAATTAGGATAACCATTATTGCTCAGTCAGAATGTTAGAAAATCACATAAAATTTTCGTGCAATAACGTGACAAAAGATAAACAAATAAAGAAAAATGTGTATAGGATGTGAGTGATGTCTATTTGAAGACATAAAGCAAATGATTACGGGCAAGAATGGCTTCGTTCAAAGTCAAGAGAGACTTGAAGTGCTTGCGTGGTTTCCCTAGAAAATACGATCGAGTGCTTGTAAAGACACACCGAAAGGCATCTTTTATTTAATAGGCTAAGGGTGGCTTATCTTAAACCGAACGTCAATTCTTAACATAAGACCG
The DNA here is from genome assembly GCF_002870075.4 of Lactuca sativa. Lineage (NCBI taxonomy): Eukaryota > Viridiplantae > Streptophyta > Magnoliopsida > Asterales > Asteraceae > Lactuca > Lactuca sativa. Next base: position 160,519,559 of record NC_056627.2, on the reverse strand, counting down.
AACGTTGGATGAAGTACTTGTGAGACCGATGTGGTCTGTTGAACAAATAGGTTGGATATATTTTTCTGTAACTAAAGATGTAATTGAAATCTCAAAACACAAACAAACTGGATCATTGTGGAAATAAATGCCTTGGTGTTAGACAATTTCATCAAAAGATCACTCAAAAAATAAAATGAGATTTCATCAGGTAACAAGTAAGATCTTGAACATAAAGATTCACCGTAAATTCATTGTTGGTGCTAGATTTTGGGTTTCACTCAACATGTGGTGTATGAATCTAAGATCATAAACACAAAGATTATGTAACCATAAACCTCAGTGGTTAAAGCTGAGAGTCTTAAGGGTTACAGTGGTGAACCGAAAGTAGATGGAGAAAGTTATGAAGGTGGGTAAACAACCGAAAGTACCTCTGCCATATAAATGTGACAAAGCAGAAAAATCTTAACTCATGTGAGAAGAGAAAGGTAGCTCTGACTTGAGTGGTTTTTAACAGCCTGATTGGAAAGAAACCATAGGTATTGATCGAATCATTAAGGCCAAGCTCTTAGTCGTAGAGGCTTCGGTCGACATGCAACAACATGCTTCTAGGGACTTTTAACTAGTTCAGATGAAAAGAATCATACCTGCCTTAGCTCCAAATTACGTTGCACTGAAGTATATGGGACCTAGTTAAAAGAACAGGCATACAAAAACACCACACAAACAAACAAATCAAACCAAACAAAACAAAAAAAACTTTTTAGAAATTTTTTTTTGGAGTTTTGAAATTTTCTGAAAAATAATAAAAATAGAAAGATAAAAAAAATATTTTTGGATTTTCGAAGTTTTCTGAAATGTAATAAAAACAGAAAATAAACAAAATGAAATTAGCACAAAACACTCTTAAAAGAACAAACAAAATGTACAACCGAAACCAAATCTTAAAACAATGAAGTGAAATAAGTCGAGCGTTCGGTGCATTTCGGTTCCTTAAAATTCTGGAGCCGAAATAGACTGAGCGTTCGGTTCATTTCGGTTCCTGAAAATTATGGAACCGAAGTAGACCGAGCGTTCGGTTCATTTCGGTTCCCAAAATATCCGAAACCGAAATAGACCGAGACTTCGCTATATTTTGCTTGTCTAATTTTTAGAGAGAGATTTGAGGATTCGGTACCGACTCTACTTCCATCATTCCCAAACCTTGTAAAATTTTATTGAAGTTTGCTTCTGGTAAAACTTTAGTGAAAATGTTAGCCAATTGATCAGAGGACCGAACGAAATGTACTTCCATGTTCCCATCTTCCACATGGTCCTTGATGAAATGGTATCTTAGTGCAATATGTTTCGTCTTTGAGTGTTGTACTGGATTGTGGCATACCCTGATCGCACTTTCTGAGTCACAATAGAGAGGTATTTTTTTCATACTTAGCCCATAGTCTCTTAGTTGGCTTTGTATCCATATCACTTGAGAGGTACAGGATGCTGCAACTATATACTCAGCTTTGCCTGTTGAAAGACATACACAAGTTTGCTTCTTGGACTGCCAACTAACAAGTTTACCGTCAAGGAATTCACACCCACCATGTGAGGTTCTCTTGGATTTGCTTGAAACCTGGCACAATAACAAACAGAAAACATAATGTCTGGTCTACTAGCCGTTAGATACATAAGTGACCTAACATTTGATAGAACTTATATTAAAAACATATATGTAGTTTTTCACATAGATTTTTTTTCTTAAATTGTTCATAAATTATAGAATTTATGATAAGATTTTGATTTTTTGATTTTCGTTGATATTTTTTCACAATTAAAGATTACTTAAAGATTGCAATCAAATGTTACATCATAGGTAATTGAAATTGCAAATTTTCTTTAATAATAACACATAAGAATATATTTTGTGAAAATATCAGCACTACAACTATCTTTTTGTCCATAATCTTGGAGGCCTCTAAAATTTGAATGATAAAGTCGAGATGTCTAAGCTCCTACATATCTACTTCTCATTTTGTCAATTTGTGGACTACAAGCACAAAACGTTTCTTAAGTAGAACCTAAACGATTATGAACGATCGTTTAAAGTTAGCAAATTCCCCTTTCATTACCCTCTTTCACATCCACATTCGCATTATTCTCATACCTACATTCACAATCGCTGCAAACGATTTTTATTTCATAATCATCCCTGCCATCGAAAATCTGATTATATATTTTCCATGAGAGTGAAACTAAAATAGTGAAAACTACGACAACTCCTTCCCATTCAACCTCAAGCTTTACTTCATTTTCCTAAGAGAGAACCCAAGAATCAGAAAACCTTTAAAAAAGGATGAGGCGAGACAATATACAATCACGTAAAAGGTCAAACTCCTCGTTCACGGATATACCAAGTAAAATTACCACACAAAGAATTGGCAATTTTCATGCATTCTTGGTCCAAAATCCTCACTATAGATCCTAAATCAATTCCATTCCTCCTCACACTTGGTTTGTCGTATTCTCTCTCTTTGTAAGAGCCTATTGGGTAAAGACAAGATTGAATTGGCATGTTTTCGTCTGTGACAATCTCACAAATTGGTTAGAAAAGGGGAGAGATGAGTAATCACCCCATGTGTTCAATAAAATGCTTGAGAGAATACTTTTCGAATATATCACTGCAGTTCAATTTCAATATTTATCATAGCCACTTCAAGCTATTAATGTTGTCGAATTTCAACGTTAGTGCAAAAATTTGGTTCATATCACCAATATTTATAACATTAAAGATAGAACTAGATTCACGAACATTTCATCGCCATATTTTACTACCCTAGAGCCCTCTACTATGTTCCTTTCGGACACCGATTGAAAAAAGAAAAAGAAAACACTACAGCGATGATAGCAACAATAGTGAAGATCTAGGCATTTGGACTGATAAATTGAAATCTGACTGGCATGTTCAAGATGATTCTTGTTATATGATCACAAGATTTTCTTTGAGACATTTCGACAAACACATGGTGACTAATTCGATTTTTAAAGCACCAGTTGAAAAAAAGTGTGAAACCTATGCCCACAAATGCAGTTAATGGTATATATTGTAATTTTGTCAAGTATTTTTAGAAGGTAATCACTTGTCTAAAAAGATTGTTTATGGAGGATTCCATTAATTTTATTTTAATATTTGCTTGAAGAATAGATACAAAATACCCGAATATTGTACCAATTCCAGGTTATTTATTTGTGAAGTGTGTCAAATTCAAATGAAACCGGAGAGGTGGGTTGATTTGTGGTATGTGGGTGATAGAAATGGTTGATTAATGGTGATATGATTAGCATTAGCTAGGAAGGAGTACACTGTAAATATTGGCAGTGTTGATGTATAATCATGCCTATTGTATATAAAATTTTCGAAGAAACGAGCAGTTTAACCGCTAGTTTTAAAAAATTGCATCCTAAAGAACGTCTTTATATTCATAACGACAACAATATATTATTGACATTAACATTACACCTTTTTGTGTTTTACAGTTAACGTAATAACTTTGAGATTTTGAGTTCCGAATGATTTTTCCAGCTTTATCATTCAACAATAGAAAAAACAGACCCCTAATCATTCATATTTTAATATCCTTAGTTAACTTGTATTAATTACTTATCTGAAATTTGGTTCAACTGCATTTAAGCACACATTTTTTTCCCCTTGTGAAAATATATAGCAGAAGAAAAACAAAATATCACACAACACTTCAATAATTTCTTGATTTTTTTATGTTGATTATGATTATCTTCAACTTTGTTAGCATTTTTTACCGTTAGAACATAACGATCACTCTTCTAATATTTTAATTGTATTTAAATTAAAATAACACTATCAAGAATGTGACCGTTGTGTAACGGTCTAAAAACCAACAAATTTATTGTTATAAATTCTACAGACATTTCAATTTTTTTTCACTCTCATATAACCTTCTTCCTACAACACATAGGCTTTGTCTTCAGAGCATACTCTTATCACTTCTCCAATACTCATCACATTACTATTTCGTTCCAGTAGTTTATTTTGCTATGGTGTATAGCTGATGCTTAATTTATTTGAAACGACCTGTAGCCTTCGGGTCTATAAATGTATTCAACCTCTTTTCACATTTGATTTTCTTTTGCACAAAAGAAAACCATGGATTTGATTGCCTTAAGTGTAGATCTTCTTGAATTTATTTCCATCGGTTTTAAGTGGGCAAGGAAACCAACCATAATGAAAGGAATTTTAGCATGGGCTCAGAAAGTCTCTAAAGAAATCAAGGGCATAACCACCGCTAAGGGGGTGACCTCATGAGGTATAAACCAAAATGTCTTCATTTTCAATTTCAAAAACGAAAAAAATTAGAAAAAAATCCTAGACAGTACACTCCAGATTGAACCAGGAACTGGTAATTTCTAGTTCAGTTATATGCCACATCAAGTAGCAGACACTTTGTTTCTTGGCAGATCAACACGCAACTGCATGCGTCACTTGGAGTCAAAATTGAAGATTGGTGAAGGATTCTCCTTCACTCTTCTTAAGCGTTCTGATTTTTCGTCAGATTTAGAGACCGATGCTATAAAGATTGAATGCAACTCCAAATTGACTGTTGCGTATTCTGTTGTGAAGGAATGTTTCCTTCCGATCGTTGACAGCTGATGTTATCTGCAATTTAGTATACAACTGCCAGTAATTTCAAGTCTCATTAAAAATGCCAGTTTGACCATCAACACAACATCCAAACTACAGTAACTAGTCTAAATTGATGATGAAACATTGTTCTAGAGGAGAGAGAGGTGCCCTCTATATATATATATATATATATATATATATATATATATATATATATATATATATATATATATATATATATATAGATGAAGAGATCTGAGAGCGACAACATATCCACATCCAAGTCCCACTTCCAATAACAGTTTTGGCCGGGTCTTTACATATGCAGCTGTTGATTATAGTGGTAATTAAGTTGGATCCCATTTCCAGTTTTTATACCAACAATATCATCTTTTACAAGGAATTAAATAAAGAGAGAGGGATATGGGGTGTTTGGTGAAACTACATACTCAAAATTAATTGTTAAACAAAAGATAAAATTCAGATATTTTTTTCATAATTACATATGTTTTACATTTAGATCAATTTTCATTGGTTAAAAAGCTTTCATTCAGATATGCTTTTTATAGGTAGTATTGTTTAAATATTTTAATTCAAAGGGAGATGAGTATCAGGTTTTTTGTCTTTTATGGTACTACTTAATTAATGCTATTTTTTTGTTAAACAAATAGATATTATAAAAGTTCGAAGGATCAGTGGTTGTTTATTACTAAAAGCTCTTAGCATGTTGTTCATGTATAGAAACTTCTTAACTTAGACATGTCAGCAATAAAACAAGTTAGGAGACACATAAATAACCTTAACTTAGGTTGAGTGCCAAGTCCATTCACAATGTACAAAAGTCGCCATTGCTGATAGCATGTAACATTCCATTCCCTTTTGAGCAAGAGAAAACCACTGTTGATCAATAAATATCTAAGTACTCGTTTGGCGTTTCATGAGCAGTTCCACTTAGCATTTAATTAAGAAGGTTTTGAGAAGTATAGGACTGAATCATTCATATAAAGTTCAATTAATGATTATTGATTACAAAACCCTTTGCAACAAAGAGAGTAGAACTCCTTTTTGTTGTCCAGTGAACAGTATCTATAAGACACTATGTCGGAATCTGATATGGGTTGTATATACTATATCCACAGACTTCCTTTAACACTTCATCTTCGACCTATAAAACATACACATAATGGCCTTTAATTGACTGAAAAAACAAAAAGACAATTCTCCAAATGTCCTTAATGAGGTGCCCCATAATTATGTCCATGGAATGTAGGTGAGACATACAAGTTATTGTGCATTAAAAACTGTTGTATTTGAAACATTAAACCAGAATTGAAATTAAGAAAACAATGAGAATGAATAAAACGTTATTTCTCATCTTACTTTCTCCAAGGCCAAAACTTGTTGCCTTCAACTACTAAGTTCTGAAGATAACTTACTAAGGTCTGCAACTGAATTTTAAGATCAATGGAATTCTTCCCTCACTGGTAAAGTGATACAATAAAGCCGTTAAGCATTCATATTATCTCTCATGTACAATGTAAGATTTCAAAGATTTGGTCTCACCTTCTTATTTGTATTTGAGGGCTATATGTGTTGCTTTGTTTGAGGCCTACCCTTTCTAGATACATTTGTAAGACTGATAGCTTCCGACCCCACAAAATCCACATGAAGGACCAGAACTCTTATAAAATTAGTTGTTTTCATGTAGAAAGAGTACATTTATGAGAGTAGAGATTTTGAGAGAGGATATCATATTTTTTCATTATACTCTCGGAATTTAACAGTAAAGAGACATGTTTGTGAGTAGATGATACCACTTATGCTATTTGGTCTCATGTAGTTGAGATGTATATCTCAGGAAAAGACAATCTAGGATATACTAATGGTAATTTCCCACAACCATTACACACTGACCCATCCTTCCGTAAATGGCGCACGGATAATGCCATTGTGAAAGGATAGTTGATTAACTCGATGAATCAATCATTGATCGACAACTTTATATGGTTTCCAAAAGCAAAATCTATATGGGATGTTGTTGCTACTACATATATTGATGGTAGTGATACCTCCCAATTTTATGCACTTCGATGACGGGTGACCCACCAGAAGCAAAACAGTGGCTCGTTGGAAAGATGATACAATGATCTACAAGGTATTTCGCGTGAAATAGATTTCCGTCACTGTAATCCCATGGAATGATCTAATGATATACAAAAATATAATATGTTGATTGAAGAAGAAAAGGTGTATGCTTTTCTAGATGGAGTTGATGATTGTCTTGACGATATTCGAAGTGACATACTGCAACTACAACCATTCCCCACAGTTCAACAAGCATATGCTCATGTCCGCCGTCAAGCAGTTCGCCAGGCAGTTATGCAGTTATGAATAATGATGAAGCTGAGAACATTTTTGGGGTAGTATTGGCATCAAAAGGGCTTAAGCTTGGATAGTCCTCGAAACCCGCCTCATCAGGTAATGGGAAATATGGTGTATCTAAGGGTAGAACCTTTAGTGATACCAAATGTACTCATTGTGGCAATCGGAAATATACTCGTGCAACTTCCTTTAAACATACTCGTGCAACTTGCTTTAAGCTTCATGGGTAATCATAGACTTTAGCAAAAAGAATACTCGATATATGTTTTCTGAACATCTAGTGAGTAAATAATATAATGCATTGCTTTTTCATGTAACTGTGTTTATATCTAGAAATTTTGAACTTGCAAATAATGTACTATTGTTTTATTATTTAAATAAAACCGTTGAAAGTATATTTTCCCTGAAATCCAAATGTAAAGTAAATATTCAAACAAAATTATTTGAAAATATATTATACGTAAATATGTCGTTGTTTTCTCCTTAGGAGTTCTTATAACTGTACTAACCCAGTCGGCCTGATAACGATGTTCTTATAACCGTACTAACCCAGTCGGCCTGATAACGATGTTCTTCAGACGTCAGAATGTTAACGACATTTGTCACCCCGGCTTGTCGGCCTGTAGCTAACAGTCGAAGTGTGGGATTGTCAGTACCAAATAGATCTATACACAAATATCTTGCTCTCCCTACAAGAAATTCTAGTTATAAGGCAGGACTTTTACCAGTACTTAGATAAGTAGACAAAGACGTCTCACAAATTGCTTCAACGTGTTTATGAGTAATAACTGAAAACCCTTTTAGTTTATAAGATTCTTTCCGTATTTTAACTTGAACTTTGTAAAATAGTATCTTTGTTCCATAAACTATACATATCATAGTTTATAAGTTTGTTTCCGTATTGTAACATGAACTTTTTAAAAAGTACGTGTGTTCCATAAACTATACCTATTATAGTTTATATGCTTATTTCATTGATGTGAAAACCATTACGTCTTAGCATGTTTTGTAAATCTTTGTAAATTTAATAATAACGATGTTTTGTATATTTAATAAATTTCACGTTAATTTCATATTAACTGTAAGAAAAAATAATAAAAATTTTATATTTTTAAACACAAGATTTCTTGTATTTTACTTGTATCCCCCCTTCAAACTATTTAAAAATTGTGAAAACGTAGTGGTATGAACTCACATCGTGTGGGTGTTTTTGGTTACGTACAACTTGTTCGTGATGATCCTCAGGTTAGAACACGTGATTATTGTCGTATCCTAATAATATTTATAGATGATATTGTATTTAATTTAGATAATCTCGTAATTTAAAGTGTTAAATAAACACTAGATTCATAATGTATACTTACCAAAACTTATAAGAATTTGGAAGCAAAATTGCCTCCTGAAGTTGTTTGATCTTGGAATGAAAGAAAAATGAGTTTTATATTTAAAAGAGTTTGGGTATTGTTTTCGTTCATTGGGAATAAAAATGAGGAGTGATTCTATTGTGCAACTTAAATATGAAGTAAAAATGTAGGCGGTCACTTGGTAATTGAGATTAAATCATCATGAAATGTGTGCCAAAGGATAAAAGTTCAAGATTTCGGCCTAGAAACTAACTGAGAAAGGGTTTGAGGTATGATGGTTTTCGGTCTGAAGTGAGTCACTTTGCACGTTTACGGTCTTGACCGAAAACCCGATTTCGGTCCACGGAGGTGGCGCCATGCGACGGTTCTCGGTGGTGATTTCAGTCTTCGCATTTGCTTCACATTTGGTGTTTTCGGCCAAGTGTTATAATTTCCTAAATTCTAAAACACTAATATAAAAAAGTTATTTATATTATTAAATCATTATTTAAGGTATATAAATTTAACAAATTAACATATTAACTTTCATTTAGTAAGTTTGACTTTTATTGACTTTTGTTTACTCTAAATAACGGGCTGTCACATATCCAGACTCCAAAAACAATTAGCAACAGAGTTTGAAATGAAAATCTTGGAGGACTAAAATATTTGTTTGGAATTGAATTCGCGAGGTCAAAAAAAGGTATATTCTTTTCTCAATAAAATATTTTCTAGATTTATTATCATAGGTCGGGCTACTTGACTGCAAGCCAGAAAATAGACCAATCGTTCAAAATCATAAACTCGGAGAATACCCGGATCAAGCCCCGAAAAATAAAGAATGATATCAGATATTGGTTTGGAAATTGATATATGTTTCTCACACACGTCCGAATATTGCATATGTTGTGACCATTGTAAGCCAATTTATGCATCATCCAAGTAAAGATCATATGAAAGTTGTAATTCAGATTCTTCAATACTTGAAATCTTCTCCTGGAAAGGGAATATTTTTCTCAAAGAATAACCATACAAGGATAGAACGATATACATATGCAGATTGGGCAGGAAAAACTTATGGCAGAAAGTCTACTTCTGGGTACTTCACATTTGTTGGTGGAAATCTTGTTCCATGGAGAAGCAAAAAACAAAAGGTTGTGGCATTGTCAAGTGCAGAAGTAGAATTTTGTGGGATGCCTAAAGGGTTATGTCAACTGTTATGGCTCAAAAGATTGTTAACTGACAGAACAAAACATGTGGAGGTGGATCACCACTTTATTAAACAGAATCTTGACAAGAGAGTAATACGTTTTCCTTTTGGTAAATCCAAAGATCAGTTGGTAGACATTTTCACAAATCCTATATGCAGCAAAAGTATTTACAACTCACTTGACAAATTGGGTATGTAACGAGCTATTCCAAATTGTTTCCTAATGCAGAGTGGTGACCCAAAGACCGAGTGTCATTAGGCTTAGCGTCTTTGAGGAAAAGAGATTTAAACCTATTTGGGTGTGGGTATGTAATTTGGATGATCCGGGAGTTCGTTTTGTGTTTTGGAGCCAATGTGTATTTTGGTAAAGTGTCAGTTCAGGCTTTTATGGAAATTAAATTTATATTCGAGAAGTTTTTAGTCCAACATATTTAAATAACATTGTAGAACTCTTCAATACCTTTCTGTGGATATAAAGATCTTCGAAAACTGAGTTGGAACGAAGAAGTTACGATCGTTTGAAGTTAGGCAAGTTTTGGGGTTGCGCCATGTACATTGGGCGTACTCAATGTGTATACTGCGCATACTAGGGCATCCTTAGTACACTGGGCGTAATTTGAGTACGCTGGCCGTACATGATCAGTGCCTAAACTATATTTTCGTGGTTTGAGGCTTATTTAAGCTCCTTAACTCCCCCAAACCCATTCCATTCTCAGCCTCCACCTCTCCAACACCCTCTCTTGAACCCCTAACCATACGTTGAGGACTGTGAGCAAAAAAAAGGTGTTTTAAGTGCTTTGGAGTGTTCTTGGTGCACTTTGGAGAAGAAGGAGCTCATGGAGGAAGTGTTGGTTGCATTAGATCTGGTAGATCTAGACTTTGTTCACCTTGATCTTTATTTCAGTGCATAAAGTTTGAATCTTGATGATGATACTATTAGATCTAGCTAGTTTTGAGTGTTATGGGCTTTTGGTCACTTTAAGTGCATAAAGTTTAGATTTTGAATGTTTGTGACCTTGTTATGGATAATGTTGGAAACTTTATCTATGTAAACGTCATTTTGATTCAGGTATGAAGGTTAGAGACTTGGACTTAATGGATTAAGTTGAAAGGATGCACTTTTTAGGTTCCTTTGAGACTTAAGGACTAGATCTTTTTTGTTGGGACCATTCTAATGGATAAAGTTGGAAACTTTATCCATTATGGAGATATTATGAACCATAAAAATATGATCTTGAGTGTTGTATGTAAGCCATACATGTGTTAGATGTTCTTAATGGGTTAAGAACATAAGGTTTTGGTCCCATTAATCCATGCAAAGGACCAAAGTTGCCAACATTACGTGTTAATACATCATTATTTGAGGGTGAGTACGTGGGATGTACTCCCTAATACGTGATTTTGAGCCTTTTTTAAGGTTTGGGAGTTGTTGGGCCACTGGACTTTTGACCTTGGTCTATGGACGTACTAAGGCCCTTGTTGGAACTAGGCCCATGATGAGTTTTTGTTCCAATTAGGATAGTAGGCCATAATGGGCTTTTGTTGCTATTAATTTGCGCTTTTGTTTTGGGCCAATTAGGATATTGGGCCATAATGGGTTTTTGTTGTAGTTAATGGTATATATTGTAATTTTGTCAAGTATTTCTAGAAAGTAATCAATTGTCCAAAAGGATGGTTTATGGAGGTTTCCATTAAGTTTTTTCTAATATTTGCTTGCAAATTAGATACAAAATACCCAAATATTGTACCAATTGCAGGTTATTTATTTGTTAAGATTGTCAAATACAAATGAAACCGGAAAGGTGGATTGATGTGTCGTAGATGGGTGATAGAAATGGTTGATTATTGGTGATATGTTTTGCATTAGGAAGTGTACACCATAAATATTGTCAGTGTTGAGGTATAATTAAAAATTAGCTTTGGTTTTATCTTGCAAATTGTATATATACAATTTCCCAAGGAAACGAGCCGGGTTTAACCGCTAGTTTTAAACAAATTGCATCCTAAAGAATATCTTTACATTGATAATGATATCAATAAATTATTGGCATTTACATTACACCTTTTTCTGTTTTAGAGTTAACGTAATAACTTTGAGATTTTGAGTTCAGAATGAGTTTTCCAGCTTTATCATTCAACAATAGAAAAATGAGACCCCTAATCCTTCTTATTTTAATATCCTTACTTAGCTTCTATTTATTACTTATCTGAAATTTGGTTCAACTGCATTTGAGCACATTTTTTTTCCTCTTGTGAAAAAGTATAGCAGAAGAAAAAAGTTTCATAAAACACTTCAATAATTTTTTGATTTTTTTTATGTTGATTATGATTCAATCTTCAACTTTGTTTGTTAGCATTTTCTACCACTAGAACATAACAGTCACTCTTCTAACATATTAATTGTATTCAAATTAAAATAACACTATCAAGAATATGACCGTTGTGTAACGGTCTAAAAACCAGCAAATTTATTGTACAACACACTGTCTTCAGAGCATACTCTTATCAATTCTCTAATACTCATAGAGTTTCTACTTCGTTCCAGTAGTTTATTCACCTATGGTGTATACCTCTATTCCTGTTTCATTTGTTTGATACGACTTGTAGCCTTCAGATCTACAGAGATATTCAACCTCCCTTTCATATTTGAATTTCTTTTCCAGAAAAAAAGACCATGGATTTGATTGCCTTAAGTTTATAGCCTCTTAAATTTACTTACATCGTCTTTACATGGACAATGAAACCAACATTAAGGAAGGGAATTTTATCTTGGGCTCAGAAAGTCTCTAAAGAAATCGAGGGCGTAACCACTGGTAAAGGGGTGACCTCTGGAGTTATAAACCTAAATGACTTCATTTTCAATTTGAAAAACAAAAAAATTTTGAAAAAAAAAAGCCTAGACCGGACCATCCGGATCAAACCGAGAACCGGTTATTTCCGGTTCAGTAGCTGACATTTTGTTTCTTGGCAGATCTATACGCAACTGAATGCGTCACTTCGAGTCAGAACTGAAGATGGGTGAAGGATTCTCAATCACCCTTCTTATAAGCGTTCTGATTTTCGCAAGATTTAGAGACTCGTGCAACAAATAGTTAATGGAACTCCAAATTGGCTGTTGTGTATTCTGTTATGAAGGAATGTTTCCTTCCAATCGTTGCAGCCGGCGTTATCTGCAATGTAGTATACAACTGCGGGTAATTTCAACTCTCATTAAAGATGCCAGTTTGACCATCAACACGACGTCCAAACTACTGTAATTAGTCTAAATTGATCATGAAACACTGTTCCAGAGAAAAGAGTGTAGAGACAACATATCCACATCCAAGTCCCACTTCCAGTCACAGTTGTGGCTAGGTCTTCACATATGGAGCTGTTGATTGCAGTGGTATTTAACTTACATCCCATTTGCTTTTTTTTACCAACAATATCATCATTTACAAGGAATACAACAAAGAGAGAGGGATATCCGGTGTTTCATGAAACTACTTACTCAAAATCAACTGTTAGACAAAAGATAATACCAGATATTTTTTCATAATTACATATGTTTTGCATTTAGATCAATTTTCATTAGTTAAAAAGCATTCACTCAAATATTCTCTTTATGGTTAGTATTGTTTAAATATTTGAATTTAAAGAGAGATCAGAATCCGGTTTTTTTGTGTTTTATGGTACTACTTAATTAATGTTATTGTTTGTTTAGCAAATAGATATTACAAAAGTTTGAAGGATCAATGGTTGTTTATTACTAAAAGATCTTAGCATGTTCTGCATGTATAAAAACTTCTTAACTTAGACATGTCAGCAATAAAAAAAGTTAGGAGACACATAAATAACCGTAACTTAGGTTGAGTGCCAACTCCATTCACAATGTACAAAAGTCGCTCTTGCAGATAGCATGTAACATTTCTTTCCATTTTTAGCAAGGGAAAACCACTGTTAATCAGTAAATATCTAAGTACTCGTTTGGCATTTCATGAGAAATTCCATTTAGCATTTAATGAAGAAGGTTTTGAGAAGTATAGGAATGAATCACTCACATAAAGTTCAACTCATGATTATTGATTAGAAAACCCTTTGCAACGAAGAGAGTAGAACTCCTTTTTGTTGTCCAGTGAACAGTATCTATAGCACACTATGTCTGAATCTGATATGGGTTGTATACGTTAGTTTTTCTCAAACTACAAAGGAAATAATTAAACAGAGAAAACAAGGTTATGCCAAAGCTTTGAGGCCTTTGTTATTGAATTGAAACAGAGGAAGTGACTTATAATCACGTAAACAAAGCTAGGCTATTTAAAGAAAAGAAATTGCACAAAAATAGGAATTGACTCCACTAAGCTTATGACCAGGACTTTCAAACACTGGTTTGATTTATTCCACACTAGAAGAAAGGGCACGTGCAACTCTTCTTTGCATCATGCTTCTGAATTAATTTCTCAATATTTTCTCCCTTAATTCAGAGGCTCAAACCTTCTTGACTCTAGTGAGACTTTGCATTCTTCATGTTTGACTCTTCCCGGTGTCTTGGTGAGTATGTCAGCCTTTTGTTCCTTACTGCTTACATGTCTCACTGTTATTTCTCCATTCTCTATGCACTCTTGAATAAAATGAAACCTTATATCTATGTGCTTGCTCCTTCCATGAAAGACTGGGTTCTTCATGAGATAAAGTGATAAACGATTATCAACAGACAAAGCTACATGCGCCACAGATTGCCCGGTTATTTCATTTATTTCACTGAGAAGTCTTCGAAGCCAAATTCATTGACAAGCTGCCAGGGTGGCTGCCATAATGTCTGCTTCAAAGAGGATAAAGCCACACATCTTTGTTTTTGTGAAGCCTATGTAATCAAATTCCTATTCACATAAAATGACATTCCACCTGTACTTTTACTATCATTCACATCATTCACTAGATCACTATCAGTGTATGCGGCAAGCATAACTTCGTTTCTTCCTTTTGAATACTTCAGGCCATAGTCAAGGGTTCCTTTAACATACCTGTGTATTCCCTTAAGAACTTGCAGATCTTTTGTAGTTGGTCTTTTCATATAGCGACTTACCACTCCAACTGCAAACGTTATGTTCGGACGGTTATGGGTCAAATACCTGAGTCCTCCAACAATACTTCTGTATTCTGTGGGATTCACCAAATCTCCTTCTTCATCTCTACAGAATTTCAGCTTGTGTTCCAGTGGGCTCTTGGTGGGATTGCAATCTAGCATACGAGTCTTGCTAAGTATGTTCTTGGCATAAACTTCTTGATTTTAGTGTAACTTCACCTTCCTATTGCCCTACTTCAGTGCCTAAGTAATATGATAGGGGACCAAGGTCACACATCTCAAACTTGGTATTCATATCACTTTTGAAGTCCTGAACCTGCTTGTGGCACCTACCTGTTACAAGCAAGTTATCTACATACACCCCACCGATCAGAATGTCACCTTTATTCCTCTTGGTGTACACTGAATATTCATGAGCACAACATACAAAACCCAACTTTTTTCAGATACCGATCCAAACACGCATTCCATGTCCTTCGGGCTTGCTTTAGGCCGTACAAGGTCTTCATCAATTTGTACACCTTGTTTGTTTCACCTTCTTTTTAGTAAGCTTCTGGCTGTGATACATACACCTCTTCCTCTAATTCACCATTAAGAAACACCGATTTCATGTGAAGGTGGTGCACCCACCAACCAATAGACCCTGCTAGAGCTAGAATGAGACGTACCGTTTCAATTCTGGCCACTGGTGCAAAGACTTTGCAATAGTCAATTCCATGCTTTTGAATGTATCCCTTTGCCACAATTCTTACCTTGTGCTTTATAATCCTCCCAGTTGGGTCTCGTTTCAGCTTGTACACCCACTTCAACCCGATGGCTTTGCGGTTCTTTGGGAGGTCAACCAAAATCTAGGTGTTGTTCTTTTCAATCGACGACAATTCTACATCCATTTATTTTCTCCATTCTTCTTTCTTACTTGCTTCGACATATGATGATGGTTCTTCGTTATTGTGTACCATCATAAGTTCTTCTAGAGGTAGTTGAATTTCTTCAGTGTTCTCATACAAATATGTGAGTAAACAGGTAGCGTTTTGGGCTGCCATCGCCTGTGGAACTTGAGGTTGTACTCGGAGACGTGATCAAAATTCGGCATTTGGGTTAATGGGCGAATTAGGCGTACTCGGTGCGTTAGTCGACGCACTATGTGGGCTTGACTGTGAGTTAACTTCGGAATTCTTGGGCTGGGAGTCTTGAGCTCACTCATCCTTTCCATGTGATGACCCACTTTCTTGTTGTGGTGTATCCGGCTCCCACACAAGTTCTTCAACATAAACATCACTGAGGTTAAATCCGTTAACAGCGAACCTTATCCTCGGTGTTGTTTTAACCTTTCAACTAGTTTCCCACATCCAGGGTTGTTGTTCCTCCAAGACCATATCTCGACTCACATGTATCTTCCCGGTGTATAGGTCCAACAACCTATAGGCTTTCGATACCGTTTCAATTTCCAGATGATCTAGTTGAACAATTCTTTCATCTAGTTTCTTCGTGTGCCTTTTTAACTATCCTCATGTGAGCGACACAACCAAATACTCTAAGGTGTTGAACATGTGGCTTTCTCACTGTCCACATTTCATATGGTGTTGAGTTCTTCAAGGAGTTTGTATGAACTCTATTGAGAACATAAACAGAGTGGGTTATAGCTTCACCCCACAAAACTGTGTATTACAACTTCACCCCACAAAACATCTGGCATCTTCATAGTCTTCAATTTGCATCTCACCATCTCTAACATAGTTCGATTTATCCTTTCTACTACTCCATTTTGCTATGGAGTGTATGGCGATGTATAGTGTCTCTCCAACCCTATTTCATTACAGTATTGGGTAATCTCATTTGATAGGAATTCTCCACCACGATCTGTTCTAAAGACCTTTACTTTCTCAGCCGTTTCAGTCTCTACTTTACCCATAAAGGTCTCCATGGATTAATTCTAATCTTCTCTTTGCTCTATAGTTCGTGTGTGAGGGGAATGGCTTCCTTATCTACTTTCCTACTAAGCACACTTCACAAGGTTGTGATGGAATGGTTATCTTTGGCATCCCTTCTATTAACTTCTTCTCCACCATATACTTCATTGAGTTGAAGTTAATGAGACCCATTCTTATATGCCATAGCCATATCGATCTGAGGACCATCTAACTTTCATCAACAGTCTCCCTGTGACATCATGGACCCACATAAATGGATCCTTGATTCTTATTTCATCTCCAACCTATGCTAAATTTTGCAGACTTATTATATTAATACATAAGTCTGGGATGTAATATACTTCATCAAGTTTGCATTGACTTCCATCCTTGCACTGAAATACAACTGACCCCTTTCCTTTGATTCAAACTTTTGCCTCATTTCCAAACTTCACATAAAAGATTGGTTGAAGGAGTTACCTTCTGATCCTAGCTGTGGGGTCATATTTGTTGGGTTTTGAGCATTCTAACACTCCTAAGTGTACATGCAACCCTAAGTACCTTGGATCTATGTTTTCTCTATTATACACGCAAATATGAACATCCAAGGTATTATCCTAATCTAGCATACAAAACAATGAATATAACAAGATAGAATACATACCTCTTTGGTGTAGAATGTTCTCAAGAAGCTTGAGTGCCTAGTGCCGCAAGTGTGACACGTCAAATGGCTCACACAACATCAATTGCTTTTGGAATAACATTGAGAGAAATGTAGATCACTTGAAATCGGCTAGCCCTTTTCTATCTGTCACACCCCGAAAACCAAAGGCGGAAACGTTCCCGGGGTTGACTCCATGTTGTGTATCAAATCCAATGTACATAGTAATCACAGTAAACAACCATTACATTACATATATATATGAAAGTTTACATTTGGTTCAAAAGTAAATTGTACAAAAGTTATACATATATCATATGAACAAAAGAGACGAGTCTTCGGAGCACTCCATCTTCACCAAAAGATATCGCCGGGTACCTGTCTAACTTGGACCTGAGAATACAAGCAGTTTGAAAATCAGCATAAAGCTGGTGAGTTCATAAGCAATTTTGTTTTGTGAAAATGTATCGATTTCCTATAGTTTTCTGAAAAGATTTGATATCCAAGAAAATCCCATATTTTCTTATGTGAAGTAGTTAAGTTATCTTTCATTACAGTTCTGTTACAGATATAAGTTAACACCAGGAAAATCCCATATTTTCCTAATTGTAAGATTGATTTGATGACACATAGTATAGTTTAATGCTCAAAATTATAATTTAGACGAACTGTAAATAGAAAGTATTTTGAAAACCTTGGGACTACATCCCGAACCAGTTATAAGATAATTCGATAAAAACCATGGGGTCACTATCCCGAAAGTAGATATAAATAGTTTGATAAACCATGGGATCACTATCCCGAATCTAGATATAAGATAACTCGATAAAATCATGGGATTATCATCCCGTATAAGATTTAGTTTCAAAACCATGGGATTGCCATCCCGAACGAAATATAGACACAAGATCATGGGATTATCATCCCGAACGAGATGTAGACTTAAAACCCTGGGATTACTATCCCGAACGAAATATAGATTACAAGACCATGGGATTACCATCCCGAACAAGATATAGATTCTAAACAGATACTAGCTGTGAATAAGTTTATATTAATACGTATTGTGAGTCGGGTAACCATACTGATATGACAACGAGACCTCCTTGACGTTAGTCAGACGTCGAATGATATCCAGAATTTGTCACCCCAGGCGTGCCCGCCTAACTGTAGCTAGCAGTTAGGGTGTGGGATTGTCAGTCCCGAATAGATCTATTCACAAACTCTTCGCTCTCCCTCCAGGAGACTCTGGTTACACTTCCATAGAGGATTTACTTGATCATCCATAAAGGGTAGTGACTATCTCACAAACTAGTATTAAACTATTCACAGGATTCTCATACGATAACAAACATATAAAGACTTTAAGACATGATACAGTGAAAATAGTTACATACAATGAGACTATCTGGCAAAACATTTAAACGATATAGAGATAAACTGAATCAGACATAGTTTATCTAATAACTTAATACAGATATCAATACTTGATATAAAGAGTAACATAGAACCCCAAATTATTCCCATAATAATTTGATTAGTTTGATTATTTTCTTAACTAAAATCCATTTAGTTGTAATTGATAAATCATTCCTTATGCTCAACATAATACATAAGGAGTAAAAGAGTTTATAAGATTGCCAGATATTATTTGAAACACATAAATGTTATGATTTGGAAACAGTTTTGGTTTGCTTGTATTCCCCCCCTGAAAACAGTTAAAAACAGTGAAAAAGGCGTAGGGGTATGAACTCACCGGACGAGAAGTAGGACGATTTGAATGCTATGAGTTGATCCGGGGCTTGCAAATACACGAGATTCCTAATTATAATGTAAAGATACACATTTGTATCTAATTAGGACTTAGATTGATTGTTGGATGGGGACAATTGCTTCAAGTCGCGAAAACACTCCGATACGGGTGTTTAGAGGGACCCGGGTGGCGTTTAGGGATGGGAAATGACACTAGGGACTTGGGACTTGAGTTTACTCCCCATGAGTAAACTTTTACATGAGTTTACAACCACAAAACACACACACACATGAGTTTACGGCCGTAAACTCATGTGGGTGTGGTTTTGGGTGTTTAAATGGCTTAAATGGCTTATATGGACATGGGAAATGATTCTAGGCTTTGTTCTAAATGCATGGAATGGATTAAAATCACCAAAATGATTAATTTATGGGAGTTTACGGCCTAGCATAGGCTCCTGGCCGTAAACTCCTTAATCCTCATGAAAATGATGCTAAATGGTGCTAGAACAAATCACATGTGATTGGTAAAATTAATCGAAGGCCTAACATGAGTTTGCATGGGATTTTTGGGGGATTTGTGGAGTTTACGGCCCATGAAACCCCCTTCATGGCTGTAAACTCTTGTGTGTGGTGTTCCAAGGTGTTTCAAGGTCTATAACATGCATGAAAGGACTTCTAAAATTCATCTAAGGGCCTTAGGGGTGTGTAGTTTGCATTCTAACACCAAAAATTTTGGAGTTTACGGCCCAAGAACATGTCTTGGCCGTAAACCCTTAGAAACCCCATAAATGTTGTGTTTTAGGCCCTCAAAGTATTTTTGGTTGGTCCCTTGATTTATTCCAAGGCTTTTGGTGGTGTTGGATGGCTTTCTAACACCTTAGAATGAGATTTATGCCAAGTTTTGTGGAGTTTACGGCCCAAGAACTCTCCTTGGCCGTAAACTCATCTAAGTCCCTCAAAATTAATGTTTCAAGTGTCCAAATGCAAGAATCAAAGTCCTATAATTCATATCTAAGCCGTAGGGGTGATTTGGAAGGGTTTAAAGGCATGAAAAACACCATTTTCATGAGTTTACGGCCAAAGAACATGCCTTGGCCGTAAACTCCTTCAAAGTCCACAAAATTATAGTTTTAGGTGTTCTAAGTCCATATCTTGAAGTCCCTTAGCCATATCTAAAGTCCATTTGAGTCTAGGAAGGAGTTTAAGGGCTAAAAACCCTTCAAAATGGTGTTTACGGCCTAGGCTGCCTCCTGGGCCGTAAAATCACATATAATGTCCAATTTTATGATTAAGTGTCTAATTTGGAAGCTAAACATGCTATAGATTAAGGCTAGGAAGGTACCTTAAGGATTTGAAGCCTTAAATTTGAGTTTTGGAAACTTAATCTTTGGACTTAGGAGAGAGGTTAGAGAGAGAGTAGAGAGAGAAGGAAAAAGCTTCAAATGAGTGCTAAAACATGTTTATATAGTCCCTAAAACTTGGACACGGAGGAATTCTACCCGATACCGGCCTTAAACGATGCTTTGGGTCGCACCCGATTGAGTTTTCGTCACCTGACGAGAATATTTCTAAAACTTAAGAAATAAATGTTTTGGGCTAAATTCATGAGTTCCTAAATGATTTGGACCCTCATTGAATGAAAATAAATATATAATTTTAGATAACTAAGCCCAAAAAGGATAACGGGACATTTCGATTTCCGACGAATTATTCGGGTAGAACGGGTTTTCGGCGATGAACAACTTCAGGTTGTTACACTATCTCACCTTAGTGCCCGATTTTGTCAAAGAATATGATCTTATATAGTTGTTACAATTAGGGTAAACCCTAATTGTCATGGCTTTCCATTTCCTTGGATCCATGGGTTCAAATACACCATGGAGCATCCATGGAGCATCATATGGGTTTTAGCCCAACTTGATAATCCATAGAGCATTAGCCCACTATACAAGTATGGATGATTTACACAATCAACCCAATATTTAATTAATCTTCTTTTGACCACTTAATTAATTCTAGATTAATTATTGATCAATACTAATTAAATAATCTTATTAATATATTATAACTCATAATATATTAACAAACCTTAAGTGTTATTTCTCTCATTATAGTCTATCAAAATGCATGATGTCATGCAACCCAAATGGACCATGCAGGGTCGAGTCAAGTCTTACCAATTATAGTTATGGACTTAGACATTAATCCAACAGTCTCCCACTTGGATAAGTCTAAAACTATTTGACTTCAAGAACCAACTGGCAATCGTAGCTCTCTGTCCATTTGTTGTTTCCCGATTTCCGATTTATGACGACTAACTGATTGAACAAATCAAATCAGTCCTGACTTGGCCAAGCACTCACATGTGTCATCGCTAAATCATCGAGGGGCCCACAAATATCGCTTTTATCCCGAAGGTAAAAGGAAAGGATAAACTTCGACTCATATGGCTTGTTCTGCTACTTGTTGAATCATACACAAAGACACGTTTTATAACATCGAGTTATCAATGCGGTTTCGCGCAATCAATGTATAACCAACTCATAGTAACAACTCATATCTATAGGTTTGAAGAATATAAGATATTATCGTCACATGATCACTCGTGATAAAATCCATGAAGTGATTCAAATGAGCGCGGGTTGAATCCAATACTCAGAACTTATGAGCACTCATGAGTGTTGTAGCACAACTTTGCCCACCAACTTGGACCTCTACAAGTCAACCCATGACAGTCTTGATTCATATCTACTTCTAACATATGATCGACTGTGGATGGTTTAAATAACTTAGTCATTCCGAAAGAATAACCTAGTTATTATGGAAGTCAAAACATGCAAAGTGAAACACAAGAATAAATGCATCAAATATGGTATCAAACCCTATGAATATAAATAGACCACTTCTATTTATCACCATACTGATTACTCATTATTCATTGTTTCAGTTTTATCAACTTTGTACTTGAATTAAAAACACTAGTTGTCCCATGCTCCAAGCATGTGTTGGATAAGGTGTCTAAGTCCATAACTATTTCGGGCTTGTACTTGACCCGACCCGGCATGGTCCATTTGGGTTGCATGGCACCATGCAATTGGATAGACTAAATGAGAGAAATAACACTTGGAGATTATTAATATATTATAAGTTCTAATATATTAATAATATTATTTGATTAGTTGATCAAAGAATTAATTTGGAATTAATTAAGTGATCAAAGGATAACTAATTAAATATATGGGTTGATTGTGTAAATCATCCGTATCTTGTATAGTGGGCTAAGAGGGTCCATGGATTATCAAGTTGGGTTCTACCCATAGGATGCTCCATGGATGCTCCATGGGAGTTACAAACCCATGGGTCATGGAAATGAAGAGTCATGACACATTAGGGTTTACATGGTGTAACCCTAGGTGTGTCAACACTATATAAGAAACATATTCTCCACCAAAAATCGGTACTACTAAGGAACTAGAGGGCTTGGCCGATTTTGAGAAGTGTGTGTTATCTCAAGAGTCTTTCCAAGAGCATTTGGTGTTGTGTGAAGCATTTGAGGCATCACACTTGGGGTGCTAGGCTCACAAGGTTTCAAGGAACACAAGCAACAACAAGGTAAGTTATTCTATCTATGATTCAAGTTAAAATTGTTCCCCATGTATGCTAGATAGGAATATAACCTTGGAATTCAACTTTGCATGATAATTAGACAAACATAGATCCAAGGTTATTAGGGTTGCATGTACACTTAGGAAGTGTTAGAATGCTCAAAACCCATCAGTGGTATCAGAGCCTAGGCTTGTTTGTTTGTTATTTGTGCTTAAAAGTTGAAGAAAGTCGAAAATCTTGCTGTCTGACTGATGGACTCGGCGAGTCCATGGGGAGGACTCGTCGAGTTCATGTGTATCTTCAACCTACTCGGCGAGTAGGTTTAGGCACTCGGCGAGTAGGGTCGACAGAGTGCAGAATTTCGACTTGAGTTGCTGGAAATGGATTAGAGTCATTACCCTAAAATGTTTTGGTACTTGAAAACTTATTTTAGAAGGTGTAATGTCTTTTCTAACTCATTTACAACAACTAGTTATCAAAATTACAAAGATTAAATGTGATTTTGATTCTTGAAAGTGTTCATATTCATATTCTTGTTCTTATGATGTTTAGATGATCATAGGAATTGTTTGTAACCTATGTGGTAGATTAATTCATGATCATAATGTGTTTTAATGGAGTCCATAACTTGTCCTCAAGTTATGGAAAACCAAAAGTCTCTTGGAATAAAAACCATTAAAAGAACACAAGAGTTAGGAAAAATGAAAAGTTTTGAAAGTTTACAAAACTTGCCCTCAAGTTTTGGAACAAGTAAAGTTAAGTTAAAACTTTAGTTCCAACCCCTACAATTTTAAAAGTTAAAATTCAACCCTTATACTTATATTATTATGATTTAATAATTATATATATATGTATAAGAACAAAGTCGTCTTACCGCTAGTACGCCTCATTCACGAAGCCGGTCTATAAGGTGGGTATAAGGTTGTTGCCTATAAAATGGTGACTTAATGGGTGTCCACTCTCACCCACCGCTTGCTTGATCGGTGGAGGGTCGTTAGCCGAACGGGTAAGACAAGGACTTATTAATTCTCATTCAAAGTATGATGAATATTATAAAGTAACTAAATGTTTTATTAAATTCCCAATCTTAGTTACTTTAGGAAAAATGTGAATAAGGTGCTATTCCATGAAATTACACTTTACACTTTGATTAAGTCGTTGGTGGAGCGTGTGTGGTTAACCGGCACACTAACTTGGACTTAACAAGGTAGGTAAAGGGTGACTTAAGGTTTATTATAGTATCGATGGAGCGTGTGTGGTTAACCGGCACATCGATTGAGTGATAAACTTTAAGGGTACCAAGTGATTTGCATGGTTACTTCACACCTCGTTTTGTGATCCTCGGTATCCCAGTCACAAAACTTGGAGGGCACACTCGAGATTGAAACATGCCTTTGAAAAGTTCATTGAATCTCAAAGAATCTAGGAATTTCTAAGAACCATTCAAAAACCTAATACTAAAATATTGCGGTTTTCGTGGTGGAAATTGGTGAATCGTCATTCACCTACCTTTCAAATATGATATAGCTTAGATTACGGCATACCTCTTCTAAGTTATATTATATTGTGATTGGATCCTAGCCTTAATATTACATTTGGGTGTTTTATTAAGGACTCTTTTATATCTAAACTAATCTTGTCCTCTTTCCTTCAGATGTCTTTCAACAATGCTTCTGGCTCTAATCCTAATGGCCCTTTACCCTTATGAACTTGTGTGGGAAAGTCACCTTTGATGGATCCAACTTCAATGAGTGGATCAGAAACATCAGGATGATTACCCGCTACGAGGACAAAGAATATGTCCTTGACAAGGAGCTTAAGGAGATTAATGAGTCCACTGCAACTCCTCAGGAGATCGCTGAATTTCGGGCACATGAAAGGGATGCTACGAAAGTGGCTTGCATCATGACGGCCACGATGACAGCGGAACTCCAAAAGTCTTATGAAGATTTCTACCCTTATGACATGCACCAAGATTTGATGGAAAGATACCATCAAAGTGCAAGACAAGAGAGGTATGAGATCATCTGCTCCATGATAACAACCATGATGAAGGACGGGGAATCCGTCACGAGCCACATGCAGAAAATGCAAAGGTATGTGGATCGTTTGCTGAAGCTTAATGTGAACTTCCCGGAGGATCTTGCAATAGATATTATTTTGCATTCCTTACCATCGTGCTATGATCAATTCCGCATGACATATCACATGAACAAGGAAGAAGTCACCCTCAGCAAACTTCAGGGACTTCTCAAGACCGCAGAAACAGGTCTTAAGGGGAAGTCGGTTGCTATCACTCCTACTCAAAACTCTACTCCGGTTTTGGCAATCGGGAAGAATCGAGGGAGGAAGAGAAAGAGCTCTTCTAAGGGTACCAAGGCTCGGACCCTTGATGGCTCTTCTTCAAGTGGAACCAAGAAAGGTTTCGTTACTCCTTCTTCTGACCCAAAAGAGGCTGAATGCTTCTATTGCCATGAAAAAGCTCATTGGAAGCGGAACTGCCCAAAATACCAGCAAGATGTGAAGGATGGGAAAGTTAAACCCAACCATGCAGGTATTTACACTATCATTTCTAATAACTCACCCCATTCTAAATCTTGGGTCCTTGATACCGGGTGTGGTATTCACATTTGTTGTGACTTGCAGGGACTAAGAAGAAGTGAGGATGTGGAGCAAGGAAGGATAAACTTGATCATGGGGAATAGGAAAGCTATACCTGTTACCAAGATTGGAGTTTATACTTTATCGCTAAGTAGTGGGTTTAGTTTAGATTTGAATAAGTGTTGTTATTCGCCAGGAATGGCAAGAAATATTATTTCCTTTCATGCTTTGTACAAACAAGGGTTTACCTTTTCATTTAATAATGAAGTTGGTTCTATAGATGTTTTCTATAATAATGTTTTTTATTTTAAAGCATTACCTTGTGATGGTGTGTATGAAGCTGTATCTGTTGTAGATAACTTGGGAAATAATGTTTTGTGTATTGATTCTACTAATAATAACTTGGATAAAGCATCTTTATGGCATTGTCGTCTTGGACATATAAGCAAGAAACGCATAGGCCAACTCCAAAAGGATGGAGTCTTGGAGTCGTTTGACCTAAAGTCAGATGATAGTTGCGAATCATGCTTACTTGGAAAAATGACAAAGTCACCCTTCACAGGTTCATGTGAGAGGGGTGAAGGTTTGTTGGACCTTATACACACGGATGTGTGTGGACCATTCAAACATGCCACAAGGGATGCTAATCGTTATTATTTGACTTTTACTGATGATTATAGTAGATATGGATATGTCTACTTGATCAAGCATAAGTCAGAGACTTTCGAGAGGTTTAAGGAATTTAAACAGGAAGTCGAGAATCAATTGGGCAGGAACATTAAGATGCTTCGATCCGATCGTGGTGGTGAGTATCTTAGTTCAGAGTTCCTCGACTATCTAAGGGAATGTGGGATAGTCTCACAATTGACACCTCCCAGGACACCACAGTTGAATGGTGTGGCTGAGAGGCGTAATCGAACCTTGTTAGATATGGTTCGTTCCATGATGAGTCGAGCTACGCTACCAATCTCATTCTGGGGGTATGCCTTAGAGACTGCCGCCCATATTCTTAATCTAGTCCCTACAAAGAAAGTTGCCAAAACTCCTCACGAGATGTGGACTGGTAAAGTACCTAAACTAGACCACATCAAGATTTGGGGTTGCGAGGCTTTCGTGAGACGCGAGACTCATGATAAGCTCGAACCTCGAAGCGAGAGGTGTATTTTCATCGGTTACCCACAGCGATCCTTTGGTTACCTCTTCTACAGACCTAGTGACAATGTGGTCTTTGTAGCAAGAAGAGGTGTCTTTCGAGAAAGAGAGTTTATAAGCCAAGGAGACAGTGGGAGGCAAATTGATCTTGAAGAAATTCAAGAATCAAGCGGTGAAGGAACTTCAAACTCTAGCCCTCAACTTGAGGAGGAAACTCCTGTTGAGCCAATTGACAAATCTGTACCTCTGAGACGTTCCACGAGAGTTAGGAGTGCACCTGAGCATTACTATGGATTCCATATTACTGCAGAAGGTGAGACACTTATTAGTGATGAAACACTAGTAAGTCAAGATGACCCTAACAGCTACGAGGAAGCCATGGCAGGCCCCGAGTCTGCTAAATGGAAAGAGGCTATGGATAGCGAGATACAATCCATGTATGACAATCAAGTTTGGAACTTGGTTGAGAATGTACCAGGTCGTAAGACAGTAGGGTGCAAATGGGTCTTCAAGAAGAAGACCGACATGGATGGTAAAGTACACACTTATAAGGCTAGACTGGTTGCAAAGGGCTTCTCTCAAATTCCTGGAGTGGACTATGATGAGACCTTTTCTCCGGTAGCCAAGATTAAGTCTATTCGGGTTCTGTTAGCCATAGCTGCATTTCATGATTATGAAATATGGCAGATGGATGTCAAAACCGCTTTCCTTAATGGGAAGTTGGCTGAAGATGTTTACATGAGTCAGCCAGAGGGTTTTGTCAGCAACGAGTACCCTAATAGAGTGTGTAAGCTTGAGAAATCCATTTATGGATTGAAGCAAGCACCTCGCAGATGGAATCTTTGCTTTGATGAAAAGGTCAAGGAATTTGGCTTTTCTAGGAGTGAAGATGAATCTTGTGTGTATGTCAAGGCTAGTGGGAGTATAGTTAGCTTTTTGGTATTGTATGTGGATGACATACTACTCATAGGAAACGACATTCCAACCCTGCAGGAAGTAAAGTCCTGGCTTGGGAAGTGTTTCGCTATGAAGGACCTTGGTGAAGCTGCCTATATTCTAGGGATAAGAATCTTGAGAGATCGGAGTAAAAGACTAATTGGACTTAGTCAGAGTACCTACTTGGATAAGGTGCTGAAGCGATTCAGCATGCAGGATTCCAAGAAAGGAGAGTTACCCATCCAGAGTAACATCAGATTGAGTAAGACACAAAGCCCTAGCACTGAGGCTGAGATAGCAGAAATGAGTCGAACACCTTATGCTTCGGCTGTAGGATCGATCATGTATGCTATGACGTGTACTCGACCCGATGTATCTTTTGCCTTGAGCATGGTTAGCAGGTATCAGGCGAACCCTGGCAAGGCACACTGGACTGCGGTAAAGAATATCCTCAAGTACCTACGGAGGACTAAGGACTGGGTCCTTACCCTCGGTGGGAGTGATGACTTGAGAGTTGTTGGGTATAGTGATGCTAGCTTCCAGACTGATAGGGATAATTTCCGCTCTCAGTCGGGCTGGGTCTTTACCCTAAACGGAGGAGCAATTTCTTGGAAGAGTTCCAAGCAAGAGACAGTGGCAGATTCTACTTGTGAATCAGAGTATATTGCAGCTAGCGAAGCAGCAAAGGAAGCGATATGGCTGAAGAACTTCATTGGAGACCTTGGAGTTGTACCAGCTATTAAAGAGCCAATGGAAATTTTCTGTGATAGTGAAAGTGCTGTTGCCTTAGCCAAGGAACCAAGGGATCATGGGAGATCCAGACACATCGACAGAAAATACCATTTCATTAGACATCGGATCGAAGAAGGACTCCTCGTGGCAAAGAGGGTATCATCAGATGAGAACCCAGCAGATCCCCTCACGAAGGGACTGAGTAGGGTTAAGCATCTCCAGCATGCTCGGAGCATAGGGCTGAAGGATGATATAAGTTTTAGTAGTTAGATAACCCAGAAATTTGTAAAGTGTAATTGACATTAGATGATGAATAAAAGGAATTTTATTTATGAGTAAAGTGTTGCTATCTCTTGTCGATCGTTTACTATATTTCTTTTGCATGTTTTGACTTCCAGAATAATTTTGTTTGGTATAACATATTATTCAAACCTCCACAGTCGGTCATATGTCGGAAGTAGGTATGAATCAAGACTGTCATGATGGGTTGTAGAGGTCTAAGGTGTTGGACAAGGCTACAACAATCATGAGTGCTCATAAGTTCTGAGTATTGGACTCAACCCACGCTCACTGGAATCACTTCATGGAATTCTATCTCGAGTGATCGTGAGACGGTAATATCATATAAGTCTTCAAACCTAGAGATATGATTTGTTACTTACGAGTTGGTTATGCATTGACTGTACGAAACCGCATTGGTAACTCGATGTTATAAAACGTACTTTTGTGTGTAATTCAATGAGTGGTAGAACAAACATATGAGTCGAAGTTTATCTGTTCCTTCTTGGATTAGAAGTTGATATCTGGGCCCCTCGATGATTTTGTTTTGACCCATGTACCGGGCCCGGTCAGAACTAAGTTGATGTGTTCAATTAAGTTCTATGTCAAACAAATCGGAAATCGAGAAACAAATGCTGGACAAGAAGTAAGACAATGTTCCATGTATTTGTCCGGCTGATATCTAGAACGGAGGATTATATGATCACTTATCTTAAATGGCGTACTATCATCTTCTCAGTTCCGAGAAACCTTGAAAGAGCTACGATTGCCGGTCGGTTCCTGAAGTACTAGAGATATAGTTATTAGACTTATCCAAGTGGGAGACTGTTGGATAAGGTGTCTAAGTCCATAACTATTTCGGGCTTGTACTTGACCCGACCCGGCATGGTCCATTTGGGTTGCATGGCACCATGCAATTGGATAGACTAAATGAGAGAAATAACACTTGGAGATTATTAATATATTATAAGTTCTAATATATTAATAATATTATTTGATTAGTTGATCAAAGAATTAATTTGGAATTAATTAAGTGATCAAAGGATAACTAATTAAATATATGGGTTGATTGTGTAAATCATCCGTATCTTGTATAGTGGGCTAAGAGGGTCCATGGATTATCAAGTTGGGTTCTACCCATAGGATGCTCCATGGATGCTCCATGGGAGTTACAAACCCATGGGTCATGGAAATGAAGAGTCATGACACATTAGGGTTTACATGGTGTAACCCTAGGTGTGTCAACACTATATAAGAAACATATTCTCCACCAAAAATCGGTACTACTAAGGAACTAGAGGGCTTGGCCGATTTTGAGAAGTGTGTGTTATCTCAAGAGTCTTTCCAAGAGCATTTGGTGTTGTGTGAAGCATTTGAGGCATCACACTTGGGGTGCTAGGCTCACAAGGTTTCAAGGAACACAAGCAACAACAAGGTAAGTTATTCTATCTATGATTCAAGTTAAAATTGTTCCCCATGTATGCTAGATAGGAATATAACCTTGGAATTCAACTTTGCATGATAATTAGACAAACATAGATCCAAGGTTATTAGGGTTGCATGTACACTTAGGAAGTGTTAGAATGCTCAAAACCCATCAGCATGTACACTTTGTTTTTCTAAACAATAGCTTTGCCATACACCAAGTATGCACTCTATGTTTATCTATGATCCTTTGTGAAATAAACCAATTGACTAAACTTTCAATGATTCTAATTTCACACTCCCAAATTGAAATATTGTTAGGATTTAAACTTAAATGCCTTACCCTCTTGAAATGAATGTGTACAAAGTTACAAAGACTTGTCAACAACCATTACAGGGTATTCCAATGAAGACCTACTCCATGGACACAAAGCCTTATGTTTAAAGTATGAATTGCTTTGAACATGCTTCTTGCACTAAGTTCTTTCTAATCTTACACAGATTGCTTCTATCTATAGAGACAACTCTATATTCCCATTTTGACTACTACTTCTGAACAAGAGTTGCCTCTTTTCAGACTTTGTCAATATGGCCCTTCCAAAATTCACACTATACTTCCAACTGTCCTTGAGCAACCAATCTTTGGTAAACCTTAGATTGTCCTCGAAAATTACTTAATCACTTTAGTCATATCCAATTCTAGACATTTTCCTCCTTAATGCCCCAAGGCATTTGGAAAATTCAGAAAGAATAAATATTATAGCACAAGTAATCGATCTTGTACGCAAAGTAAATGGGACACGATTCATGATGTTTCACATAAAGACATGGCTCTAGACCAGTCTTTTTCCATATAATTTTTGTTTGCCATATTCTCAAAATTTTACTATGAAAAGGGATGTCGTAATCATAATCGTATTTTGAGAACGCAATATATAGAATTTTTCTTAAGTTGAACCAATCCAACATGAAATTCATATATATATATATTCTTGACCAAAGGTGATTAAAATCTCAATATAAGCTCTTTAGAATGATTATAAACTCAATCTAAGCTTTTCATAAATGAAATGAAGTATAATTTCCTCTCCCTTAATTATAGCAAAACAACTTTTTCAACCCCTGCAACCTCACGAATTGAAACTTTTGTTTTCTATAATTAACATTGCTAACTTGAAATACTTATCATAATTATCATGCTCCCACTAACATGATGATTATTAGCATAACACTTATGCTCCCACTAGCTTTGACATGTACTTAGAAATCAGCTATTGACTTTTTTACCAAAGTTCAGATTTCTGATACTAGATTGCTTTGATAAGACTTTATCAAAATCATAAACCTTATCTTAGATAGCTTACAGGTGTGTCTAAACAATTTCAGAACTATGAAAAGGGATTTCGTAATCATAGTCTTAATTGTTTAGACCTTTGCTATTTCTCATAAGTCCATGTTAGTGTGCCTACTAACAACTTTAAGAATGCAAAGATTACTATCTACTTACAGATCTACTTAGTGGAAGTGTTTCCTCACCATCATTTTCATGAATCAGAGAGAAACCTTATGATACTTAGATTTTTATGGTGTATGAGTTCCTACCCATATGAATTTGTTAAAACCATAATCACAAGACAAGCTTAGTGACAAATCCAAACTCATAAGGATTGAACTTGTGCAATCTTAAGTTCTTGTCATTTGGGAGCACAAGGGCCTGCCATTGCTTCCAAGTAGTTGTGCAACTAATTGAGGACTCTAAGAACTCATATGCAAAGCCAAATTTAACTGGAATGGGCACTGAAATGTCAACACGATAGGTTATAAACCTCAAGTTGTGTGCTAGTAAAGAACCTCAGGTTTTATTCTTGATTAGTTCTTGAGACATTCAAGACCTTTTAAGACTCCCATTGTCCTCTTGACATATAAGACTTTCTTGTAAAATATTCAGGGATAGTGCGGATTCTTTATCAAGACAAACACTTCACACAATTGGCCTAAGTTGGTCTTTGTTTTATCCAAAACATCACAACTTACCAACTTCAAATGTACAAGAATGGGACACTTTTACTCTTACATTTGATACGTGCATTTAAACCTTTCTTTAAGATATGTCACTCAAGTTACAGTCTTAGAGTATAACTCTAAGGATATTTTTGGAACAAAGTATGACTCATCTTCTTGATTTAACCACTTCAACAATTCGTAACTCCTCTTCTTAGCTATCAGAATGCACTTAGAGGATGAACTGTGATAAGGTCTCTTAATCATTAAGATGATCATATAACATGATACTAAAGTACTCTCCCATCTTTTTAGATTTGAGAAACTTTTATCCTTCTTCCTAATTTGATTCTTCTTATTCGTTCTGCCATACATCGAAATTTTTCCAATGTATCAGTATTACACTTAAGCCTGTAAGTATAACCATATTTACTAAACCTTAGTAAATCATGACGAATAGTCTTATCCATCTTTTATGGTGGACTTTGACAAGTGCACATGAATGTGTACTCGATCCCTTAGTCCTTCACTTGACTTCACATATACATGTGAACAAGGAACTAGTCTTAATTTTCCGAAGATGAAAAATTCTCATTCATCATGCTCTACAACTTGCATGATTCCAAGTTTCGGTCCAATTGAAACTTGGGTGATGAAGATCTTTCTTTATTTGGTAAATTTAGATATTACCACAAATGAAAGAATCAATTTCATATTTCCACTCTTGCTATTAATGGAATCATATAAGAAACAATTTTTTTCCCAAAAGCCACTGTAAGGATATTTTAAATTAAACAAAATCAAATTTTTTTCCTTTTATTTAAAAAAAACTTTGCGGAAAAACTATCATTACAGTGCAATAGCACATGAAAACTTTGTTGTTATCTATTCCTAAGCAATATATCATAACCCCTAAGAAGTAGCTTAAGAATCCGATATTCAACCTATGCGATAGAAATCCATCTACGTGATCAGATTCAGCATATTCTTTCTTTAAGTTTCTTCACTTTTCTTTGATTCTTAAAACATCACCATGTGACCCAGTCACATCATGTATCAAGAATCTCATTATAGAAACTTAGCATAGTTAGATAGTGGACTTTACCTGAAGTAGAGTCAAACTTATTGACTTTGACACCCTTAGGTAAATTGGCAGCTTCGTAACCAAAACCCCTTCCTTTGGCAATAGAAACATATGGACCCTTAGATAATAGTACATGGGACTATCTCAGACTTAGCCTTTCTCTTTACCATTTTGTCAACCAAGTTGACTATGGCCAATCCCTTTCCATTGGGAAGAGAATGCTTTTCTGGATTTCCTGTGTCACTATTGTCCCTCTCCATAAAGTTTTGGGAAGTTGATCTTCTAATCAAATTTGCTTTACTAGCCTTCCAAATCATTGCTAATTCAGCAATACCAAGCAAATAGATAAGATTATTAAGGGTCATGTCATAGTCTGTTTCATAGGAGTCCCAAAGGAACTCACTATGTAACTTAGAAAGTGATTTAACCACCAACTTTCTCAAGACTTTGACATCCACCTCTTCCGGTTTGTCAATATGTGATTATACCTAGACCTTGCATTGCCAATAGGGCTTGAGTGACCTTGAACTTGTGGGTTAGGGAGAATAATTGGAGGAGGTGGAGGTAGTGAAGTTCCAAGAGATTTGGGAAGATCACAGATGTCTGAACTAGACATCTTTTGGGAGATATTCAAGTTTAGTTGATTGAAAAGTCCTTAATATAACACCCAATATGAAATATTAAGGCTAGGAGCCAACAACCTATTTATAACTGGAAGAGGGATGCCATAATCCAAGTTATAAAATAGTTGAAGGTAGTTGAATGACGATTCACCAATTTCCACCAAGATAAACAATATATAATTAAGTTTTAATTGGATTTGAAACTCCTAGATCTTTTGAGATTCATTGAACTTTTCAATGGCATGTTTCAATCTCGAGTGTGCCCTTTAGGTTTTGTCACTGGGATGCCGAGGATCACAAAACAAGGTGTGAAGTAACCATGCAAATTACTTGGTACTCTTAAATGCTTATCACCCAACCGATGTGCCAGTAAACCACAAACGCTCCGCCGGCCTATGATTAAACTTTAAGAAACCCTTTGCCTACCTTGTTAAATCAATCTAGTGTGCCGGTAAACCACACACGCTCCACCAACAAACTTATGCAAAGTGCAAAGTGTAATTTCATGGGTTAGCACCTTATTCACATTTTCCTAAGTAACTAAGATTGGGAATTTATAAAAGGTTTAGTTACTTAGTATTTATCATTAATACTTTTAATGAAGGGAGAACTTATAGTCTTTTTCCTACCTGTTCGGCTAACGACCCTCCACCAGTCAAGGAACCGGTGGGTGAAAGTGGACACCCATTAAACTGTCATTTTATAAGCAGTAACCTTATAACCCCCTTATAGACTGGCTTCGTGAATGAGGCCTACTAACGGTAAGACTGACTTTTACTCTTATACATATATATATATATATATATATATATATATATATATATATATATATATATATAAATATTATTGACTTATAATATTATAAAGTATAAGGATTGAATTTTAACTTTTAAAATCCTAAGGGCTTAACATGGAATTAAAGTATTCATAAGAGAAAACTTTTCAAATTCCAAAACTTGAGGGCAAGTTTTGAAACTATTCAAAACTAATTAATTCCATAACTTATGTGTTTAAAGTAGTTTTAATTAGAAAACTCTTCAAGTTGCATAACTTGAGGACAAGTTATGGAAAACTTTAAACTATTAAAGAATGTAACTTTTCTTTATTTTGTAACTTATGGAATTAATTAAAGTTACATATCTTATTACTTAATGAAGTGACTCTTGACACTCCATAACTTGAGGACAAGTTATGGAGTCATAAAACCATTTAATGAGAACAAGACTCTTCATATTTGTATCCATTGACAACTTTTATGAGTTTTAAGAAACTTTAATGTGCCTTTTCATGTAACTTGAGGACAAGTTACACAAACACATTTTAGAATCAAATCTTAGATTAAAATGGATTAAAGACACATAATTAATCAACCTTTTCTATTAATCTAAGCAACTCATATGAACAAGATAATTGGAATCAAACTTTTTCATGTAATTAGCATAACTCTTAAACTAATACAAAACATGAATCCTTTGACAATTATCTTTGAAATTGTGTTAGTATGAACATTACCACATCAAAAATAAGTTTATAAGTTCAAAAACAGCTTAGGGTAATGTTCCTAGTCCATTTCTAGCCAAAAAAGTCGAATATATGCTGTCTGGGGCTCCAACTCATCGAGTGCATGAACCTACTCGATGAGTAGGATGATTTTACTCATGGACTCAATGAGTTCATTAGTGGACTCGGTGAGTCCAGTGCCCAAAAAGCCAGAAAATCGATTTTTTCAGCATTTTTTAGCAATTTGCATCAAGTATAAGAGAAAGCAAGCCTAGGCTCTGATACCACTGTTGGGTTTTGAGCATTCTAACACTCCTAAGTGTACATGCAACCCTAAATACCTTGGATCTATGTTTTCTCTATTATACATGCAAATTTGAACATCCAAGGTATTATCCTAATTTAGCATACAAAACAATGAATATAACAAGATAGAATACATACCTTTTTGGTGTAGAATGTTCTCAAGAAGCTTGAGTGCCTAGTGCCCCAAGTGTGATACCTCAAATGGCTCACACAACATCAATTGCTTTTGGAATAACCTTGAGAGAAATGTAGATCACTTGAAATCAGCTAGCCCTTTTCTATGTCACCTTAGTGCCCGATTTTGTCAAAGAATATGATCTTATATAGTTGTTACAATTAGGGTAAACCCTAATTGTCTTGGCTTTCCATTTCCTTGGATCCATGGGTTTAAATACACCATGGAGCATCCATGGAGCATCATGTGGGTTTTAGCCCAACTTGATAATCCATGGAGCATTAGCCCACTATACAAGTATGGATGATTTACACAAACAACCCATATATTTAATTAGTCTTCTTTTGACCACTTAATTAATTCTAGATTAATTCTTGATCAATACTAATTAAATAATCTTATTAATATATTATAACTCATAATATATTAACAAACCTTAAGTGTTATTTCTCTCATTATAGTCTATCCAAATGCATGATGCCATGCAACCCAAATGGACCATGCAGGGTCGGGTCAAGTCTTACCAATTATAGTTATGGACTTAGAAATTAATCCAACAATATTTTCTTCATTTAAAAACACATTCTCACCATGTTCGAAAGTTGAGAAAAGCAAAGCAGGCTCATTGTCATGATGGTCTTGTATTAGATTATTTTCTTGATTCCTTTCTCTTCTTGGATTCTTGCATTCGATTGCATAACGTCTGAACTCTTGGAAATTATAACACTAGATTCCATTCTTGTCTTGACTAAAAAATTCTTGAATATTCCCTTCTTTTTGATGGCATGAACCCCCTTTTCCACGACCACCACGACCCCCATTTCTCCCCTGCCTCCGCCTCGACCACATGAGCTTCCAAAACCACCTCTATTTGAATTTTGCTTGGTGTCTCCCTCTGTTTTGTTCATATTCCTCTATGACCATCCCTTATGAGTCAAGAGAAGTTTTCTTTCATCACTCTCTCCATTACCTTTCATCCTCTCATCGTGGGCCTTCAATCTTCCGATCACCTCCTCGACTGTCATTGTTTCTAAGTCCCCAAATTGCTCCAGTTTAAAGGTAATTGGAAGAAACTTAGATGGCACAAACCTTAGTAGCTTTTTCACCACATAGGACTCTTCTATAGTGTATCCTAGACTTCATAGAGTACTAACTATGTTAATCACCTTAACAGTAAACTGACCAACACCTTACGTTTCCTTCATACTAAACTCCTTAAATCCAGCCTTCAACGTCTGAATTCTAGCAGCCTTTACCCTATCTACTACCACGAATATTGTTTTTAAAGGCTTCTTTAGCTGTTTTTTTCTCAACCAATGATAGTAGAAGGTCTCCTAGTATCCCTTGATAGATGGTTGCAAGTGCCATCTTATCCTTCTTAACTTCTACCAAAATATTTGATGTTCTAGGCTCCACTGCGTCCCATACTCCCTGGGCTTGCATGAAGACCCTCATGTTAATGGCCCATGCAAAGTAGTTACTCCTTGATAACATTGGATAATGGAGAGTGACCAAACCATCTTTTTCACCATTGCCATTGTTTCCTTTCATTTCAGTACGTGGTTGGTACTTTGGTATACACCAGGTTTTTGCTCTGATACCAAGTGTTAGTTTTTCTCAAACCACAAAGCTAATAATTAAATAGAGAAAACAGATTATGCCAAAGCTTTGAGGCTTTTCTGATTAAATTGAAACAGAGGAAGTGACTTACAAACACTAGTTCGATTTATTCCACCCTAGAAGAAAGGGCATGTGCAACTCTTCTTTGCGTCATGCTTCTGAATTAATTTCTCAATAGTATATCCACACACTCTTCCTGTAACTCTTCATTTATACCTATAAAACATACACATAACGGCCTTTAATTGACTAAAAAAACAAAAAGACAATTCTTCAAAGGTCCTTAATGAGGTGCCCTATAATTATGTCCATGGAAAGTAGGTGACACATACAAGTCATTCTTCATTAAAAACTATTGTATATGAAACATTAAACCAGAATTGAAATTAAGAAAACAAATGATAATGAATAAAACGTTATTTCTCATCATACTTTATCCAAGGCCGAAAATTGTTTCCTTTAGCTACTAAGCTCTAAATATAATTTACTAAGGTCTGCAACTAAATTTTAAGATCAATGGTTCTTCCCTCACTGGTAATGTGATACAATAAAGCCATTAACCAATCATATTAACTCTCATCTACAATGTGAGACATCAAAGATTTGGTCTCTGCTTCTTATTTGTATTTGAGGGATATATGTGTTGCTATGTTCAAGGCCTAACCTTTCTAGATACATTTGAAGACAAGGTTCATTGTTTATGTGACTAATGGTGCCAAGAACTGAGTACTGACATGTGAACTAAAATTCCCAACATAAAACTGATAGCTTCCAACCACACGAATCTGCCTGACGAAGTAACAAAAACTATATATGATTATCAGTGTTCGGAAGGACTAGAACCCTTCTAAAAATAGTTGTGCTCATGTAGAAGGATTACATTTATGAGAGTAGAGATTTTGAGAGAGGATCTTATATTTTTTATTATACTGTCGGAATTTTAAAGTAAAGAGACATGTTTGTGAGTAGGTTTTCTGGTCCTTCTGGAACAGTGATGGTGATCAAAACAGGTGCTTATCTTGGAGAGACATTGAAGGGATGGTGAATACGTGGTGATTGTTGTAAAGATTGTCTTAGGTTTCTCGATCTGCACACGATACGTTTTTGAAATTTAAAATAAAATGTGGCATATGAATTGTGAAGTTAATTTCTTTTAGGACTTTCATCGAGCAACAAGTGGGCACTTCTCCATGTTGGGGTTTCGACTGGATTCAAAGTTCATTTAGTTCAAACCCAACTATGATATAAATCTAAGTCGAGAATAAACAATAAATTTCAATTATTCATAAATAGCTAAAATCTACATTGAAGGTTACGTTGTTTACCTCAATTAACAATCAAATTAGGAAAAATGCAAGCGTGAAATTCAATAATTCATGGTCTTTTAAAAATATAGGCAGGTGGGTTGGATGAATAACCTTATCATTTCCCCTCTTCCCATGTGGATCAACCTGGAGCTTAAAGAATTACTAAAAATCAAAAATTTGTGGATGTAAGTTAGAAGAATAAAACATTAACTAAACAAAATTTACACAATAACAATAATTAAAGAGAGATGAATTATTATCGATGTTGATGATGTTGGAGGAGTGGAGCTAATGGAGGCGGATGTGACAAAATTAATGTAGATTCGAAGTGGAATTATTTGGTGCGGAAACAAGGAAGTAGAAGGCTGTTGGAAAGCGGGAGAGGGTAGTGGTTGGAATATATTAAAGTATGAATGGTTTAAACTTTGTTTGCATGATCGTTCAGAGGTTTCAGCCCTCCAACACACCAAATCAGAATATCAGATGCACTTTTATCATACCAAACACTCTGAATGATTCACCGCCACTTAACTGAATGGTTAAGAGGCCACCAAACGGTCCTTAAGATCCTCCCGAGAGCTCCTGTAATATAGATGATGTAGACAGCGATCCTACAACCCCCTCAATGAACTCAAAATATGTGACAACCCGAAGTTTTTCCCATCGCCGTAACCCGTTCCGTCCGTAAAATTCGTCTTAAGCGAATTGTTCCAATTTCGTTTTTGGATTAAGTCATTTAAGTTAAGACTTTTATTTTGACCTCGTGAGTATCCAAACACGTTAGAAAAACATGAAAACGCCCCAAACTAGTAATTAGAAAAAATTTAGTTTCCACCATATCGGGTTACGACAACTTAATCGGGTGCGACCAAAAAAGCCTCGGTTAACGTCAGTATCGGGTAGAATTCCACCTTGTATCAAATTCAAATCATATTTAAAGTTGTTTAATCTTCATTTGAAGCATTTTCATTCTCTCTCTAACCTCTCTTCTCAAATCCAACTTCTTGATCCAAAATAACTTATTTCAAGCTTCAAGTCACCAAGGTAACTATCCTAGCTCCTAGTATAACATCTTTAGCCTTCATTTCATGTTCAAATCATGGAATAGGACCATAAACATGTGTTTACGGCCTTGGAACAACCTTAGGCCGTGAACACATGCAAATGGGATTTTTGAGCCTTAAAAACCCTTCCAAACCACCATTGGAGCTGAGATATGGCTTAAGGACTTGTTGGATTGGACTTAGAACACCTTAAACTCATCATTTAGGGAGTAAACATGAGTTTACTACCCAAGAACATGCTTGGGCCGTAAACACCCTTTCATGGGTAGTAAACTCATTTTTAGGTGTTAAAATGCCATTTACACACCTCCTAAGCCTTGGACTAATAACTAGAAGCAACCACAAACGAATAAGAAGCCTTAAACTTGATGAAAACCCTTCCCTTAGGTGTTCACAGCCGTAAACCCTCCAAGAATGGGTTCCTGGGCCGTAAACTCCTATAAATGGGTTAAATGGTACCCTAAATTCACCTATTGACTTGTAAAAATGAGTTGAATCACATATGATTGACTTAGACCACCAAAACATCAAATGAAGGTGTGTGGGGAAGCTTATGGCCGTAAACACTTAGTTTACTGTCGTAAACTCCTCAATTGGTCCCTATCATGTTCAAATTTCACTCCATTGCCTTGAAACCAAATCTAGCATCACCCCTAAAATGTTATAAGGCCATTTAGCACTCTAGAACACCCCACCATGAGTTTATGGCCGTAAACTCATGGGGACTAGGTCAATAGGGACGTGAAGTCTCTTGGGAGTTTACTCTTGAAGAGTAAACTCCATATCCAAACCATATATGTCCATAGATTTCACCCGGGTCACTCCAAACACTTGATATGAAGTGTTTTCGCGGCTAGAAGTGTATATCCTCAATTAATTAGTGATTTAAGATCTAATTAGATACATTTGTGTATCATTTAATATTACATAGGAACCTCGCACATTTTCAAGCCTCGATCCGACGTTTAGCGTCCTAGTTAACACATTTCCTCGTCCGGTGAGTTCATACCCCTACCCTTTTTCAATGTTTTTCAATGTTTTCAGGGGGGGAATACAAGCAAAAGTACAAGAATATCTTTTGCTTAAACTTATTATCTCAATTGAAATGTTTCATATTCCACTTGCTTTTAACAATTGAAACCACATTAACCAACTGTTTGACTTGCAGAGTTAGTTTACAAACTGATTTCATATCTTATTATATAATGTTTTATTACATATTTCACAAATGATTTTTCACCTAATTATTGTTAAAAGAATTAGATTTATTCATTTGTCTTGTCCTCGGAGAACACTCCAGAGAGATACGCGAGTGGAGGATCGTCTTAGTAAATAGAAATTAAATAGGATATTCCACATTATTACTTGTAGATTTGTTATTCCTATAGATTGGAGCACGTCCTCGGAGAACACTCCACAGATATACGCGAGTGGAGGACCGCCTCTGTAACCAGAATCTCTTAGATAGGGAGCGTGACTTGAGTGTATAGATCTATACGGGGCTGACTACCCCGCACCTGGCTGCTAGCTACAACCGAACCAAAAGGTTCAAGGGTGACAAAAGTGATAAATGATACTGGCCTTCCTCTGCCATATCTAGTCTTTATTATGGTTATAGAACTTGCAATTTGGATAACAGAGATTTATTGTTAGTAATAATGAATATAGTAAATTAATAACCTTTGAAATTAGTTTACTATGTTGATAGTTTTATATACGTGTTAAAACTAACATACACTTCACAAGGATAATCAGGTTTTTAGTATACATCTTTTACATTACATTTCGGATTGGTAAACTAACATACACTTCACAAGGATAATCAGATTTTCAGTATACATGTTTTACATTACATTTTGGATTGGTAAACTAACATACACTTCACAAGGATAATAAAGTTTTCAGTATACATCTTTTACATTACATTTTGGATTGGTAACCAACTTTTAGGAAAATATAGGATTTTCCTGGGATAATAACTATTCATAACTAGAATTGTGTAACATAACGGAAAACTAAACATTATTTTTAAGAATATATGGAATTTTCTTGGATAACCACTTTTTCAGAAAACAAAAGGAATCTTGTTCATTTTTATAAAACAAACCGCTTATGAACTCACCAGCTTTATGCTGATTTTTAAAATGCTTGTATTCTCAGGTTCTCCTTAGACAGGTATCCCGCGTTCTTTTGCAGAAGACGGAGCGTATGGAAGTCACGTCTTTCGTTTGTTTAAACCTATGTATCTATGAACTTGTATTACTTTACTTTCAAACAAATGTATTGAAATCTATGTAATGTAATGTTTTGTGTTTACTTCGCTTACTATGTACATTGGTTATGATATTCAACATGAAGTCACCTCCGCCTTGGAATGTTTCCGCCCTGGGTTTCGGGGTGTGATAGATTGGTATCAGAGCCCTTGTTTATAGTGAACTGAGTATAGAAAACCTTACATGACATAAGTCTATAAACATTAAGGGGCCTAAGTGCTCTGAACTAAAAGTATACTTTAAAATACAAGTATTTTCAAAAGTATACAAGTATATCTAACCGTCGAGATCCGTAATTATAAGTAGAACAAAACATAAGTAAATGGGTGTTGTATGTTGCGGTTAAACCTGGGCAGTTATGTAGTCGTGTCTAGGATCAATATATCCTGATCAACTATAGTCATTCGAGACACGGCCAACATGTGCCTGGGATTGACTGTGGTGTTCAGCATGCCTAAAACTTATCCAAAATACCCCAAACAACGAGCTGTCGTCGCAACGAATCATGAAATACCATGGGAGTATTTCTAGATCCAACTTTGTTGTAGAAAATTCTCATTCAAGCGTTGCCCCTCGATCATTCCTTTAGCGATAATTTATCTGCCTTGATAATTCATTCCTGCTTTATCGCTTAATAGAATTATATGTCTGTAATAAAGAGATATCCCTTGTTTCATATCTCTTGATTTAATACAGAGGACTTACCATCCTCTTTTTCCTAATCATTTTAGATCAAAATGTCTCCAAAGAAAGGACCCAGCTCAAGGAACAACAACTCTCCGCCACCATACTCTCCTCCATTCGACTTCGTCTTGTTTCAAACGGCTGTTACTGCTGCAGTGACGGGTGTAGTGACACTTTTGAACCCTAGCAGCCCAAAACCATGAAGATGATCACAAGTACCAGAATGAAGGTGATAAGAGTACGAAAGTTATCTGGAAAAAGCGAAAGGGTCAGAGTTCCCAATGACCCTCCAAGAGGCATGAAACTGTGGCAGTTCAAGCTACCACTACTCCTGTTGCTGCGTCTATAGCTCAAGCACCTACCACTAGGTATGTTGGTAATCTCCCTTGGTGCAACAGGTGTAGTTATCACCATCGTATCCCTGGTCCATGTCGTGATTTGATCTGCAAAAGATGTGGCAAAAAGGGTCACACCGCACGAAACTGCAAAACACTAGCCCAACTAATCAACCAACCTTCCGGATCAAGTACCGAACAGGCCTGCTATGGTTGTGGTGAAATCGGGCATTTCAAGCGAAACTACCCAAAAGCAGCAATCACCAACAACGTCCACAACGCTGAGATGGTTTTAGCTATGAAGCAAGAGGAGGCAACTGCTGATCCCACCATCGTCGCGGGTACATTTCTTCTCGACAATTCTTATGCTCGTATCCTTTTTCGAATTTAGTGTCAAGAAAGTTTTATTACTCATTCATTCAAATATCATTGTAAACATAGTCCTCGTCTAATAATCGAAACATTTATCGTCGAGATGACTAGCGGTGAGAATGAGTGTGCTAATGATTTATTCCTAAGCTGTATTCTTACTTTGAGTAACCATT
Organism: Lactuca sativa; assembly: GCF_002870075.4. Taxonomy (NCBI): domain Eukaryota; kingdom Viridiplantae; phylum Streptophyta; class Magnoliopsida; order Asterales; family Asteraceae; genus Lactuca; species Lactuca sativa. Next base: position 160,476,367 of record NC_056627.2, on the reverse strand, counting down.
CTTTCTCTATTGACCCAACGTCAATTTCAATAAGGAACTTTGTTATTTTTGACATGTATTGATTGAGTCCTGATCATACTGATACACTTTGTTATGAAAAAGTTATTCGTCTCAATTTCCCCTCTGACCGGACCCTCATGATATATGGTGTCAAGCTTAGCTCAAATCTTCGCATCATTTCCTGTATCAAAGCTCGAAAACTTCTGGAAAAAGGAGTGTTAGGTATTCCTAGTCCATGCAATCAGCGAGAAACAAGAAGTTAAAGACCTCTAGAGCGTCCCCGAAAACTATAGTATTCCTGATATCTTCCCGAAGAGCTCCCGAGAATTCCTTCCGAATGTCAAGTCGAGTCTTGTATCAATCTAATCCTTGGAACTACCTCCGTAGCCAAATTTCCGTATCACTTTGCTCCAGTAGAAATGCAGGAGTTATCCAGTCAGCTTAAGGAGTTGACCGTTAAAGCCAATATCCTCTTTCCTTAATCACACAAAGGTTACACCTCACTTGAGCTCTCAAAACAAAAGAGTCTCTCTTGCTTACGAACTACTCCAAAGGAGTGCTCTCAACCTCACAATGATTACTCTCTTGAAATTTCTGCTCACATATAATGATGGAGATATTAGTGTATTTATACTTGAGGGATCAAACCTAAATCCTTTTGGGTAAAGCCCATTAGCCCGTAGGCCCATGAAATTTGACAAACAGTCATATACTGCCATGCAACATCTTCTGGGACATTCATCCCTGTTATACATGTTGGGTGACAACAAAAGAAGTTAACCACTTCATAAAAATATCAAAACAAACTTTGGTGAACTTGTGGAAACAAAACTTCTAAAAGTTTAAATCAAGTGAAGAAAATATTTAATGCGGTTCGGTCAAGGTGACCTATATCCATGGATGAACGATAGAGAGAAAGAGAGAGAGAGAGAGAGAGAGAGAGAGAGAGGATTTTATTAACTTCCAAAAACAATCATAATAACACATAAAGGTTACACCTCACTTGAGCTCTCACAATGAAATAGTCTCTCTTGTTTACTAAATGCTCCAAAGGAGTGCTCTCAACCTCATAGTGATTACTCTCTTGAAATTTCTACGCCCACATAATGATAGAGATATGAGGTTGTTTATACTTGAGGGATTATACCTAAAACCCTAATGGGCCTAGACCATAGGCCCATGAATGGTGACAACCAATCATCTCCCACCATGCTTCATGTTATGGAACGTTCTTCCATGTCATACATCCCATGAGCATTAACAACACACACGATGAACCACCTTGACCATATAGGAGCAACATGATGCATATGTGGAGCATCATGATAACTAACGGTCCAACATCGATAATGGTGGCACAAAATGTTGTAATCCTTGAGCAAAATCGGCTTCTGAGCATCCATGAATGATATTAAGCATCATAGATGACTTCTTAGCATACTTCTCTCAATAGGGATACCATGGCTCATCAAGGAACCATAATGGCCCATCTTCCACCATGATGGCACAACATGTGCAACGATGGCGCAACAGGGATCAAGTATGGCCTATGAACTTCTCGGTTGGAGCAACATCACCATCTTCGCAAAACAACAACATGCATGACACATCAAGGCCAAGCTTGGCGCAACATCATACTGCATGGCGCAACATGTGGTGCGGAATCCCGATCTAGTGAACGATGCAAGATGAAATATGGAATCAGAACACGATGATTAATATTCAATGCACACTATTATTAATGAATAGTCAGGTACATAAGATTCTTGAGTACACTTGGTTCTCTTTGTCTCTCTCTATTCATGAAAATACAACTCATTGCCCAAAAACTCTACATGGCTCATATAACAATATTTATACCTAGAACTAATACAAAGGCTCAAGCCCAATACCCAAAACCGAAATCAGCTAGAAGCCCACCAAAATCACCATGCGATTTCGGTGCAAACACAACCAAAATTCTAGGGATTTCGGTCCTAAACCGAAAACAATAAAAGCATTGAAAAGCAAAGTATAAACCACAAATTTATGTCCTAACAATCTCCCCCTTGGTTTCTAGCTTTCTTTTCTTTTTCAGTCTTCCTTGATCTTGACTTTCAGCTCTTTTGAAGATGCACATATGAATCTTCTAAATGAATGACTTCATCTTTAGTAGTCAGACTTCCTTCAAATTTGACTTTAAACGCACGTTGGGTATAGAGGCTTTCTTTTGGATCACTTTAGCAGGTTCATAGATAACAACAAATTGATTGAGGAGGCTTCATTTCAATTCATCACATAACTTCAAATATAGCTTCACCTTGGTTCAGAGGTTGAAAGATCGTATGTTGAAAAATAATCTTCACTTCTTATTCCTTCGAATGAAAATTCTTTGTCGATCACATATGTTTCTTGAAAAGTAACCATGACTAAACAATACTTGTGGATCACAGAGTCATAAAAACCCTTCTCACCACAGCTGTTCAAGAACCCAACCTTGGCTCATATGGAGACTACTCATAGTATCTGTATGAACACGGAGTAACGCACTGTCATTTGTTGAGTATCAGAGAACTAATCGTGGCTACTTTTGATGTTAGCACCTGCATATCCTCGATCAGAGATCTTAATACAGTTTTTCAAATTAACAAGTTAATCTGGCCTTCGAGAGACGTTCAACGATAATCGTGCCTTGCGAGGTACATCACCCTCGTGCCTAAACCATTAATTCCTTTACCTGTGAAGAATGTATCCAAGAATACATTTGAGTCTCAGCAGTTTTGCATGACAAAAAGATGTTCAAGCCCCTAGGCGGGATGTTTAGCAATATCTATTTCCCGGTTGGGTGAATCGCCTTGGTGCCATGACAGTTCATAGGTAAAGAAAACTAACAAGACTAATTTGACAATCTGTATAGTTTCAGACTTCCAATTCCTTAAATACGACAGTTCTTAGCAAGATACTACCTAACTGACAATTTGTACAGTTGCAAGCCGTTAATTCCTTGTGAAAATAGTGTGAAGTGTAATAACCGACAATTCCTTTCCAATTTTCTTATCCTTGTACAGAAAATTCGGATACAATCTCTTTGAGTCTCTTCTTCTGATACAATCTCCTTGATTCTCTTATTCTTTTGAATTTGCGTTTTAAGACAATTAAAATTTTGAGATAAAAATAAAAATAAAAATAAACTTAGCACACAATAAAACAACTAAGAATAAAAATAAAATTAAAATATGTTCAAAACAATTTTTTTTTGGATTTTTTACTTTTCTGGGAAAAAATAAAAACAAAAAGAAACATATATATATATATATATATATATATATATATATATATATATATATATATATATATATATATATATATATATTTATGATTTTTTGTTTGGTTTTAATTATCCCCTAAATTTATGCATAGAGGAAAAATATGAAAAAATTTAACAAAAAAACAAAAATAAAATCAAATAAAACAAACACATTTTAATAACTAAATTTAACACTTTTAGGATCAAAAGTTGTCAACAAATTTAATTTCATTTATTAGCACACACCTGCATGAATAGTTGTGGTAAATCTCCAATAGTGTGGTCCACTTAAACACAAAGGATATTTGCAAGTTTGACAGATTATAAGTGACAAGACATTACAATTATATTCCTAAATAGATCATTTTGATGACGACGACCAAGGATATTATTGTCCACTTAAATTCAGCAGCGAGATCTGTTGGATAAGGTGTCTAAGTCCATAACTATATTTGGTATGTACTTAACCCGATTTAGCATGGTCCATTTGGGTTGCACTTCACCAGAAAAATTTGGACTTTTGTGAAGAGGATATTTATGATTTATTAATATAATATAAGTTAAAGTATATTAATATGAAATCATATTATTTAATTAGTATTGATGAAGAATTACTTTGGAATTAATTTTGTGATCAAAAGAGACTAATCAAATATATGGAGATTGATTGTGTAAACCGTTCATTCTTATAATGTGGGCTAATGATCCATGATTCCTTATGTTGGGCTTAACCCATATGGTGACCCATGGAGGTTAAAACCCATGGATCATGAGGAATGTGGAAAGTCATGCACATTAGGGTTTACAAGGTGTAACCCTAAAGTAAGCACACATACATAAGAAGCCCTTTGGTTCAAGAAATTGGCACCTAGAGTCTTTACAAGTGTTTGTCTGATTTTGTGATCTAGAGATTCCTCTTTCAAATTTCCAAGTGTTAGTGGTGATTTGTGATTCCACTTGAGGTATTTACACTACTGGTGCTAGGCTCTTAAAGCTCTAAGCAACAAGCCACAACAAAAGGTATGTTATCTGACTTGTTTTATTACCCAAGTATCAAAGTTTTGTATGCTAGTTAGGGTAATACCTTGGAAAAATGAAAGTTTGCATGTATAATAGAGAAAACATAGATCCAAGGTATATAGGGTTGCATGAACACCTTAGGAGTATTAGAATGCTCAAAACCCATCAGCGGTATCAGAGCGTAGGCATGTTTTCAGTTATACTTGATGCAACTTGTGTTTATAGCTTGAAAAATCGAATTTTTGGCTTTCTGGATAGTGGAGTCGCCGAGTCCAAGCACAAATTCATCCAACTTGCCGAGTCAGCTCTTGCACTCGAGGAGTTGGTGCTCCAATGTGCAGATGTTCGACTTTTAAGGTTGGAACTGAACTAGGATCGTTACCCTAAACTATTTTTGAACTTATAAACTTGTTTTTGATGTGGTAATGATCATGTTAATCCAATTTCAAAGATAATTATTACAGTTTCAAGTTTTATATTAGTTTATATGATTCTTGAAAAATATTTATTTGAATTATCCATGATTATGAGTTTTTGGTAGATCATATTATTTGACACTTGCTTGTTAGATTAATTGTTGATCTAAATGCCTTTTAATGGATTCCATAACTTGTCCTCAAGTTATGGAATTCTAAAAGTCTTTTACTTAAAAAGTCATTAAAAATCATAAGTTATAGAAATGAAAGGTTTTGAATAGTTTCAAAACGTTCCCTCAAGTTTTGGAATTTGTAAAGTCACTTTAGAATACTTTAATTCCAAACCCTAGAGTTTTAGAAGTTTAAATTTCAACCCTTATACTATTATAATATTATAAGTTTAATAATATATATATATATATATATATATATATATATATGTGTGTGTGTGTGTGTGTATGTGTGTGTAAGAACAAGTTAGTCTTACCGTTATTAGGATTCATTCACGAAGCAGATCTATAAGGGGGTATAAGGTTACTACCTGTAAAATGGTGGTTTAATGGGTGTCCACTCTCACTCACCGCTTCCTTGACTAGTGGAGGGTCGTTAGCTGAACGGGTAGGATAGGACATTAATTCTCATTAAGTATAATGATAATTATAAAGTAACTGAATGATTTATGAATTCCCAATCTTAGTTACATTAGGAAAATGTTAAATTAATGCTAACCCATTAAATTACACTTTGCACCTTACCAAGTCGATAGTGGAGCGTGTGTGGTTAATCGACACACTAACTGTTGGATAAGGTGTCTAATTCTATAACTATTTCTGGTATGTACTTGACCCGACCCGGCATGGTCCATTTGGGTTGCATGGCACCATGCAATTGGATAGACTAAATAAGAGAAATAACACTTGTAGTTTATTAATATATTATAAGTTCTAATATATTAATAATATTATTTAATTAGTTTGATCAAGAATTAATTTAGAATTAATTAGGTGATTAAAAGATAACTAATTAAATGTATGGGTTGATTATGTAAATCATCCATATCTTGTATAGTGGGCTAAGAGGCTCCATGGATAATCAAGTTGGGTTAAACCCATTGGATGGTCCATGGAGGCTACATGGGAGTTACAAACCCATGGGTCATGGAAATGAAGAGTCATGACACATTAGGGTTTACATGGTGTAACCCTAGATGTGTCAATACACTATATAAGCAATGTGTTTCTCCCCAAAATTGGTTACACTAAGAAACAAGAGGGCTAGAGCCGATTTTAGAGTGTTACACTTTCTCTCCAAGTTTACTCCATAGCATTTGGTGTTGTGTGAAGCATTTGAGGCATCACACTTGGAGTGCTAGGCTCACAAGGTTTCAAGGATCAAAATCAACAACAAGGTATGTAGTTCTATCTTTTATTCAAGTTAAATTGTTCCCCATGTATGCAAGATAGGATCATAGCCTTGGAAATCAACTTTGCATGATAATTAGACAAACATAGATCCAAGGTTATTAGGGTTGCATGTACACTTAGGAAGTGTTAGAATGCTCAAAACCCATCAGTGGTATCAGAGCCTAGGCTTGTTTTTTTGTTATTTGTGCGAAATTGTTGGAAAAAAATCGATATTGTGCAATCTGCCTGATGAACTCACTAAGTCCATGGGGGGACTCACCGAGTTCATGTGTAAATTCATCCTACTCGCCGAGTAGGTTCGTGCACTTGACGAGTAAGAGCCTCAGAATGCAGATTTTCGACTTTTGTTGCTTGAAATGGACTAGAAACATTACCCTAAACTGTTTTGGTACTTGAAAAGTTGTCTTAGATGGTGTAATATTGATGCTAATCCATTTACAATGACGATTATCAAAAAATACATAGTTTTAAGTGTAATTTTTTATTCTTGAATATGTTCATATTCATGTTCTTGTTCTTATGATGTTTAGATGATCATAGGAATTGTTTGTAACCTATGTGGTAGATTAATTCATGATCATTATGTGTTTTATAGGAGTCCATAACTTGTCCTCAAGTTATGGAAAACCAAAAGTCACTTTGTTTTTAAAACCATTAAAAGAACACATGGGTTATAAAATGAAGAGTCTTTATTTTTAATACTCTAATTAACTCATAAGTTACAAGAAATGAAGAGTTTTGAAAGTTTACAAAACTTTCCCTCAAGTTTTGGAACAAGTAAAGTCTAGATTAAAACTTTAGTTCCAATCCTTAGAGTTTTAAAAGTTAAAATTCAACCCTTATACTTATAATATTATAAGTTATATATATATATATATATATATATATATATATATATATATATATATATATATATATATATATATGTATGTATGTATGTATGTATGTATGTATGTATGTATGTATAAGATCAAAGTCGTCTTACCGCTAGTACGCCTCATTCACGAAGCCAGTCTATAAGGTGGGTATAAGGTTGTTGCCTATAAAATGGCAACTTAATGGGTGTCCACTCTCACCCACCGCTTGCTTGACTGGTGGAGGGTCGTTAGTCGAACGGGTAGGACAATGACTTAAAAATTCTCATTAAAAGTATAATGATTATTATAAAGTAACTGAATGTTTTATATATTCTCAATCTTAGTTACTTTAGGAAAAATGTGAATAAGGTGCTAATCCATGAAATTACACTTTGCACCTTGTTTAAGTCGTTGGTGGAGCGTGTGTGGTTTATCGGCACACTAACTTGGACTTAACAAGGATGGCAAAGGGTGACTTAAGGTTTTTCATGAGGTCGGAAGGAGCGTGTGTGGTTTACCGGCACAACGATTAAGGGAAAAACATTAAGGGTACCAAGTAATTTGCATGGTTACTTCATACCTTGTTTTGTGATCCTCGGTATCCCAATCACAAAAATGAAGGGCACACTCGAGATTGAAACATGCCATTGAAAAGTTCAATGAATCTCAAAGAATCTAGGAATTTCTAAAAGCCAAATAAAACCTAACATTTTATATTTCGTTTTCATGGTGGAAATTGGTGAATCGTCATTCAACTACATTTCAAATATGTTATAACATGGGTTACGACATCCCTCTTCTAGGTTATAATATATTGTGATTGGATCCTAACCTTAATATTACATTTGGTTGTTTTATTAATGACTATCCCTATAACTAAACTAAACTTATTTTCTTCTTTTCCGATGTCTTCCAACAATGCTACTCCTGGCTCAAACCCTACTGGCTCCTTCTCTCTCATGAACCTTTGTGGGAGAGTCATCTTTGATGGATCCAACTTTACTGACTGGATCAGAAACATCAGGATGGTCACTCATTACGATAACAAAGAATATGTTCTTGACAAGGACCTCAAGGTGCCTGAGCCAACTGCTACTCCTGAGGAATTTGCTGAATATGAGGCACATGAAAGAGATGCTACCAAAGTGGCATGCATCATGATGGCCACCATGACAGCCGAGCTCCAAAAGTCCTATGAGAACTACTATCCTTTTGAGATGCACCAGGATTTGATGGACCACTACCATAAGAGTGCTCGTCAAGAGCGATATGAAATCATCTCCTCTATGATCACAACCCGAATGAAAGATAGTGAACCCATCACAAGCCACATGTAGAAAATGCAAAGGAATGTGGGTCAATTGATGAAGTTGAATGTGAACTTCCCTGAGGAGTTAGGAATAGATATTATTTTGCACTCCTTACCTTCGTGTTATGATCAATTCCGCATGACCTACCACATGAATAAGGAGGAAGTTACACTTAGCAAACTTCAGGGACTCCTAAAGACCGCAAAATCAGGTCTTAAAGGTAAGTCGGTTGTGACAACTCCTGCTACTACTTTAAACTCAGCACCTGTCCTGGCAATCGGGAAAGGTAGCGGGAAGAAGAGAAGAAACCTTCGAAGGGTACCAAGGGTAAGACTCTTGATGGCTCCTCTTCTATTGGAACCAAGAAAGGTTTCGTTACACCTTCTTCTGATCCCAAAGAAGCTGAATGCTGCTACTGCAACGAAAAGGCGCACTGGAAGCGTAACTGTCCAAAGTACCATCAAGATTTGAAGGATGGGAAAGTTAAACCCAACCATGCAGGTATTTACACTATCTCATCTAATAATTCACTCTATTCTAACTCTTGGGTCATTGATACCAGTTGCAGTATTCATATTTGTTCTGAATTGCAGCGACTAAGAAGAAGTGAGAATGTGGAGCATGGAAAGATAAACTTGATCATGGGGAATAGGAAAGTTTCACTTGTCACCAAGATTAGAGTTTATACTTTGTTGCTTAGTAGTGGATTTACTTTAGATTTGAATAAATGTTGTAATTCCCCAGATATGGCAATAAATGTTATTTCCTTTCATGCTTTGTATAAACAAGGTTTTACCTTTTCTTTTGATAATGAAATTGGTGGAATAAATGCTTTCTTTAATAATGTGTTTTATTTTAAAGCGTTACCTTGTGATGGTGTGTATGAAGCTGTGTTTGTTGTAGATAACTTAGGAAATAATGTATTGTGTATTGATTCTACTAATGATAAAAACTTGGATAAAGCATCATTATGGCATTGTCGTCTTGGACATAGAAGCAAAAAATGCATAGGACAACTCCAAAAGGATGGAGTCTAAGAGTCATTTGACCTAAATTCAGATGATAGTTGCGAATCATGCATACTTGGAAAAATGACAAAGTCACCCTTCACAGGTTCGTGTGAGATTGGTGAAGGTTTGTTGGATCTTGTACACACTAATGTATGTGGACCCTTCAAAACTGCCACAAGGGATGCTAATTGTTATTATGTGACTTTTACAGATGATTATAGTAGATATGGATATGTATACTTAATCAAGCATAAGTTAGAGACTTTTGAAAGGTTTAAAGAGTTTAAACAAGAAGTCGAGAATCAATTGGGCAGGAACATTAAGATGTTTCGATCCGATCGTGGTGGTGAGTATCTTAGTATTGAGTTCCTAGACTATCTAAGGGAATGTGGGATTGTCTCACAATTGAAACCTCCCAGGACACCACATTTGAATGGTGTAGCTGAGAGGCGTAATCGAACCTTGTTGGACATGGTTCATTCCATTATGAGTCGAGCTATGCTACCAATCTAATTTTGGGAGTATGCCTTAGAGGCTGCCACCCATATCCTTAATCTGGTCCCTACAAAGAAGGTTGCCAAAACACCTCACGAGATGTGGACTGGAAAAGTTCCTAGTCTAGCCCACATCAAGGTTTGGGGTTGCGAGGCTTTCATGAGACGCGAGACTCATGACCAGCTCGAACCTCGAAGCGAGATGTGCATTTTCATCGGCTACACACAAAATTCCTTTGGTTACCTCTTCTACAGACCTAGTGAGAATGTGGTCTTTGTACCAAGGAGGGCTATCTTTTGAGAGAGAGATAGAGAGAGAGAGAAAGAGAGAGTTCATAAGCCAAGGAGATAGTAGGAGGCTAATTGACCTTGAAGAACTTCAAGAGTCAAGTGGTGAAGGAACCTCAAACCCTAGCAGTCAACTTGAGGAGGAACCTCCTATTGATCTAATTATACCTCCAATTGTACCTCTGAGGTGTTCCAAAAGGGTTAGGAATGTACCTGAGCATCACTATGGTTTCATATTACTGCGGAAGGTGAAACACTTATTAGTGATGAGACACTAGTAGGTCTGGATGAACCTAACAGCTATGCGGAAGCCATGGCAGGCCCTGAGTCTGCTAAATGGAAAGAGTCAATGGATAGCGAGATACAATCCATGTATGACAATCAGCTCTGGGACTTGGTTGATAATGTGCCAGGTCATAAGACAGTTGGGTGCAAATGGATCTTCAAGAAGAAGACCGACATGGATGGTAATGTACACACTTATAAGGCATGACTGGTTGCAAAGGGCTTTTCTCAAACTCCAGGAGTTGATTATGATGAGACCTTTTCACCAGTAGCCAAGATTAAGTCTATTAGGGTATTGTTAGCCATAGCTGCATTTCATGACTATGAAATATGGCAAAAGGATGTCAAAACCGCTTTCCTTAATGGAAAGTTGGCTGAGGATGTTTACATGAATCAGCCAGAGGGTTTTGTCAGCACAGAGTACCCTAATAGAGTGTGTAAGCTTGAGAAATCCATATATGGATTAAAGCAAGCACCTTGCAGATGAAATCTTTGCTATGATGAGAAGGTCAAAGAGTTTGGATTTTCTAGGAGTGAAGATGAATCTTGTGTATATGTCAAGGCTAGTGGGAGTATAGTTAGCTTTTTGGTTTTATATGTGGATGACATACTACTCATAGGAAATGACATCCCAACTCTACAGGAAGTTAAGTCCTGGCTTGGGAAGTGTTTTGCTATGAAGGACCTAGGAGAAGCTGCCTATATTCTAGGAATAAGGATTTTGAGAAACCGGAATAAAAGACTAATTGGACTTAGTCAGAGTACATACTTGGATAAGGTGCTGAAGAGATTCAGCATGCAAGATTCCAAGAAAGGAGAGTTACCCATCCAGAGTAACACTAGACTGAGTAAGACTCAGAGCCCGAGTACTGTGGATGAGATAGAAGAAATTAGTCGGGTACCTTATGCTTCAGCAGTAGGCTCGGTCATGTATGCTATGACCTGTACTCGTCCTGATGTAGCCTTTCCTTTAAGCATGGTTAGCAGGTATCAGGGGAATCCTGGTAATGCTCACTAGACAGCGGTAAAGAACATTCTCAAGGTCCTGCGGAGGACTAAAGGCTGGGTCCTTACCCTTGGTGGGAGTGATGACTTAATAGGTGTAGGTTATAGTGATGCTAGCTTCCAGACTGATAGGGATAATTTCCGCTCTCAGTCGGGCTGGGTCTTTACCTTAAACGGAGGAGCAATCTCTTAGAAAAGTTCCTAGCAGGAGACAGTGGCTGATTCAACTTGCGAATCAGAGTATATAGTGGCAAGCGAGGCGGCAAAAGAGGCTATGTGGCTAAAGAACTTCATTGGAGACCTTGGAGTTGTACCAGCTATATCGAAGCCTATAGAGATTTTCTGTGATAGTGAAAGTGCAGTTTCCTTAGCAAAGGAACCAAGGGATCATGGGAGATCCAGACACATTGACAGAAAATATCATTTCATCAGACATCGTATAGAAGAAGGACTTCTCGTGGCAATGAGGGTATCATCGGATGAGAACCCGGTAGATCCCCACACGAAGGGACTGGGTAGGGTTAAGCATCTCCAGCATGCTAGGAGCATAGGGCTAAAGGATGATATTAGTCTTAGTAGTTAGATAATTTTGAAATTTGTTAAATGTAATTGACATTTGATGATGAATAAAAGTTGTGTTTATTTATGAGTAAAGTGTTGCTATCTCTTGTTAATCGTTTACTATTATTTCTTTTGCATGTTTTCACTTCCAGAATATTTATGTTGTTTTAAAGATTATTCAAATTATCCACAGTCAGTCATATGTTGGAAGTAAATATGAAGTAAGATTGTCATGAGTTGGTTGTAGAGGTCTAAGATGTTGGACATGGCCTCAACACTCATTAGTGCTCATAAGTTCTGAGTATTGGATTCAACCCACGCTCGTTGGTATCACTTCATGGAATTTATCTCGAGTGATCGCGAGACGGTAATATCATATAAGTCTTCAAAACTAGAGATATGACTTGTTAACTATGAGTTAGTTATACATTGAACGTGCGAAACTGCGTTGGTAACTCGATGTTTTAAAGCGTGCGTTTATGTGTAATTTAACAAGTAGTAGAACAAGCATATGAGGCGAAGTTTATCTGTTCCTTCTTGGATTTGAAGCTGATATGTGGGCCCCTCGATGATTTTGTTCTATGTACCGGGCCCGGTCAGAACTAAGTTGATGTGTTCAATTAAGTTCTATGTCAAACAAATCGGAAATCGGGAAACAAACTGTTGGACAATAAGCAAGACCATGTTCCATGTGTTTGTCCGGCTGATATCTAAGAACAGAGGATTATATGATTCCTTATCTGAAATGGCGTACCATCAACTTCTCAGTTCCGAGAAACCTTGAAAAGAGTTACGATTGTCGATCGGTTCCTGAAGTCATACTTGCAGTTATAGTTATTAGATTTATCCAACTGGGAGACTGTTGGATAAGGTGTCTAATTCTATAACTATTTCTGGTATGTACTTGACCCGAGTCGGCATGGTCCATTTGGGTTGCATGGCACCATGCAATTGGATAGACTAAATGAGAGAAATAACACTTGTGGTTTATTAATATATTATAAGTTCTAATATATTAATAATATTATTTAATTAGTTTGATCAAGAATTAATGTAGAATTAATTAAGTGATCAAAAGATAACTAATTAAATATATGGGTTGATTATGTAAGTCATCCATATCTTGTATAGTGGGCTAAGAGGCTCCATGGATAATCAAGTTGGGTTAAACCCATTGGATGGTCCATGGAGGCTCCATGGGAGTTACAAACCCATGGGTCATGGAAATGAAGAGTCATGACACATTAGGGTATACATGGTGTAACCCTAGATGTGTCAACATGCTATATAAGCAATGTGTTTCTCCCCAAAATCGGTTACACTAAGAAACAAGAGGGCTAGAGCCGATTTTAGAGTGTTACACTTTCTCTCCAAGTTTACTCCATAGCATTTGGTGTTGTGTGAAGCATTTGAGGCATCACGCTTGGGGTGCTAGGCTCACAAGGTTTCAAGGATCAAAATCAACAACAAGGTATGTAGTTCTATCTTTTATTCAAGTTAAATTGTTGCCCATGTATGCTAGATAGGATCATAGCTTTGGAAATCAACTTTTCATGATAATTAGACAAACATAGATCCAAGGTTATTAGGGTTGCATGTACACTTAGGAAGTGTTAGAATGCTGAAAACCCATCACTAACATGGACTAGTAAGGGTGGCAAAGGGTAGCTTAATGTTTGTCGTAGATCGATGGAACGTGTGTGGTTAACCGACACATCGATTACATTATAAATGACATTAAGAGTACCAAGTATATTTGCATGGTTATTCACACCTTGTTTGTGATCCTCGGTATCCCACTCACAAACTTGAAGGGCATAATCGAGATTTAAACATGCCATTGAAAAGATCAATGAATCTCAAAATAATCTTGGAATTTTAATTCAGCTATAACCTAATAAAATAAATTTCATTTTTCATGGTGGAAATTGGTAAATAGCCATTTACCTACCTTCAAATATTTTGCAACTTGGATTACGACATCTCTCTTCCAAATTGTAAAATATTGTGTTGGGTTTTAGCCTTAATATTTCATGTTGGGTGTTATATTAAGGACTCTATATCTAATCTAAACTTTTTCTTACTTCCATTTCGAATGTCTTCCAACAATGCTTCTGGCTCAAACCCTACTGGCTCCTTCTCTCTCATGAACATTTATGGGAGAGTCATCTTCGATGGAACTGATTTCAATGATTGTGTTAGGAACATCAGGATTGTCACACACTATGAGGACAACGAATATGTCCTCGACAAGGAGCTTATGGTTATTGATGAGTCTTCTGCAACTCCAGAGGAGTTTTCTGAGTACACTACCCATGAGAAGGATGCATCTAAGGTGTCTTGTATCTTGCTGGAAACTATGACAGCAGAACTCCAAAAGTCCTATGAGGACATCTACCATTTTGAAATGCACCAAGACTTGATGAAAAGATACCATCAGGGTGCACGTCAAGAGAGTTATGAAAGCATTACCTCCATGATAACAACTAAAGTGAAGGATGGAGAGTCCATCACGACCCACTTACAGAAAATGAAAAGATTTGTGGATCGTTTGCTTAAGTTAAATGTGAACATTGATGAGGAGCTTGATATAGATATTATTCTACACTCGTTACCTCCATGTTATGATCAGTTCTGGATGACCTATCATATGAACAAGGAGGAGGTCACACTTAGCAAACTTCAAAGTCTTTTGAGGACTAATGAAAGTTGTCTAAAAGGTATGAATGTTGTTATCACTCCTAGTACTGTCCTAGTTTTGGCAATCGGGCAACGCAAGGGAAAGAAGAGGAAGACCCCTTCCAAGGGTCACAAGCGAAAGTCTCTTGATGGGTCCTCTTCAAGCAAGACTAAAGTCGGTCCGGTTGCTCCCTCCTCCAACCCAAAAGAAGCAGAGTGCTTCTATTGTCAAGATAAGGGGCACTAAAAGCGAAGCTGCCTTAAGTACTTGCAGGATGTTAAGGATGGGAAAGTAAAACCCACCCATGCAAGTATTTACACTATATTCTCTAATAACTCACTACATACTAATTCTTAGGTCCTTGATACAAGTTATGGCATTAACATTTTTTCTGATTTGTAGGGACTAAGAAAAAGTGAGGATGTGGAGCACTGGTAGATAAACTTAATCATAGGGAATAGGAAAGCTTCATATGTCACCAAGATTAGAGTTTATTATTTATTGCTTTGTAGTGGGTGAAAACCAGATTTGAATAATTGTTGTTACTCATCTAGAATGGCGAGAAATATTATTTCTTGTCATGGTTTGTATAAACAAGGTTTCAATTTTTCGTTTGATAGTGAAATTGGTGCAATAAATGCTTATTATAATGGTGTTTTTTATTTTAAAGCATTACCTTATAATGGTGTATATGAAACTGTGATGGTTGTAGACAACTTAGGAAATAATGTATTGCAGATTGATTCCTCCACTAGTTTGGATAAAGCATCGTTGTGGCATTGTCGTCTTCGACATGTCAACAAGAAACACATAGGCCAATTCCAAAAGGCTAGAGTCTTGGAATCATTCGACTTAAAGTCATATGATAGTTGTGAATCTTGTTTGCTTGGAAAGATGACTAATTCAACCTTCACTAGTTCTTGTGAGAGGGGTGAATGTTTGTTGGACCTCATAGACACAGATGTGTGTGGACCCTTCAGAACCACCACAAGGGATGCTAACAGCTTTTATGTGACTTTTACTGATGATTATAGTAGATATGGCTTTGTCTACTTAATCAAGCATAAGTCAGATAGTTTTGAAAGATTCAAAGAGTTAGGTAAGAAGTGGAGAATCAGCTAGGCATGAAGATAAAGATGCTCTGATCTGATCGAGGTGGTGAGTATCTTAGTATTAAGTTTCTAAGCTATCTTAAGGAATGTGGAACTGTTTCACAATTGACACCTCCTAGGACACCACAACTTAATGGTGTGGCTGAGAGGCACAATCGAACCTTGTTGGACATGGTTCATTCCATGATGAGTCGAGCTTCGTTACCTATCTCATTTTGGGGGTATGCCTTAGAGACTTCCGCCCATATCCTTAATCTAGTCCCTACCAAGAAGTTGCCAATACACCTCACGAGATGTCGAAAAGGAAGGTTCCCTCGTTGGCATACATCATGGTTTGGGGTTGCGAAGCTTTCATGAGATGCGAGACTCATGACAGGCTCGAACCTCAGAGTAAGCGGTGTATTTTCATCAGCTACCCACATAAATACTTTGGTTATCTCTTCTATAGACCGAGTGACAATGTTGTATTTGTTGCAAGGAGAGGAGTCTTTTGTGAGAGAGAATTCATAAGCCAAGGAAACAGTGGGAAGAAAATCGACCTTGAAGTGCTTCAAGAGTCAAGCGGTGAAGGAACCTCAAACACTAGCGATCAACTAGAGGAGGAAACTCTTATTGAGCTGATTAACGAATATGTACCTCCAAGGCATTCCACAAGAGTTACAAATACACTTGAGTTTTATGGTTTACAAAAGGTGATACATTTATCAGTGATAGCACACTGGTAAATTTGGATGAGCCTAACAGCTACAAGGAAGTTATGGCAGGCCTTGAGTCTACAAAGTGGAAAGAGGCTATAGACAGCGAGATTCAGTCCATGTATGACAATCAAGTTTGGAAGTTGGTTGACAATGTACCGGGTCGTAAGACAGTTGGGTGCAAATGGATCTTCAAGAAGAAGACCAAAATGGATGGGAAAGTACACACTTATAAAGCGCTACTAGTTGTGAAGGGCTTTACTCAAACTCCGGGAGTTGACTATGATGAGACCTTCTCACCAGTAGGTAATATTAAGTCTATTAGAGTTATGCTAGCCATAGCTACATTTCATGATTATGAACTATGGCAAATGCATGTCAAAATCTCTTTCCTTAATGGAAAGTTGGATGAGGATGTTTACATGAATCAGCCAGAGGGTTTCGTCTTCGCAAAGTATCCTAATAAAGTGTGTAAGCTTGAGAAATCCATTTATGGATTGAAAGAAGCATCTTGTAGATGGAATCTTTGTTTAGATGAGAAAGTCAAAGAGTTTGGATTTTCGATAAGCAAGGATGAGTCATGTGTATATGTCAGAGCTAGTGGGAGCATAGTTAGCTTTTTGGTACTGTAACAACCCGAAGTTGTTCATCGCCAAAAACCCATTCTACCCGTATAACTCGTCGGAGATCGAAATGTCCCGATATCATTTTTGGGCTTAGTTAACTAAAAATTATATGTTTATTATCATTCAATGAGGGTCCAAATCATTTAGGAACTCATGAATTTAGCCCAAAACATTTATTTCATAAGTTTTAGAAATATCCTCGTCGGGTGACGGAAACTCAATCGGGTGCGACCTAAAGCTTCGTTTAAGGCCGGTATCGGGTAGAAATCCTCCGTGTCCAAGTTTTAGGAACTATATAAACATGTTTAACCTATCATTTGAAGCTTTTTCCTTCTCTCTCTACTCTCTCTCTAACCTCTCTCCTAAATCCAAAGATTGAGGGTCCAAAACTCAATTTTAAGGCCTCAAATCCTTAAGGTACCTTCCTAGCCTTAATCTATAGCATATTTGGCTTCCAAATTTGACATTTAATCATGAAATAGGACAACATATGTGAGTTTACGGCCCAGGAGGCTGCCTAGACCGTAAACACCAATTTGAAGGGTTTTTAGCCCTTAAACTCCTTCCTTAACTCATTTGGACTTTAGATATGGCTAAGGGACTTCAAGATATGGACTTAGAACATTTAAAACTTTGATTTTGAGGACTTTGAAGGAGTTTACGGCCAAGGCATAAGCTTGGGCCGTAAACTCATGTAAATGGGGTTTTTCATGCCCTTAAACCCTTCCAAATCACTAGTATGGCTTATATATGAATTATAGAACCTTGGTTTTAGCATTTGGATACTTGAAACATGATATTTGGGGGACTTATGTGAGTTTAAGGCCAAGGCATGTGCTTGGGCCTTAAACTCCTCAAAACTTGGCATAAATTCAATTCTAAGGTGTTAGAAACCCATCCAACACCACCAAAAGCCTTGGAATAAATCAATGGACCAACCAAAAATAGTTTGAGGGCCTTAAACACAATATTTGTGGGATTTTGAAGAGTTTACGGCCAAGGCTTGTTCTTGGGCCATAAAATCCATGATTCTTGGTGTTAGAATGCAAACTAAACACCCCTAAGGCCCTTAGATGAATTTTAGAAGTCCTTCCATGCAAGTTTTAGACCTGGAAACATCTTGTAGCACCCTATAAATGAGTTTACGGCCATGAGGGGGTCTCATGGGCCGTAAGCTCCATAAACTCCACAAATGTCCCTTGCAAACTCATAATAGGCCTTGAAATAATTCTATTAATCACATGTGATTTGTTCTAGCTCCATTTAACATCATTTTCTTGGAAAAATAGGAGTTTACGGCCATGGAGCCATGCTAGGCTGTAAACTCCCATAATTGGGTCTATTTTATGTTTTAAAATCCTTTCAAGTCCTTAAACCAAGTCTAGAAATTATTCCCTAAGTGTATGAAGTCATTTAGCACCTTTAACCATACCCACCATGAGTTTACGGCCGTAAACTCAAGGGGAATGGGTGTTTTAGACCAAAACTCTTATATTACTTTACTCATGGGGAGTAAACTCAAGTCCCAAGTCCCTAGTGTCATTTCACGTCCTTAAACGCCACCCGAGTCCCTCCAAACACTCGTATCGGAGTGTTTTCGCGACTTGAAGCAAGTGTCCCTATCATATGAATAAACTAAGTCCTAATTAGATACAAATGTGTATCTTTACATTATAATTAGGAACCTCGTGTATTTACAATCCCCGGATCAACTCTTAGCATCCAAATCGTCACATTTCTCGTCCGGTGAGTTCATACCCCTACGCCTTTTTCATTGTTTTTAACTGTTTTCAGGGGGGAATACAAGCAAACCATAACTGTTTTCAAATCATAACATTTATGTGTTTCAAATAATATCTGGCAAACTTATAAACTCTTTTACTCCTTATGTATTATGTTGAGCATAAGGAATGATTTATCGATTTCAACTAAATGGATTTTAGTTAAGAAAATAACCAAACTAATCAAATTATTATGGGAATAATTTGGGGTTCTATATTTCTCTTTATATCATGTACTAATATCTGTATAAAGTTATTTGATAAACTATGTCTGATGCAGTTTATCTCCGTATCATTTGAATGTATTGCCAGATAGTTTCCTGTATGTAACTATTTTCACTGTATCATGTCTTGAAATCTTTGTATGTTTTGTATCGTATGAGAATCCTGTGAATAGTTTAATACTAGCTTGTGAGATAGTCACTACCCTTTATGGATGATCAAGTAAATCCTCTCCGGAAGTGTAACCTGAGTTTCCTGGAGGGAGAGCTAGGAATTTGTGAATAGATCTATTCGGGACTGACAATCCCACACCTTAACTGCTAGCTACAGTTAGGCGGGCACGCCTGGGGTGACAAATTCTATATATTATTCGACGTCTGACTAACGTCAAGGAGGTCTCGTTGTCATATCAGCATGGTTACCCGACTCACAATACGTATTAATATAAACTTATTCACAGCTAGGATTTTGTTTAGAATCTATATCTTGTTTGGGATGATAATCCCATGGTTTTGTATCTATATCTTGTTCAGGATGATAATCCCATGGTTTTATGTCTATATCTCATTCGAGATGATAATCCCATGATCTTGTGTCTATATCTCGTTCGGGATGGTAATCCCATGGTTTTGAAACTAAATCTTATACGGGATGATAATCCCATGATTTTATCAATCTATCATATATCTAGTTTCGGGATAGTGATCCCATGGTTTATCAAGTTATCTTATATCTATTTTCGGGATAGTGATCCCAAGGTCTTTATCGAATTATCTTATAACTGGTTCGGGATGTTAGTCCCAAGATTTTCAAAATACTTTCTATTTACAGTTCGTCTAAATTATAGTTTTGTATATTAAACTATACTATGTGTTATTCAATCAATTTTACATTTAGGAAAATATGGGATTTTCCTGGGGTTAACTTATAACTTGTAACAGAACTGTAACAAAAGATAACTTAACTACTTTACATAAGAAAATATGGGATTTTCTTGGATATCAAACCTTTTCAGAAAACTAAAGGAAACCGATACATTTTCACAAAACAAAACCGCTTATGAACTCACCAGCTTTATGCTGATTTTCAAACTGCTTGTATTCTCAGGTCCAAGTTAGACAGGTACCCGACGATATCTTTTGGTGAAGACGGAGTGCTCTGAAGACTCGTCTCTTTTGTTCATATGATATATGTATAACTTTTGTACAAATTACTTTTGAACCAAATGTAAACTTTCATATATATATGTAATATAATGGTTGTTTACTGTGATTACTATGTACATTGGATTTGATACTCACTGTGGAGTCAACCCCGGGAATGTTTCTGCCTTTGGTTTTCGGGGTGTGATTGATTGGTATCAGAACCCTTGTTTATAGTGAACAGAGTATACCAAACCTTACATGGTATAAAACTATAAACATTAAGGGGCCTAAGTGCTCTGAACTAAAAGTATCCTACAAAATATAAGTATTTTCAAAAGTATTTAAGTATGCTGAGCCGTCGAAATCCGTAACTATAAGTAGAACAAAACATAAGTAAATGAGTGTTGTACGCTGCGGTTAAACCTGAGCAGTTATGTAGTCGTGTCTAGGGTCAATATAGCCTGGCCAACTATATTCATTCGAGACACGGCCAACATGTGCTTGGGAGTGACTGTGGCATGCGGCATACCTAAAACTTACCTAATATCCCAAACAACGAATCATCGCTGCAGCGAACCATGAAATACTATGGGAGTATTTCTCGAGCCGATCCTTTGCCGAAATCCTTGTATACGCGTGATTTCTTGATTATTTCTCCAGCGATAAAATGTTCTATCTTGATAACTCCTCTCTGCTTTATCGCTTAGTATGATGCTATATTTGCCTTGATGAGATATCTCCTGTCCTATATCTCTTAATTCAATTCAGAGGACTTATGATCCTCTCTTTCCTGATCTTTTTAGATCAAGATGCCTCCAAGAAAGAGACCCAGCTCAACGAACAACAATAATCCTCCTCCTCCACCACCTCCTATTCAGATCGATTTGGAAACACTTCAGGCAACCATTTCCGCTACCATATCAGCTCTCTTACCTCAACTGAACTCTAGGGGTTCGGGAGGTGAAACCTAAAACCCAGATGATAGCCAGGGACACCAAAAAGGGGGTTCCTATAAAGACTTCATGAACGCGAAACCGACATTCTTCGATGGCACAGGGGGTGTCATTGCCTTAACCCGATGGTTCGAGAGAATCGAATCAATCTTTGAAATATGTGACTGTTCGGAGTCTGATAGAGTCAAGTTTGCCGCCTGTACCTTCCTAGACAAAGCCCTGACTTGGTGGAACGGCCGAGTCAAATCCTTAACTTTACCTGTAGCCAATGCTATGGGTTGGGAAGCTATGAAGGAGCATCTTCTCGCAGAATATTGCCCTCGGGGCGAACTCCAGAAGCTAGAACACGAACTTTGGAACCTTAAGATGAAGGGTTCCGACATAGCTGCTTATACCTCAAGATTCGACGATTTGGCGTTACTTTGTTCGGGAATGGTTACCCCGGAGAGTAAAAAGATAGAGAGGTTCATTTGGGGGTTGACCCAGCCAACAAAGGGGAATGTCTTAGCTGCAAAGCCAGACACATATGACAGTGCCAAATGTCTTGCGAAAATCCTGATAGATCACGAAGACAA
This sequence comes from Lactuca sativa, assembly GCF_002870075.4. Lineage (NCBI taxonomy): Eukaryota > Viridiplantae > Streptophyta > Magnoliopsida > Asterales > Asteraceae > Lactuca > Lactuca sativa. The sequence goes on along the minus strand of NC_056627.2, from coordinate 160,454,622 downwards.
CTCCAATGAGGAAGCTACTACCCCCGAGCCAGTCACTAGTGGAGGCGGAAATAAAAAGAAATCCTGGAACAAGCGGAAGGCCCAGAGTACACAAGGGTCTTCTAAGAAACAGCAAACGGTAGCAGTCCATGCTGCTACTGCCCCTGTTGCTGTTTCAGCTGTCGGTTCCACAGCCCAAACTCCCGCCAGTGGATACACTGGTACCCTTCCTTGGTGTAGTAAGTGTAACTACCACCACCGCATTCCTGGTCCATGTCGCGAAAGGATCTGCGACAATTGTGGCAATAAGGGCCATTTTGCGCGAACCTGCAGAAAACCAGCCAAGCCAACGAATCAATCATCCGGAACGGGAATCAGTCTGGCCTGCTACAATTGTGGGGAAGCTGGGCACTTCAAAAGGAATTGTCCCAAGACAGCTAAAACCACAAATCCCTCTGCTGCCGCAGGTATATCTCTCTTTGATAATTCTTATACTTGCAACTCTTTTCGATTTTTGGGTGAAAAAAGGGAAACCTGTTATCTATCTATTCGAATATTTTCTAAACTCAATCCTTCGTATGTAATCGAAATGTGTACCGTCGAGACGACTAACCAGTGAGATAGAGAGCACTAACTTCGTACCTATAGATTGAATCCTCAGTCCGGAGGACTTTTCTGCTCCACTCGATTAAAAAGGGGAAAAACTTTCCATAAAAATATTTTGATGCTATGTTTAACATGAAATGACCGAGTCTCATTCATGTTGTTATCTTTACATTCGAAAGGGTCCCCCGTCTAGATCTTCCCTCGACCCTGTTCTCGTGATCTTCGGCATCAAACTTTCGTATCATTCCATGTTTTAGAAATCAAAAGTTTTCCCCATGTGAATTACCACGCATCCCTCGTTTCTGTGATTATTGAGAAACGGGAAGTTAGCCCCGAAGGATTCCCGGGAGTTTCTTTTGAGCGTCTAGTTTAGTCTCACATCATACCTTTCGAGATCTTCGTAGAGATCGATTCTACAACCTTCAGGTTTCGGATGCCCTTAGAGCTTGGTAATATCTATCTAGACTATCACGTCTCGAATCCATAGAAATGTCTGCCCAACGAAACCCTAGTGATTCCTTGAAGAAACCGAAGTCGTTCACGGTTGGAACTTCAATGAGAAAACAGATTGATATCGTAGATTAAGAGAGAGTCAAAGTACAAAACCAAGGCATGTCCCGATAATGAGAATTCGTTAGAACGCCCAGTTGAGACCTGATTCCACTTGAGAAAGTGAAGATCCGAAGCAACAAATCCATTCGTGTTTCATTCCAATCCATGATCTGTATTTTATTCTTTGAATTTCGGGACGAAATTCCCTCTAACGGGGGGGATAATGTAACAACCCGAAGTTGTTCATCGCCAAAAACCCATTCTACCCGTATAACTCGTCGGAGATCGAAAAGTCCCGATATTGTTTTTGGGCTTAGTTAACTAAAAATTATATGTTTATTATCATTCAATGAGGGTCCAAATCATTTAGGAACTCATGAATTTAGCCCAAAACATTTATTTCGTAAGTTTTAGAAATATCCTCGTCGGGTGACGGAAACTCAATCGGGTGCGACCTAAAGCTTCGTTTAAGGCCGGTATCGGGTAGAATTCCTCCGTGTCCAAGTTTTAGGAACTATATAAACGTGTTTAACCTATCATTTGAAGCTTTTTCCTTCTCTCTCTACTCTCTCTCTAACCTCTCTCCTAAATCCAAAGATTGAGGGTCCAAAACTCAATTTTAAGGCCTCAAATCCTTAAGGTACCTTCCTAGCCTTAATCTATAGCATATTTGGCTTCCAAATTTGACATTTAATCATGAAATAGGACAACATATGTGAGTTTACGGCCCAGGAGGCTGCCTAGGCCATAAACACCAATTTGAAGGGTTTTTAGCCCTTAAACTCCTTCCTTAACTCATTTGGACTTTAGATATGGCTAAGGGACTTCAAGATATGGACTTAGAACATTTAAAACTTTGATTTTGAGGACTTTGAAGGAGTTTACGGCCAAGGCATAAGCTTGGGCCGTAAACTCATGTAAATGGGGTTTTTCATGCCCTTAAACCCTTCCAAATCACTAGTATGGCTTAGATATGAATTATAGAACCTTGGTTTTAGCATTTGGACACTTGAAACATGATATTTGGGGGACTTATGTGAGTTTACGGCCAAGGCATGTGCTTGGGCCGTAAACTCCTCAAAACTTGGCATAAATTCAATTCTAAGGTGTTAGAAAGCCATCCAACACCACCAAAAGCCTTGGAATAAATCAATGGACCAACCAAAAATAGTTTGAGGGCCTTAAACACACTATTTGTGGGATTTTTAAGAGTTTATGGCCAAGGCTTGTTCTTGGGCCGTAAACTCCATGATTCTTGGTGTTAGAATGCAAACTAAACACCCCTAAGGCCCTTAGATAAATTTTAGAAGTCCTTCCATGCAAGTTTTAGACCTTGAAACATCTTGTAGCACCCTATAAATGAGTTTACAGCCATGAGGGGGTCTCATGGGCCGTAAACTCCATAAACTCCTCAAATGTCCCTTGCAAACTCATAATAGGCCTTGAAATAATTCTATTAATCACATGTGATTTGTTCTAGCTCCATTTAACATCATTTTCTTGGAAAAATAGGAGTTTACGGCCGTGGAGCCATGCTAGGCCGTAAACTCCCATAAGTGGGTCTATTTTATGTTTTAAAATCCTTTCAAGTCCTTAAACCAAGTCTAGAAATTATTCCCTAAGTGTATGAAGTCATTTAGCACCTTTAACCACACCCACCATGAGTTTATGGCCGTAAACTCATGGGGAATGGGTGTTTTAGACCAAAACTCTTATATTAGTTTACTCATGGGGAGTAAACTCAAGTCCCAAGTCCCTAGTGTCATTTCACGTCCTTAAACGCCACCCGGGTCCCTCCAAACACTCGTATCGGAGTGTTTTCGCGACTTCAAGTAAGTGTCCCTATCATATGAATAAACTAAGTCCTAATTAGATACAAATGTGTATCTTTACATTATAATTAGGAACCTCGTGTATTTGCAAGCCCCAGATCAACTCTTAGCATCCAAATCGTCACATTTCTCGTCCGGTGAGTTCATACCCCTACGCCTTTTTCACTGTTTTTAACTGTTTTCAGGGGGGAATACAAGCAAACCATAATTGTTTTCAAATCATAACATTTATGTGTTTCAAATAATATCTGGCAAACTTATAAACTCTTTTACACCTTATGTATTATGTTGAGCATAAGGAATGATTTATCGATTTCAACTAAATGGATTTTAGTTAAGAAAATAACCAAACTAATCAAATTATTATGGGAATAATTTGGGGTTCTATATTTCTATTTATATCATGTACTAATATCTGTATAAAGTTATTTGATAAACTATGTCTGATTCAGTTTATCTCCGTATCATTTGAATGTATTGCCAGATAGTTTCCTATATGTAACTATTTTCACTGTATCATGTCTTGAAATCTTTGTATGTTTTGTATCGTATGAGAATCCTGTGAATAGTTTAATACTAGCTTGTGAGATAGTCACTACCCTTTATGGATGATCAAGTAAATCCTCTCCGGAAGTGTAACCTGAGTTTCCTGGAGGGAGAGCTAGGAATTTGTGAATAGATCTATTCGGGACTGACAATCCCACACCTTAACTGCTAGCTACAGTTAGGCGGGCACGCCTGGGGTGACAAATTCTATATATTATTCGACGTCTGACTAACGTCAAGGAGGTCTCGTTGTCATATCAGCATGGTTACCCGACTCACAATACGTATTAATATAAACTTATTCACAGCTAGGATTTTGTTTAGAATCTATATCTTGTTTGGGATGATAATCCCATGGTTTTGTATCTATATCTTGTTCAGGATGATAATCCCATGGTTTTATGTCTATATCTCATTCGAGATGATAATCCCATGATCTTGTGTCTATATCTCGTTCGGGATGGTAATCCCATGGTTTTGAAACTAAATCTTATACGGGATGATAATCCCATGATTTTATCAATCTATCATATATCTAGTTTCGGGATAGTGATCCCATGGTTTATCAAGTTATCTTATATCTATTTTCGGGATAGTGATCCCAAGGTCTTTATCGAATTATCTTATAACTGGTTCGGGATGTTAGTCCCAAGATTTTCAAATTACTTTCTATTTACAGTTCGTCTAAATTATAGTTTTGTATATTAAACTATACTATGTGTTATTCAATCAATCTTACATTTAGGAAAATATGGGATTTTCCTGGGGTTAACTTATAACTTGTAACAGAACTGTAACAAAAGATAACTTAACTACTTTACATAAGAAAATATGGGATTTTCTTGGATATCAAACCTTTTAAGAAAACTAAAGGAAACCAATACATTTTCACAAAACAAAACCGCTTATGAACTCACCAGCTTTATGCTGATTTTCAAACTGCTTGTATTCTCAGGTCCAAGTTAGACAGGTACCCGACGATATCTTTTGGTGAAGACGGAGTGCTCTGAAGACTCGTCTCTTTTGTTCATATGATATATGTATAACTTTTGTACAAATTACTTTTGAACCAAATGTAAACTTTCATATATATATGTAATATAATGGTTGTTTACTGTGATTACTATGTACATTGGATTTGATACTCAACGTGGAGTCAACCCCGGGAACGTTTCTGCCTTTGGTTTTCGGGGTGTGACTGATTGGTATCAGAACCCTTGTTTATAGTGAACAGAGTATACCAAACCTTACATGGTATAAAACTATAAACATTAAGGGGCCTAAGTGCTCTGAACTAAAAGTATCCTACAAAATATAAGTATTTTCAAAAGTATTTAAGTATGCTGAGCCGTCGAAATCCGTAACTATAAGTAGAACAAAACATAAGTAAATGAGTGTTGTACGCTGCGGTTAAACCTGAGCAGTTATGTAGTCGTGTCTAGGGTCAATATAGCCTGGCCAACTATATTCATTCGAGACACGGCCAACATGTGCTTGGGAGTGACTGTGGCATGCGGCATACCTAAAACTTACCTAATATCCCAAACAACGAATCATCGCTGCAGCGAACCATGAAATACTATGGGAGTATTTCTCGAGCCGATCCTTTGCCGAAATCCTTGTATACGCATTATTTTTTGATTATTTCTCTAGCGATAAAATGTTCTATCTTGATAACTCCTCTCTGCTTTATCGCTTAGTATGATGCTATATTTGCCTTGATGAGATATCTCCTGTCCTATATCTCTTAATTCAATTCAGAGGACTTATGATCCTCTCTTTCCTGATCTTTTTAGATCAAGATGCCTCCAAGAAAGAGACCCAGCTCAACGAACAACAATAATCCTCCTCCTCCACCACCTCCTATTCAGATCGATTTGGAAACACTTCAGGCAACCATTTCCGCTACCATATCAGCTCTCTTACCTCAACTGAACTCTAGGGGTTCGGGAGGTGAAACCCAAAACCCAGATGATAGCCAGGGACACCAAAAAGGGGGTTCCTATAAAGACTTCATGAACGCGAAACCGACATTCTTCGATGGCACAGGGGGTGTCATTGCCTTAACCCGATGGTTCGAGAGAATCGAATCAATCTTTGAAATATGTGACTGTTCGGAGTCTGATAGAGTCAAGTTTGCCGCCTGTACCTTCCTAGACAAAGCCCTGACTTGGTGGAACGGCCGAGTCAAATCCTTAACTTTACCTGTAGCCAATGCTATGGGTTGGGAAGCTATGAAGGAGCTTCTTCTCGCAGAATATTGCCCTCGGGGCGAACTCCAGAAGCTAGAACACGAACTTTGGAACCTTAAGATGAAGGGTTCCGACATAGCTGCTTATACCTCAAGATTCGACGATTTGGCGTTACTTTGTTCGGGAATGGTTACCCCGGAGAGTAAAAAGATAGAGAGGTTCATTTGGGGGTTGACCCAGCCAACAAAGGGGAATGTCTTAGCTGCAAAGCCAGACACATATGACAGTGCCAAATGTCTTGCGAAAATCCTGATAGATCACGAAGACAACTCCGATGAGGAAGCTACTACCCCCGAGCCAGTCACTAGTGGAGGCGGAAATAAAAAGAAATCCTGGAACAAGCGGAAGGCCCAGAGTACACAAGGGTCTTCTAAGAAACAGCAAACGGTAGCAGTCCATGCTGCTACTGCCCCTGTTGCTGTTTCAGCTGTCGGTTCCACAGCCCAAACTCCCGCCAGTGGATACACTGGTACCCTTCCTTGGTGTAGTAAGTGTAACTACCACCACCGCATTCCTGGTCCATGTCGCGAAAGGATCTGCGACAATTGTGGCAATAAGGGCCATTTTGCGCGAACCTGCAGAAAACCAGCCAAGCCAACGAATCAATCATCCGGAACGGGAATCAGTCTGGCCTGCTACAATTGTGGGGAAGCTGGGCACTTCAAAAGGAATTGTCCCAAGACAGCTAAAACCACAAATCCCTCTGCTGCCGCAGGTATATCTCTCTTTGATAATTCTTATACTTGCAACTCTTTTCGATTTTTGGGTGAAAAAAGGGAAACCTGTTATCTATCTATTCGAATATTTTCTAAACTCAATCCTTCGTATGTAATCGAAATGTGTACCGTCGAGAAGACTAACCAGTGAGATAGAGAGCACTAACTTCGTACCTATAGATTGAATCCTCAGTCCGGAGGACTTTTCTGCTCCACTCGATTAAAAAGGGGAAAAACTTTCCATAAAAATATTTTGATGCTATGTTTAACATGAAATGACCGAGTCTCATTCATGTTGTTATCTTTACATTCGAAAGGGTCCCCCGTCTAGATCTTCCCTCGACCCTGTTCTCGTGATCTTCGGCATCAAACTTTCGTATCATTCCATGTTTTAGAAATCAAAAGTTTTCCCCATGTGAATTACCACGCATCCCTCGTTTCTGTGATTATTGAGAAACGGGAAGTTAGCCCCGAAGGATTCCCGGGAGTTTCTTTTGAGCGTCTAGTTTAGTCTCACATCATACCTTTCGAGATCTTCGTAGAGATCGATTCTACAACCTTCAGGTTTCGGATGCCCTTAGAGCTTGGTAATATCTATCTAGACTATCACGTCTCGAATCCATAGAAATGTCTGCCCAACGAAACCCTAGTGATTCCTTGAAGAAACCGAAGTCGTTCACGGTTGGAACTTCAATGAGAAAACAGATTGATATCGTAGATTAAGAGAGAGTCAAAGTACAAAACCAAGGCATGTCCCGATAATGAGAATTCGTTAGAACGCCCAGTTGAGACCTGATTCCACTTGAGAAAGTGAAGATCCGAAGCAACAAATCCATTCGTGTTTCATTCCAATCCATGATCTGTATTTTATTCTTTGAATTTCGGGACGAAATTCCCTCTAACGGGGGGGATAATGTAACAACCCGAAGTTGTTCATCGCCAAAAACCCATTCTACCCGTATAACTCGTCGGAGATCGAAAAGTCCCGATATTGTTTTTGGGCTTAGTTAACTAAAAATTATATGTTTATTATCATTCAATGAGGGTCCAAATCATTTAGGAACTCATGAATTTAGCCCAAAACATTTATTTCGTAAGTTTTAGAAATATCCTCGTCGGGTGACGGAAACTCAATCGGGTGCGACCTAAAGCTTCGTTTAAGGCCGGTATCGGGTAGAATTCCTCCGTGTCCAAGTTTTAGGAACTATATAAACGTGTTTAACCTATCATTTGAAGCTTTTTCCTTCTCTCTCTACTCTCTCTCTAACCTCTCTCCTAAATCCAAAGATTGAGGGTCCAAAACTCAATTTTAAGGCCTCAAATCCTTAAGGTACCTTCCTAGCCTTAATCTATAGCATATTTGGCTTCCAAATTTGACATTTAATCATGAAATAGGACAACATATGTGAGTTTACGGCCCAGGAGGCTGCCTAGGCCATAAACACCAATTTGAAGGGTTTTTAGCCCTTAAACTCCTTCCTTAACTCATTTGGACTTTAGATATGGCTAAGGGACTTCAAGATATGGACTTAGAACATTTAAAACTTTGATTTTGAGGACTTTGAAGGAGTTTACGGCCAAGGCATAAGCTTGGGCCGTAAACTCATGTAAATGGGGTTTTTCATGCCCTTAAACCCTTCCAAATCACTAGTATGGCTTAGATATGAATTATAGAACCTTGGTTTTAGCATTTGGACACTTGAAACATGATATTTGGGGGACTTATGTGAGTTTACGGCCAAGGCATGTGCTTGGGCCGTAAACTCCTCAAAACTTGGCATAAATTCAATTCTAAGGTGTTAGAAAGCCATCCAACACCACCAAAAGCCTTGGAATAAATCAATGGACCAACCAAAAATAGTTTGAGGGCCTTAAACACACTATTTGTGGGATTTTTAAGAGTTTATGGCCAAGGCTTGTTCTTGGGCCGTAAACTCCATGATTCTTGGTGTTAGAATGCAAACTAAACACCCCTAAGGCCCTTAGATAAATTTTAGAAGTCCTTCCATGCAAGTTTTAGACCTTGAAACATCTTGTAGCACCCTATAAATGAGTTTACAGCCATGAGGGGGTCTCATGGGCCGTAAACTCCATAAACTCCTCAAATGTCCCTTGCAAACTCATAATAGGCCTTGAAATAATTCTATTAATCACATGTGATTTGTTCTAGCTCCATTTAACATCATTTTCTTGGAAAAATAGGAGTTTACGGCCGTGGAGCCATGCTAGGCCGTAAACTCCCATAAGTGGGTCTATTTTATGTTTTAAAATCCTTTCAAGTCCTTAAACCAAGTCTAGAAATTATTCCCTAAGTGTATGAAGTCATTTAGCACCTTTAACCACACCCACCATGAGTTTATGGCCGTAAACTCATGGGGAATGGGTGTTTTAGACCAAAACTCTTATATTAGTTTACTCATGGGGAGTAAACTCAAGTCCCAAGTCCCTAGTGTCATTTCACGTCCTTAAACGCCACCCGGGTCCCTCCAAACACTCGTATCGGAGTGTTTTCGCGACTTCAAGTAAGTGTCCCTATCATATGAATAAACTAAGTCCTAATTAGATACAAATGTGTATCTTTACATTATAATTAGGAACCTCGTGTATTTGCAAGCCCCAGATCAACTCTTAGCATCCAAATCGTCACATTTCTCGTCCGGTGAGTTCATACCCCTACGCCTTTTTCACTGTTTTTAACTGTTTTCAGGGGGGAATACAAGCAAACCATAATTGTTTTCAAATCATAACATTTATGTGTTTCAAATAATATCTGGCAAACTTATAAACTCTTTTACACCTTATGTATTATGTTGAGCATAAGGAATGATTTATCGATTTCAACTAAATGGATTTTAGTTAAGAAAATAACCAAACTAATCAAATTATTATGGGAATAATTTGGGGTTCTATATTTCTATTTATATCATGTACTAATATCTGTATAAAGTTATTTGATAAACTATGTCTGATTCAGTTTATCTCCGTATCATTTGAATGTATTGCCAGATAGTTTCCTGTATGTAACTATTTTCACTGTATCATGTCTTGAAATCTTTGTATGTTTTGTATCGTATGAGAATCCTGTGAATAGTTTAATACTAGCTTGTGAGATAGTCACTACCCTTTATGGATGATCAAGTAAATCCTCTCCGGAAGTGTAACCAGAGTCTTCTGGAGGGAGAGCGAGGAATTTGTGAATAGATCTATTCGGGACTGACAATCCCACACCTTAACTGCTAGCTACAGTTAGGCGGGCACGCCTGGGGTGACAAATTCTGTATATCATTCGACATCTGACTAACGTCAAGGAGGTCTCGTTGTCATATCAGCATGGTTACCCGACTCACAATACGTATTAATATAAACTTATTCACAGCTAGGATTTTGTTTAGAATCTATATCTTGTTCGGGATGATAATCCCATGGTTTTGTATCTATATCTTGTTCGGGATGATAATCCCATGGTTTTATGTCTATATCTCATTCGGGATGATAATCCCATGATCTTGTGTCTATATCTCGTTCGGGATGGTAATCCCATGGTTTTGAAACTAAATCTTATACGGGATGATAATCCCATGATTTTATCAATCTATCATATATCTAGTTTCGGGATAGTGATCCCATGGTTTATCAAGTTATCTTATATCTATTTTCGGGATAGTGATCCCAAGGTCTTTATCGAATTATCTTATAACTGGTTCGGGATGTTAGTCCCAAGATTTTCAAAATACTTTCTATTTACAGTTCGTCTAAATTATATTTTTGTATATTAAACTATACTATGTGTTATTCAATCAATCTTACATTTAGGAAAATATGGGATTTTCCTGGTGTTAACTTATAACTTGTAACATAACTGTAACAAAAGATAACTTAACTACTTTACATAAGAAAATATGGGATTTTCTTGGATATCAAACCTTTTCAGAAAACTAAAGGAAACCGATACATTTTAACAAAACAAAACCGCTTATGAACTCACCAGCTTTATGCTGATTTTCAGACTGCTTGTATGCTCAGGTCCAAGTTAGACTGGTACTCGACGATATCTTTTGGTGAAGACGGAGTGCTCTGAAGACTCGTCTCTTTTGTTCATATGATATATGTATAACTTTTGTACAAATTACTTTTGAACCAAATGTAAACTTTCATATATATATGTAATGTAAGGTTGTTTACTGTGATTACTATGTACATTGGATTTGATACTCAACGTGGAGTCAACCCCGGGAACTTTTCCGCATTTGGTTTTCGGGGTGTGACAGGTACTATATATGGATGGCATACGACTCATAGGAAACGACATCCTAACCTTGCAGGAGGTAAAATTCTGGCTTGGGAAGTGTTTCGCTATGAAGGACCTTGGAAAGGTTGCCTATATCCTAGGGATAACGATATTGAGAGACAGGAGTAAGAGACTAATTGGAGTTAATCAGAGTATCTACATGGACAAGTTGTTGAAGAGGTTCAACATGCAGAAATCCAAGAAATGTGGATTACCATTCCAGAGCAATGCCAAACAGAGTAAGACTCGAAGTCCGAGTATAGAGGATCAGATAGTTGAGATGAGTCGATTACCATATGCTTCCGCTGTTGCCTCGATCGTGTATTCAATATCTTGTACTAGCCCCGATGTGGCGTTTGCTTTGAGCATGGTCAGCAGATATAAGGGGAAGTGTTACAACCCGATATTTCGAATCAATGTAATGACCTAAAAAGTCAAGAATTGTAATCTCTTTAAATATAGTGAAATTAACGTCAAAATTAGAATGTTCAGAAGTCCCTTTTTCGGTTGCATAAAATGATAGATATCGTATCAAGGGTTTCTGAAATATAAAGAACACTAAAATCCTAGTTATAACGAAGAAGTTATGACCAATCTAAGATTTCCCAGCAAAACCGACAATATCGTTAAACGTAAAACGCGAAGTTTCAATACAATAATTTTTAGCCTTAGGTATCTAAATGAGAATTGTAGATATCATTAAACCATAAACGTACGTAAAATGAATGTCCAAATCTGACTTCGTATGAGGAAGTTATGATTTTTCCAAGTTCCGGATATAGCAGTAGACAACTAAAAACTCGAAATACAAGACGAGAGATTTTTGGCCGAAACAACCTAAATGAGAATCGAAGGTCTCAACAATAGTAGTACAACGGTAAAAAGTCTGACGAAAACGAACATCGGATGAAGAAGTTACAGATTTTTAACGGACTTTTCTTGTCCCTTCCTACTAAAAATAAACAATAAAACTAAATTCAAAATTAGTCGACGGAGTCTAAACAAAAGTTGTAGAGCGTAGTCTCACCTACGCGTGGATATAGAGAATATCGAAAATAGAGTTTGTATAAGGAAAATATGAATTTTTGAAGTTTATTAAATAATTAAAATATTAAATTTAAATATAAATATCCGATATTATCCGAAGGAGGAGGAGTCACCGGTCTGATCCGGATTACGCCCAGCGTAATGCCTCGGTACGCCCAGCGTAATCCGAGGATTCAGACCCTATATAAAGGTTGCGAGGGTTCCGAGTTTCTTTGCTCATTTCTCCTCTTTCTCGTGCTTATGCTCTGCGTTTAAACCCCCGAAGCCATCCCAACATCCCGGTTTTCAAATCCAAGTTTGGAAGGAAGTTTTACGCTCCCAAGATTCTCGAGAATCCCGAGAAAATCAACTTTTCCAGTCAAAGTTATGGTCGGTTTTCGTCTCACCTTCTTCAATCTATCAAGTGAGTTCATACCCCTATAAACACACTCTAAATATGTTTTAAATTCTTTTTAAATACTTTTAAGGGGGAATACAAGTAAACACCCGATTATTATCATGTGAAAATATCTATCCTTTGCTATGCATCTTATACTGTTATTTTAACTATCATTTAAAGTCGTTATCATGAGAAACACTTCACAAACATTTCTTTACCCTCTTGGGTTACACTGCGTTTTATAAATAGGAAAATATGTTTTATTTATAAGTATGCATTCTTCATATCAAGGATCATCTTTTCAAACAAAAGGTATTTCATTATATTACTCGTGAACTTGTTGTTAGCAATCATGTGAGACATATGGCTTTGTTGTACCAAACGAAGGTCCCCATCTTTAACCAGAGTCTCCTAGAGGGAGAGCACGACTTTGTGTATAGATCTATACGGGGTAGATGACCCCGCACCCTGGATGTTAGCTACAGTTCATCATTTGGGGTGGCAAATGTCGATATTAGTACTACGTCTAGTACGGTTATGAGAAACTCACAAACCGCGGAAACAATGACTCTTGTACATAGTAATATATTTAACTCAACCATGCTTAGGGGGTAATAAGTATACAATGGGGTATTATTAGCATGTTCATAAATCAGGATAAACACCTTCTTAACCAGTTTTACTTAAACATACAACTATGCATTCTTCATTCTAAGCATGGAATATTTGCTTAGAGGTTACAGTCTTGGTTATTTAAGACTGCTTCTCACATATAGGAAAATATAGGATTTTCTGGTTCGAATACATCGATTCTATGCAACTACGGTTTTACAACATCATTCTTAAGAAAATATCATATTTACTGAAATCAAACGCGGGGTTTTCAAATGGCATACAATCATTCAAATGAACTTCTTGTGAACTCACCAACTTAAATGTTGACACTTTTTCTTTGAAAAAACTTGTATTCTCAAGGAATCATTTAACATGATTAGCAACTGCTTTTGAAGACTTACGCCCAGGCGTTAGTTAAATCTTTTGAACACCATAAGTAATTGATTTCTTTTGAAAACATATAATACTACAATCATGTAAACTTTTCAATTATATATGTGATGGTTGTGCGTACTTTTTTTTACCATTCATTTATTATGATACTTGACATGACGTCCTCCGCCCCCGAATGCTTCCGCCGTTCTGGTTTGGGGGTGTGACAGATTGGTATCAGAGCCTTGTTTATAGTGAATCAGGTATATCAACCCATAAAAGATATAAAATACTATAAACACATTGGGATTAAAATACTTTGACCAAGAGTTTATAATTTTAAATAATAAAATATTTAATCAAGTATACATACCTGCATTCATACTAAAAACAATGTCACTAGGACAGAACAAAAGTATTACGATTGTTGGATATCACAAGTTGGCTTGGGGATGTATGGTCAGTTCTAGGAAGGGCATAGCCTCATCAACTATGTTGGTTCGAGAAGTGATTAGCATATGCTCGAGAATGGTTGTGATATGACAACAAGTCTAAAAACTTACCAACGCCACTACAATGATAACATTAGAACAAAACATAAACCTAAAATACTATAGGAGTATTTTGTTTTACTATAATTACTTATTTGAGAACTAAAAAGGTTCCTTATTAGCATATCAATAGTTATTGAGTGGATACGCTAAGGTTATATGAAATTAAGGTGTCATAGACTTAAAATCTGTGACCTTTGCTTTACCTCTTGTTCCTTGTTTGCTTGTGGATTTGAAGTTAGGGTCAATTATTTGAAGGTTTATCCTGTTTTGATTTCATATAACTGGTATGCACTATTCAAGTATTGAAGTAACGGGTAAGGATCATATTATACTTATCTTAAGTAGTTCGTCTATCTATATAAGATTCTTATACCTCTTTTCTCGCGTAGATATCATGGCTAGATTTCATCCTCCTGGCGACCCGTACTACCCGAGCCATGACGATGGAGGATGGACTGGGAATGATCCAGAGGAGATTGTGGACAAAGACAAATTCAGAGAGGGAATACAATAAGGCCCCGACATCGACCCCGGGGCCAATAACCTACCCTTAATAACTCCGATCCGAAATCCTAATCCTTGACCAAGTTTCCAAGGCCCAACACCTCTATGGGTAGTGAACCTGAATAGGTGGAGCCTCAAACAGGGGCAACTCTCTCTGTACAATGGGGATCGAAGATTCTACAACCTAAGCGAGGGAGGCTCAGCAGATAGAGTTCTTCCTATACTGGTTCGCCGGGTTGCTCGCAATGATGAGCAAGGAAGGGCAGTTATCCAATGAATCGGGGAGAATAATGCAAACACCAGAGTGAATACAGTTCGCATCCGACAGTTAGAATCAGCTCATAGAAGAACCATGAATCACAATGAAGCTCTCTAGAGAGAGCTAACTACAACTCAAACTGTAGTCAAAAACTTCGAGCACACCAGGCAATGTATGAAAGTCATATACGCGGGATGGAGCGTTAGTTGGCAGAACCCAAGGATCATCTAAGTAGTTCCTATCGCGAGTAGAGGACACTCTACTCACCCTTTCTTTTGGTTTTTGGAATAACCTTCGTATGTACTCCAAATAGTACACTTTTCCTTTATGTATGTAAACCCGACAGATTGTGAGTACACAACTCGGGGGTCTGAATGCTGTCAAAATTTTCTCAATTCTGGTGTTATGTAAGACTTGCTCCAAACTCAATTTTCCTGAACTTATCACATCTTTGCTACCAATAACATCGGCGAACGTCTAATCTCCCAGGAAAATCTTTGTCCAAATACTTTCATCCTTCTATTGTTATGACTCTACCAAAAATCACACTCTTACTTAATGGTTGAGCTATGGTGATTGAGTTCATGAATAACTTTCATTATTCTTACTCTTGAATTCTTATCATTATCTCCAACTCTGCAAACTTAGTTGATAGATGCTGCCTCTGAAAGTAACACCGTCTATATTGACAATCAAGAGGAAACTATAGAATCCACAACATGTCGTTACCTTATTAAATACATCAAAGAAAAGTTCATTAGAACCTCCGAAATTTGAACTCTCCGTTATGAAGTAGTGGGGATTAGTGTTAGAATCGGAAGTAAGACGGCACAAAAATTCCATCTACCTATAGAGGAGAAGGACACCATGTAGAAACCAAGGGAGAATGAACCATTACCACACAGATTAAATTATAGAAACAAGGGGAAAGCCATGTGTGTTTCATGCGAAGTGCTTGAATACCCCTCTTCATAGTAATAACTACTAATGCCACCTAGTGATTTACATTTCTCGAGTTAGTTTTTTTAAGCTTATCTTCTTTCTGTTATGGTTGATAGCAATATGTCTGATCACGGAATTCCAGTCGAGAGTGAAGAATTCTCAAACTCATAAGTCCACCTTGTTTATGATGGGTTTTAGCCATAAGAACGTCCTATGTGCTCATGCAAACCCTAATGCTTGGATCTAGGTTTCTCTATTGTACATGCAATTCATCCAAGTCTCTAAACCCTAGATCTAGCATATGATAATCAATATTAACATAATAATGGGTTTAAGATATTACCTTGATTGTTATGTAGAAATAACAATCTCAAATCCTCCTTGTAATGACTTTAGAAAGCTCAGAGTCACAAATGTTACTCCTCTAATGGTTCACAAACACCAAGAGCAAGAGGATGAAGAATAAGGAGAGAGGAGGCTGCCCAAAACGTGTGGAAACCCTAAAGAACAAACTCACCACTCTTTTGGGGCTTAAGGGTCCTTTAAATAGTGAGGCTATTAGGGTTATCTAACAAGGAAACCCTAATTTGGATGCTTAGGCCCTAAGTAACCCATGGACTCCCTCCATAGAGGCCTTGGACGATTTCTAATGGGTTTCTCCATAGAATTCATCCACTCCATCCTCTAAGGAGTCCGTTAGCCCAATATTCAACTATCACACAATTGACAGTTCTAGTCCCTTAAGTTTAGTTAATGTCTTTTAGTCACAAACTTAATTCTTATTAATTCTTGACTAATATTAATTAAACAATATGATTTCTCCTTTAATATATTATTCTCATAATATATTAATAAATCATAATTAATCCTTTCTCTCCATAATCCATCCTATCAAGTTGCTTTGGTGAAGGCAACCCAAAAGGACCATGCACCCTCGGGTCAAGTACATACCAAAATAGTTATGGACTTAGACACTAATCCAACAGTCTCCCACTTAGATAAGTCTAATAACTATTCTACGTATGACTTCAGATCCTGATCTGCAATCGTAGCTTTCCAAAGCCGCTGTTAACTCTGATCTTATCAGATACGCGTGTCCTTTAGATAAGGGATCATATATTCCTCCATTCTAGATATCGTATAGATATAAGACATGAATTTAACTCATTCTCCCTGTCTATGTGTTGTTTCTCGATTTTTAATTTATGACGACTGACAACAGACTACAATAGAACACATCAATTTAGTCCCGGCTTGGCCAAGCGCTTAGGATCCCTCACTAAATCATTGAGGGGCCCAAAGATATCGCTTTTATCCTACTTTGGATAAAAGGAACGGATAAACTTTGACTCAATGCTCACCTGCACTTACTTACCGAATTACACACAACAATATGTTTTATAACACCAAGTTACTGGTTCGTTTATATATTATCAATGTGTAACCAACTCGCAAGATACAACTCACACGTCTCGGTTTCAAGAATATAAGATGTTATCGTCTCACCAATCACTCATGATAAAATCCATGAAGTGATCAAAGTGAGCGTGGGTTTAATCCAATGCTCAAACTCATATTCATAAGCACTCATGAACGTTGCAGCAAACAATTCCTTATGTCTAATATACTTTAGACAATCCACACACCAATTCACAACAGTCTTCATTCATACCTACTTCCAACATATGAACGACTGTGGTCCGTTCGAATAATTTGACTGTTCTAAACCAATTAAATTATTCAGGAAGTCAAAACATGCAAAGTGAAACACAAAAATAATACTAAACCCATATGGCCTCAAAACTTTGAGTATAAATAAAACACCTTTTATTTATCACCATATCAATTACTCATTATTTGTTGTTTTGGGTAATCAACTTCTTACTTGAATTATTACTACACTTGTCCCATGCTCTTAGCATGCACACAATGCTTACCTATGGTTCTTACTTTGTGAAATAGATCAAATGAACACATTTCCAATCATACTCATTTCACAACTCCTAATCCTTTTTCACAAGTGAAAGAATATCAAGTTCTTGCCACTTATAGAATATGCAAGATTCTAACATTTTATGGAATGATCCTTTTGTAATGTCACTGCACTAAGGTCACAATGATTATTGCCAATGAATTACAAAGCTCTGTATCGGAAATTGTTACAAGACAATTCCATAGATGTGATGTCTCTCACTCAAAGTACATTCCTTTTAACATCCTTTTGCATAAAAGCTTCTAATCTAGACATAGATTCTCAATATCCAACTCCCAATATGGAAACCTTTCCATACTTACCATATGACAACTCATTCTTAACAGAATCTTATCTATTCATAATAATGTCGATATGCTCCAACCAATATCATACTTATAACTACTCGCAAGCGACCAATCCTTAGCAAACTTTCGATCGTCCTTTGATAGTTGTTTAATTATTTTAGTCAAAACAGATTCTAGTCCTTTTTCCCACTAAATGCGCTAGACATTTGGAAAATTTTAGAATGGTCAATCACTATAGCATTTGCAATCGATCCTATACCCGAAGCGTATGGGACATGATGCATAATGTCTTACATAAAGATACGATACCTTATGAATCTTTTGCCATAATATTTTATGTGTCAAGTTCTCACAATTCAAACTATGAAGTGGGATACTGTAATCATACTCGAAGTTTAAGAACACACTATGTATCCTTTGACTAAATTTATTAAAATTTCTCAATCTAAGCTTTAGATTTTGAAATGAAATACAATATTCTCTCCCTTAATTATAGCAAAACAACTATTCAACCGTTACGACTTTGCAAAGTATAACTATTGTTTTCTATAATTAATATTGCTAACTTGCAATACTTGCCTTAATAATCATACACTATCATGATGATTATTATTATATAAGCATAACACTTATGCTCCCACTAGCTTTGACATGTATTCAGAAAACAGTTTAACTTCCAGAAAAACAATACCTATTGAATTTCTTAAGTTCATATTTCTAATACCGAATACTTTGATAATCTTTTATCAAGCCTCTTAGTCTTATACACCATTGCCTTAGAGAGCTCATATGTGTGTCTAAACAATTCGGACTAATTGCCAAATCTCACAATTCGAATTATGGAAAGGGATACCGTAACCATAATCGAATTTGAGAATACAATTTTCACAATCACTATCTTCTTAAAATCTTTCTTAGTGAAAGTATTTCCTCATAGTCATTTTTCATGAAGGAGGAAGTCTTATCACACTTATATTTTAATGGTGTATGTGTTCCTATCCATGTGAATTTGTCCAAACCAAAGTTTACGACAAATTCAAACTCATATTGACCGAACTTTCTTAATCTTGATTTCTTGTCTTATGGTAAGACGAGTGCCCACCATGTCTTCCAAGTCTTTTAAGCAGCTCATCCTTTCTTATCAATTTATTTTTCATTGATCAAGGTGCTTGCCTTTTATGCGTTCAAATGAGAACTCATAGAACTTACACGCATAATTAACTCAATTGGAACGGCACAGAAAAAATAGTGTCAACACGATAGGTTGTAAACCTCAAGTCGTGTGCTAGTGATGATTGATAAGGTTTATTCTTGATTAGTTCTTGAAATTTTTCAAGAGCATTGAGACTCCCACTGACTCCTTGACATATAAGATTCTCTTGTCAATAAACATTTCTTGACAAACAAATATTCAAGAGTTAGTGTAGCTTTTATAAAGACAAAACACTTCACAAAATTGGTCCTAGTTGGTCTTTGTCTTATCCAAGACATCACAACTTTCCACATTTGATGAATGTTATAAACCTTCTTAATACTTGTCACTCAATGTCACAATCTTAACTCTAAGACTTGTTTTGGAACGAAGTATGATTGACTTCTTGATTTAACCATTTCTTCAATTCTCAACTCCTCTTGTTAGACATACAATTGCACAAAGACTCACTTAGAGGATCAATTGAGATATGGTTCTTAATCACTAAGACCTATCATAAAACATAATAAAAGGTACTCTCCCTTCTTCTTAGAATAGAGAAACTTTTATCTTTCTGCCTACTTGATTCTTCTTATTCGTTCTGCTATTGATTTAAACTCTTTCAAATCAAGTCGTAATTACACTTACTTTTATAAGTATAATCATATCCACTAAACCTTTAGTAAATCATGACGAATATCTTTGTCACTCTTGTGGTGGACTTGATCAACACACAACCTTGTGTACTCGATCTTCTAGTCCTTCACTTGACACTTTGTCAATGAATTAGTCTAATTTTCAAATATGAAATTTCTCATTCATCATACAACCAAGTTGTATGATTCCAAGTCTCTATCCAATTGAAACTTGGGCGATGAGAAACTTTCCCTATTTGGTAAATTCTTGACCTTTCCACAAATAACATAATTAAGAATCAAATCCATTATTGCTAATAATAGAAACTTACAAACATCAGTTTTTCATACACGCCATTGCAGGGATAAATAAATAATATCAAATCAAAATTTATTTTATTGCGGAAAAATTTGTCCTTACAATGCAATTCAATTGAAAAACTATGTTAATACATATTTCTTAGCAATCTTATTCTAACTCCAAGTAGTAGCTAAAGATTCTAATCTTCAAGTAATGTGTTCGAAATCCATTTCTTCATGATTAGATTCCGCTCACTTCTTCCCTTATGCTTCCTTTCTTTTCTTTGATCCTACAAAACATCGAAATGCAATCTTATCACATCATGTATTAAGAATCTGGAATAGAAACTTAAAAGAGTTAGTTATTGGAATTTACCTAAAGTAGAGCCATACGTTTTGACTCTCCCATCTCTTAGATCTCTTAGGTAAATAGGGCAGCTTCGTCTCCAATGCCCCTTCTCTTGACAATAAAATCAAATTGACTCTTTTGGAACACAACATGGAACGACTTTTGACTTTGCCTTTCTCTTATGATCAAACTTTTCGATCATGGCATGCCTTTCATTGCCATTGCCTATATCCATAGAGGTCTGGAAGGCAGATCCACCAATCAACTTTGCTTTTCCAGTGCGCCAAATCATTGCTGATTCAGCAGCAATAAGCATATAGGTGAGATCGATGAGGGTTACGTCGTGGCTCATCATATATTACTCTCTTACGAACTCACTATATGAGTTAGGAAGTGAATGAAGGACCCAATCAACAGCCAGCTCCTCACAGACAACAGATCACATCATTCTTAATCTATCAATGTGTGACTTTATCTCTAGGATGTGTGCACACACTGACTTTCCTTCTACATGTTTACTTGCCAAAAGGGATTGAGTGAGTTTGAACCTTTCAATCTTTTGAACTTGTGGGTTAGGGAGAACAATAGGAGTAGGTGGAGGAAATGAAGCATGATCTCTTGTTCCTCGATCGAATCGTGGAATATTATCTTCATGTGGAAAGCTTGTTCCACGAGATTTGGGAATACCATAGTTGTCATACTTTGACATCTACAAAACGGGAGAAAATAAATTCAACTTAGATGATTTATTGAGTCCTTAGTAAATCACCCAAATGATATACTAAGGCTAGGACCCAACACAATATTCTACAACTCGGGAGAGGGATGTTGTAACCCAAATTGCAGAACATTTGAAGGTAAGTGAATGACGATTCACTAATTTTCACCATGAAAAACAAAAAATAGATTAAGTTTTAAATGTATTTAAAACTCCTAGATCCTTTGAGATTCATTGAACTTTTCAATGGCAAGTTTAAATCTCGATATGCCCCTCTAGTTTGTGATTGGGATGCCGAGGATCACAAAGCGGGTGTGAATAACCATGCAAACTTACATGGTGCCCCACATGTTACAGTCACCTACTCGATGTGCCGGTTAACCACACACGCTCCACCGAACTATGACAAACATTGAGTCACCCTTTGCTACCTTTTACTTAGAACCATTTAGTGTGTCGGTTAACCACACACGCTCCACTAACGTCTTCGCAAGGGTACAAAGTGTAATTTCATGGAATTGCATCAATTCACTTTTGCCTAAAGTAAGTAAGATTAGGAATTTTATAAAAGCATTTAGTTACCTTTTGTATTTTATTATACATATAATGGAAGGTTTTTGTCCTATCCTACCCGTTCGGCTAACGACCCTCCACTAGTCAAGAGTGCGGTGGGTAAGAGTGGATACCCATTCAATCGCCATTTTATAGGCAATTTCCTTAAATAGCCCTTATAGACCAGCTTCGTGACTGAGGCCAACTAACGGTAAGACTGACTTTTACTCATACACACACACACACACACATATATATATATATATATATATATATATATATATATATATATATATATATATATATATATATATATATAGTGTATATTACACTTTTAAAATACTAGATGGTCAAATTTAATAATTATACTTTTAAATTAATTAAATTGTAAACCAAAACTTATGGATTTATTAAATCTCTTTTCATTATACACCTTAATTAATTAATAAAACCATAAGGGTGCGATTTGAACTTTTCAAAACAATACTAGGGTTTTAGAATTTAACATTTCTAAATTAAACTATTAATCAACTTTTAAATTCCAAAACTTGAGGCAAGTTTGAAACTTTTCAAAACACAAAGGATCAAATAGAAAATAATTTAAATTAAACAATTAATTTAATGATTATCTAAATTTGACCTAAAATCAATTTCTTGCAATATAAGTTACCCAATTAATACTAATAATCAAACTTTAATCATATAAGGAAGTTATTATTTAATCAATTGGTAATTATCTTTTGTTTAATCAAGGATATACTTAAAAATATGTTTAAAATCGGATTTTAATGACCCAAAACAGTTAAGGAAAGTATCCATGAGCAAAACAGCAAGAAATTCCGAAATCCCCTGTTTCTGACGCTCGAACTCGCCGAGTTCCTCTATGGACTCATCGAGTTGGAGCCAACTCGCCGAGTCCACAATGGGACTCGCCGAGTTCATCAGACAAACTAAAAAAATCGAATTTTTCAAGAATGAACAAATAAATAAGGCATCAATACAATAGAAACCAATCTAGGCTCTGATACCATTGATGGATTTTAGCCATAAGAACGTACATCCTATGTGCTCATGCAAACCCTAATGCTTGGATCTAGGTTTCTCTAATGTACATGCAATTCATACAAGTCTCTAAACCCTAGATCTAGCATATGATAATCAATATTAACATAATAATGGGTTTAAGATATTACCTTGATTGTTATGTAGCAATAACAATCTCAAATCCTCCTTGTAATGACTTTAGAAAGCTTAGAGATACATATGTCACTCCTCTAATGGTTCACAAACACCAAGAGCAAGATATGAAGAATAAGGAGAGAGGAGGCTGCTCAAAACGTGTGGCAACCCTAAAGAACAAGTTCACCACGTTTTTGGGGCTTAAGGTTCCTTTAAATAGTGAGGCTATTAGGGTTATCTAACAAGGAAACCCTAATTTGGATGCTTAGTCCCTAAACAACCCGTGGACTCCCTCCTTAGAGGCGTTGGACGATTTCTAATGGGTTTCCCCACAGAATTCGTCCACTCCATCATCTATGGAGTCCCTTAGCCTAATATTCAACTATCACACAATTGACAGTTCTAGTCCCTTAAGTTTAATTAATGTCTTTTAGTCACAAACTTAATTCTTATTAATTCTTGACTTATATTAATTAAACAATATGATTTCTCCTTTAATATATTATTCTCATAATATATTAATAAATCATAATTAATCCTTTCTCTCCATAATTCATCCTATCAAGTTGCTTTGGTGAAGGCAACCCAAAAGGACCATGCACCATCGGGTCAAGTACATACCAAAATAGTTATGGACTTAGACACCAATCCAATAGTTTAGACTCCATCATGCATCACTTTCAAATCCTTTCGAAAGTGGGAAGCATTATACCTTCAACCAAAGATGATTTAGTTGGATAACACTTGCCTCATAACCATTTTAGAAACTTACTTCTACTCTTTACTAGGACTGCATCATAGGGATGTAGGTCGAATCGTCATGAATAGTATAACGAAACGAAAAACTTACGTTCGCGTGAATGGTTAGAATGCATCTAGGTCCAACCATAATCGCTCACGAACTCATCTTCTTATCGTGTTACAGAATCATGCATTTGAAGAAAACACCAACCCTTCAGATAGATGTGGCTATTTTCCAAGCTGCGGTCACAGTTGTCATAGCAGCTTTCATGACTCACCTTAACACTAACAACACAAATGTTAGCAAAATTGTTATCAGAAATTCCAATCAAAGTAACAACCAAGTACAACAACGAGTGTTAAACTACAATGGTACTCTAAATGTCTAACCCAATAGCAATAAACAAAAGTTATGTGATTGCAAGAAGTGCAAATCATCCCAAAGAACGACCAAAAGAAATCAACCTGTGACAGCCCTTGTGGCCACGACATTTGTTGCTCCTCTCACCGTTCATACTAGTATTCTGCTTACCCATGTACCAGCAAAGCAGTATGCTGGAAATCTACCAAAGTGCAAAAAGTGCAGTTTCCATCATCTAGGTGCTTGCCAACAGTTGCACTGCAAGGACTGCAAGAAGAACGGGCACACTAACCATTTCTGCAGAACTCGGATCTAACGCATCACTTCAACCACAAATGTTGGGACCAGTCTAATATGCCACCTTTGTGGTGAAAGAGGACATTTAAAAAGGGACTGTCTAATACATGAGAATAACGGGGGAACCAGAGGAGTTTGACCCCAGAATATCAAAAGACATCAAAGGATTCCGCTACAATTTTTGTATGCTTCCAAACCCCAATAATTAGTTATAATTATAATTACCCTCTCGTTCGAATCAAATCTAAACACTTGTATGGAACTAGGAACTCTATCAGGTAAACTATAATGGTTTAATGTATACATTAGGACCATTCATACTTAAGATTTGTAGACTGAGAGTGAGCGATTTCGCCTCATCTTCTTTTCCTTGTTTGGATGTGGTTTTGAGGCAGAGTCACTCAGTCAACCGTCCTTCCAATCTTAATTATACCTAACTTGTATACACCAAATGGTTATGGAGAGACCTTGTAGGGATCTCATCATGAAAGTTCATTATTTCAAATTATCAAAACCCTCGTATCGTTGGTACTCGTCTAAGTTAAGTCAAAATACTCATGATAAAAATACCAAAGTTAGTTATTCGTCATAGTAATCATTCTTCCTTTTAGATCATCACTACATCTAATTCATCAAAAAGTTCCGACATTATCCCAGAGGAACTGCCAAGATTACCACCATAACATCAAGTCGATTCCAAATAGTTCCAGGAGCTACCCCAGCAGCCAAATCGCCTTATCGTCTAGCACCAGCTGAGATGTAAGGACTTTCCAGTCGGCTTAACGAACTTCTCAGAAAGGGATTCATCAGACCAAGCTTCTCACCATGGGGAGAACCGGTCTGGTCGGTGAAGAAGAAGAACAGATTATTTCGTATATACATCAACTACCGAGAATAAAACAAACTTACAGTCATAAATTGTTACCCTCAGCATCGTATCGATGACATATTTGATCAACTACAAGGAGCGAAATATCTTTCAAAGATTGGTCTACGATCCGGGTATCACTAGTCACGAGTGTTAGAGGAGGATGTCCCCAAGACAACTTTCCAAACTCGTTATGGACATTACGAGTCTGTAAGTGATGCCCTTTCGGACTAACCAACGCAACAACTGTAATAGGGTGTGTCATCCTTACTTGGATCAGTTTGTCATTGTCTTCATCGATGACATACTTATCTACCCCCGAAGTAAGAAAGAGCCTAGTCAACATCTACGAAGAGCCTTAGAAACATTATGATTGGAGAAGCTCTACGCGAAGTTCGCTAAGTGTGAGTTTTGGATCTAAAGTGTCGAATTCTTGGGTCACGTTGTTAGCAAAAGGGGAATTCACGTGTACCTTCTAGAAATCAAGGCCATTGAGAACTAGTCAGCACCGAAGACACCTACAAAAATTCGTCAGATTCTTAGGCCTCACTGAATACTGTCATAGGTTTATTCAGAACATCTCAAGGATCACGGAGACACTTACAACATTGACCCAGAAAGGTGTGGCCTTTAACTAGGAAGAGAAACAAGAAAAGACATTCTAAACTCAGACACAAGCCTTGTGCACCGCACCGATGTTATCCCTCCTAGAAGGGATAGAAGAATTCGTCATGTATTACGATGCATCAGACCAAGGGCTCGGTGGTGTTCTTACGCAAAGAGGAATGGTCATTGCCTATGCCTCAAGACAGTTAAAGATACACGAAGTCAACTATACTACACACGATCTAGAGACACTACCTGTGTGGAAAATAAGTACTATATTCACAGACCACAAAAACATTCAACACACATTTGACCATGAGTTATCATACCAGCGAGTTTAACGAACGAAGCAAAGTCGTATCCTAATAGTGAATGGCTCGCTGGAATGCCATGCGAGGACCCATATTCACTTCGGAATGCGAGGATCAAGTGAAAATTCTATCTGTAAGCATAATTATCAATCCTAATTAAACTCTAATTACGGGATGAAATTCCCTCTATCGATGGGATGATGTGACAACCCCGATATTTCGAATCAATGTAATGACCTAAAAAGTCAAGAATTGTAATCTCTTTAAATATAATGAAACTAGCGACGAAATTAGAATGTTCAAAAGTTCCTTTTGGGTTGCATCAAATGATAGATATCATATCAAGGGTTTCAGAAATATAAAGAACACTAAAATCCGAGTTATAACGAAGAAGTTATGACCAATTTAAGATTTCGCAGCAAAACCGACAATATTGTTAAACGTAAAATGCAAAGTTTCAATACAATAATTTTTAGCCTTAGGTATCTAAACGAGAGTTGTAGATATCATTAAACCATAAATGTACGTCAAAAGAACGTCCAAATTTGACTTCGTATGAGGAAGTTATGATTTTTCCAAGTTCCGGATATAGTAGTAGACAGCTAAAAACTCGAAATAGGGATCGAGAGATTTTTGGCCAAAACAACCTAAATGAGAATCGAAGGTCTCAACAATAGTAGTGCAACGGTAAAAAGTCTGACGAAAACGGACATCGGATGAAGAAGTTATGGATTTTTAATGGACTTTTCCTGTCCCGGCCTACTAAAAATAAGTAATAAAATTAAATTCAAAATTAGTCGACGGAGTCTAAACAAAAGTTGTAGAGTGTAGTCTCACCTACGCGTGGATATAGAGAACATCGAAACCGGAGTTTGTATGAGGAAGATATGAATTTTTTAAGTTTATTAAACAATTAAAATATTAAATTTAAATATAAATACCCGATATTATCCGAAGGAGGAGGAGTCACCGGTCTGATCTGGATTACGCCCAGCGTAATGCCTCGGTACGCCCAGCGTAATCCGAGGATTCAGACCCTATATAAAGGGTGCGATGGTTTCCGGTTTCTTTGCTCATTTCTCCTCTTTTTCGTGCTTATGCTTTGCGTTTAAACCCCTGAAGCCATCCCGACATCCCGGTTTTCATATCCAAGTTTAAAAGAATGTTTTACGCTCCCTAGATTCCCGAGAATCCCAAGAAAATTAACTTTTCCAGTTAAAGTTCTGCTCGGTTTTCGTCTCACCTTCTTCAATCTATCAAGTGAGTTCATACCCCTACAAACACACTTTAAATACGTTTTAAATGCTTTTTAAATACTTTTAGGGGGGGTGGGGGAATACAAGTAAACACCCGGTTATTATCATGTGAAAATATGTATCCTTTGCTATGCATTTCATACTGTTATTTTAACTATCATTTAAAGTCGTTATAATGAGAAACACTTCACAAACATTTCTTTACCCTCTTGGGTTACACTGCGTTTTATAAATAGGAAAATATGTTTCATTTATATGTATGTATTCTTCATATCAAGGATCATCTTTTCATACACAAGGTATTTCATTATATTACTTATGAACTTGTTGTTAGCAATCATGTCAGACATATGGCTATGTTGTACCAAAAGAAAGTCCATATCTTTAACCAGAGTCTCCTGGAGGGAGAGCGGAACTTTTTGTATAGATGTATACGAGGTAGATGACCCCGCACCCTGGCTGTTAGCTATAGTTCATCATTTGGAGTGACAAATGTCGACATTAGTACTACGTCTAGTATGGTTATGAGAAACTCACAAACCGCGGAAACAACGACTCTTCTACGTAGTAACATATTTAACTCAACCATGCTCATGGGGTAATAACTATACAATGGGGTATTATTAGCATGTTCATAAATCAGGATAAACACCTTCTTAACCAGTTTTACATAAACATACAACTATACATTCTTCATTCTAAGCATGGCAGATTTGCTTACAGGTTACAGTCTTGGTTATTTAAGACTGCTTCTCACATATAGGAAAATATAGGCTTTTCTGGTTCGAATACATCCATTTTATACAACTACGGTTTTACAACATCATTCTTAAGAAAATATCAGATTTACTAAAGTCAAATGCGGGTTTTCAAATGGCATACAACCATTCAAATGAACTTCTTGTGAACTCACCAACTTAAATGTTGACACTTTTTCTTTGAAACAACTTGTATTCTCAGGGAATCATTAAACAGGATTAGCTACTACTTTTGACGACTTACGCCCAGGCGTTAGTTAGATCTTTTGAACACCATAATATAATTGATTTCTTTTGTAAACATGTAATACTACAATCATGTAAACTTTGTGTAACTGCCCGGAATCTCAGGTATGGTTAAAATTAAGTTTTTGGGGGTGTTTTAAGAGGGGACTCGGCGAGTTGGAGCCTAGACTCGCAGAGTAGGATCGCAGACCTAGTCGCGGGTTCGCGACTGGACTCGACGAGTCCAGATATGGACTCGGCGAGTCTGCGCTGTTTAGCGAAAACCGTAACCGTTCAGGTTTGGGACGTATAAAAGGGACTTATTGGCCGTCATTGTTCATTTTAGCCTTCTGAGAGGAACCCTAAATCGATTGTTTGCATCTGGAGCAAGGTTAAAGGCCATTGGTGATTTTGAAGGAGTTGTTGTGCAAGGAAGAGAAGGGCTTGGCTAAAGGAACAGCAAGGGAGTCACGTTCTGAGGATTTGGGGACACAGAGAGTACATCATCCAGGTAAGAATTCGAGTATACTCTGCTATGTTGATGTGTTTATGGAATTAGGGTTTATGGAACCCTTTTGTGACAAGATTGAATGTTACCCTAGTCCCCCAAACGATTGTAACCCTATATTGGGACCTTTGGAGGTCCAGAATGTCCCATGCCTGTGCATTTCGGGAATTGATGAAGGTTTTGGATTGGAATCCTTATGCCTTAGGTCATTATGTAAATTATAAGTCTTGGGGTGTATCATGAGCACCGAAATGAGGACCTTACGTGATGGATCAGTCTAGGAAGGCCAGACGTATGAATGGTCGGAGCAGTTCTGACCTTAGAAAGCAGTTTGAGCGGTTGCATGGCATGGACTCGCCGAGTCCAATGAACAGACTCGGCGAGTAGCGTGAAGAATAACTGGGACTCGTCGAGTTGTTCTTCAGACTCGGCGAGTTGAGTCGGGGTGGCCCCGCGATTCTTCCAGGAGTAGCTCGTCGGGTCAAGGAGGATACTCGACGAGTAGAAGGGGAATCTTAGAGAATTGGAGGACGTCTAGACTCGCCGAGTCGCCATGGCACTCGCCGAGTCCGGTTAAGTTGACCGTTGACCGTTGACCGTTGACCAGAGTTGACCTATGTGTGACTTCTTAAGGGCAGTTAAACTTAAAAGATAAAAGTGTTAATAAGAGATATATGATGTTATAGGGAGGCTGTAGCTCGGCGGATCGCGCACGAGTGATTTCAGGATTTGCTAGCTTTCAGTATTCACGAGGTGAGTCTTCTCACTATACTGTACCCGGAAGGGTTTGACTGTGTGACCGGAAGGTCGGATATGATATGTGATATGTATGCTATATGTGGTAAGTTATTTGTTATATGTGCTATATATGTCATGGGCCGGAAGGCGATTATATTATGGGCCGGAAGGCAATATGTTATGGGCCGGAAGGCGATATGTTGTGTGATGGACCGGAAGGTCGGCGTGGGTAGGGCCGGAAGGTTTACCCAGCAGGGACGGAAGTCCCCTAAGACACATGGACCGGAAGGTCAGGGCCTAGAAAGGCGTATGTGCGTAAGTGGTATATTGGGGAACTCACTAAGCATTTATGCTTACAGTTGTTATGTATGTGTTTCAGGTACTAGCGAGGATCGTGGGAAGGCGCCGGCGTGATCTGTACACACTGAAGGATGTTTTTATGATCTTGGGATTTAGAAAATTTGTATTTGACATGACACATAAATTATATACGCCTTGTTTTGAATGAAAGTACTTATTTTTAAAATGAAAAATTTGTTTGAAAAGTTGCTTTGTTACAATTGGTATCAGAGCCTTGGTTTGAGGGATTCGGGTGCACCTTCGGGCGTAACTGAACTCAAACCGAGGATTTGAGGAAAACTTTTACAAATAAAGGCATAAACTCTTATGAATGATTTTGTGGTAAACAAGAAAGAAGCAGTGTGTACGATCAGTCAGCGCCCGAACGGTAAAGATCCCCAAAATACCTTACAATATTATATGATATGAATTGTTATGCACGCTAGAAGACTAGGTATTCATGATAGGACTAGAGTGGCCTGAATTGTGATGCCTTAGTCTAGGGAAGTTTGCCGATATGAGATGCTTTGCTAGTGTGCGAGTAGATAGTGCATAACAGAAGTAGAGTACTCACTATCCGGGGTTTGGGGAGGAAGACTTGGGATGAATGCTGATGCGGTGTGGTCGGTAGTATTGGGCCCGTACTACCGAAGACACCGGGTCAGTGGGAGACCCAAGTAAGAATCCCTGAATATCGGAGACTGAGTAGGGTTGCGTTATCGAGTGCGATTATACTCGATGGAGTCTCTGATAGTTCTATGTTGTGTTTCAGAGACATCATGGTTAGACCACGCCACGGAGCGGGTTCGAGCAGTGTGAGTGACGAGGAGATTCGTCAGATGATTCACGAGGAGGTAGCTGCGGCGATCCGGGCTGAGATCCCGGAGATGTTTGGGTCTATTAAGACCACCCTGATAGAGACGTTTGAGGAGCGGTACGCTGCATTGACTGAAGCTGCAGCCGCTGCAGCTACCGCAGCTGTGGCCGCCGCCAGGCCACAGGGGGGTGACTCGTTGCTGTTCCGAGAGTTCAGCAACACGAAGCCACCTAAGTTCGATGGGATGCAGGATCCGATTGCTGCGATGAGGTGGATCGCGGATATAGAGGGGTGCTTCTACACTTGTTCATGTCCGGAGCATCTGAGGGTACGGTTCGCTTTGAACCAGCTCCGTCTGGGAGCGAAGGATTGGTGGAAGTTCGTGACGGCGAACTTCACCTTGGCAGAGATTTCAGCAGTGACATTGGAGGGGTTTACTGCTATGTTCAGGGACGAGTACATTCCCCCGGTGGAGAGGGAACGATTGGTACAGGAGTTCCTAACCCTCAAGCAGGGTACTGATTCCGTTGCGGTGATCACGCGGAAGTTTCATGAGAGGGCGATGTTCTGCCCCGAGCTGATGTCCACTGATCAGGCTCGGATGAGCCGGTACTTGGGTGTGTTGAGGAGAGATATCCGGGAGTTTGTGTCAAACTCCACCTACCATACTTTTACTGAGCTTCAGGCGAATCCCAGGAAGCGCGAGATCGAGTTGGAGACCCAGGCCAGGGAGGAGGCCGAGTCTCAGCGGGTGGACCGGCGACCGGCTCAGTCCCAGCCGGCAGCCAAGCGGATAAAGTCCGCCGATTCGAGGACAGGAGGTTCGAAGGGCCGCACTTGCGGAAAGTGCGGCAAGGGTCATGATGGGGCATGTCGATCTGGTGCTTGCTACAAGTGTGGCAAGGAGGCGCACATTGCTAGGGAGTGCCCCAAGGGGTTTACGGTTTGCTTTCATTGCAACCAGATAGGCCATCGAAAGGCCGAGTGCCCTCAGCTTCTTCAGGGATCTGCACCTGCTACCAGAGCTACTGCGACTCGACCAGTGAAGGCCGAGGCCCCGAGGGCTCGGGGAAGAGCCTTTCAGCTGACTGCGGAGGAGGTCTGCGCTGCGCCCGATGTTGTGGCAGGTATGCTGTAATTCATGTATTTATTTTAAAGTTAAGATGTTATGCTTATGTTATTATATGCATAGGTACTTTCCTTGTGAACTCTGTGCCTGCCTTAGTGTTATTTGACTCGGGTGCGAGTAGGTCCTTTGTATCTTTGGCTTTTAGTCAGCATATCGGCGTTAGTCGTGAGTCGTTGAGCCGACCTTTGAGAGTTTCTATAGCTGACGAGAGAGTGATTTGTGCCACGGAGGTTCTCCGAGGATGCGTGCTAGAGATTTTCGGGGTTGAGTTCCCAATTGACCTGATTCCTATTGCGATGGGTGATGTCTGTGTCATCGTGGGCATGGACTGGTTGAGCCGATTCGGCGCTGTCATCGACTGTGAGAGTCAGCTGGTGACTATACGAGACCATAGTGGGGGAGTTCTTTCGGTGTACGGCGAGGGTACCCGTTCGGGATCAGGTTTTTGTTCGGCCGCTAGGGCGAGGCAGTGTCTACAGCAGGGCTGTAAGGGTTTTGTGGCGTATGTGATGGATACGCGTGTGGTTTTCGAGAGACCGAGGTCAGTGGAGGAGGTCCCAGTGGTGCGGGAGTTTCCAAATGTTTTCCCCGAGGAGCTGCCGGGAGTACCTCCTGTGAGGCAAGTAGAGTTTGGTATCAATCTAGTTCCGGGGGCCGCGCCTATTGCTAAGGTGCCTTATCGTCTTGCACCTCCAGAGATGCAAGAGTTGTCCTCGCAGCTTCAGGAGTTGCTGGGGAAGGGATTCATTCGGCCGAGCAGCTCGCCGTGGGGAGCACCTATTCTGTTCGTCAAGAAGAAGGATGGTTCACACCGGATGTGCATTGATTACCGGGAGTTGAACAAGTTGACGGTCAAGAACCGTTACCCGTTACTGAGGATCGATGATTTATTCGATCAGTTGCAGAGAGCATCTTGGTTCTCCAAGATCGATCTGAGGTCAGGGTACCATCAGGTGAGAGTGCGGGATGAGGACGTCAAGAAGACAGCGTTTAGGACGCGATATGGGCATTATGAGTTTGTGGTGATGCCTTTCGGGCTCACCAATGCCCCGACTGTGTTCATGGATCTCATGAACAGGGTTTGCAGGCCGATGTTGGATCGGTCAGTGATTGTATTTATCGACGACATTCTAGTGTATTCGAGATCTAGAGAGCAGCATGAGGAGCATTTAAGGGAGGTCCTTGAGGTATTGAGATCGGAGAAGCTTTATGCAAAGTTCTCCAAATGTGACTTCTGGTTGCGGGAGGTCCAATTTCTAGGACATGTTGTTAATCAGGAGGGGATATTGGTCGATCCGGCCAAGGTTGAGGCGGTGATGAGTTGGGAAGTGCCGAAGTCACCCTCTGAGATCAGGAGCTTCCTTGGGTTGGCAGGGTATTATCGGAGATTCATTAAGGATTTCTCCAAGATCGCAGTGCCACTCACCAGATTGACCCGGAAGGGTGTTGCATTCTCATGGGGGCCCGAGCAGCAGACCTCCTTTGAGACACTTCGCCAGAGGTTGTGCGAAGCCCCGGTATTAGCTCTCCTGGAAGGGATGGAAGATTTTGTAGTATATTGCGACGCATCGATCTCGGGACTGGGTGCAGTGTTGATGCAGAGGGGTCATGTGATAGCTTATGCGTCGAGGCAGCTGAAGCCTCAGGAGGCGAGATATCCCACGCATGATTTAGAGTTGGGGGCAGTAGTGTTCGCTCTCAAGATTTGGCGTCACTACCTGTATGGGGTTCAATGTACGATATACACAGACCATAAGAGCTTGAAGTACGTGATGGATCAGCCCAACCTAAATATGCGTCAGAGGAGGTGGTTGGATGGGGTCAAGGATTATGATTGTGAGATCCTGTACCACCCAGGCAAGGCTAATGTGGTAGCCGATGCATTGAGCCGCAGGGCGGAAAGCACTCAATTGCGAGATGTATGTTTGAGATTGACTGTGATGACTCCAGTATTGGATGCTATTCGTGGGGCACAGGCCGAGGCTGTGAGACCAGAGATGCAGAAGAAAGAGCGGGTCGTTGGGTTAATTTCAGAGTTCGTTAAGGATGGACAAGGGCTTCTGACATTTCAGGGTCGGATTTGGGTACCGTTCGTGGGCGGTACGCGTATTACTTTGATGGAAGAGGCTCATAGATCGAAATTCTCGATCCATCCTGGTGCTATGAAGATGTATTTGGATTTGAGGAAAGAGTATTGGTGGCCCTGTATAAAGAGGGACGTCGCATGGTTCGTTGAAAGGTGTTTGACCTGCCGTAGGGTTAAGGCCGAGCACCAGAGACCGCATGGTAAGTTGCAGCCATTGGAGGTTCCCGAGTGGAAGTGGGAACAGATCACTATGGATTTCATCACCAAATTACCGAGGACTGCCAGAGGAGTCGATGCCATTTGGGTGATTGTGGATAGGTTGATGAAGAGTGCACACTTCCTTGCCATCAGTGAGAGTTCTTCAGCGGAGAAGTTGGCGGAGATATATGTGAGAGAAGTGGTATCTCGGCATGGGGTGCCGATCTCGATTGTTTCGGACCGTGATGTGCGCTTCACTTCCAGATTCTGGAAGAAATTCCATGAGGAGCTGGGTACTAGATTGCATTTTAGTACCGCATACCATCCCCAGACAGACGGTCAGAGCGAGCGGACGATTCAGACGCTGGAGGACATGCTTCGAGCGTGTGTGTTAGACTTCGGGGGTAGCTGGGATGCGTATTTACCCCTGGCAGAGTTTTCCTACAACAACAGCCATCATTCGAGCATTGGTATGCCACCTTTTGAGCTGTTGTATGGTAGGAGGTGTCGGACCCCCATTTGCTGGGGAGAAGTGGGACAGAGAGTGATGGGCAGCACGGAGATCGTGCTCCAGACGACAGAGCAGATTCAGCAAGTTAGACAGAGGTTATTGACCGCCCAGAGCCGACAAAAGAGTTATGCAGACAGGCGCCGATCCGAGCTTGAGTTTCAAGTCGGCGACTTCGTTCTCCTGAAGGTCTCTCCTTGGAAAGGGGCGATTCGATTCAAGAAGAGGGGCAAGTTGGGGCCCCGGTATATTGGGCCATTTCGTGTGATTGCAAAGATAGGCAGGGTAGCCTATCATTTGGAGTTGCCAGCGGAGTTGGGGAAAATCCACGACACTTTTCATGTGTCGCAATTGAGGAAGTGCATAGCCGATGAGTCGGCAGTGGTTCCATTAGAGGATATTCAGGTGGATGCGAGCCTGAATTATGCTGAGAGACCAGTGGCCATCAGGGATCGGAAGATCAAGGTTCTGAGGAACAAGGAGGTACCTCTGGTGTTGGTTCAGTGGCAACACCGGAAAGGATCGGAAATGACTTGGGAGCCGGAACGTGAGATGCGGGAGCAGCATCCGGAACTATTTTCCGAGTGAGACTTCGAGGGCGAACTCTAATCCTAGTGGGGGAGAATTGTAACAACCCAAAATCTCAGGTATGGTTAAAATTATGTTTTTGGGGTGTTTTAAGAGGGGACTCGGTGAGTTGGAGCCTAGACTCGCCGAGTAGGATCGCAGACCTGGTCGCGGGTTCGCGACTGGACTCGACGAGTCCAGATATGGACTCGGCGAGTCTGCGCTGTTTAGCGAAAACCCTAACCGTTCAGGTTTGGGACGTATAAAAGGGACTTATTGGCCGTCATTGTTCATTTTAGCCTTCTGAGAGGAACCCTAAATCGATTGTTTGCATCTGGAGCAAGGTTAAAGGCCATTGGTGATTTTGAAGGAGTTGTTGTGCAAGGAAGAGAAGGGCTTGGCTAAAGGAACAGCAAGGGAGTCACGTTCTGAGGATTTGGGGACACAGAGAGTACATCATCCAGGTAAGAATTCGAGTATACTCTGCTATGTTGATGTGTTTATGGAATTAGGGTTTATGGAACCCTTTTGTGACTAGATTGAATGTTACCCTAGTCCCCCAAACGATTGTAACCCTGTATTGGGACCTTTGGAGGTCCACAATGTCCCATGCCTGTGCATTTCGGGAATTGATGAAGGTTTTGGATTGGAATCCTTATGCCTTAGGTCATTATGTAAATTATAAGTCTTGGGGTGTATCATGAGCACCGAAATGAGGACCTTACGTGATGGATCAGTCTAGGAAGGCCATACCTATGAATGGTCAGAGCAGTTCTGACCTTAGAAAGCAGTTTGAGCGGTTGCATGGCATGGACTCGCCGAGTCCGATGAACAGACTCGGCGAGTAGCTTGAAGAATAACTGGGACTTGTCGAGTTGTTCTTCAGACTCGGCGAGTTGAGTCGGGGTGGCCCCGCGATTCTTCCAGGAGTAACTCGTCGGGTTAAGGAGGATACTCGACGAGTAGAAGGGGAATCTTAGAGAATTGGAGGACGTCTAGACTCGCCGAGTCGCCATGGCACTCGCCGAGTCCGGTCAAGATGACCGTTGACCAGAGTTGACCTATGTGTGACTTCTTAAGGGCAGTTAAACTTAGAAGATAAAAGTGTTAATAAGAGATATATGATGTTATAGGGAGGCTGTAGCTCGGCGGATCGAGCACGAGTGATTTCAGGATTTGCTAGCTTTCAGTATTCACGAGGTGAGTCTTCTCACTATACTGTACCCGGAAGGGTTTGACTGTGTGACCGGA
This sequence comes from Lactuca sativa, assembly GCF_002870075.4. Classification (NCBI taxonomy): domain Eukaryota; kingdom Viridiplantae; phylum Streptophyta; class Magnoliopsida; order Asterales; family Asteraceae; genus Lactuca; species Lactuca sativa. The sequence goes on along the minus strand of NC_056627.2, from coordinate 160,418,410 downwards.
AGGTCGGATATGATATGTGATATGTATGCTATATGTGGTAAGTTATTTGTTATATGTGCTATGTATGTCATGGGCCGGAAGGCGATTATATTATGGGCCAGAAGGCAATATGTTATGGGCCGGAAGGCGATATGTTGTGTGATGGACCGGAAGGTCGGCGTGGGTAGGGCCGGAAGGTTTACCCAGCAGGGACGGAAGTTCCCTTACACACATGGACCGGAAGGTCAGGGCCTGGAAGGGCGTATGTGCGTAAGTTGTATATTGGGGAACTCACTAAGCATTTATGCTTACAGTTGTTATGTATGTGTTTCAGGTACTAGCGAGGACCGTGGGAAGGCGCCAGCGTGATCTGTACGCACTGAAGGATGTTTTTATGATCTTGGGATTTAGACAATTTGTATTTGACATGACACGTAAATTATATACACCTTGTTTTGAATGAAAGTACTTATTTTTAAAATGAAAATTTTGTTTGAAAAGTTGCGTTGTTACACTTTGCAATTATGTATATGATGATTGTGCGTACTTTTATTTTACTATTCATTTGTTATGATACTTGACATGGCGTCGTCCGACCCTAAATGTTTCCACCGTTTTGGTTTGGGGTGTGACAAAAACCCTGGTAAGGCTCACTAGATTGCGGTAAAGAATATTCTCAAGTACCTACGAAGGACTAAGGACTGGGTTCTTATCCTCGGTGGGAGTGATGACTTGAGAGTGATAGGGTATAGCGATGCCAACTTTCAAACCGACATAGATAATTTTCGCTCTCAGTCGGGCTAGGTATTTACCCTTAACGGAGGAGTAGTTACATGGAAAAGTTCCAATCAAGACACTGTAGCTTATTCAACGTGAGAATCATAGTCCATAGCAGCAGTCGAAGGGGCGAAGGAGGCGATATGGGTGAAGAACTTCATTGGAGACCTTGGTGTTGTACCAGCTAAAAGGAGCCTATGGAGATTTCTTGTGACAGTAATAGTGCAGTTGCCTTAGCCAAGGAACCAATGGATCATGGCAGATCCTGGCATATTAACAGAAAATATCACTTCATCAGACACAAGATATAAGAAGGACTCCTCGTAGCAAATAGGGTATCGTCAAAAGAGACACCGGTAGATCCCCTCACAAAGGGACTGAATAGGGTTAAACATATGCAGCATTTGAGGCGCGTCAGGCTGAAAGACGATATTAGTTTTAATGATTAGATAGCTATTTCTGAAAACTTGTAATAGATAAAATGTAATTGACATTTAATGATTAAATAATTTTTGTTGTTTATTAATTAGTAAAGTTACTATCTTGTTTCAATTATTTACTATTGTTTCAATTTTGCATGTATTGACTTCCAGAATAATAAGATTGTTCAAACTGTCCACAGTCGATCATACTTTGGAAGTAGGTATTGGATCAAGACTATCATGATTTTAGCTTGTAGATTGTTTGAAATAGTAAAACATTGCTATGACATTCATGATTGCTCATAAGTTCTGAGTATTGGATTAAACCCATGCTCACTTGTATCACTTCAAGGAATTTATATCGAGTGATCATGAGACGATAATATCATAAGTCTTCAAACCAAGAGATATGAGTTGGTTGTACAATGATAGTACGAAAACACATCAGTAACTTGATGTTAAAAAACGTGCTATTGTGTATGATTTGGCGAATATTTAGTACAAGCATATGAGTCAAAGTTTATCTGTTCATTTTAGTCCTTAGAGGTTCAAAAGATATATATTGGGCCCCTCGATGATTGTGTTTTGACCTATGTGTCAGGCCTAGTCAAAACTCAACTGATGTGTTCGATTAAGTTCTATTTCAAACAAATGGAAAATTGGGAAACAAACTGCTGGACAATAAGTATCACGTTGTTCCATGTATTTGTCTAGCTGATATCTTGAGAACAAAGAATTATATGATCACTTGTCTAAAATGGTGCGTTCTAGTTCTACAAAGTTTTAAGAGCTACGGTTGCAGGACGGTTCCTGAAGTCATACTTGCAACTATAGTTATTAGACTTATCCAAGTGGGAGACTGTTGGATAAGGTGTCTAAGTCCATAAGTATATTTGGTATGTGTGACAACCCGACGTTTTGAGACAATATAATGTAACACCAGTCAAATTTTAGTCAAAATTTAACTTTCCTAAAATCTTATTTGGGTTAAATAAAGTGGTAGGAATCGTATCAAGGTTTTCGTACATATAAAGAACACTAAAATCCGAGTTATAACGAAGAAGTTACGACCAATCTAAGATTTCGCAGCAAAACCGACAATACTGTTAAACGTAAAATGCAAAGTTTCAATACAATAATTTTTAGCCTTAGGTATCTAAACGAGAGTTGTAGATATCATTAAACCATAAACGTACGTAAAACGAACGTCAAAATTTGACTTCGTATGAGAAAGTTATGATTTTTCCAAGTTCCGGATATATAGCAGTAGACAGCTAAAAACTCGAAATAGAGATCGAGAGATTTTTGGCTGAAACAACCTAAATGAGAATCGAAGGTCTCAACAATAGTAGCGCAACGGTAAAAACTCTGACAAAAACGCACATCGGATGAAGAATTTATGGATTTTTAACGGACTTTTCCTGTCCCGGCCTATTAAAAATAAGTAATAAAATTAAATTCAAAATTAGTCGACGGAGTCTAAACAAAAGTTGTAGCGTGTAGTCTCACCTATGCGTGGATATAGAGAACATCGAAAGCGGAGTTTGTATGAGGAAGATATGAATTTTTTTAGTTTATTAAACAATTAAAATATTAAATTTAAATATAAATACCCGATATTATGCGAAGGAGGAGGAGTCACCGGTCTGATCTGGATTACGCCCAGCGTAATGCCTCGGTACGCCCAGCGTAATCCGAGGATTCAGACCCTATATAAAGGGTGCGAGGGTTTCGGGTTTCTTTGCTCATTTCTTCTCTTTTTCGTGCTTATGCTTTGCGTTTAAACCCCTGAAGCCATCCCGACATCCCGGTTTTCATATCCAAGTTTAAAAGGATGTTTTACGCTCCCGAGATTCCCGAGAATCCCAAGAAAATTAACTTTTCCAGTTAAAGTTCTGCTCAGTTTTCGTCTCACCTTCTTCAATCTATCAAGTGAGTTCATACCCCTACAAACACACTTTAAATACGTTTTAAATGCTTTTTAAATACTTTTAAGGTGGGGGGGGGGGGAATACAAGTAAACACCCGGTTATTATCATGTGAAAATATCTATCCTTTGCAATGCATTTCATACTGTTATTTTAACTATCATTTAAAGTCGTTATCATGAGAAACACTTCACAAACATTTCTTTACCCTCTTGGGTTACACTGCGTTTTATAAATAGGAAAATATGTTTTATTTATAAGTATGTATTCTTGATATCAAGGATTATCTTTTCATACAAAAGGTATTTCATTATATTACTTGTGAACTTGTTGTTAGCAATCATGTGAGATATAATGCTTTGTTGTACCAAACGAAAGTCCCTATCTTTAACCAGAGTCTTTTGGAGGGAGAGCGGAACTTTGTGTATAGATGTATACGAGGTAGATGACCCCACACCCTGGCTGTTAGCTATAGTTCATCATTTGGAGTGACAAATGTCGACATTAGTACTACGTCTAGTATCGTTATGAGAAACTCACAAACCGCGGAAACAACGACTCTTGTACGTAGTAATATATTTAACTCAACCATGCTCATGGGGTAATAACTATACAATGGGGTATTATTAGCATGTTCATAAATCAGGATAAACACCTTCTTAACCAGTTTTACATAAACATACAACTATACATTCTTCATTCTAAGCATCGCATATTTGCTTATAGGTTACAGTCATGGTTATTTAAGACTGCTTCTCACATATAGGAAAATATAGGTTTTTCTGGTTCGAATACATCCATTCTATACTACTACGGTTTTACAACATTATTCTTAAGAAAATATCAAATTTACTGAAATCAAACGCGGGTTTTCAAATGGCATACAATCATTCAAATGAACTTCTTGTGAACTCACCAACTTAAATGTTGACACTTTTTCTTTGAAGTAACTTGTATTCTCAGGGAATCATTAAACAGGATTAGCTACTGCTTTTGACGACTTACACCCAGGCGTTAGTTAGATCTTTTGAACACCATAATATAATTGATTTCTTTTGTAAACATGTAATACTACAATCATGTAAACTTTTCAATTATGTATGTGATGATTGTGCGTACTTTTATTTTACTATTCATTTGTTATGATACTTGACATGACGTCGTCCGACCCCAAATGTTTCCACCGTTTTGGTTTGTGGTGTGACAAGAACCCTAGTAAGGCTCACTAGATTGCGGTAAAGAATATTCTCAAGTACCTACGAAGGACTAAGGACTGGGTTCTTATCCTCGGTGGGAGTGATGACTTGAGAGTGATAGAGTATAGCGACGCCAACTTTCAAACCGACATAGATAATTTTCGCTCTCAGTCGGGCTGGGTATTTACCCTGAATGGAGGAGTAGTTACATGGAAAAGTTCCAATCAAGAGACTGTAGCTTATTCAACGTGAGAATCATAGTACATAGCAACAATCGAGGAGGCGAAGGAGGCGATATGGGTGAAGAACTTCATTGGAGACCTTGGTGTTGTACCAACTAAAAGGAGCCTATGGAGATTTTTTGTGTCAGTAATAGTGCGGTTGCCTTAGCCAAGGAACCAATGGATCATGGCAGATCCTGGCATATTGACAGAAAATATCACTTCATAAGACACAATATATAAGAAGGACTCCTCGTAGCAAATAGGGTATCGTCAAAAGAGAAACCGGTAGATCCCCTCACGAAGGGATTGAATAAGGTTAAACATATATGCAACATTGGAGGTGCGTCAGGCTGAAAGACTCTATTAGTTTTAATGATTAGATAGCTATTTCTGAAAACTTGTAATAGATAAAATGTAATTGACATTTAATGATTAAATAAATTTTGTTGTTTATTTATTAGTAAACTTAGTATCTTGTTTCAATTATTTACTATTGTTTCAATTTTGCATGTATTGACGTCCAGAATAATAAGATTGTTCAAACTGTCCACAGTCGATCATACTTTGGAATTAGGTATTGGATCAAGACTATCAAGATTTTGGCTTGTAGATTGTTTGAAATAGTAAAACATTGCTATGACATTCATGAGTGCTCATAAGTTCTGAGTATTGGATTAAACCCATGCTCACTTGTATCACTTCAAGGAATTTATATCGAGTGATCATGAGACGATAATATCATAAGTCTTCAAACCAACAGATATGAGTTGTTGACTATGAGTTGGTTGTACATTGATATTACAAAAACACATTAGTAACTTGATGTTAAAAAACGTGCTATTGTGTACGATTTGGCGAATATTTAGTACAAGCATATGAGTCAAAGTTTATCTGTTCATTTTAGTCCTTAGAGGTTCAAAAGATATATATTGGGACCCCTCGATGATTTTGTTTTTGACCTATGTGTCAGGCCCAGTCAAAACTCAACTGATGTGTTCGATTAAGTTCTATTTCAAACAAATCAAAAATTGGGAAACAAACTGCTGTACAATAAGTATCACGTTGTTCCATGTATTTGTCTAGCTGATATCTTGAGAACAAAGAATTATATGATCACTTGTCTAAAATGGTGCATTCTAGTTCTACAAAGTTTTAAGAGCTACGGTTGCAGGACGGTTCCTGAAGTCATACTTAAAACTATAGTTATTAGACTTATCCAAGTGGGAGACTGTTGGATAATGTGTCTAAGTCCATAAGTATATTTGGTATGTGTGACAACCCGACATTTTGAGACAATATAATCTAACACCGGTCAAATTTAATTCAAAATTTAACTTTCCTAAAATCTTATTTAGGTTAAATAAAGTGGTAGGAATCATATCAAGGTTTTCGTACATATAAAGAGCACTAAAATCCGAGTTATAACGAAGAAGTTATGACCAATCTAAGATTTCGCAGCAAAACCGACAATACTGTTAAACGTAAAATGCAAAGTTTCAATACAATAATTTTTAGCCTTAGGTATCTAAACGAGAGTTGTAGATATCATTAAACCATAAACTTACGTAAAAAGAACGTCCAAATTTGACTTCGTATGAGGAAGTTATGATTTTTTCAAGTTCCGGATATACCAGTAGACAGCTAAAAACTCGAAATAGAGATCGAGAGATTTTTGGCCGAAACAACCTAAATGAGAATCGAAGGTCTCAACAATAGTAGTGCAACGGTAAAAACTCTGACGGAAACGGATATCGGATGAAGAAGTTAAGGATTTTTAATAGACTTTTCTTGTCCCGGCCTACTAAAAATAAGTAATAAAATTAAATTCAAAATTAGTCGACGGAGTCTATACAAAAGTTGTAGAGTGTAGTCTCGCCTACGCGTGGGTATAGAGAACATCGAAAGCGGAGTGTGTATGAGGAAGATATGAATTTTTTAAGTTTATTAAACAATTAAAATATTAAATTTAAATATAAATACCCGATATTATCCGAAGGAGGAGGACTCACCGGTCTGATCTGGATTACGCCCAGTGTAATGCCTCGGTACGCCCAGCGTAATCCAAGGATTCAGACCCTATATAAAAGGTGCGAGGGTTCTGGGTTACTTTGCTCATTTCTCCCCTTTTTCGTGCTTATGCTTTGCGTTTAAACCCCTGAAGCCATCCCGACATCCCGGTTTTCGTATCCAAGTTTAAAAAGATGTTTTACGCTCCCGAGATTCCCGAGAATCCCAAGAAAATTAACTTTTCCAGTTAAAGTTCTGCTCGGCTTTCGTCTCACCTTCTTCAATCTATCAAGTGAGTTCATACCCCTACGAACACACTTTAAATAGGTTTTAAATGCTTTTTAAATACTTTTAAGGGGGGGGAGACCAGTAAACACCCGGTTATTATCATGTGAAAATATCTATCCTTTGCTATCCATTTCATACTGTTATTTTAACTATCATTTAAAGTCGTTATCATGAGAAACACTTCACAAACATTTCTTTACCCTCTTGGGTTACACTGCGTTTTATAAATAGGAAAATATGTTTTATTTATAAGTATGTATTCTTCATATCAAGGATCATCTTTTCATACAAAAGGTATTTCATTATATTACTTGTGAACTTGTTGTTAGCAATCATGTCAGACATATGGCTTTGTTGTACCAAACGAAAGTCCCTATATTTAACCAGAGTCTCCTGGAGGAAGAGCGGAACTTTGTGTATAGATGTATACGAGGTAGATGACCCCGCACCCTGGCTGTTAGCTATAGTTCATCATTTGGAGTGATAAATGTCGACATTAGTACTACGTCTAGTATGGTTATGGGAAACTCACAAACCGCGGAAACAACGATTCTTGTGCGTAGTAATATATTTAACTCAACCATGCTCAGGGGGTAATAACTATACAATGGGGTATTATTAGCATGTTCATAAATTAGGATAAACACCTTCTTAACCAGTTTTACATAAACATACAACTATACATTCTTCATTCTAAGCATGGAATATTTGCTTACAGGTTACAGTCTTGGTTATTTAAGACTGCTTCTCACATATAGGAAAATATAGGTTTTTCTGGTTCGAATACATCCATTCTATACTACTACGGTTTTACAACATCATTTTTAAGAAAATATCAGATTTACTGAAATCAAATGCGGGTTTTCAAATGGCATACAATCATTCAAATGAACTTCTTCTGAACTCACCAACTTAAATGTTGACACTTTTTCTTTGAAGTAACTTGTATTCTCAGGGAATCATTAAACAGGATTAGCTACTGCTTTTGACGACTTACGCCCAGGCGTTAGTTAGATCTTTTGAACAACATAATATAATTGATTTCTTTTGTAAACATGTAATACTACAATCATGTAAACTTTTCAATTATGTATGTGATGATTGTGCGTACTTTTGTTTTACTATTCATTTGTTATGATACTTGACATGACGTCGTCCGACCCCAAATGTTTCCACCGTTTTTGTTTGGGGTGTGACAAGCACCCTAGTATGGCTCACTAGATTGCGGTAAAGAATATTCTCAAGTACCTACGAAGGACTAAGGACTGGGTTCTTATCCTCAGTGGGAGTGATGACTTGAGAGTGATAGGGTATAGCGACGCCAACTTTCAAACCGACCTAGATAATTTTCGCTCTCAGTCGGGCTAGGTATTTACCCTGAATAGAGGAGTAGTTACACGGAAAAGTTCCAATCAAGAGACTGTAGCCTATTCAACGTGAGAATCATGGTACATAGCAGCAATCGAAGAGGCGAAGGAGGCGATATGGGTGAAGAACTTCATTGGAGACCTTGGTGTTGTACCAACTAAAAGGAGCCTATGGAGATTTTTTGTGACAGTAATAGTGCGGTTGCCATAGCCAAGGAACCAATGGATCATGGCAGATCCTGGCATATTGACAGAAAATATCACTTCATAAGACACAATATATAAGAAGGACTCCTCGTAGCAAATAGGGTATCGTCAAAAGAGAAACCGGTAGATCCCCTCACGAAGGGACTGAATAGGGTTAAACATATGCAGCATTTGAGGCGCGTCAAGCTGAAACACGATATTAGTTTTAATGATTAGATAGCTATTTCTGAAAACTAGTAATAGATAAAATGTAATTGACATTTAATGATTAAATAAATTTTGTTGTTTATTTATTAGTAAAGTTACCATCTTATTTTAATTATTTACTATTGTTTCAATTTTGCATGTATTGACTTCCAGAATAATAAGATTGTTCAAACTGTCCACAGTCGATCATACTTTGGAAGTAGGTATTGGATCAAGACTATCATGATTTTGGCTTATAGATTGTTTGAAATAGTAAAACATTGCTATGAAATTCATGAGTGATCACAAGTTCTGAGTATTGGATTAAACCCATGCTCACTTGTATCACTTCAAGGAATTTATATCGAGTGATCGTGAGACGATAATATCATAAGTCTTCAAACCAAGAGATGAGTTGTTGACTATGAGTTGGTTGTACATTGATAGTACGAAAACACATCAGTAACTTGATGTTAAAAAACGTGCTATTTTGTATGATTTGGCGAATATTTAGTACAAGCATATGAGTCAAAGTTTATCTGTTCATTTTAGTCCTTAGAGGTTCAAAAGATATATATTGGGCCCCTCGATGATTTTGTTTTGACCTATGTGTCAGGCCCAGTCAAAACTCAACTGATGTGTTCGATTAAGTTCTATTTCAAACAAATCGGAAATTGGGAAACAAACTGCTGGACAATAAGTATCACGTTGTTCCATGTATTTGTCTAGCTGATATCTTGAGAACAAAGAATTAGATGATCACTTGTCTAAAATGGTGCGTTCTAGTTCTACAAAGTTTTAAGAGCTACGGTTGCTGGTCGGTTCATGAAGTCATACTTGCAACTATAGTTGTTAGACTTATCCAAGTGGGAGACTGTTGGATAAGGTGTCTAATTCCATAAGTATATTTGGTATGTGTGACAACCCGACATTTTGAGACAATATAATGTAACACCAGTCAAATTTAAGGCAAACTTTAACTTTCCTAAAATCTTATTTGGGTTAAATAAAGTGGTAGGAATCGTATCAAGGTTTTCGTACATATAAAGAACACTAAAATTCGAGTTATAACGAAGAAGTTATAACCAATCTAAGATTCGCGGCAAAAGTCGGCACAACTGATAGACGTAAAACGCAAAGTTTCAATACAATAATTTTTAGTCTTTGTTATCTAAAAAAAATTCATAGATATCATTAAACCGTGAACATACATAAAAAGAACGCCCAAATCTGACTTCGTATGAGGAAGCCGACACAACCTAAACAAAAGTTGGAGAGCCCGACAATAGGATTATAACAATAAAAAGTCTGACGAAAACAGACGTCAGATGAAGAAGTTATGGATTTTTAATGAAGTTATCGTGTCCCGACCTATTAATTAAAATATAAATAAAAATAAATTCAAAATTTGCCGACGGAGTCTAAATGATAGTTGTAGATTATTTTCTCACCTTCGCGTGGATATAACGAACGTCAAAAACGGAGCTCGTATGCGAAAGTTACGCCTTTTAGAAGTTCTTGGCACGCACTCCAAAGTCTTATCCGAAGTAGTACGCCCAGCGTACTCGGATACTAGGCTCCGGATCATCCACGTCGGCCACTCACGTCTTCCGAGGCTGCGGTCAGCCATGATGCAAGCGAACGCCTAGCGTACCCTTGGAGTACGCCCAGCGTACGAGGAACGCCCCGCGCACCTCCGAAGTATGCCCAGCGTACCGAAGACCTCCAACCCCTATAAATAGTGTGCGAGGGTGCCCACTACCTTTACTAAAATCCTTCATTTCTCTCACATTTTCGCCTCGTTTTTCGTGCTGACAACATCCCGAGTTCCTGGTTTCATATCTAAGCCCCGACAAAGGTCCGAAGCCCCGAGATTCCCGAGAATCTCGTCACTTTCCGGTCGAGGTGCCGCCCGGGAAAACCTCTTTTTCTTCAAATCACGCACTTTCTTCGGTGAGTTCATACCCCTATAAACTACATTTTTAAATGTGTTATCAATACTTTTTATATACACTTTTAAGGGGGGGAATACAAGTAAACACACGATTATTATCGTGTGTAACTCAAAGTTTCACTAAATACTCATTTTTATCAAGTAAATGATATGTCATTCATAACCATTATATGGAATCGTTCGTATGGAAAATATATCACGATATCATCTTATTTGTTGAAATTAAATATGTTGTTATATGTATACGAATCAAACACTTTATTTATACCTTCAGTACATGTGTTCATTTATGTCACCACAAAAAGTTACACATTACATAACAAGTGAGCATCACACTAGGGTTTACTATACAAACGAAACAAACTTTTGGAAAAACTATAATAGTTTACGACAAACATTTTTTCATGTTAAAAACCCTTTGTCAAACTGTCTTACATACTTTATGTTTCCTTTCAAACACTGTTAGAATCGTATTTCAAACAAAGGTCTTCTTATACTTAAAATTGTTCTTATCAAACAAACTACTTTCAAATCGTTTTATAAACTGACATCAAGTCATCACTTCTTATTTATTAAACTTCTCAAAGGTTATACAAAACTTCTTTTATATTTTATTTGTCAAATGCACGCCTATACATGTGTGGTTATATATATATATATATATATATATATATATATATATATTTATATCATGTATACAGATATAGACATAAAAGTTTTCCCATCAGTTGGTTCAGTACCTTTGGGTAGCAAAGGCATATTTCGATTATACACACACACACTACTAGTAACTATAATAGGTATAGTTAAGATATACTACTTACCATTCCAAGTACCAGGAATCACACAAGTTTCAGTCTATTCATGAGTCTATACAAATACATTACATACTATATGAAGAGATACGATTATATACAATTACAAGGCATACAATCTGAAGACATACAATTAGAAAAGCATACAATTTCAAGACATACCATTTCAAGGGATAAAATTACATGAGATAGTATACTAGATATTCATAAAATTTTATATACTAGAAGTACCATATCAAGAAGGTATTTTCATATAAAAACAAATGGACATTTTCGTACATAAATCTGTTTTATACTAGGTTGTGAGACGCTTCACGTACTTTCGAGTATGCATTATTAAGTCCTGTATTATATAACATAATCCCTTGTAGGGGGAGCGTGATACTTGTGTATAGATCTATACGGCATTGACAATCCCGTACCTAAACTGTTAGCTACAGTTAGACCGGCAGGTCTGGGGTGACAAATGTCATAACATTCCAACGCCTGAAGAACGTTGTTACAGGCAGTCTGGGTCATTAGCATGGTTATAAAACTCACATGGAGTATTAAAAACACGTTGATTTACGGGGTTATCATATACCTTAGCGTTTATAACTGTACACAAATCTATTATTTTAGACATGAAAAACGTTATGGTAGTTCATTTTTGGGACTTTTAATCTACCATCCACTTATAAACAAATGTTAGATTTCTGAAGCAAACATTCAAAACAGTCGAGTCTTGGTAAAAGGCAACATTTTATACTAGTAGAAAATATGGGATTTTCTAGGATTTTCAAACGTTTACTATTACTTACAAACATATATGTTGGTACAAACTTTCCTTCAAACATTTACAGGTCTTTCTTTACAACATTACAAATCAAAGTCACATAAATACTTATGAATTCACTAGCATTATTGCTGATACTCGCTTTCAAAATAACTTGTATTCCCAGGATACAGATAGACAGGTATGACTACCAGGTTCTGTGAAGACGGAGTGATCAAGACTCGTCTTTTATTTTTGAATATTCATTTTTGTAGAGTTGTACTATGAAAGAACTCAAATGTAATTAAAATTATACTATTAATGCAATGGATGATGTTGTTGCTTGTTTACTACTTTGCATTTCTTGTGATACATTACATGACGTCCTCCACCCCAGAACGTTTCCGCTGTTCTCGGTTTTGAGGTGTGACAGTATGTACTTGACCGGATTTAGCATGGTCCATTTAGGTTGCACTTCACCAGAACAATCTGGACTTTTGTGAAGACCATATTTATGATTTATTAATATTTTATAAGTTATAATATATTATTATGAAATCATATTATTTAATTAGTACTGATCAAGAATTAATTTGGAATTAATTGTGTGATCAAAAGAGACTAATCAAATTTATAGGGATTGATTGTGTAAATCATTCATTCTTATAATGTGTGTTAATGATCCATGATTCCTTATGTTGAGCTTAGCCCATGTGGTGATCCATGGATACTCCTTGGAGGTTAATACCCATGGATCATGAGGAATGTGGAAAGTCATGCACATTTGGGTTTACATAGTGTAACCCTAATCTAACCACACTATATAAGAACCCCTTTGGTTCGAGAAATTGGCACCTAGAGTCTTTGCAAGTGTGTGGGAGATTTTGTGATCTAGAGAGTCCTCTTCTAAGTTTCCAAGTGTTAGTGGTGATTTGTGATTCCACTTGAGGTATTCACACTATTGGTGCTAGGCTCTTAAAGCTCCAAGCAACAAGTCACAACAAAAGTTATGTTATCTAACTTGTTTTATTACCCAAGTACCAATGTTTTGTATGCTAGTTAGGGTAATACCTGGGAAAAATAAAGTTTGCATGTATAATAGAGAGAACATGGATCCAAGGTATTTAGGGTTGCATGAACACCTTAGGAGTGTTAGAATGCTCAAAACCCATCATGATCTACTTTAAACCTTTAAATATGAACCAATTCAAATTTAAGTGCACTAGAACACATTCCCTACTTCACGACGTACCCTAGTAATCAAGGAATTCCAAATAGCTCTTTACTTTAGGTGAGTGCTCAATTATTTTAGAGAGAATATGGATATATACATGCGTATGTAGTATCCCAGGTCGGATGTCTTCCAATCACGCAGTGGGACAGCATATGTCTAACATAGATTGAGGGATAGAGAGATATAAAGGTGCATATGTTGTGTCCCATGCCGGATCTCTTCCAATCACGCAGAGGGGACAACATATGATTGACATAGATAGATAGAGAGATGCATAGATGGAGATATATAGAAATAAAGGTGCATATGTTGCGTCCCAGTTCAGATCTCTTCCAATCACACAAAGGGGGCAACATATGACTGGCATAAAGGATAAGAAAGAAAAACAATTTCACATAGACTTACTTTAGCAGAACCCACAATCACCCTATCAGCACCTGAATTAAGGACATAAGTTTGTATGTCAAAGAAAAGTTGATCCATGGTTCTAAATGATGAGTAGCTTTAGTTTATCTCACAGTCTCCCTTGTTTATCTCATTGCTGAATTTATCCAAGCGTTGTATGTTCAGTCCAAATGAAACTATATAAGTCCAGACGAGTTAACATTGTCAAGTCCTTTCATTGTCAACAAAGTCTAGTTCTTTCATTTTGAATTCTTTGAGCCGACCAGCACATTTGACAGACAGTCTAAACAATTTAGCTTCAGTGCATTAAACATACTTCAGATTGCCTTTTAACACTAAACTTCATACCACTTCCCAAAAACACTTATGAAAGAAGACATATTTTTTAAATTTTTGTTGATTTAATTTTTTTTTTAATTTCTCCCCCTAAATTTGTGCACAGGGAAGAAAGGAAATAAAAATGAGCAAATTTAAAAAAAATTCTTTCAAACGAAAAACTTAGAAGTGTCATGAGAATTCAAACCATAATTCAGCAATTGAAGATGCATCCAGATGATCTGGGAACATCAAGCACAAGAAACAACACATTCAGACTCAGATGTGTTTCAATTCTAGAACTAAGTTAACATATTCAACACATTATTAAATACAATCCCATTTATGATCCTTTATTTCTTCCTTTCCCACAAAGGACACATACCCTCAACTAAAATTTTCGATGTTGTATAGATGAGAGATGTCACATATCATGTGCTTGGAACAGCCACTATCAACATACCAAAGTCTAATGATATTCCTCTATAGCTTCTCTAGCATTGAGTGTGGGATTAGATGATCTTGGGAACCAAGCACAAGCAACAACACATTCAGACTCAGCTGTGTTTCAATTCCAAAACTAAGTTAACATATTCAACATGTTATTAAATACAATCCCCATTTATGATCATTTCTTTATTCCTTTCCCACAAAGGACACATACCCTCAACTAAAATTTTCAATGTCGTATAGATGAGAGATGTCACATATCATGTGCTTGGAACAACCACTATGCAAGATACTCTTACCCATGACATGTCTTCTTTATCACACACAGAAGATGAAGAAATGTTAGAATCATTAGATGATTTACGAGTGTAAACTTTTCGTACCCATCTGTAGTCTGGTTTAACCAATTTCTTATTTGATCGGATGGATGCCTCAACACTTGTTTTAGAGCTAGAAACCGATTTCCGAGATGACTTTGCCCTAACCGATGTTGGTTTAACTAAACCATCTCTTGAATTTGGCATCTTGTTAAACATTCGCTCTTGTCCATTGGAGTTTGATTCTTTCTCTTTTTAACATTCCAGTCACCATTGCTTGAACGTGACATCGAAGGCATTCTTTTAGAAGGTCTCCCTCTTGGCACGTTCTGCCAACCTTGTTTGTAGTAAGGGACATACGAACGATGTGGGCAATTTCTAGCAATGTGACCAGGAGTCCCACAGTTAAAACAAGTCTGTCTTTTCATATAAATAAGGTTGTGACGTGGTCCTTGTCTAAATGAAGTTTGTTTCAAGGGACCTCCATAGGAACAAGCACATGAATATTTACTAGGCTGTTGAATAGACTTTTGTAGTTTTATTTTTTCAATAGTGGGAGTATCATCATCACAAGATTTTAAATCATTTTCAGCACAACTAGAATTACTATGGTTATGCCCATCCCCATCTTGCTTAATGACCTTATCTGCACATGAAGTAAAAGCATTATAATTGTTTACATTATCATCATTTACTATCTCAACCACAACAAGTTTGCCATACTGTAGGTATATTTCCCTTTCCACTTCTTCCTCGGTTAAAGGAGCAAAAGTGTAGTTGTAATTAAATGGAGGAGGAACACTATCATACCCTAGAACCTTTTCTCATTCCATCTAAGTTGTTTTTCAATCATTGCTTCAACATTCTTACTTGACACATCAAATTTCTTAAAATTAAAATATGCATTTTCAAACTTAATTTTCAATGTGTCTAGCTCGACAGTTAGAGTTGCAATCTTTTCCTGGGCATAATCGTAGTGTTCACATTTAATGTTGTACTCTTCCTTAATTCTTTTAAGATCTTTTTTTTTTTGGGTCTCTAATTTTGCTTTTAACGGTTTTTGTCCTTTTTGAGAGTATATCCTTCATATTTAAGGTCCTTAATTTTCCTAATTAATAAATCATGTTGACCACGATAATGTTTAATTTTAGCTTCATAGGACTGACAGCATGAAGCTTCATTGACCTCCTTGATATTGTTGTAAGAACTCATTGTTTACCAAAAATAGACCTGATTGTGTAATTTGTTTTTGACCAAAAAAACAACTATAAATGCATTTTAACTTGTAACCTTGAAAGTCAACCTTTTTGTCCACGAATAATCTTAATTGAGAATAAGGCTTTAGGACCGAGAACAAAAATTTCTAGACCGAATACGTTGCTTATTGATAGAATACCAAGCTTTAAGAACCAAAAACGATGCTTCAAAACTGAAAAGTTGGCCGAAAACAAGGTTGCTTGACCAAATATTTGGCTTCTAAACCGAAAACTAGATTTTAGGCCGAGAATGCAAGATCGAAGTCGTGTAGACCGAGAACCATGAGTATCGAGAAGACAGACCGAATATGAGGCCGAAAATTGAAGGTGTAGACCGAGAAGACAAACCAAATGCAACTTAACCGAGAACCCTAAGAACCGAGAAGCAAGACCGAGATCCTTAATCGAGAAGCAACTGACCGAGAACTGTGAGGTTGCGGACCGAGAACGAGTAACTGACAGAGATCTTCACAAGCCCTAACTAAAATCTGCTGCTGCCCGCCGAGATCTCGCAACCTTAAACGAATATGAGGTTGCCGTCGAGAACTCCGAAGGTTGTGACCGAAGACCTTAAAAAAATTTCCAGAAACACAAAATTTTTTGATTTTTAATGCCAAACTCGATCAAAAATCTAAAATAGTGAATAACACAAAGAACAAACAACAAAAATTTCGTCCAAAATAATTCAAAAACACTATAAACTCCAAGAAAAACTCAAAGAAACGGTTAAAATCTTGCCAGTTTGATTGATACCAATCCACGCTTTGATACCAATTTTAAAACCCAAGATTTTTGATGTATTAATCAATTTCACTAGAATGGTGTGGAATCCCGATCTAGTGAATGACGCAAGACAAAATATGGAATAAGAACACGTTGATTAATCTTTAATGCACATTATTATTAATGAATAGTCGGGTACATAAGATTCTTGAGTACACTTGGTTCTCATTGTCTCTCTCTATTCATGAAAATACAAATCATTGACCAACAACTCTACATGGCTCATATAACACTATTTATACCTAGACCTAAAACAAAGATGGAACCCAATAACCAAAACCAAAATCATCTAGAAGCCCACCAAAATTAGCATGTGATTTTGGTGCAAACACAACCAAAATCATCTAGAAGCCCACCGAAATCACCATGTCTAAACACTATATGATATGTTCCTTATGCACTTGATCCATTCCATTGTCAGACGGTCCATTTCCCTCTCAGATAATCCATTCCTTTGTCATATGCTCCATTCACCGAAAGTGCTTCATTGAGTTCTAAGCGCTCCAAATGCTCCATGAACATGATCCAAATGCTCTATGTTGGACAAGACTTCATACCTCAACAATATCCCACTTGAAGGCTTGAACAACTTCATCTACCATTCAAAGTCTTCATCATTCTCTTAATCTCTCTCTCTCTCTCTCTCTACACCAACCCCGTCCAAAATCTTTGAAACAGTAGCTAAAACCATGTTTGGCTTCACTTTTCCAATGGTAAACACCTTAGTACATTCATGTGCTGAGTTATCCATACTAAGGAATTCCGTCAGTTTAGTAGCCCCTTGGTTCATTGTCCTGAACTCTCTGGTAAGACACATCCTAAGCTCATTATAACGCCCCGTTTCTCAGGTATTGTTTTAATGTGTGAGTTTCTTGATTTCAAGGGCTACTCGTCGAGTTGATTTCCCTAATCGTCGAGTAGCAGCGGGTTGGTCCACGTATTTTAGTGACCTACTCGCCGAGTCTAGGAAGGGACTCAACGAGTAGGAGCTGGCAGATGAAACCCTAAATCTCAGGGTTTTTCACCCTATTTAAAGGATCATTGGCCTCCCCTTTACTGCTTGTTGTCCTTCTCAAACCCTAATCGAGTGTGTATTCCATTTGTGTACTTTTGAGCTTGGGAGAGGATTTTTGTGGAGAAAGGAGCTTGGAGAGCAAGTATTCAGAAGCAAGGAGCTTGTAGGATCTGAAATCTACCTTATTGGGCACCTTCTGGAAGGTATAAATCGTTACCCTGACCTTATTTCATTCTAGATTCCCTCTTTGGAGAAACCCTAGGGTTTTCATGGTATGATTGGAAGCTATTCTTGTGTGCAAGCTCAGATCTGAAGTTGTAACTTCAGAACTGAGCTCCCTTGGGCTTCTTAGTCCATAAAGTTTATAGCTTGTGCAAGGATGAGACTCTCCCAAGGTGTAAAGCCCCATTGGAAGCTTAGATTGGTCATTTAGGGCCTTTAGAGCCTTGCATGTGCGTAAAGTTTGCAACTTTACATGATAAACATGACTTATAAGCTTGGATCTGTAATCTGGAACCTTATCATGTCTTAAAAAGTGTCTGCATGGATAAAGGTCTGCAAGGACTCGACGAGTTGGATGAACAACTAGGCGATCCCGTTGAAGATGGTCATGGACGCGACAAGTTGATGAGCAACTCGACGAGTCTGTTGAAGATTGCCTTGAACCAAAGTAGGCATGGAGTTCACTAAGAACGTACCTTCGGAGGCGAGTCGGTATTTTGTATCTCATACTTTCAGTAGGGAGTTTGGTGTGGCAGTGGTCGAACTAGAGTGTCAGTTACGAGTCTCTATCACCAATGAACACGGAGTTTCTGCTTCTTCAGTCAATCGAGAGTGCGAGTTGGAGATTTTTGGGGTGTCCTTTGCGATAGATTTTATTCCTTTCCCCATGGGGGAGGTGGCGTGATTGTAGGCATGGATTGACTCAGTCAGTTCGGTGCTATGATTGATTGCGAGGGCCAGCGAGTGGTAGTACGGACCCCAAGTGGGGGAGAACTGATTGTATATGGTGAGGGAACCAGAGTGGGATCAAGGTTTTATTCAGCTGCTAGGGCTCGGCAGTACATTCAGCATGGGTGTGCGGGTTATCTAGCTTATGTGGCAGATACGCGATTCAGGGACTAGATTTCGGTTTCCGATGTATCGGTGGTCAGGGATATTGCAGATGTGTTTCCAAACGAGTTGCCAGGGATACCTCTGGAGATGCAGGTCGAGTTTAGGATCGACCTTGTGCCAGGTGCGGCCCCTATCGCTAAGGCTTCGTACCGATTGGCACCACCAGAGATGCAGGAGCTGTCGTCGCAGCTAAGCAGTTCATTCGACCAAGCAGTTCTTCATTGGGAGCACCGATTCTTTTTGTCTAGAAGAAGGATGGTTCACACCGGATGTGTATTGATTACCGGGAGTTGAATAAGTTAATAGTGAAGAACCATTACCCACTCCCGAGGATAGATGGTCTCTTCGGTCAGTTACAGGGCGCATCTTGATTTTCCAAGAGAGACTTGAGGTCTGGGTATCATCAGGTCAGGGTCAGAGAGGAGGACGTGGAGAAGATCGCGTTCCAAAATCGTTATGGACATTACAAGTTCGTGGTGATGCCGTTTGGGCTCACCAACACGCCAGCAGTGTTCATACACCTGATGAATCGGGTCTGTAGACTGATGCTTGATCGCTCAGTCATAGTGTTTATAGATGATATCTTGGTGTATACCAAGACCCGAGAGAAGCATGAGGAGCATCTGCGAGTGCTGTTGGGAGTTCTGAGACGAGAACGACTATATGCCAAGTTCTCAAAGTGTGAGTTTTGGCTACGAGAGGTCCAGTTCCTCGGACATCTTGTTAACCAAGAGGAGATTTTGGTCGATCCGGCCAAAATCGAGGCGGTTATGCAGTGGGAGATTCTGAAATCTCCCTCGGATATTAGGAACTTATTGGGATTGGCAGTTGTAGTGGTGTTGATTATGATCGCATGTGCGGAATTAGAAAGATCTAGTAATTCATCATACAAATTCAAGAACACAAGGAGTAAATAAATATGTGTAAGCTCTTATTAGATCTAGAAAGATTATACAAATGGGTTTTGTATACAAATTCTCTCTCTAGTCTAACACTCCAAATGATTCCTTACATCATGAGAGTCACTCACTTCCTATTTATAGGAAAGACTCAACCCACTTACACATACAAAGAGGAAAGCCTAAAACATTACATCCAAGCATGACTTTGCACCCTAACATTCTCCCCCTCAAAGTTAGGATTGGATGTCCGGCTTTAATCTCCAACGAGCTAGCGTGATCAAGACCAAACTCCCCCTCAAAGTAACACCGGTCTTCAAATCCGTAAATGAATATTCGACAAACCCGAGAAGCTTCGAATACCCATCATTTCTCCCCTTTTTATAATCAAAAAATGATTATAAAACCCATTAAGGATGAGAAGCACCCGAGGAATAATCTTCACAATACTCCCCCTTGATGTGTACCAAAAATTAATCACCAAAAATCTTGCACGGAAAAACAATCACGAAAAAGCCACAAAAATTTCCAATTTATGAAAATTTTTGACTTTTTGGGTGAAAGTTGCAAGATTTTTCAAAAATCGGGTAGAAATTGTCACTTTCTGAAACTTGCAGGGACCCGTTGCATCCAAAACAGCCAAATATGCAAAACTCTCCCCCTTTTCCAAATCTGGGTAGAAAGCGTCAATTTGCACAAACTGCAGGGACCAGAAATGAACATTCTTCAATTTTCAGCAAAATATAGTCCTTTTTCGAATTTCGGTGAAAACTGCACAAAATTCGAAGTTTCAGGGACCATCTTCGAAATTCTTCTCTTTATGTTCCAAACATACGAAGATTCCACAAAATTCGAAGCTTCCAAAAATTTTTGAATTTGGGTGAAAAGTGTCAAACATACGAAACTTGTGTTAATTTTCGAAGTGTCAACAAATCGAAGGTTCAGGGGCTGTTTTCGAAACTGTCATTTGCTCAATTCTTTCGAAGACCCCAATTCACGAAGTCTTTATCATATGCAAAACTAACGAAACACCACGGACCATTTTCGAAACTTCATGTTTTCCTTATAAAATCATCAGCACCATTCGTTTTTCCCAATTAAACCCAAAACATAATCTTTGAATCTTATTCACCAACCCTTCAAAAATTAACAATCAATATCCTTTTACAGTTCTTCGTTCCGATCACAAACACAGGAACCCTTCGCTTTTTCATTCAACTATAAAATTGTCAATAACCCTACCGATTCAAGAAACGGTTTCCAGTTCATTATCATACGAGATCCTTATCAGCTTTCCAAATACCCTTCGTATGTTTACGATCAAAATCAGCTTTCCAAATCTTCGTTCTCACAGCCTTTATCGTTCGAAATCAAATACAGTTCGTCATACCATTCAATTCCAAATCCTTCGAAGAAATCGATCGTTAACCCTTCCATCGATCCAAAAATAAAATTCTTCAACATCAAATTCCCGATTCTTCATTCGTTAATCATTCCAAATTTGTTTGTTTCTCAGTTCATGAATATCATTAGAAAGCCTTCGTCATTCAAAGCAAAGTTAATCATGATAACTAATTCATAAACATACTTAGCTTCTCAAACGTGCAATATCGAATACTTCAAACCAACATCGACATTCAAATCTTAATGCCCCAAAATCAGATTCGATTTCCAAAAATCGTTTAAGAAGAGAATATAAACTGTGTTTCACATCAAGAACCGATTTCAAAATTAACCTCCAAATTCAATATGATTTCAACATCCAAATCTTCAAAACAACTTTTATCTATCGATTTCTTCTAACAATTCCATGAATCAACCCATAGAAATCATGTTTGACTTTTTCTGTAATTGACTTTTCTAAGTCAAGAATCAATAAACAAGAAATTGTTGATTCTAATGGCCAATTTTAGATCAAAACTTGATTATCCAAACATTCTTTACCTCCTTCAAGTGTTCTTGGCCATGATCATTAAAATCAAAGAACCAATTTCACGATTTTAGCACTTGAATTGGAACACAATCAACTTTCGTAATATAACAACTCTCACATGAAATCGATTATACAGTTCCGGATTATCATCCAGGCTTAATCGACTAAAAGAAACGATGAGAAGATAACGAGAATAGAATGATCAAAAGTCGATTCAAGAACATCAATCGTACAACCATTTGAAGCGAGTGACTATATCAGGAACGAGTTTAATAGATCATATGCTGTAAACGAATTTGGTCTCACGATCATGAACAGTAATATCTCAAATATTGGGCTCAAATCGAGGTCATGAACAGTAAGTAGATTAATTGATGGGCTTCGAACAAAAGTATTAAAATTTTTTTTGAATCACATCAAACATATGGATTTGGAATTGGATAGGGCTTTGATCAACACAAAAAATTATTTGATCATCAATGAGGTTGAAACAGATTAGATCCAACGAAACAAATCGATCAAAAATGAAAAATGCAAAGCACGAATTGAAATCATGGACGTTTTGGAATCCATTTGAGAATTTGAGATACCTTTTTGACCAATCGAGTTCCGTTTTCGACAAACGAATCAACTTTGGAAGATCTTGGTTCTTTTGTTGGAATGAGAAAATCTCCAAATCGAACATTGTACCACCCACCATGCGAGATGTACAACTCGTTCTTCATGTTCTTCGTGTTCTTCATCAAACCAAGAACATCTTCAAAAGAACCACCAACACATTTGGGTTTTGACTTCAAATTCAATTCAACACTTGGTGATTGTTGCTTTGGAACCCAAATTTGCTTCACGGATTTTGGCTTCACAACATATGATGATTTTTGTGAGTAAACCCGCTTGTTTTTCCGATTCATCTTCTTCTTCTTTTTCTTTCTCATCTTTTTGCATCTGGAAGACTTGACTTCATGAACAAACCCACTTTCAATAACATGAACATTTTGAGTTTGAATCAAATCTTTTGGAGTTTGATATTTGGGAATTTCTTGAACTACTGGCTTCCGATAAGGAATCATTCTTTCAAACGAATCACAAGAACACAAAATATCATCAGTTTGAACTCCAATTGAGCCAAAAACTTTTTCATCTTGAGAATCAACTTGAACTCCTTTTTCTTGAACATCAAGAACATCACATTGAACTCCTTTTTCTTGAACATCATCATCATCAAGAACACCATCCCGAGCTTCACGACAATCTGCATAATATTCAAGCTTATTGCTTCCATATTTGCATTCAGCACGAGAAATTCCTTTTATGACTTCTCCATCTCTTCTATTTCTTCGTCTCTTTTGATATGTTGTAATCAAACGATTAAACAAATGTTTGGTTCGAAAAATTGGACAACTAATTAATTCTCCAACTTCATTCTTTTCTCCATTTACAACAATATCACATTCACTTATCAATCCAACAGTTAAGCTATAAAGAAGATATTCAAATGAGCATTCACTTTGAAAATCATTCCTACGTATCATCCATTTCTCCATGATTACAAGAACTTGAAATTTTCTAGAGAGAGAAAGTGATTATAAATGGGTTTTCTAGAGAGATAAAGTGATACAAACAAGTATTCTAGAGAGAGAAAGTCGAATTATGGATCAAATCAAAGAAAAATTTGACTTCTAGAATACAAAAACACTGTCTAAACACGAAGATCAATGAACAAAAAGAATCACCAAATCAAAATAGCCATCAAGGATCAATTCTTGATGAGATTCAAGAACACCCGCTCTGATACCAATTGTAGTGGTGTTGATTATGACGGCATGTGTGGAATTAGAAAGATCTAGTAATTCATCATACAAATTCAAGAACACAAGGAGTAAATAAATATGTGTAAGCTCTTATTAGATCTAGAAAGATTATACAAATGGGTTTTGTATACAAATTCTCTCTCTAGTTTAACACTCCAAATGATTCCTTACATAATGCGAGTCACTCACTTCCTATTTATAGGAAAGACTCAACCAATTTACACATACAAAGAGGAAAGCCTAAAACATTACATCCAAGCATGACTTTGCACCCTAACAGCAAGGTACTACCGGAGGTTCATACGGGATTTCTCCAAGATTGCAGTACCCCTCACTCATCTGACGAGGAAATGGTGGATTTCTGGTGGGGTCCCGAGCAGCAGAGGGCGTTTGAGACCCTCAGTCAGCGTTTATGTGAGGCACCAGTATTGACACTCCCGGAGGGAGTTGAGGATTTGGTGGTGTTCTGCGATGCATCCATCACAGGTTTAGGGGCGGTCCTCATATAGAGAGGACGAGTGATAGCCTAAGCATCGTGGCTGCTGAAGCCATATGAGACGAGATACCCTACACATGACTTGGAGCTGGGGTCGGTGGTGTTCGCCCTTAAGATATGGAGACATTACCTCTATGGGATCCACTGTACCATTCATATAGATCACAAGAGCTTGAGACATATTATGGATCAGCCAAACCTAAACGTGAGGCAGCATAGGTGGCTAGATGTAGTCAAGGACTACGATTGCGAAATCCTTTACCATCCTGGTAAAGCGAATGTAGTTGCGGATGCTTTGAGCCGCAAGTCAACTGGGTCTTCCACCCCAGCGGTATGTATGAGGATAACGGTGGATCCTCCGCTTGTGAGTTTGCTCATTGATGCCCAGGTTGAGGGCATACGACCAGAAAATTGGAAGCTGGAGAGGATCAAGGGCGAGAATATCCGGTTCGTGCAGGATAGTCGGGGACTATTGACCTGATACGGTCGGGTTTGGGTTCCAATGTCGGGTGGGGTTAGGCAGACGGTTATGGAGGACGGTCATAAGTCTCATTTCTCTATTCACCTGGGGACCACCAAGATGTATCAGGATTTGAGTTTGAAATATTGGTGGCCATGCATGAAGTGAGAAATCACTTGGTACGTCGAGAGGTGCTTGACTTGTAGGATGGTCAAGGCCGAGCATCAGAAGCCGCATGGCAAGCTGCAGCCCCTGGAGATACCCATGTGGAAATGGGAACAAATCACGATGGATTTTATTACCAAGTTGTCGAGAACGGCGAAGGGGTTTGATGCGATATGTGTCATCGTGGGTCGATTGACCAAGAGTGCCCATTTCTTGGCCATACGAGAGAGATCATCGACCGAGAAATTGGCCGAAGTGTACGTTCGTGAGATCGTGTCTCGCCATGCGGTTCCCGTTTCTATTGTCTCTATTCGGGATGTCAGGTTTACCTCCCGCTTCTGGAAAAAGTTTCACGAGGAGCTAGGCACGCGGTTGCACTTCAGTACAGCATTCCACCAAGAGACAGACGTCCAGAGCGAGCGGACTATTCAGAGCCTCGAGGACATGATGAGGGCGTGTGTCATTGATTTTGGTGGGAGTTGGGATTCTCACCTACTGCTTGCGGAGTTCGCCTACAATAACAACTATCACTCTAGCCTTGGCGTCCCGCCATTCGAGCTGTTGTACGGGCAGAGGTGTCGTACCCTGGTTTGTTGGGGTGAGGTTGGTCACAGGGTGATGGGTCAGAAGGAGGTTATCTTGCAGACTACCGAGAAAATTCAGTAGGTTAGGCAGCGACTGCAGAACGCTCAGAGTCGATAGAAGAGTTACGCCGACCAGCGCCGCTCCGAGTTAGAGTTTCAGGTCGGTGACCAGTGCCGCTCAGAGTCCGAGTTAGAAGAGTTACTATTGAAGGTCTCGCCCTGGAAGGGTGTGATCCGCTTCAGGAAGAGGGGAAAATTAGGTCCCCGTTATATTGGGCCGTTCAGGATCATTGCCAGGGATGGCAAGGTAGCTTACCGATTAGAGCTGCGGGAGGAGCTTAGTCGGATACACAATACTTTCCACATTTCGCAGCTGCGAAAGTGCATTATGAATCAAGAGGAGGTGGTCCCGCTGGATGATATTGAGGTTGATGAATGCCTGAATTACGTAGAGAGGCTTGTGGCTATACTAGAGAAAAAGATGAAGATTCTGAGAAATAAGGAGACACTCTTAATGAAGGTACAGTGGGAGCATCGGAGGGGGTCCGAGTGGACGTGGGAGATGGAGGCTGAAATGCGGGAGCATTACCCGGAGTTATTCGCTGCAGAAGACTTCGAGGACGAAGTCTAGTTGAAGTGGGGGAGAATTGTAACGCCCCGTTTCTCAGCTATTGATTTAATGTGTGAGTTTCTGGATTTCCAAGACTACTCGACGAGTTGATTGCCCTACTCTTCGAGTAGTAGTGGGTTGGTCCATGTATTTTAATGACCTACTCGCCGAGTCCAGGAAGGGACTCGACGAGTAGGAGCTGGCAGATGAAACCCTAAATCTCGGTGTTTTGCACCCTATTTAATGGATCATTGGCCTCCCCCAGACTCGCCTTTACTTCTTCTTGTCCTTCTCAAACCCTAATCGAGTGTGTGTGTTCCATTTGTGTACTTTTGAGCTTGGGAGAGGATTTTTGTGGAGAAAGGAGCTTGGAGAGCTAGTATTCGGATGCAAGGAGCTTGTAGGATCTGAAATATACCTTATTGGGCACCTTCTGGAAGGTATAAATCGTTACCCTGACCTCATTTCATTCTAGATCCCCTCTTTGGACAAATCCTAGGGTTTTCATGGTATGATTGGAAGCTATTCTTGTGTGCAAGCTCAGATTTGAAGTTGTAACTTCAAGACTGAGCTCCCTTGGGCTTCTTAGTCCATAAACTTTCCAGCTTGTGCAAGGATGAGACTCTCCCAAGGTGTAAAGCTCCATTGGAAGCTTAGATTGGTCATTTAGGGCCTTTAAAGCCTTGCATGTGTGTAAAGTTTGCAAGTTTACATGATAAACGTGCCTTAGAAGCATGGATCTGTAATCTAGAACCTTGCCATGGCTTAAAAAGCATGTGCATGGATAAAGGTCTGCAAGGACTCGACGAGTTGGATGAACAACTCGGCGAGCCCGTTGAAGTTGTTCATGGACTCGACGAGTTGATGAACAACTCGACGAGTCCGTTGAAGATTGCCTTGAACCCGGCGAGACGTTCGAAGACTCGGCGAGTCGGCTATGGTTTCTCCCAATTCTTGGACACGTATGAACTCGACGAGTTAAAGGGGAACTCAACGAGCCAATCATGGATTTCCCGAATTCTCAAGTTCAGGAAGGACTCAACGAGTCGGTGAACTGCACTCGACGAGTCGAGTCAACATAGACTGTTGACTTTGACTGTGAACTTTGACTTGGAGCAAGGGTTGACTAGTTGACTTCTAAGGGTATTCTAGTAATTTGGAGATTTATGAAAAAGGGTTTTATGGTAACTATAGGTGGTGGGATTCGTGTTGGTGATCCGGGAGTTAAGCTTTCTATTTTCAGATGCCAGTTACGAGGTGAGTTCTCCTCACTATATCTATAGGGTCTACGGCACCAAGGCCGGCGCTTTATGATTTAAATCCTGGTTTAGGATGGTTTGTATGGTAGATTTCATCCTGGTTTAGGATGGTTGCTATGTTAGATTTCATCCTGGTTATAGGATAGTTGCTATGACATGGATCGGTTAAATCTGCATGTTTACTTGTTTATATGTTTGTGCACATGTTTGTTGGTTTGGGGAAAGGGTTGAGGCATGTCCTGCTGTGTGCAGTTAGCCAAAACACCCTAGACGGACCATGTAGACTGCAGGCTCGAGCCGGGCAATCCGAGTCATGCCGAAGGCCCAGCGAGCGGTCAGGATAGACTGAAGGCCCCAAAGAGGGCGGTCTAGACGTGCCGAGGGCTCGGAGAGCGGTCCAGATAGACTAAGGACCCGGATTCGGTCCAGTCAGACAGATGGCTCATTATGCATGTTATATTGTTTGCTATTTTGTTTATACGATATGATATGGTTATATCTGTATGCCGTTGGTATTTTTGAGGTAACTCACTTAGCTTGCGGGCTTACAGTTTCAGTTTATTGTTTTAGGTACATCAGGGGATCGCGGAAAGGCGAAGGCATGATCGTATAGCTCCTCATGTTATGTTTATGTTTCTGGGAATTCTCTGATAAATAATATTTTGAAAACAAAGATGTAATTTTTTGATGAACTTGGCATGTTTTTAACGTTTAAATTGGTTTGAAATTTATGGTTTTTTACACTTATTGATCTTTCGTGTGTTGGGAACTGCAATCAATACAACATCAACAGTTAATATGAGGATGATGTAGGAAGACCTTAACTTCTTCAAGTAACAACCATGGTCTACCTCTTGTCTTGTGAACCCACTCTTCTTAATGAAGTTGTCAAACTTAATTACCATTACTTAGAGGTTTGCTTCATTCCGTATATGTTTTCTTTCTTCTTGAACACTACTTTTTCTAACCAGCTATAAGAGCACCTTCTGGCTATGCCTTCAAGATATCTCCTTCCAAGTTATCATAAAGGAGATCAGTTGTATTCACATCTCGGTGTTCTATATGGAGATTTTCAAAGGCCACTACATTCATCATAGAAGTAATTTTCATCATCTTTGTAATTGGAGAGACGTCCTCTGCCTTCTGTTGTATTCCTTTGACCGCCAATTTTCCATTGCAAATCGTATCGCCATTTATCTCATCCTTAACTTGAAACATCTTACTATTCTTCATTCCGCTCAACTTGTCATCCATAGCCTTTTCGCACTGTATGGATTTCATCCTCAAGGCCTCTGGTTTTAACCCATTCTCACACATCAACGTGTCATTGGTTCACAGAGAATACCTTGCTAGAGTACATTGCTTTGTGGTCATCCGAATAATATGTGGTTTAATCTTTGAAACACCTACATCTCTACCCTTATAACCATTATCATCAGAGCTTTTATTATTTCTATGTAACAAGAGATTAGTTTTGCATGATAATAGGATCCTCCCATGGAAGAATCTAAAGTTGGACTGTAAACACCATAATGAACTGAACTCGACTTCCTTAACTTAGTAGGATTTCCTATATTCGCAAAACTGACTTTCTTCTATCTGTCAATAGAACATGGCTTAGAAGCATCTGTCACATTCTTTGATTCCTCCCACTAGATATAAGCTTCCTCATTCCCTCATCACTCATATGAGAATTTTTTTAGTGGCATAGAGTGGATGCTCCAACTCCTTCAATAGTGCTTGCCTCCTCTTTAAACACATCCACCATATATAGTGTACCATGTTTCTAACCCTTAGCAATGATCAAGTTTCTCTTCTTCACTTTCTACTTGTGATCACTAAATGTAACATGATGACCTTCGTTATCAAGTTATCCAACTAATAACAACATCCTCTTTAGATTTGGAATGAACTTGACATTCTTCAAAGTCCAATCCATACCCAGAGTTGTCTTGAGAACCACATCTTTGACACCCACGATATCCAGACACTTGTTATCTACCAGCCTGACATTTCTTTGGTAATGCCTGAAGTTCTGCATCTACATCTTTGGAAAGTCTAGTGTGAAATGACGCACCAAAATCCAAGACCGAGGATTCTATTGAATTTTCAACTGAACAAATGAGCGCGTCACCTTCGAAATCTTCTACCATATTCATCTTCTTGTAGCCTTTATCTTCCATGAGCATTGGGCAATGACTTTTGACATGACCACCCTCTTTGCAGTTCCAACAAGTCATGTCCCTCCTATTGTTCTGTCCACCTTACCTTCTTGACTTTGATCTTCCACCACCACTACATCCTCTATTGGACCCCCTTCCTCTATATTTAGTACTAACAAGACTATTGGAAGCTTTTCCAGCACTTCGTCTGCATACCTCCTCACCAAGTATTAAATCAGGAATAACTTTGAATGTTAGCTTAGCGCCCCCGGCTAAGCAGTTAATTGTTGTCACTGTACCGAACCAACTATCAGGCAAAGATGACAATAGTAGCAATGCCATGACTACATCGTCAAATTTAATATCAACCGACTTCAACCTCGATAGGATTGAATTAAATTCATTAATATGATCAGTCATTGAGCCACCCTCCTTCATCTTCAAATTTACAAATTGTCGAATCAAGTGAACTTTGTTCACTGTTGATGGTTTTTCATACATGTTAGATAGTGCCTTGATCAACTCATGAGTAGTGTTCACATTGACAATGTTGTATGCTGCATTCTTTGCCAAGTATAATCTCACCACACCAAGTTCCTTCTGATCTAACAATTCCCATTCCTCCTGATTCATTTCTTCAGGTTTACTTTTAAACAATGTTTCATGTAAATTCTTCTTGTACAAGTAGTCTTCGATTTGCATTTTCTAGAAACCGCAATCGTGACCATTGAATTTGTTGATCTTAAGTCTCCCGTATTCATCCATAGCTCTGATACCAGTTTTTTGGGTGACAACAAAACAAGTTATGCACTTTAGACAAATATCTAAAAAAACTTCGGTGAACCTGCAAAAATAAAACTTCTGAAAATGTAAGTCAAGTGCACAAAATCTTTAATGTGCTTCAGTCAACGTGACCTACATCCACGAGCGAATTAGAGAGAGACAGAGATGATTTTATTAACTTCCAAGAAAAATTGCAATCATACACAAAGGTTACAACTCACTTGAGCTCTCAAAACAAAAGAGTCTCTCTTGCTTACGCACTTCTCCAAAATATAGCTCTCAACCACACAGTGATTACTCTCTTGAAATTTCTCCACCTACATAATGGAGATATGAGTCTATCTATACTCTAGGGATCATACCTAAAACCCTAATAGGCCAAGCCCATTGGCCCATGAATGGTGACAACCAATCATATCCCTCCATGAAGCATCTTTTAGAACATTCTTCCATGTCATACATCCCATGAGCATCAGCAGCACACATGATGGAACACCTTCGCCGTAGGGGAGCAAAATGATGCACAAGTAGAGCAGCATGATCACTAATGGTCCAACATCCATCATGATGGCATAAAATGGTGTACCCTTTAGCAATACCAACTTCTGAGCATCCTTGAATGATCTTGAGCACCATAGATGACTTTTTAGCATACTTGGCTCATTAGGGATACCATGGGTCATCAAGGAACCAAAATAACCCATCTTGCACCATGATGGGACAACATGTGAAAGGATGGCACAATAGGAATCAAGTGTGGTGCAAGAACTTCTCGGTTGGAGCAACATCACCATCTTCACACAACAACATACATGGCATAGCAAGGCCATGATTGGCGCAACAACATACTCCATGGCGCAACAGGAGTACCTCATGGTGCAAGAGTGGTACCCCATGGCGCAAGAGGGAGTTGTTTGGCACAAGAATGAGTGGCCTTGGTGCAATATTATCCAATCTGGCCCAACCCTTCAACTGATGGCACAGCAAGGATCCCTTGTTGCTCCATATCACTCCCAAGTGCTCTAAACCTCTTCCAGATTCTCTAAACCCGCGTCTATATGATTTGTTGCTATGACACTTGATTTTTTTATTTGTCATACGATCCATTCCCCTCTCAGATGATACATTCCTTTGTCACATTCTCCATTAACCCAAAGAGCTCCATTGAGTTCCAAGTGCTCCAAATGCTCCATGAACATGATCCAAATGCACCATGTTGGACAAGACTTCATACCTCGACAATACAAACCATAACCATCAGCAACACACATGATGGAGCACCTTGTTTCATAGTGGAGCATTATGATGTATAAGTGGCGCATTATGAACACTAATGGCCTAACATCCATCATGGTGGCACAACATGGTGTAATCCTCGGGTAATACCAACTTCTGAATATCCTTGAAAGATCTTGAACATCATAGAGGACTTTATGGCATACTTGGCTCATCAGAAATACCACGGCTCATTAAGGAACCAAAAAATGGCCCATATTGCACCATGATGGTGCAACATGTGCAAGGATGGTGCAACAGACATAAAGTATGGCGCAACAACTTCTAGGTTTGTGCAACATCACCATCTTGGCACAATAACACCGTGCATGGCACAACAAAATCCAGGTTTCACACAACAGCATATTCCATGGTGCAACATGAGTACCTCATGGTGCAAGAGAGATAGCCCATGGCGCAAGAGTGAGTATTTTGGCGCAAGAAGGAATACCCTTAGCGCAAAAACATCCTTCTTGGCCCAACCTTTCAATAAATTGCACAACGAGTTCCTTTATTCCTCCATGTGCCTTCCAAATGCTCCAAACCTCTTAAAGATGCTCCAAAACCCATTCTATATGATCCGTTCCCTTGACACTTGATCTGTTCCTGTGTCAGATGATCCATTCCTTTTTCAGATGATATGTTCCTTTGTCATATGCTCCATGAACCTCAAGTGCTCCATTGAGTTCCAAGTGCTCCAAATGCTCCATGAACATAATCTAAATGCTCCATGTTCGACATGACTTCATACCTAAACAATCTCCCACTTGAAGGCTTGAACAACTTCACTTGTCATTCAATGTCTTCATCATTCTCTTGGTCTCTCTCCCTCTCTACCCCAACCGTCATCCTCAAAATCTTGAAAGGGCAATAAAAACCAAGCCTGGATTCAAACTTTCATTGGTAAACACCTTAGTACATTCATATTCTGAGTTCCCAATACTAAGGACTTTCTTCATCTTAATAGCCCGATAGTTCATTATCTAAAGCTTTCTAGTTAGCTGCATCTTTAGCTCATTTATCTTCTACGAGTTGGAACCAACAATCAACACAACCACAACATTTAGTATGAGGATAATGTGGGAGGATCTTAACTTCTCCAAGTAACAACCATGATCGACCTCACATCTTCCGAACGCAACTCATGTTCATGAAGTTGTCAAACTTTAAGTACCACTGCCATCGCACCCTCGAACCACAACAGCGGAAAAATCTGGGGGCGAATGACGTCATTTTATAGTACCATAACAATCGAATATGAATGAAACATAGAATTACAAATGTCATACATTGAAAATATATACTTACATTGTTTACATATTGTACTTGTTCATCAGATATATAAAAGTGACAAAATGTATTTCACAAGGTTGTTCCACTTGATCTAATAGACGAGTTGGTTACCTATTACTGGATCCCTAAGAATACAAGCTGTTTTGAAAAGCATCTACTAGAAAGTTGGTAAGTTCATAAGCAGTTTTATATAAAAAAAATTTATTCTTGTTTAGCATAATTCTTGTAGTACTTTTAGAAAATCCAATATCGTCTATAAATATAGTTTGTAAGTCTCTTTCTAAAACCGTGAATATATGCATGCATGTCCTTTGTTTTCTTTTGTTTATAAAAGTAAAACGTACATTACCAGACATCCAATATTTTCTGATGTAAGAAAAAGTGTAGTCTTAAACCCTAAGACCGGAAGTGTAAGTGACTGAGTACTTGAAAAATGATTTGTAGTTTTATAGTTTAATAAAATCGATGAATTGTAAGCTTCCCGTAAACCAAAATAGTATTGTTATTCCCTATGCGAGTCGTTACAATCATGCTTTATATAACTGATATGCCTGTCATGACGTTCTTCAGGCGTTGGTTTAGATAAGATATTTTTCACCCTAGACTGGCCTCGTCTAGCTGTAGCAAACAACTCAAGTGTGGGGGTGTCAACCCCGTATAGACGTATGCACATTTACCTCGCTCTCCCTCCAGGAGACTCTGGTTATAACTACAGGATTTATGATGTACGCTAGGTAGGTACGGTGAAGGAAAGTCTCACAAGAGCCTTAACAGAATTACGTGAATTTTGGCTCCCATTATTGAATAATGAAAATGCCATTACTAGTAAAAATTTATGACTGAATTTTATGACATGCGTTTTATAGCTTTATGACATATAGCTTATTACTCATGTTTTGAAAAGTTTATGATAGACTGATTATGACACGCAAATTTTTCTGTCGTATAATTCTGTTTTGTATAGCGTTTTGGTTAATGTATTTATAACACTTTTTATGAATAATCATTAATGGAATTGTCTACTGGTAATATATAGTGTGTAAATAGCATGATCCTCTAAGTTTTTAATGTAACACTTAGAATCAGAAAGACTAAGAAAGGAAAGGAAAACCCTAAGTCAAAGGGGTCAAGTCGTCGAGTCCATAGGTGAACTCGACGAGTTGGAGCGGGTTCCATGTCGGGGTTTAAGTGACCGACACGGCAAATCAGAGGGACTGACTCGGCGAGTCAGGTATGGGTTGGGAAACCCTGATTTCCGGGCTTGGTGCCCTATTTAAGCATCATTTTAGGCCTTCACCGCAGCCTCCATCACTCCCTTTACCTTCCCTCGAAACCCTAAGCCTCCATTGTAGTACTCTCAAGCTTTCTTTGCCATTTGGGTGCTTAAAAGCAAAAAGGAAGAAAGGAACCTTGGGTGATTCAAGAAGTGGCAGTCGACTCTGAGTTGGTGTGCTATTTCAGATCATTGGAAGGTATGGAGCTCATACCTTGGCAGTTATTCATTTAGATTCCCTTTCCTAGTTAGATTTTATCATTTTGGGCACTTTCCAAGGCCAATTCGTGTATTGTGCCTTTGTGAGAAAAGAGAACTTCGGATCTAGGGTTGTCTTGGCCCAGAAACCCATAAAGTATGAGTCTTTGGTGTGTTGGTGAAGCATGCTTGTCTCTAACCCTAGCCCTAGAGTGTTTTAAGCTTATAGCTCCTTGGTTTCACGTAAAGTTTGCAACTTTACATGAAGGATGGGCCTTAGATGAGTGGATCTACAGTTTGGAGCCCCTGTAAGGCTCGAAAAGCCACTGTATGGATTATGAACTGAAGCTACTCGGCGAGTCACATGGGTGGACTCGGCGAGTTGTATGAAGATAGGCAGGAACTCAATGAGTTGGAAGAACAACTCTGCGAGTCTTTTGGAGATTCTCGTGGACTCGGCGAGTCTGTTCTTGGAATCGACGAGACGGGTCTCAGAACCTCAACCTTTTCTGGTTAAGACTTAGATCGGTGAGTTGAGTGGTGAGTTGAGTGGTGGCTCAGTGAGTTGGACAGGATGGGACTTGGAGATCATTGAACTCGACGAGTCGACGGGGTTACTCAGTGAGTTGAGGCACATTCTAAGAGTTTCTGAGCATAAGGACTTGACGAATCGACGGGTTGACTCGGCGAGTAGAATCAATCAGGAAGGTTGACTTTGACCAGGACTTTGACTTTGTCAAGATTTGACTTAGTTGGCTTCTAGAGTTCAGTTTGGATCTAAGTGATATATATATATATATATATATATATATATATATATATATATATATATATATATATACATATATATATATATATATATATATATATATATATAGATATTGGTAGCTCGGGGAGCTAGTGGAGCAGTGGTTCAGAGAATTGTCAGATAGCAGCCAGAGGGTTACCAACAAAGTTCAGCAGTGTAGGTGAGTTTCACTTTGTGTGAATGGGTCTACGGCCACAATGTCGGCCCATATAGCTATGAGTAAGAAGACCCGGGGGTTAGCCCTAGGCACTGTTTGCTATTATGATATTCAAGATCAAGGTCCAATGTCGGGCGGGTCCCCAAGGAATGGTTTGCATGATAGTATACTTGTTGTCTATGTGATGCATGTATGTGTCGGGTAAGGAGGTGAGTGTGGGCGAGGTCCTGCATCTCACCAATAGCAGAGTATGGATAGTGTTCCATATCTGATTCGTAGCAGAGCAGGGGCGAGGCCCGAGATAGGTATGGAGTGAGTGGGGGGGGGCGTATCTCACTTACAGTAGGAGCTTGGATGGGGTTCCATGACTCACTAGTAACAGGATAGGGGTGAGGCCCAAGACAGGTGACACCTTGTCACACCCCCAAACCAAGGATGACGGAAACGTCCGGGGGTGGAGGACTTCATGTATAGTATCATAACAACAAATTCAATAGTGATTTAAGCAAACACAACCAACATATATATAATTGAAAAAGTTACATCATTGTATGAATTACATGTTTCAAAATCAATTACAATATGTTGATAAAATATGAATTGTTTGACGCCTTAACGTCCCATCCTCAAAATGCTCTTGATTTCCTGTTTAGTGATTTCCTGAGAATACAAGTTGTTTGAAAAAGTGTCAACACAAAGGTTGGTGAGTTCATAAGCTTTTGACAGTGAGAGTTTGAAAATCGATCCTTGTAAAGAGATGTATGTTACCAAGAAACATCCAATATTTTCCTTATAAACGTAGTGTGGTCCTAAATACCATAACCGAAAATGAACAAGTATTTGTCATACTTAAAGTTATAAAGTGGTTTCCAAATGTGTGTAGTCATAGAAACCAAAAACTGAAAGTGTACGGTAATATCTGTACTTATTGAGATAAAGTGATTTAAAATCGACATAAGTTACTTTTGATTATATAAAAATTCCGTAAACTTTATGTATTATTAACTTCTTATGTGTGTCGTTATAACCATACTATGACTAGAGGTAACCTGCTCAACGTCCCTTTAGACGCCCTGATCCTATGACTCTTGTCACCCGCAGACCTGCCGGTCTGACTGTAACTTACAGAAATTTGGATCCCGCACTCGGTCGTACGGGGAGAGATAGTCTCACAAATCGAGTTAACAAGTTTACGTGTAGTGTGCGTAAGTGTAGAACCTTTTTGTATGAATGTACCCTTTTTGTACGAGTGTGTTATGTGATGAATCATAAACTATACCTATTATAGTTTATCAAAAATGTTTGCATGTATAAAAAAAACTCTTTTATGAAAAAGCATTAGTGTTATAATCCATAAATCCATAAATCATGCTTATTATGGCTTAATATCCGTGTCCTAAATGAATGAATAATCTTATCATAATTGATTGAGCTTCTGTTTATGATGATAAACTAATCAAGGAAACACATTCAATATTTAGAACTTGTAGTTATACACTTTGCTCAACATAATACAAAGTGTTATGAAATTTATATGTTGTTAAGTAACTTTAACCTTGCTGCGCTGTTTTAGAAAAGTCGTAGAAAAATCATACGACGTCGAAAACTAAATCCGTAAATTCTGAGAGTTCTCAAAATGTGTCTATTTTACTCGTAATTTTTATCTTGATTTTTAATGACCTCCATATTGGGTGAAATAGCCCGTAATCATAGACTGGTCCGGATAGCTGTTTGAAATGATAGGCAGTTTTGTAAAAATCACCATAAATTGTAGAAAAATCGTATGGAGATGTGCAAGTAGTCATTTTAAAGCTCAGAACAGGAACTACTTACACCTAAAACAGTTTTGTAAACAAAAAATGTTTAAGTGGTCCAAAACAATCTATTTATGGAGTGCAACTTTTCTGATGAAGGCTGTTAGAAAAGTTTACTTTTGTTCTTGTTGTTTTACTTGTATCCTACCCCTAAAAACTTGAGAAAACATGAAAATGTAGGGGTATGAACTCACCTTAAGTGATTTCAGTAGATGATTGTTGAAGAATGGAAGTGTTTAACTCAAGAACACTTGGAGATGCCTTGAAATTTTTTGAGAATTTAGCATCATAGTTATGGAGTTTGTGTAAGTAATCAATGATTTGAGTAGAATGAAGGTTTAATTGAGTTGACCGGTTTGACTCGTTGACTTTGTTCGGCTTAAACTTGACCCGAGTTTGACTATTGTCACATCATCCCCCCGTAAGAGGGAATTTCGTCCCGAAATTTACGTTTTGGCCGGGACTTCAGGAGTTTGGGAAAAGATGCGGGTACTTTTGTTTCATTTGGTCTTTGCGTTCCCAGGTGAACTTAGGTCCCCGTTTAGCGTTCCATCGAACCTTCACGATGGGAATACGACTTTGTTTCATTCTTTTGACCTCCCGATCCATAATCTCAACTGGTTCCTCTACAAAGTGGAGGTTTTCGTTAACTTCGATCTCGTCGAGAGGTATTACAAGTGCATCGTCAGACGGACACCTCTTTAAGTTGGATACGTGAAATGTGGGGTGTATGTTATTAAGTTCTTGAGGTAATCGGAGTTTGTACGCCACATGACCAATCCTGGCAAGGATCTCGAACGGTCCGATGTACCTTGGGTTTAGTTTCCCACGTTTACCGGAACGTATCATTCCTTTCCAAGGGGAAACTATTAGTAATACCCGATCTCCGACCTGAAATTCTAAGGGTTTGCGTCGCTTATATGCATAACTCTTTTGTCGATCACGAGACGCCTTCATTCTTTCCCGAATTTGAACAATCTTTTATGTGTTCTCCCTTATGATTTCAGGACCAGGAAGGGTGCTATTAGGGACTTGCCCCCTGGCTAGCTGGGTATCCCCCACTTCGGCCCAACACAGGGGTGATCTACACTTGCGACCGTAGAGAGCTTCGAATGGAGCGACTTTAATGCTAGTGTGATAGCTGTTATTGTAGGACAATTCAATCAGCGGCAACTGGGTATCCCATGCTTTACCAAAGTCTTTCACATAGGCTCTCAACATGTCTTCTAATGTTTGTATACTGCACTCGCTTTGCCAGTCGGTTTGTGGATGGTAGGCCGTACTCATGTCTAGCCTAGTACCCAAGGATTTCTGCAAGGACTGCCAAAATCGCGAAGTGAATCTACTATCTCTGTCAGGGATAATGGATATTGGTACACCATGCAGTCGCACAATCTCCTTGATGTATGTCCTCGTTAACTTCTCCATCTCGTCGGTTTCCTTTATTGGCAGGAAGTGCGCAGACTTGGTCAGTTTGTCTACGATTACCCATATTGTGTCAAACCCACCTGAAGTCTTAGGCAGCTTGGTTATGAAGTCCATGGTTATCCGTTCCCACTTCCATTCGGGAATATCAGGTTGTTGTAGTAGTCCTGAGGGTTTCTGGTATTCCACCTTGACCTTAGCGCAAGTCAGACACTTGCCCACATAAGTAGCAATCTTGGCTTTCATATTCGGCCACCAGTATAACTTTTTGAGGTGTAGATACATCTTGTCTTACCCTGGACGGATGGAGTATCGAGTCTTGTATGCTTCATTCATGACCACCTCTCGGAACCCACCAAACCTCGGGGTCCAGATTCGGTTCATGAGATAACGAGTTCCATCATCCTTGACTTCTAAGTTTTTATCCATTCCCCTTAATGCCTCACCTGCCACATTCTCTGGTTTCAAGGCTTCTAGTTGGGCTTCCTTGATTTGCGTGGCCAGGTGGGAATGAATGGCCATTGTTAAGGATCTTACTCGGCGGCCCGAGTATTCCCTCCTACTTAGGGCATCAGCTACTACATTGGCCTTGCTCGGGTGGTAGCAAATTTCACACTCGTAGTTGTTCATTAGTTCAACCCATCTTCGTTGCCACTCCCAGTTCAAGGTCATGGGTAGTGTAATTAACTTCGTGTGTCTTAAGTTGCCTTGACGCATATGCGATGACTTTCCCTCTCTGCATGAGCACGCATCCGAGGCCTTGATTTGAAGCATCACAATCTACCACGGAGTCATCAGTTCCTTCCAGAAGAGACAAGACTGGCGCGCTGCATAGAGCTTGCTTTAGTGTCTGGAAGGCGGCTTCTTGTTTATCTTCCCATCTGAACATCACGCCTTTCTTAGTCAGGGTGGTGAGGGGCTTAGCAATCTTGGAGAAGTTCTATATAAATCTTCGGTAATAGCCCACGAGTCCCAAAAATTGTCGGATTTCCGTTGGCGTTGTAGGTGCCGCCCAGTTTTCAATCGCCTTGATCTTTGAGGGATCCACATGTATTCCTTTCTTGCTTACCACGTGGCCAAGGAATCCCACTTCACGGAGCCAAAATTCACACTTTGAAAACTTGGCGTAAAGCTTCTCGGATATTAGCGTCTCCAATATTAGTCTCAGGTGTTGCCTGTGCTCCTCTTCACCTCTTGAATAAACCAAGATATCATCGATGAATACGATCACGAATTTATCCAAGAAGTGTCGACACACTCGGTTCATCAGATCCATGAACACCGCAGGCACGTTTGTTAACCCAAATAGCATCACTACAAATTCGTAGTGTCCATAGCGAGTTCTGAATGCCGTCTTGGGAATATCTTCTTCTTGAACTCGCAATTGATGGTAACCCGACCTCAAGTCAATTTTTGAAAAGTAGCTCGCTCCCTGAAGTTGGTGAAAAAGGTCGTCGATTCAGGGTAGGGGATATCGATTTTTTATGGTAAGTTTGTTCAACTCCCTATAATCGATGCACATGGGAAAGGATCCATCCTTCTTTTTCACAAACAGAACTGGTGCTCCCCAGGGTGAAAAGCCCGGTCTGATGAATCCCTTGCTTAGTAGCTTGCTCAATTGACTAGACAGCTCTTGCATTTCTGCCGGTGCGAGACAATATGGTGCTTTGGCTACAGGGGTAGCACCGGGAACCAAGTCGATTCAAAATTCGACTTGCGTGCGAGCGGTACACCTGACAGATCTTCTGGGAACACGTCGGGGAAGTTTCACACTTCCGGAATGTCTTTGATGTCCTCTACCCCTTGATTCTTATCCACGACGTGAGCTAAGAAGACGTGGTATTCCTTTCGGAGATACTTTCGGGCTTTGACACAAGAGATGATTTGTAGGTTCGCACTAGGTTTGTTGCCATAAACGGTGAGAGTGTTGCCTTTCGGCAGATTGAGGCGGACGGCACTTTCGTAACATAAAATGTCGGCACGATTAGGACCCAACCAATCCATACCAATGATGACGTCGAAACTTTTTATTGTGACCGGCATTAGATCTATTTTGAACGAATGGTTGTCTAGAGTGAGGGTACACCCCATGTAAATATCATTAGCGCGCTCAACCTTTCCGTTTGCCATTTCTACGACGTATGAATCTTTTAATGGTTGGGAATTTTGCCTAAGTAAATGTTTGAATTGGTGACTTACGAAACTTCTTTCTGCCCCACTATCGAAAAGTACGCATGCATAAGAGTTATTGAGGAGGAACGTACTGGTAACCACCGAGGGGTCCTTGACTGCTTCTCCGTGTCCCATCGTCAGGACTCTCCCTACACCACCAGCATTAGTGTTTCGTGCTTTTGGGCAGTTTCTTTTGAAGTGACCTGCCTCTCCACAGCCGTAACAGGCTTAGCTTGCCCTGGTGCTTGTGACAGGGGTGGCTTGAGTGGTGTTTTGGGTCGACCCTTTACAGAATCGTGCAGTGTGCCCCTTCTTCTTGTAGTTGTTGCAGTGTAATTCCCGACAGACACCATTGTGGTGGAAGCCACATTTGTCGCACTTAGGAAGTGTCCCGGCATATTGCTTCCTTGGGGCCGGAGTGGATGGAGTAGTAGCAGCATGAATCGCGACAATTTGTTGTTTCTTGGAGGATCCTGGTGTCGACTATTTCCTTTTGTTACTCCAGAACCTTCTTTTATTGTTATCTCCTTTTTTTTGACTGGGGGTGGAGATCACGGTACCACGGCTGGCCCTGTGATCGATAAGTTGTTGTGCCAATTCCTTGGCACTCTCAAAGGCTGTAGGTTTCGAGGCCAATACACTATCATGAATCTGGGATGATAGTCCCCAAAGGTATCGTTCTACCTTTTTCTCCTCCAGAGTGACCATTGCGGAACAGAGGAGTGCTAGGTCATTGAATCAGGCGGTATAAGCTTCGAGGTCCATCCCCAACATCTTGAGGTTCCAGAATTCTTCCTCCAGTTTCTGCACTTCGCCTCTTGGGCAATATTCCTTCAGCATTAAAGCTTTTAAATCCTCCCAGCCTATAGAGTTATCCACTGCAGGAGTAAGCGACTTAACTCTGCCGTTCCACCAAGTTAGAGCTCTTCCGGTGAAAGTGAATGTTGCATACTTGACTTTGCTTGCTTCAGGGCAAGCACAAATCTCGAAGACTGCTTCGGTTCTCTCGAACCATTGCATTAGTGTGATGATGCCCCGCTTCCATTGAAAGAATCGGGTTTGCGATTTGTGAAGTCCTTATAAGTGCATTCCTTTGTGCGCCCCGAACTGTCACCATGATTAGAGGGTGTAGCACCAGATCCGGATCCACCATTACCGTTAGGGCCGATTCGTGACATAGCTGCTGCCACAGCTGCCGTCACTACAGCCTGGAACATTGCTGGATCAAATTGTGGTAGCGGCGGAGGAGGAGGTGGTGTTGTGCTACGGGAAGGTTGGTCTTTTCCTTGGTGGCATAGTTTTGTCATAATTAAAAAATGACAAGTCGGTAAGACCTCAATAGTAATAACGAGTCGAGTGTTACTGGTTTCATCTCAATTGTATTTTGTCCCAAGTTTATTACTTTAGAAGGTAATTCATCGAAAAGTTTATGCAATTAAACTTATGAATTTAATAGTGTTGACCCAAGAAGAGTCATGTGTTTGTTTCTGTCAACATTCTAGAAAGCAAAATACATGCCAAATCTATTGATAACTTGCTAGTACATCATTATAAAGATAAAGTTTTGGTAGTACAAAAGCCCCTTTAACTAGTGTGATCACTTAGTCGCGAGGTCAGCCTATTCGCAATAAAGAGTAGCACCAACGCATACTCGAAATCCTAGATTATAACAAAACATGAGTAGTGCGAACACTACTTGCAACGGGTGGTATCCTGTCCATGGTGGCCTTGGGATGAGGTCGAGGCTCCCTGAAACTCCGCAATTCGGCGTTCGGCCGTGATCACTCTCTCCTCGAGAGTTGCGTGCCTCTCCTGGTACTCCCTTACCTTCGCTCGAGCAGCGGTAAGGTCCTCGATGAGTTGGTCCACTGGATAGAAGTCCCTCTCCAAATCTCGGGTGCGTGCATCGGTGTCTGCCGTAATAGCGCTGAGATTTCGAACCTGGTTTGCCACGTTCCCCAAGTTCGTGATGTGTTGGACCATAACGGGGAGAGCCCTGTCAGCCGGTCCCCCGTGGCTGAGGTCATAGTAACCTCGTTGGTCGCCATAGGGTGACCTCTGGCGTTGTTGCCGGCTCCACCTCTCGATCATGGTTGCCCAACGGGGCTCAGGCCCGTTGTGCCCCCAGCGGTTTGCAGGTACCCTCGCGATGTAAGGAGGGTTGAAGACTTCCTCCTCTGGCTCTTCTTCACCTTCGTCCTCATCCATGTCCACCTCGTCGTCTTCCTCTTCTTCTTCTTCTTCGTCTACCTCCTCTTCTTCTTCGGGTTCTTCTTCGGGATCCTCTTCAATCAGCTCTTCGGGCTCTTCGTCAATCCAACTGGCATTTCCCTGGTTGGGAAAGTATGGGTCTCCTGGTAAATGGAATCCTGCCATGTCGTCTGCGCGAGAATAGGGGTGTAAGAAGCAGATAGCGATTAATAATAATAATATTTCGATATAGCAACATACAAATACTCCTATAGTATTTTAAATGTTTAGATTTGGTTCTTGGGGCACTCTTTGTAGGGTGAAGTTAGGTTATCAGATTTTTTTCTCCCTACAACTATCCCCCAATATGAGTAAGTCACTTCTTAGACAAATATAGTTGATCAGGCAATATCCTTCCCAGAACTGACTAATCATAACAGGGCATACTAGTAGCGTTCAATTCCTCTTCTTTTTAGTTTATGTTCTTCTAGTTATGACACTATGCGAGTATATATTGCATGTAGGTATACTTTTAAACAAGAACTATTTGTTTTCTAAAAGTATAACCCGTTAGAATGTTTTAAAATCAGAGACTCTTAATCCCAAATGTGTTTATAGTTTGTATATCCTATGTTGTTTGTTATACATAATTCACTATAAACCGTGCTCTGATACCAATCTGTCACACCCCCAAACCAAGGATGGCGGAAACGTCCGGGGGTGGAGGACTTCATGTATAGTATCATAACAACAAATGCAATAGTGATTTAAGCAAACACAACCAACATATATATAATTGAAAAAGTTACATCATTGTATGAATTACATGTTTGAAAATCAATTACAATATGTTGACAAAATATGAATTGTTTGACGCCTTAACGTCCCATCCTCAAAATGCTCTTGATTTCCTGTTTAGTGATTTTCCTGAGAATACAAGTTGTTTGAAAAAGTGTCAACACAAAGGTTGGTGAGTTCATAAGCTTTTAACAGTGAGAGTTTGAAATCGATCCTTGTAAAGAGATGTATGTTACCAAGAAAAATCCAATATTTTCCTTATAAACGTAGTGTGGTCCTAAATACCAGAACCGAAAATGAACAAGTATTTGTCATACT
Source organism: Lactuca sativa (assembly GCF_002870075.4). Lineage (NCBI taxonomy): Eukaryota > Viridiplantae > Streptophyta > Magnoliopsida > Asterales > Asteraceae > Lactuca > Lactuca sativa. The sequence continues at coordinate 160,374,532 of NC_056627.2, read as the reverse complement.
TAAAGTTATAAAGTGGTTTCAAAATGTGTGTAGTCATAGAAACCAAAAACCGAAAGCGTATAGTAATATCTGAACTTATTGAGATAAATTGATTTTAAATCGACATAAATCCCTTTTGACTATACAAAAATTCCGTAAACTTTATGTATTATTAACTTCTTATGTGACTCGCTATAACCATACTATGACTAGAGGTAACCTGCACAACGTCCCTTTAGACGCCCTGATCCTATGACTCTTGTCACCCGCAGACCTGCCGGTCCGGCTGTAGCTAGCAGCGAGGTGTGGGATGTCAACCCCAATATAGATCTATACACAATTATCACGCTCTCCCTACAACAGATTTTGGTTATAACTTACAGGAATTTGGATCCCGCACTCGGTCGTACGGGGAGAGATAGTCTCACAAATCGAGTTAACAAGTTTACGTGTAGTGTGCGTAAGTGTAGAACCTTTTTATATGAATGTACCCTTTTTGTACGAGTGTGTTATGTGATGAATCATAAACTATACCTATTATAGTTGATCCAAAACGTTTGTATGTATAAAAAAAACTCTTTTATGAAAAAGCATTAGTGTTATAATCCATAAATCCATAAATCATGCTTATTATGGATTAATATTCATGTTCTAAATGAATGAATAATTTTATCATAAATGATTGAGCTTCAGTTTATGATGATAAACTAATCAAGGAAACGCATTCTATATTTAGAACTTGTAGTTATACACTTTGCTCAACATAATACAATGTGTTATGAAATTTATATGTTGTTAACTAACTTTAACCTTGCTGCGTTGTATTAGAAAAGTCATAGAAAAATCATATGAAGTCGAAAACTAAATCCGTAAATTCTGAGAGTTCCCAAAATGTGTCTAGTTTACTCATAATTTTTATCTTGATTTTTAATGACCTCCATATTGGGTGAAATAGCCCAGAATCACAGACTGGTCCGGATAGGTGTTTGAAATGATAGGCAGTTTTGTAAAAATCACCATAAATGGTAGAAAAATCGTATGGAGATGTACAAGTAGTAATTTTAAAGCTAAGAACTGGAACTACTTACACCTAAAACGGTTTTGTAAAACAAATGTTTAAGTGGTCCAAAACAGTCTGTGAATGGAGTCCAACTTTTCTGATAAAGGCTGTTAGAAAAGTTTAGTTTTGTTCTTGTTGTTTTACTTGTATCCTCCCCCTAAAAACTTGAGAAAACATGAAAATGTAGGGGTATGAACTCACCTTAAGTGATTTCAGTAGATGATTGTTGAAGAATGGAAGTGTTTAACTCAAGAACACTTGGAGATGCCTTGAAGATTTTCGAGAATCTAGCATCATAGTTATGGAGTTTGTGTAAGTAATCAATGATTTGAGTAGAATGAAGCGCAATAATCACAAGAATGATGAATTATACTTACCAAGAGTGGAAGAACACTTGATGATCAGCCTTGCGATATCGAATTAGAGAGAAAAGTTTAAGAGAAAAGTTGGAGTTGGATCTTTGGTCAAATGAGAATAATTGAAAGAAGATGTGGGGATGGCTTGTGAGAGGGGTAAAAAGTACAAGGAAGTGACAAGGTATGGTGGGGAGGAGTGTGGGTTAAGCATGGAGCGGGTATGGGGTTGCTTGTATCATAAAATAAAGTAAAGTCAACACTCTACCTTTGTACTTCACCTACTCTCTTTTGGATAAGGTTTTATCCCCAAAACGTGATAATTCATTACTTAAGGGATCTTATATGTTAAAATAAAGTTTTGGGTGAAAATCCCATGTTAAAACCATTAAAAACGGGCCTAAAACGCAAAATTAGTCGAAAACCGGGAGAAAAGAGACTTCCAGCGAGACCTCTCGGTCCTAGGCCGAGGTTCGGTCCCTAATGCGAGGGTTCGGTCCTAGTCTCAGAAGCGAAGGCTTGGTCAGAGGTATCAGGATCCGAAATGGACCGAAGGTTTGGGTTCGGTTGAGCAGCCTTCAGCTCATAAGGGTTTGGTCCCTTAAGAGGACTTTCGGGTCCTAAGAGGGGTTTCGGTTCCTAAGAGGACTTTCGGGTCCTAAGAGGGGTTTCGGTTCCTAAGAGGACTTTCGGGTCCTAAGAGGGGTTTCGGCTCCTAAAGTCCGTTTTTCGCGTAGACTTCTGTTTTTGGGCTGTTTTCGCCAAATTCGAGGGTCGGGATGCCCTGAGTGATTATAGAAAGTTGAGAGAGATTTGAGAGAGATTCCACATACTTAGAGAGATTTGGGAGAGATTTGACATTCTTGGAGAGATTTCTCATACAAAGAGATATTTGGGAGAGATTTCACATACTTAGAGAGATTTGGGAGAGATTTGACATTATTGGAGAGATTTCTCATACAAAGAGATATTTGGGAAAGATTTCACATACTTAGAGAGATTTGGAAGAGATTTGACATTCTTGGAGAGATTTCTCATAAAAGAGATATTTGGGAGAGATTTCACATACTTAGAGAGATTTGGGAGAGATTTGACATTCTTGGAGAGATTTCTCATACAAAGAGATATTTAGGAGAGATTTCACATACTTAGAGAGATTTGGGAGAGATTTGACATTCTTGGAGAGATTTCTCATACAAAGAGATATTTGGACAATAGAGAGAGATAGAGTGAAAACGACTGAGAGTGGTTTCATGTGTGACAATAATGAGTGTTTGGCTCCTCAACGCAAGGTCCGTGAACCCCGTTAAGCCATGTTTTAGGATCTTACACACTCCCAATGAGTATGCAACATTGTTTCATTGTTCTTGTTCATTCTTTAGTACTAAGGTTAAGAAAAATTAAACACACAATTTTTCCAGGTGATGTTTTCTCATTAAGATAGTGAGTTATACAGAAATTACATAATACAAACCCTAATATACAAGGTTTAATTGAGTTGACCGGTTTGACCCGTTGACTTTGTTCGGCTTAGACTTGACCCGAATTTGACTAATGGCACACGCCTTAGGATAGGAATACAGTAGGGTATGTTCAGTTATGTGTTATATGCTATTTTGTATTATGCGGTTAGCAGGCGGGGCCCAAAGACAAGCGGGGCCTAAAAGAAACAAATTTGTATCCGAGCGGGGCTCGAAGCCAGGCGGGGCCTGGAGCGGTAGGGCCGTTGTAGCGGGAAAGGCCCGAGGTAGGGGCGAGGCCCGAAACAGTGGGTGTGGCCCACTATGTGCTATATATGTTTGTGAAGGGTATGTGGTAGGTTGGGGAACTCACCAAGCTTCATGCTTATGGTTTTCAGTTTTGGTTTTAGGTACTTCCTGTTGCGGAGGGAAGAGCTCGGGGTGATCGCATGGCACACACCATTAATTAGACAACCTGTGATGTTTTACTCTGATAATGAGAATATGTTTTGAATTAATACTCTGATTCTATGTTATGAATTATGACATGGCTTTTATAAATATGGTTATAGTAATGTTTAAAGAAAATTTTCAGTCGTGATTTTTGGGACGTTACATGTTCGTATCAGAGCCTTGGTTTGAGGGATTCAGACATACTCTCAGGTGTGTCTGAACTCAAACTAAGGAATTGGTATATAAGTTTTCAAAATAAAAAGACAGTTTTGTAAAAGAGTTTTGAGAAATGAAACAGTTTTAGAAAAGAGAAAAGAATTTAGGAAGAAAAGAACTTTGATAAGAGAAAAGGGTGTGGTGCATGTAATCAGCCGAGCTCAAGTAAGTACCCCAATATACCCATACAAGCTTATGTTATGATTTTCAGTTAGTAGAACAGCATGTTAGATTAGGACTAAGGATTTAGGGAGGATGCCTTATGTGCTTGTTATATGTGCTTTTGAGCTGCATGATAGTACTGGTTAGACAGTAGTAGGGTAGCCTGTTTAGGTTATGCCTGAGTATATGAGATTATGCTGCATGCTAGTACAGATTCTTGATATGAGATTATGATTGCATGAGTATATTATGGTTAGATTTTCCCTTGTCTGAATGTTGCTTGCTTTGTGCATTGTGTGATTCTAAGTGATGGGAGTTAGCCATTAGGTGAATACGTCATGTCACATGTGATCAGGGTTGAATACTCTCAGAGTGTTGGATTTGGCACTATTGCGCAGCTCTCGTTTGAGTCTAACCATTGTAGGGACGAGTTTTTTACTCGAAGGATTATTTGAGCCTCGTCACATGTGATGGTATTCAGGTGATGGCTAATTGGCATCGCAAAGAGGCCTTCAGCGGCTGAGGACTGGTTTGGGTGGATTCAGAGGTTTCCCTAGGGTAAGCCTAGGATGATATAGTGTTGGGAGCAGTAGTACTAGCAAAAGGGACCTGATGGAGTAGAAGCAGTTCTTGAGGAAAGTATCGATAGATGTGGAAGGTAGTATGGTCCCATACTACTGAAAGCAGAGGATCCATACTCGATTCGAAAAAGGCTGAGATGAGACCAGGAAACTTATAGTGTGTGTGTATGATCCCTCAGCAGTAATGAGTATTTTGATAGTTGTTGTGATATGTTTTCAGTATAGTGACATTGCGTGAGAGACCAGTGGGCGGGTTAGGCGCCGGAGAGGGATCAGGCTCAGGTTCAGGGACCGATCAGCTCGAGGAGTGTATGAGAGAGTTTGTAATAGCAGAGTTTACGCGTAGCATACTAGATCAGACTCATGTGATATTTGGCACGGTCAAGGAGGGTATACTGTAGATTATTGATGACAGACTGGGAGCCTTCCGCACCGAGATAATGGCTTTGATGGGAGCGTATACCTTGACATTCCGAGAGTTTAGAGCTTGCGGACCACCAGATTATCATGGGGCCAGGAACTCAATTGCCAGTAGCAGGTGGTTGACTGATGTCGCAAATGTATTCCATACGAGCCGGTGTCCTGAGGGGGACAAGGTCAGACTCGCCTCCTGTCTTCTAAAGGACAAAGTGCGAGATTGGTGGGAGGAGGTTGGACATGCCATTGGTGATGATGTCGCGTTGGAAGCAATGACATGGAACGATTTCTCGGCCAGGTTCAGGGCTGAGTTTTCACCAATTATTTAGGTGCAGCAGTTGGCACGGGAGTTTCAGGATTTGACGCAGACTATTGAGACTGTGGCGGAGATCACCGCCAAGTTCAGGGAGAGTGCCCTTCTTGTTCCGCAGTATGTCGCGGATGAGGAGATGAAGAAGGCCCGATACCACGAGATGTTGAGGGATGACATCAGGCAGTTTGTGAGTAGGTCTAGCTACAAAACGTTGGAGGATATGATCGCTCGAGCAAGAGGGAGGGAGATTGATTTGGAACAGATTCGGAAGAGGAAGTCGTATGAGGTTCAAGTAGCCACAGGTTCGGGCAAAAGGCCCAAGCGTCAGATTCGAGATCAAATGATTATCAGAGTCGAGGCTGATGCGGGAGGTGCGGCAGGACACACGAGGGAGCATGTAGGAGTGGTAGAGGTGGAGATTCGGGCTGCTTCAAGTGCAGCCGAACTGGTCATTTTAGCAGAGATTGTACTGCTACCACGACACATGGATCAGACCTGATATGTTTCCACTGCAGTCAGCAGGGCCACAAGAAGGTCTAGTGTCCTAGTTTGCTTCTGGCAAGATGGGTGATAGCACCTTCCCTTGCAACTCTGAGGATCACAGATGGCTGTCAGGGCCGAGCAGAGGCGCTTGCGGTAGGAGGCAAGGCTTTTCAGATGACTACCATGGAGACGTGATCAGCTCCGGACGTTGCAGGTGTGTATCTTCCGTTTTATGTTTTCTTTATTCATGATTATATTGTGATGGTTCTGCATTGTTATTGGTATAAGTATTTTAGAATTGGGCAGCTTGTTTGTGATTTAGTTATATACCATCTGCATACCTTGGATAATAAAATGGTAGTTAGGGGGTTGTGCCCTATGGAAGCAGGTTACTTAGGATGCAGTATCTATAGCATGCTAGTGTGGAACTCAGTAGTGTTTCGCTGGATCCAGGAAGGTGTTATTGAGTGATGGATTAGTTAGAACCCTAGCTGTGGCAAGCTTGGGATTTTAAACAGATTGACTACAGTATAGTAGAGAAGATTGGGTATTTCTCTCAAGCATTGAGCAGCGAGGTATAATCAGGATCAAAGTGGGGGAGAACCGTCTGAGTGTACATGAGTAAGAGCATGCAGATCCAGAATGAGTACACGACCTCTAAGAAGGAAAGGAAGTTGCACAGTGATTGATGGATTAAGGAGTTAAGCTTTGGGAGTTTGAGAAACTTCCCAGCAGTTCGTTCATGTAATCAAGATGGTTAGTATTTGGTTTGGAATTCGGGTTGTAGGATCGCCTATAGGACTTGAGAGAGTTGGAATGAGGATTTTGAGAATGGTTGGCATGGTATGCTTTCGTGTTAGTAGTTAGGGGCAGAGACAACATGTAGAGCATGGTAGAGTGGCGGGAGAGCCGCAACATTTTTCCGTTAGCGAGCCAGTGGTGGAAGGTGTTGTAAGACTACGGGGTAGCCATAGGATTTAACCAGCGGTCAGTTGGCATGGAAGGTGTTGTAAGACTACGGGTAAGCCGTAGCATTCCCTAGCAGCTTAGTTAGCAGAGAGTGGGCAGGGGCCCGTATCTCCTAGTTAGCTGAGTTTGGGTGAGGCCCTTACCTCCTAGTGATCAAGGTAAGGATCAAGAATGGTTAGTTGATGAGAATACTAAGGAACTAGCATGCATAGCCCTAGAAAGGTGAGGCCTAGGGAGAGGCCACTCCAAAATGTAGTTGGGTAAGACCCGTGGGTGAGGCCCGTATGTGAGTAGCCTTATAGGTGAGACCTAAGAGCAGGGTTGCTCGGTAGTATAGTCGGGTGAGACCCGTGGGCGAGGCCCGTGACTTTTAGTAGCACATGTGGGACCTGGTAAGGACCTTAGGGTCAAGTTAGGGGACCGAGGATCCCAGGACTTGTAGCACCAGAGTGACAGGGTAGATGGAGCAGTATTAGGTGGCCGAAGTGTTGGATTAGGTGTCTAAGCCCATAACTATAATTGGTATGTACTTGAATTGATAGCAGCACAGTCCTTTTTGGTTGCCCTCAAACCTACCAACCGGACAAGGAAATTATGAAATGAGAGATATTAATTTATTATAACATTAATAAATTAATATAAATGAATTTATTAATATGTTAAAAGATTAATACATTAATAAGAAATCATTTTGTTTAATTAATTGTTAGCCAGAAATTAATTATAATTAATTTTGGGGTTAAAAGAATTAATTATAAAGTGTAGAGACTAGTTTACAATTATCTAATAGTTGAGTGGAAGGCTCTAGAACCCCCTTTGGATAAGGGTGGACGAAATATTTAGGGGAAACCCTAATAATTTCGTCCATAGGGGCTTGGATAAGGCCCTTGGGTTTGCTTAGGCCCTAAGCAAAGGATAACTAGGTTTTCCCCTAAACCCTAGATCCCTCAGCTATACAAGGAGCCTCCTGGTTCATATTGTGGTCACTCTTTCTTTTGAAGAAACCCTAAGGGCCGAAATTTTGCATACCCCCTCTCTCCTCTCTATTCTACTTTCCTTCTTGCTAGTTTGGGTGTGATTCCATTAGAGGCATTACACTTGTGGTGCTAAGCTTGCAAGAAGATCAAGATCAAGATCAAGGGAATTATCAATTGTTTACTATAACAATTGAAAGGTATGTAATTACTAAACCCTAGTTTGTAGTTTTCGAAAATAGCCTCTCTCCTCTAGGGTTCTTGTTTTTCAATTCAAAGTTGTATGTTCAATAGTTAAAACATAGATCCAAAGTAGGTTGCATGTGAACTTAGGAATTGTTTTCAAGTTTATTTGTTTTACCTAAAACCCATCAATGGTATCAGAGTCATTGTTTGTTTTAAATTGAATTTCTATAATTGTTGAATTGCAAAATTAGGGTTTATAGCCATTAAACCCTAAAGGCCATTTTTTGATTTTTAGGGTTGTGGATCAAAGGGTTTTTTCGAAAACCCTAGCCTCCAATGAACCCTAATCGAAATTAGGGTTAGGGTTTTGAAAACCCTAGCCTCCTCCCTTGTAAATTTCGAAATTGCTAGCCTTTTTTTTAAAGTTTCTTATTTTGGATAATTATTACTTGATTAGATTAATTGGATAATTATCCTTTACCTTATTTTTCGAAATTTAGAGGGATAAGGATTAGGATTAAATTAATTGATTAATTTAATTAGATAATCCTTACAAGATTTAATAAATTAATTAAAAGTTAACTAATAGATAAATATTAAATCTAATTAATTGGTATATTTAAATTTAAAATTTAATAGTTTAAATTTCAAAAATTTATATAAACCCTTGGAGTTTTAAAATATTTTAAAACACGCCTTACATATATATATATATTTATATATATATATATATATATATATATATATATATATATATATATATATATATTATAATTAAAAGTTAAATATTATATATGTATAAGGATATCGTCATTCAAATCGCTAGTATGCCTCATTCACGAAGCTAGTCTATAAGTAGGTATAAGTAAACTGCCTATAAAATGGTAGTTAAATGGCTGTCCGCTCTCACCCACCGCTTCCTTGATTAGTGGAGGGTCGTTAGCAGAATGGATTTCATAGGACAACTACTTCTCATTAAAAGTATAATGCTATTAAAGAAAGTACTAGAACACTATTTTTCAAAATCCCAACTCTAGTTACTTTAGGAAAAATGTGAAAATTATGCTAATCCATGAAATTGCACATTATGCTTTATTGGTCGTTAGTGGAGCGTGTGTGGTTAACCGGCACACTAAAAGGCACTAATAAAGAGTAGTAATGGGTATCTTATAATTATCATTTTGATGGAGCGTGTGTGGTTTACCGCCACATCAATAGTTAATGATAAAGACAATAAGGTTACCAAGGACATTTGCATGGTTATTCACATCTAGTTTGTGATCCTCGGTATCCCAATCACAAATAGTAGAGCATAATCCGAGATTCAAACATGCCATTAAATAGTTTTAATGTATCTCAAAAGAATTAGGAATTTCACTTCATTTATTTTGTCTAATGGTGGAATTGGTGAATCGTCATTCACATACCTTTATGAGATTTGAACTTGGATCTCGGCATCCCATTTCTAAGTTGTAAATCGTCATAGTTGGGTCCTAACCTTGATATGATATCTTTGGGTTATTATATTGAGGTGTCTTGAAATCTAAATAAAACTATCTTTCTTTCAGATTTCTACTCCTGGAAACACTTCTGCTTCATCATCCTCTAGCCACAACTTCTCTCTACTAAACATCTGCTCCAAAGTCGTTATGGATGGCTCCAACTATAACGATTGGATGTGTAACACCAAGATGGCGCTTAGATTGGAGGACAAAGAGTATGTCCTTGAAAAGGAGCTCAAAGAACTTGTTGATTCCAAAGCCACTCCCGAACAATATGTTGCCTACAAGAAACACTATGATGATGCTACCAAAGTGGCATGCATCATGGTTGCAACCATGTCCCCAGAATTGCAAAGGTACTATGAGGACTACTGCCTTTTGAGATGAACAAGGACCTTATGGAAAAGTACCATAAGCGAGCTCATCAAGAAAAGTTTGAGGTAGTCAAGTCACTCATGGCTTGCAAGATGAAAGAAGCGGAATCGGTTGTATCTCATGTGCAAAGAATGCAACGCTACATAGAGCATTTGGTCAAGCTCAACATTCACTTCGATGAGGAATTGGTTGTTGACATGGTCTTGAACTCATTGCTTGATTGTTATGGTTAGTTTATTTTAACTTACCATTTGAACAACAGTGAGCAAACATTGGCCTAATTACACAACTTGTTGCAGACAGCTGAGGCAGGGATGAAGGGTAAAAGTATACCCTCCACACCTGCAAGTGCCCCTGTCTTGGCCATTGGACAGGGAAAGGGGAAGAAGAGGAAAGGTCCTCCTAAGCAAAACTGGAAGTGCAAGGCTCAAGCTGTGTCATCTAGTAATGGCCCAAAGGCTAAGCCCAATGGTTCCACTCCCCATGTTTCTGATCCAAAAGCGGCCGTTTGCTTTTACTGCAATCAAAAGGGGCATTGGAAGAGATCTTGCCTGCAATATCTGCAAGATATCAAAGATGGCAAAGTGAAGCCATCCTCGGTAGGTATTTACACTATTTCTGCTAATAACTCATTATCTTCTCGTTCATGGGTCCTTGATACAGGATGTGGTTTTCATATCTGTTCTGATTTGCAGGGTCTAAAGGAAAGTCAGGAGATAGAGTATGGGAGGATAAACTTGATCATGGGGAACAGAAAGTCTTCACCAGTGACCAAGATCGGAGTTTATCAACTATTGCTTAGTAATGATGTTAGATTAGACTTAATAAATTATTGCTATTCGTCTGAGATGACGAGAAACATTATTTCATTTCATGCATTGTTCAAACAAGGTTTTAAATATTCTTTTAATGATTTGAATGGTTCAATTTCTGTTTATAAGAATGGTGTGTTTATGTTTGAAGCTTTACCTTGTGATGGTGTGTATGAAACAGTGATTTGTGTTGATAGCTTAGGAAATAGTGTACTTAATATTGACTTGTCTAATAGTGTAGACAAGGCATGCTTGTGGCATTGTCGTCTTGGACACATTAACAAGAAACGCATAGCCGAACTCCAAAAGGATGGAGTGTTGGAATCGTTTGACCTAACATCATACGATATGTGTGATATTTGTCTTTTGGGAAAGATGACATAATCACCATTCACATGGTCTTGTGAAAGAGGTGAAGGTTTGTTAGATCTCATACACACAGATGTGTGTGGGCCCTTCAGATCAACCACAAAGGATGCTAATCAATTCTATGTGACTTTCACTGACGATTATAGCAGATATGGTTACATCTACTTGATCAAACATAAGTCAGAAACCTTTGAAAAAGTCGAAAGAGTTTAAGCATGAAGTCAAAAATCAATTGGGCAGAAAGATAAAGATACTTAGATCCGATAGAGGCGGGGGGTATCTTAGTACCGAGTTCAACAACTATCTGAAAGAATGTGGGATAGTCTCACAATTGACTCCTCCTAGGACACCACAGTTAAATGGTGTAGCTAAGAGGCGTAATCGAACATTGTTAGACATGGTTCATTCTATGATGAGTCGTGCCTCGCTTCCTATTCACTTCTGGGGGTATGCCTTAGAGACAGCCGCCCACATCCTCAACCTTGTCCCTACAAAGAAGGTTGCCAAAACACCTCACAAAATGTGGAAAGGGAAAGTTCCCTCGTTAGCACATATTAAATTCTAGGGTTGTGAAGCTTTTGTAAGACGAGAGACTCACGACAAGCTAGCAGCTAGAAGTGAGAAATGTGTTTTCATTGGTTACCCAAAGCAGTCTTTTGGATATTTGTTCTACAGACCTAGTGAAACCGTTGTGTTTGTAGCTCGAAGAGGAGTCTTTCTGGAAAGAGAGATCATATTCAAAGAGGACAGTGGGACTACCATTGACCTTGTAGAGATTCAAGAGTCAACCAATGAAGGAACCTTAGATGACACTAGCACTCAACCAGAGGAAACAGTTCCTGTTGAACCAGTTGATAAATCGTTACCTCTTCGAAGATCCACTAGGGTGAGTGTGCCACCTGAGTTGTATGGTTTTCATATTACTTCAGATGGTGACACATTCATAAGTGACAGAACACTGGTAAACTTAGATGAACCAGTCACTTATAAGGAAGCAATGGCAGGCCCAGAGGCTTCCAAGTGGAAAGAGGCAATGGCAGCGAGATTAAGTCCATGTATGACAACCAAGTTTGGAATCTATTAGGATATTGCTCGCCATAGCTTTCTTTCATGACTATGAAATCTGGCAGATGGATGTCAAGACTTCTTTCCTTAACGGGAAGTTGGCTGAGGATGTTTACATGAGTCAGCCAGAAGGTTTTGTTGATGCAAAGTTTCCCAATAGAGTGTGCAAGCTTGAGAAATCCATTTATGGATTGAAACAAGCATCTCACTGCTGGAATCTTTGCTTCCATGAGAAAGTCAAAGAATTTGGTTTCTCTAGAAGTGAAGATTAGTTTTTTGTGTATATCAAGGCTAGTGGGAGTATAGTAACTTTTCTGGTGTTGTATGTCGATGACATATTACTCATTGGTAACGGTGTTCTAACCTTGAATGAAGTTAAGTCTGTGCTTGGAAAGTGTTTTGCCATGAAAGACCTTGGAGAAGCCGCCTATATTATTGGGATTAGAATATTGAGAGATAGAAAGAAGAGACTAATTGGACTTAGTCAGAGCACATACTTGGATAAGGTACTAAAGAGGTTTAGTATGGAAAATTCCAAGAAGGGAGAGCTACCTATCCAGAGCAATACCAAATTGAGTAAGACTCAATGCCCGAGTATAGATGAGGAAATAGATGACATGAGTCGTGTACCTTATGCTTTCGCTGCCGGATCGATCATGTATGCTATGACATGTACTCGCCATGATATGGCATGTGCTTTGAGCATGGTCAGTCGCTATCAGGGAAAACCAGGTAGAGCACATTGGATAGCCATAAAGAATATACTTAAGTATTTGTGAAGGATGAAGGACTGGGTCCTTATGCTTGGTGGCAATGATACTTTAAGAGTAGATAGTTACAGTGATGCCATCTTTCAAACGGATAGAGATAACTTCCGTCCTCAATCGAGCTGGGTATTTTTACTAAATGGAGGAACAGTTACTTGGAAGAGTTCCAAGCAAGATACGGTGGCTGATTCTACTTGTGAATCAGAGTACATAGCAGCAAGTGAAGCGTCAAAAGAAGCAGCTTGGTTGAGGAACTTCATCGGAGATCTCGGAGTTGTTCCAACCATCCAGGAGCCTATGGAACTGTTCTGCGATAATGAAGGTGTGGTTGCCTTGACAAAGGAACCGAGAGATCATGGTAAAACCAAACATATCGACAGAAAGTACCATTTCATCAGACATAGAGTAGAAGAAGGCCATCTTATAGTGAAGAGGGTGTCATCTGAAGATAACCTAGCAGATCCCCTCACAAAGGGTCTGAGTAGGGCTAAGCATATTCAGCATGCTTGGAGCATAGGACTGAAAGATGATATTAGTTTTAGTAGTTAGATTAGTTTTCTGAAACTTGTAACAAAGTAAATGTAGTTGACTTTTGGTGATTAAATAATAAAGTATTATTTATAAATTTGGGTTCTACCTTTTGTCAATTGTTTATTATTGTTTTTCATTTTTTGCGTGTTTTACTTCCCGAATAATACGATTATTCAAACTCCACGGTCGCTCGTTCTTTTGGAAGTAAGTAGTGAATAAAGACTGTCATGAACTGGATTGTAGATTGTATAAGGATAGACATGGCAATAGATTTGCTGCAACATTCAAGAGTACTCAAAAATTGAGATTTGAGTATTGGATAAACCCTTGCTCAGAGTATTACTTCATCGAATTCATAACGGGTAATACTGAGACGATAATATCTTATAATCTTGAAACAGAGATATATGAGTTGTAATTTGCAAGTCGGCTATGCATTGGTGATACGAAAACGCATCAGTAACTTGGTGTTATAAAACGTGTTATCATGCATGGTTTGATGAGTAAAAGATACAAGCATATGAGTCAATGTTTATTCATTCCTTTTGACCTAACGGGAAAAGCAATATGTGTGCGCCCCTCGATGATTTGGTGTTAACTTATGTGTTGGGCCCAGCCTGGACTAAATTGATGTATTCAATTAGATGTCCTACATAATCACAAATCAGGAATCGGGAAACATAGATTCTTGACAAAGAGGTTGATTGCATTCCATGTCTTTTGTCTAGGGATATCTAGCAGAACGAAGGATTATATGATCACTTATCTTAGGACACGTAACTGACTGGGTCAAAGTTCGATAGCAGCTTTTTGGAAGCTACAATTTGCTGTTCAAATTTAGAAGGCATACTAGCAATTATAGTTACAGACTTATCCAAGTGGGAGACTGTTGGATTAGGTGTCTAAGCCCATAACTATAATTGGTATGTACTTGAATTGATAGCAGCATAGTCCTTTTGGGTTGCCCTCAAACCTAGCAAACGGACAAGGAAATTATCAAAGGAGAGATATTAATTTATTATAAGATTAATAAATTAATATAAATGAATTTATTAATATGTTAAAAGATTAATATATTAATAAGAAATCATTTTGTTTAATTAATTGTTAGCTAGAAATTAATTAGAATTAATTTTGGGGTTAAAAGAATTAATTATAAAGTGCAGAGACTAGTTTGCAATTATCTAATATTTGAGTGGAAGGCTCTAGAACCCCCTGGATAAGGGTGGACGAAATATTTAGGGGAAACCCTAATAATTTCGTCCATAGGGGCTTGGATAAGGCCCTTGGGTTTGCTTAGGCCCTAAGCAAAGGATAACTAGGGTTTCCCCTAAACCCTAGATCCCTCAGCTATATAAGGAGCCTCCTGCTTCATATTTTGGTCACTCTTTCTTTTGAACAAACCCTAAGGGCCGAAATTTTGCATACTCCCTCTCCCCTCTGTCTTCTACTTTCCTTCTTGCTAGTGTGGGTGTGATTCCATTAGAGTCATTACACTTGTGGTGCTAAGCTTCCAAGAATATCAAGATCAAGATCAAGGTAATTATCAATTGTTTACTATAACAATTGAAAGGTATGTAATTACTAAACCCTAGTTTGTAGTTTTCGAAAATAGCCTCTCTCCTCTGGGGTTCTTGTTTTGCAATTCAAAGTTATTTGTTCAATAGTTAAAACATAGATCCAAAGTAGGTTGCATGTGAACTTAGGAATTGTTTTCTAGTTTATTTGTTTTACCTAAAACCCATCACGAAGTTTCTTCATAAGTCACTAGGAGCGACTGAGAGATTATGATGGGACTAGCGACCGGTAGGAGTCTGGTAATCTAGATATTGAGAGATTAGTAGGGACAAGGGTGGTCTCGATTCATCCGGAAGGCGGATAAGGGACAACTTAATTTTCAGTCAGTGGCAGTGTTGGTAAGAAGACGATAGTATAAGACAGATAATTGATCGGGGAGTGCTATGCATCCCACAGCAGGGTTGGATAATCTCAGAGCGAAGGGTTTGACCTAGTTGCGCAGCTCTTGTTTGAGTCTAACCGTTGTAGGGATGAGTCTTTTACTCGAAGGATTATCTGAATCATTCGCTGTGACGGGTGCTCAGCACTAAGATATAGTAGTAAGAAGTATCCAGTGAGTACTGGCAGTAATCACCCGCACTGGAAATAGTGGGAGTAATATATTTGGTGAAGGATAGGTCCTTCATAGTGAGAGGGGAAGTAGTTAGTTATGGAACATTGATTTGGGAAGGCCAGTAAATGCGCAATGAAAAGGAGGTGAACCCCTAGGAAGTCCAACATAAGTACTCGAGGAGTACCGGAAGGATCGTCGGTTGAAAGAGTTGTATTTGCAGGATTGTTATTTACAAGGTCAAGTGTCATTCTGAATGATTGGGCGGAAGGCCAATGGAAGTGGTCAGCAGGTGTTAGGCTTTTCAAGCAGAGTGTTGAAAGCAGATTGCAAGGTGTTTGCCCATAGAGAAACACCGAGGACGAAGTTTAGTTTAAGTGGGGGTGCGTTGTCACACTCAGAATCAGAAAGACCAAGAAAGGAAAGGGAAAGCCTAAGTCAAAGGGGTCAACTTGTCGAGTCCATAGTCGAACTCGACAAGTTGGAGCGGGTTCCGTGTCGGGATTTAAGTGACCGACTCAGCGAGTCGGAGGGACTGACTCGGCGAGTCAGGTCTAGGTTGGGAAACCCTGATTACCAGGCTTGGTGCCCTATTTAAGCATCATTTCAGGACTTCACCGCAGCCTCCGTCACTCCCTTTACCTTCCCTTGAAACCTTAAGCCTCCATTGTATTACTCTCAAGCTTTCTTTGCCATTTGGGTGCTTAGAAGCAAAAAGGAAGAAAAGAACCTTGGTCAATTCGTATCATTGGAAGGTATGGAGCTCATACCTTGGCTGTCAGTCATTTAGATTCCCTTTGCTAGTTAGATTTTATCATTTTCGGCCATTTCCAAGGCCAATTCGTGTATTGTGCCTTTGTGAGCAAAGAGAACTTCGGATCTATGGTTGTCTTGGCCCAAAACCCATAAAGTATCAGTCTTTGGTGTGTTGGTGAAGCATGCATGTCTCAAACCCTATCCCTAGAGTGTTTTAAGCCTATAGCTCCTTGGTTTCACGTAAACTTTGCAACTTTACGTGAAGGATGGGCCTTAGAAGAGTGGATCTATAGTTTGGAGCCCTTGCATGGCTCGAAAAGTCACTGTATGGATTCAGAACTGAAGCTACTCAGCGTGTCACATGGGTGGACTCAGCGAGTTGTATGAAGAAAGGCAGGAACTCAACGAGTTGGAAGAACAACTCGGCGAGTCTTTTGGAGATTGTCGTGGACTCGGCGAGTCTGTTCTTGGACTCGACGAGACGGGTCTCAGAACCTCAACCTTTTCTGGTTAAGACTTAGATCGGTGACTTGAGTGGTGACTCAGTGAGTTGGACAGGATGGGACTCGGAGATCGTTGAACTTAACGAGTCGACGGGGTTACTCGGCGAGTTGAGGTGTATTGTGAGAGTTTCTGAGTATAAAGACTCGACGGGTTGACTCGGCGAGTAGAGTCAGTCAGGAAGGTTGACTTTGACCAGGACTTTGACTTTGTCAAGAGTGGAGTTAGTTGGCTTCTCGAGTTCAGTTTGGATCTAAGTGATATCTATATTGATATTGGTAGCTCGGGGAGCTAGTGGAGCAGCGGTTCAGAGAATTGTCGGACAGCTGCCAGAGGGCTACCAGCAAAGTTCAGCAGTGCAGGTGAGTTTCCCTTTGTGTGAATGGGTCTACGGCCACAATGTCGGCCCATATAGCTATGAGTAGGAAGACCCGGGGGTTAGCCCTAGGCACTGTTTGCTATTATGATATTCAGGACCAAGGTCCAATGTTGGGCAGGTGCCCATGGAGTGGTTTGCATGATAGAGTATACTTGTTGTCTGTGTGATGCATGTATGTGCCTGGTAGGGAGATGAGTGTGGGCGAGGTCCCGTATCTCACCAATAGCAGAGTATGGACGGTGTTCCATATCTTATTAGTAGCAGAGCAGGGGCGAGGCCCGAGATAGGTATTGGGTGAGTGTGGGCAGGGGGCCCGTATCTCACTTAAAGTAGGAGCTTGGACGGGGTTCCATGACTCACTAATAACAGGATAGGGGTGAGGTCCAAGACAGGGGAGGCCTTAGGATAGGAATACAGTAGGGTATGTTCAGTTATGTGTTATATGCTATTTTGTATTATGCGGTTAGCGGGCGGGTCCCAGAGATAGGTGGGGCCTAAAAGAAACAGATTTGTATCCGAGCGGGGCTCGAAGCCAGGCGGGGCCTAGGGAGCGAGGCCCGAAATAGCGGGCATGGCCCAGTATGTGCTATATGTGTTTGTGCAGGGTATGTGTTATGTTGGGGAACTCACCGAGCTTAGTGCTTACGGTTTTCAGTTTTGGTTTCAGCTACTTCCGGTTGCGAAAGGAAGAGCTCGGGGTGATCGCATGGCACACACCATTAATTAGATAGCCTGGGATGTTTTACTCTGATAATGAGAATATGTTTTAAATTAATACTGTGATTGTATGTTATGACTTATGACATGGCTTTTATAAATATGGTTTTAGTAATGTTGAAAGAAAATTTTCAGTCGTGATTTTGGCGACGTTACATTTAAACCATTAAAATGGTGACAACATATTACAACTATTTTACTAGTAAAAAAATTATTTTTAGTAAAATAATCAAGTTTTGTACCACAACATTTTATTTTTGTTGTGACCCTAGCAGTCACGGTTTTTATCAAAATACATATAATAACCTCGAGATTTTTGTGTAACAAATATGTAGTTAAACATGTACACCAAACTTTTATAGCTAAAACATGATGAAAACCTTATTACCCAAGAGTTAAACATATAAACACGATGGTACATGCAATTATCAAATGGTTAAACACATAAACACGATGTTACATGCAATTATCCAATGGTTAAACAAGATTTGACTTGTATTCCCCCCCCCCCCCCCCAAAAAAAAAGTATGAAAAACACGAAAATAGTGGAGTATGAAGCTCACGTTGGTCGATTTTTGAGACGTAGAAGAAGAAGAAGGAAATTTTCGAGCCTAGCCTTATGTCTTGGAGAGATTCTCGAAGATGGTGGTGTTCTAAGAGCTTAAAACACAACAAAAGTGTGTAAACAAGAAGTTCTTGACTTAGATATGTATAGAAATCACTTAAGTTAACTAGAAACTTGCCAAGTTGTTGAGTGTTGCTTGAAGAAACCCTTACCAAACACACACATACACACAAAAAATTTGAGAGAATCGGAAGGATTCTTGAGAGTGAAGTGAGGAAATTGAAGTTGTTTTGTGGGTTTAGGGGGAGGGGGTGGGTTTGGCTCAGAGATAAGAGGGAGAAAAAGAGAAAGAGTTGACTTTGAGCTAGTTGATGTGAGGCTTTCCTTGATACATGGAGGGTTAAATCTTGTTACATGGGAGGTAATAAGGAGGTGGCATGCTTATTATCCACATCTGTTTTCCCTCTTTGTTTGTTTTTTTTTGTTTAAACTCCAACAGAACCCAAAAGGGTTCTCGCCCATAAAGGTTGCCCAAAAGATTGGGCTTTGACTTTTGGCTTGGCCCAATAGGGGTATTCGGTCCATTAAGGCCTAAGAAAAAGGTTTTCGGGCTAAAGAGGCCAAAACGAAAGCTCTTGGTCCAATAAGGCTTCAAGAAAAAGTTATCGGCCTAATAGGGCCCAATGTAGAAGTCTTGGTCCAACAGGGGTTTTGAGCAGAGAGTTCTTGGATCAAAGCCCAAAATGGATTGGTCTTAACTATTGGATCGTGTTTTAGGCTTGTACAAGGCTTGATTCACAATGTATGCATGTATGAATTTGAATAACAATATGGTTTGAATTTCACTAAATGGGATGTTGAAAGGTTACATAGAGGAAATTGCTGTGAACAAGCTTGACATCTTAAACCCTAAATTGCTAGGTGTGATAACTACTTAAAATTCATGCCATACATGTTTTCTTTCTTCTTGAACACTAGCTTTTTCTTACCCGCTGTAAGAGCACTTTATGGATGTGCTTTAAGATGTCTCCTTCCAAGTTATCATAAAGGAGGTCAGTTGTATTCACATGTAGGTGCTCTAGATGGAGATTTTTAGAGGACATTGCTTTTAACATAGAAGTAATTTTAGTCATCTTCGCAACTGGAGAGTCATCTTCTCTCTTCTGTTGTATTCCCTTGACCACCAATCTTCCCTTGCAAGTTTTACCGCCATATATCTCATCATTATGTTGAAACATATTATTGTTCTATAATCCTCTCAACATGTTATCCATAGCATTTTCCCACTGTGTGGAGTTCATCATGAAGACCTCTGTTTTTTGACCCATCCTCAAACATCAACATGTCATTGGTTGATGGAGAATACCTCTTTGGAGTACTTTGCTTCTTGGTCCTATGGATAATATGTGTTTTGATCTTCAAAACACTTACAGCTCCACCTCTCATTCTCGACTTCGATCTTCTACTGCCCCCACATCCTCTGATGGACCCCTTCCTCTATCTTTAATACTTCGAAAACTATTGAAAGCTTCTCTAGCACTCTGTCTACGAACATCCTCACCAAGGATTAAATTTAAAATACCTTCGAATGCTAGCTTAGCACCCCCAACTGAGCTTATAACTACTAACACTATACCCAACCAACTATGTGGAAAAGATGATAATAGTAGTAATGCCATGACTTCATCTTTAAATTTAATATCAATTGACATCAACCCTGATAGGAATGAATTAAATTCATAAACATGATCAGTCACTCAACCACCCTCTTACATCTTCTGATTTACTAATTGTTGAATCAAGTGATCGTTGTTTTCTACAGAAGGTTTTCCATACATGTTAGATAGTGCATTTATCAACTCATGACTAATCTTCACATTGACAATATTGTATCCACCATTCTATGAAAGGATAATCTCAGTACACCAAGTGCCTTCCGATCTAACAATATATATTCCTTCCGCTTCATTTCTTCATCTTTACTTTGGTACAATGGTTCATGTAAGTTTTTCTAGTAGAGGTAGTCGTTGATTTCCATTTTCTAAAAACTGAAATCATGCCCATTGAATTTTTGAATCTTAACTTTCCCATCTTCAGCCATAACTCTGATACCAATTTGTTGGGTGAAAAAAAAACAAGTTAACCACTTTAGACAAATATCAAAACAAACTTCAGTGAACTTGCAGAAATAAAACTTCTTAAAATGTAAATCAAGTGAACACAATATTTAATGTGGTTCGGTCAAAGTGTCCTACATCCACTGGCAAACAAGAGAGAGAGAGAGAGAGAGAGAAAGGGGATTTTATTAACTTCTAAGAAAAATTATCATCACAGAAAGGTACACCTTACTTAAGCTCTCAAAACAAAATAATCTATGTTCCTTACTAACTGCTCCAAAGGAGTGCTCTCAACCTCACAATAACTACGCTCTTGAAATTTCTTCCCACATACAATGATGGAGATATGAATGTATTTAAACTTTAGTGATCAAACCTGAAACCCTAATGGGCCAAGCCCATTGTCCCAAAGTCCCATGAAATGTGAAAACCAATCATATCCCACCATACAGCATGTTCTAGAACATTCTTCCATGTCACACAACCTATGATAATCAGCAACACGCATGATGGAGCACCTTATGCCATAGTGGAGCATCATGATGTACAAGTCGTACTTCATGAACACTAATGGACCAACATCCATCATGGTAACACAACATGGTGTAATCCTCGAGAAATACCAACTTCTGAGCATCCTTGAACGATCTTAAGCATCATATAGGACTTCATAACATAGTTGGATCATTAGGGATACCATGGTTCTTCAAGGAACCAAAAATGTCCTATCTTGGACCATCACGGTGCAACATGTGCAAGGATAGCTCAAGAAACATCAAGAATGGCGCAAGAACTTCTAGTTTAGAGAAAAGCCACCATTTTGGCACAACAACATCATGCATGGTACAACAAGGCCATGCTTGGCGCAACAACAAACTCCATGGCACAACAGGAGTACCTCATACCGCAAGAGAGATACCCTATGGCGCAAGTGGGAGTAATTTGGTGCAAGAGGGAGCGCCCTTGATGCGAAAACATCCGTCTTGGACCAACCCTTCAAAACATGGGGCAACAAGGTCCCCTTCTTGCTCTATATGCCTCTCAAGTGTTCCAAACCACTTCCAGATGATCTAAACCCCCTTCTATATGATCTATTCCTTTGGCACTTGATCCATTCCTTTATCAGAAGATTCATTCCTTTCTCTGATGATCCATTCCTTTGTTACATGTTCCATGAACCTGAAGTTCTCCATTGAGTTCCAAGTGCTCCAAATGCTCCATGAACATGATTTAAATGCTCCATGTTGACAAGAACTTTATATTTCAACACAAATGTCAACTAAAGATCAACATGCATACATTTTTACAAAATCTTTATCTGGTGTTGATCATCTTAATGCAGCTTCCAACCTTGGTCTCATTGCATATACATCGGATGGAAGCCAACAACTAAACCATAAATTGACCTTTAGTTGTTAGAGATTGTTTTATTGTTTTATAAAAGTGTCATGTAATTTACTTTGATAATTAGGTAGTTACTAAGGTAATCAATACACTTTGTTTTCTTCTTTGTTTATATGAGTAACTTATGTAAAGTTATTGATCAATAGTCGAAACACTTCTCTCAAATTTCTCTCTTAGTCAGTATCACAACCCGAAACTTTTTTCATTATCTTTAACCAATTTCCGTTATGAAAATTTGAATTTTATTGGGTTTCCGTCATATTCATTGGTTTCGAAAAATTATTACGAATTATATGATTAAAATTATATACAAGTCGGAACCAAAATCGCGCGAAAAACCCAAAATGTCTCGAAAATCTAACAATTTTTGGCCTAAGTGAGTGTACAGACGCACACCCACTTACGGTTGGTGCCAGGTGGACCCCACCATCGACCATACCCCCAGGCTAAAAATACGAGACCCCCACAGTCAGTTTAACGCTCTTGACAAAAAACTCTCTCATTCTCTCTCTAGAACCCCTGACTGTAAACCCAAAAAACACCTTTATTCTTTCGTAAATCATGGAAAAACACAATTGGGGATTCATTTTGGGGCATCTAGGACACATATTCACCGATTCCAACAATCTTGTTCTTGAGTGTACGGCCGTACACCTTCAAGCATGTTGACCATACACTCATCCACGACCATACACCTTCAAAGGTCGTTCACCCTTCAAGGTAGTATATGGTCGTACACTCGCTTTCACGGTCGTACATACTCCTTAAGTGGTACATTAGGCTGAAAACCCGCTTTCCTCGATTCAATTAAGTCCTGGTAACATTTCTTAACCGAAAGAAAGTGTTTTTCCATCACTTTATTTAATGAAATCGCTAATTTAGATATATATATATATATATATATATATATATATATATATATATATATATATATATATATATATATATATATATGTATGTATTAAATTGTTATTAGGATTCTGTTAAGTGCCACGTATAACAACTCGAGGGTCTTCGTTTTCAGTTCATTGATTCGACGTTTGCACACAACTAACGGTGAGTTCATATCCCTATATTTTCCGAGTTTTTAATGTTTTCAGGGGGAATACAATTAAAAGCACAAGCAATATTATTGTGTTTAAGAATATAAATTGGTTTATTATATCTTCTTATCATTAGTATACATTAAACATAGAACTTACTAAACTTGATGAACATAGTTACTACTAGATTTGCGGTCACCTTTATAAACAAGTTAAGATATAAACGTTGCAAATACAGTTTTCAGAACAAAGGAAACAAACTTATAAAATAAAAGATATAATTTTGTAAGGTTTCATGTTAATATTATAAAGGGTTCTTTTAGTAATATTCGTGGATTCGTTGAGAGAACTACAGTGTGAGATGCCTTGTAACCAGAGTCTCTTGGAGGGAGAGCATGAGTTTGTGTATAGATCTATACGGGAGTGACAATCCCGCACCCTGACTATTAGCTATAGTCAACCTAGGGTGACAAACGTCAATTTTTCACGACGTACGTCCGAGTACGTCTCAATGTTGAATGTCCATAGTATGGTTATAAGAATTCACAGGTGAAACAATTACTCGTTTGCGTAATAATATACCTAACAAACAGTCAACAGGGTTAGTATCTATGTGATGACTTAGTATGTACATTAGAGTAATATGACATTAACATCCGACATGCAGTGGGATGTGTAATCTCCGCCTCACCTCCTGTTCGTTTTTGGTTGTGGGCGTTGGGAGGAATCACCCAATCGACTATTTGTTCGATCTAGATATCTATAACTCGTATGTACTAGGTGATCACAGGAGGGTATTAACAACACTTACAGTATCCCGAACAACATATTTTCAGCTAGTTTTATATATGTAATAATAGTATTATACATTACTAGGGTAGCTAGGGTTTTCAAAACAAAACAATGCTTAAACAACATAAGTATGGTAGATACTTGTACTCTACGATTTGGAAGAGATAATTCAATAATGTACATTTAGGGAAAATATAGCATTTTCCAGGGTAAACATCAGTACTTTAGAAACAGTTGATTTATTATTCAATTAACGAATATTCATTATTAATTCCTTGACTCCTTAGTTTATGCATCTGGGTTACATATGAAGAATACCCGATAGACTGTGGAATGTGTGGTTTCCGCCTCATTCCCTGTTCCTTTTTTGGTTGTGGGTTTAGGGCAGCTTCACACAATTAACAGTCTATCCAATATTATTTTATACGAAACTAGGATGAACTAAGTAGTCATAGAAGAAATGTGTAAATAATGCTTTTCATAAGAAAATATTGGATTTTCTTGAGGAACAATATCAACAGATATCAAAGAACCAATTCAGTTAACTTTGTAAGTATCTAGTGAATACTTTAGGATCATGTACATGAGGATCCAACAACCAGTGGAATGTGTGGCCTCCGCCTCATTTCCTGTTCCTTGTTTGGTTGTGGGCTTGGGGCATAACAACACAATCGATTGCTTGTTCGATCTGGATTGTAGATGATTTGTATACACTATGTGCTCGTAGGAGGAACTAGTAAAAATCATTTTTACTTAACATTCATTACATCAAAAAATATAAGGTTTTCCGGAGAAAAATAACGCACTTTTCAGAAGAACACGAAACAGATTTCCAAAAAAAAAAACACTTATGAGCTCACCAGCTTCATGCTGATACTCTTTCAAAACCAACTTGTATTCTCACGACATTAGTAGATAGGTACACGCACCGGGTTCAAGAAAATGAAGCATAGTAGCTTCAATTCTTTACTTGTTATTTACTTTTGGAATCAATCATGTATGATTGAAATACAATGTAAACTTTACACTATTAATACAATGGTTGTAGTTGCTTTGATTACTATTATTCAATTGTTGTGATACTACATATGACGTCCTTTGCCCCCGAACGTTTCCGCCATTTCGGTTTGGGGGTGTGACAAATTGGTATCAGAGCATTGTTTATAGTGAGCTTAGTGTATCAACCAATAAAAGGTATGCGACTATAAATACAATGGGGCTGGAGTGCTCTGACTAAAAGTATACTTTAAAATATAAGTATTTTATGGTAAGTATACTAATAAGCATACATACTAACAATAAGTATCACACTAAGAACAAGTAAGAACAAAACAAACAAAAGTATTTAGATGTTGGACACTACAGTCAAACCTAAGTAGTTAAGTAATCATATCTAGAATAAATATAACCTGATCAACTATATTTATTTGAGATATGACCAACATGTGTTCGGGAGTGATGGTGGTGTTGCAACGAGTCTAAAACTTACCTAACTCCATATATAAAAGTATCCTTCGAACAAAACATAAAGATAAAATACTATAGGAGTATTTAAGGTAGTATAATTAACCTAAATGAGAACTAAAGGACCTTTACTGGCAGGTCTATAGTTACGAAGTGCATGCTTCTAGGGTTATATATAATTGGGATCTTATAGACTTAGAATTGGTGACCTACGCTCTACTACCTGTTCCTTGTTTGGTTGTGGTTTTAGAATAGGATCACCTATTCGAAGGTCTATTTGATCTTGGTTATACACAGCTTGCATGCACTGCATGACTATAGGAGGACCCAGTTTAGATCATCAATAACTATAAAAGAAATGTTCTAATTAATCTCATAGGATTCTTTAGATATTCTTATTATCGCACAAGCAACCAAGATATAGATAGCCACTCCACTATAATCACCAACAGATGAACCAAGGAGGAACCAGAAAAGATTCATAAAGAGGGTTCCTAGAAGGAATCATACGAGGAGGCAGTTCTTCCATCAGGAAGTGATGGTGATCCATAGTAAAACCCGAAGCATGATTTAGAGTGAATAGGAAAACCATAAGAAATCTTAGAAACAACAAACCCTCACAGCTGAATTCAGGACCATCATAACTAGAACATAAATCCCTCCCAAGGCGCGCAAGGTGTTAGAGCATCATATACGCCATACTAATAATTAACTAATATGATCTAGTGAGTTAGTGATTACACCGCTCACACTATGTGTCAGACTTATTGCCTTTATCGTATCAGCTAAGTAACAGTAAACCAAATTCCATAACTTCATTAAGAGGGTAGTCACTATCAAATTCATAAGTCTATGTTGCGTAGAACTCTGTTATGAATTGCTTCAAATATCAGAACATGAAACACTCACAACTAAGAAAAATTCGATTCAGAGTACACTCGATTTGTAACATCTAAGGACTTACCCTCATTTCGTCTTTTAAATCTTATGGCAGAAAGATGCCACCAAAGAAGTCGAACAAAAACAAAAACAACGCACCACTTCCACCACCTCCTTAGTATCGCCCAGTTGTCTTTCAGACAGCGGTAACAACTGCAGTGACAATTATCATGGCTCAAATCAATGCAAGTGGTACCGAAGGATCGGGTAGTGGTACCAACAGCTTTAACCACGAACACATAGGGGAGTGCTCATACAAAGACTTCATGATTTGTGGACCCGAATCCTTCTATGGAAATAGGGGATTCATCTCCCTGACGCGATAGTTCGAAAAGACAGAATCAATTTTCGAGTTATGTGTGTGCCCCGAAGGAAGCAAAGTGAAGTTTGCTGCCTGCACTTTCTCTGACAGGGCCCTTACATGGTGGAACAACCATGTCAAGTCATTGACTCTTCCAATAGCAAACGCAATGGGCTAGGAAAATCTAAAAGAGATGACGCTGGAAGATTACTGCCCGAGGGGCAAAGTACAAAGAATAGAGCATGAGTTGTGGAATCTTACCTTGGCAGGCTTAGACATAGAAGCTTACACCGAAAGATTCAACGACTTAGCTGCACTATGCCCGTAAATGGTTACATCAGAGAACAGGAAAGTAGACAGATACATTTAGGGACTGCCTTCTCCAATCCAAGGAAATGTATTGGCAGCAAAACCTCTTACGTTCGACAGTGCCAAACACCGGACCCGAACATTGGTGGGCTATGGTATCCACCAAGGCTTAATGGACCCGGTTCAGGAGTCAATGAAAGGAAGTGATGATAATCAAAGGCTCGAGAGCAAAAAGAAAAGACAATCAAAACAAGAACCCTCAGAGGGACCACAGAAAGGTGCAGCCTATGCTGCTACGACACCAACCACCTCAACACCCGGCAATCGCTATGCTGGAACCCTTCCTAAATGCAATAAGTGCAACTTCCATCATATCGGAAGGTCTCGGAAGTTGTATTGCAAGAACTGCCTCAGAAGGTGACATACCATATGCTTCTATAGGGCACCAACATGACCTATCTCTCAGGTCCCATTTGAGGAAATAAGTTAAACCTGCCACGGAGTGGTGAAACAAGACACTACAGGAGAGATTGTCCAGTGGCCATGAACCCTGGTGATGAAGGAATAATGCTATTCATAACTGCAGGAGAGTCTACCCTGGAAACCCCTGAGAACAGCAGTACGCCTTCCAACTCGAATCATCTCCCAAATCTTCATTTATAAGGAAACTGTCTCACAATTAAATTCTAACTATAATATTTTCTTCTTTGTCTAAAGAAAGCATGTAACTTATGTAAAACTAAATACTCTTTTCAGGTAGGCTATAATGACTTGGTGTAAACAGTAGGGCCATATATAATTAAGAACCAATATATGTAGAGTGCGTGATTCCACCTTATTTGATGTTCCTTGTCTGGTTGTGGATTTAGAGCAGAGTCACTCAGTCGATCGTCTTATCCATCTTAATTATATATGACTTGTAGACACCTAACGATTATAGAGGAACTGGATAGTGACCATATTATCAAGTATCATTCACTGGAACAATTTCTCAGTTAGTACACTTAATTCAGTACAAAACATTCGCAGTAGTGATAACAAGGTCAACAAAGAAAACACTAGAAACGTTCACACACAGATACACTGATGCCATAACGAAACACTCCTTCCAAACCAACTTAACACGCAATCCTATGATGTCACCCCGCTTATTCTTACTGAGTATGTGTTATACCAAACCCACATGTCACCGCGGAGACACTTTGCCTTAAACCGACCGAATAACAAAACTCTTGTCACTCATAACGAAAAACTAGATGCGAACCTCGAAATTTCATCTCGCTTCAAACCCCTAAAAATACTCATGCGAGGAGTATGGTATCCACCCATAACCTTCCTTAAGCACCCTCAGCAAACCCTTTTGGAAACACCACTCGTGCAGTATGTCAAGTTGAAGCACATAGACTAGGACATATACGGTTAGCCTATCGATGTTAAATGTACACGTGAGGGTGGTATATAATTAAGGTTCTTCAGATTTAGGATGTGTGTTTCCGCCCTATCTTCTGTTCCTTGTCTGGTTGTGGACCTGGGGAAGAGTCACCCATCCGACCGTCTTATCAATCTTAATTATACACGACTTGTGTACATGAGATAATGGTAGATAGAACAAGTATGTGTCCTATCTTGAACTTTAGGACAAAAACTACTCGGATCTACAAATGGGCATCCTAACAGTGGATGAACATAGTTGAGCAAGCTAAACCTACACGCTCATCACAGATCAGAACAACGCACCCATCAATGATGATCCGCTGAAGCAACCAACGACGATCTGATTTCATTGAAAGAACGCAAGGATTGAATGGAACCAAAGTAACCGTCACTTTTCCTTATCCTTAACCATCCACTCAGAATCCAAATTTCAGGACGAAATTCCCTCTAACGGGGGGATGATGTGACAACTTGAAACTTTTTCCGTTATCTTTAACCAATTTCTGTTAATAAAATTTGAATTTTATTGAGTTTCCGTCAAATTCCTTGGTTTAGAAAACTTATTACGAATTATATAATTAAAATTATATATGAGTCGGAACCAAAATCTTGCGAAAAAAACAAAATGTCTCGAAAATCTAACATTTTTTGGCCTAGGTGAGTGTACGGCCGCACACCAGCGTACAGCCGCACACTTGCATACGGCCGCTCACCCGTGTACGGCTGCACACCCGCTTACGGTTGGCGCCAGGTGGACCCCACCACCGACCATACTGCGACCTATAAATACTGGACCCCACCCTCATTTGAAAACTCTTGAACGAAAAATCTCTCATTCTTTCTCTAAAACCTTGGTCGTACACCCCAAAAACAACTTTATTCTTCCGTAAAACATCGAAAAACACCATTGGGGATTCATTTTGGAGCATCTAGGACACATATTCACCGATTCCAGCACTCATGTTCTTGAGTGTACGGCCGTACACCGATTCCAGCGATAGTCAATGCACATCCGGAAAGATCCATCCTTCTTTTTCACAAATAAGATCGGGGCTCCCAAGAGTGAGCAATTGGGTCTGTTGAATTCCTTACTGAGCAGCTCATTGAGATGGCCGGATAAATCTTGCATTTCGGTTGGTGCTAGGCGGTAAGGGGATTTAGCTACGGGGGTAGCTCCCGGGATTAAGTCGATGTGAAACTCAACTAGATGTTCGAGAGGGATTCCTGGGAGCTCTTCGGGAAAGACATCAGCAAAGTTGCAAACTTCGGGGATGCTCTCGAGGTCTTTAACTTCCTGCTTTTCGTCAATTACATGGGCTAGGAATGCATGTCACTCGTCGTAGAAATTTTTGGGCTTTAATGCACGAAATGAAATGGAGGTTCGAGCTGAGTTTATCACCATAAATCATGAGGGTTTCGCCAGAGGGAAGATTGAGTCGAATATCCTTTTTGTATCAAAGGATATCATCACGATTGGGGCTTAACCAATCCATGCAGATAATGACATCGAATCTCTTTATGGAAACTGGCATAAGGTCGATGGGAAAAGAATGATCATTCAGGGTAAGGGTACAGCCGATGAATATATTGTTAGTGCTCTCTTTCTCACCATTAGCCATCTTAATGGTAAACATTTCGGTTAGAGGTTGGGGTTTATGTTTGAGAAGATGCTTGAATGCATGACTAACAAAACTTCTCTCTGCACCAAAATCGAAAAAGAATGCATGTAATGGAGTTGTTGGGATGAGGAACGTACCCGTAACAATTATGGGATCTGCAGCTGACTCCTCCTGGCCCATCACTAGCACTATCCCCGTGTTTCTAGTAGTTGATGTCTTGGGGTAGTTTCCATTCTAGTGTCCGACCTCACGACAACCATAACAGGCTTGACCGACACCTGCTCTAGATGCCAGATTGGTTGGTTGGACCGGTGCCTTACAAACTCGAGCTGTGTGCCCCGTTTTTCCACAGATGGTGCAAATCATTTCACGGAATGGGCCAGCATTATGATGGTAATTGCACTTGTCACAATGAGGAAGGGTACCAGCATATCTACTCGTAGGTGCTTGAGTTGTCGGAACAGTGGTAGAAGTGCTACCAGCGTGGACTGCTATTGTTTGCTGTTTCTTTAAGGGCTCCTGTGAAGACTGGCCCTTATGTTGTTTCCAGAACTTTCTCTTCCCAGCACTCGCCTTTGTTGGTTCAGGAGCGGCTGCTGCTGCATCAAGATCAACTTCGTGATCTGTGAGAGTCTTCGCCATGCACTTGGCACTGTCAAAAGTTTTAGGCCTAGCAGCCACAACATTTCCTTCTGTTGGGGGCGTCAATACCCAAATTTATCTTTCTCTCTTTTTGCTTTCTAGGGTGACCATTCTCGGACAAAGAATTGCCATATTACATAATCTAGTTGTGTAGGCAGCAATGTTAGAACCCTTCATCTTAAGGTTCAAAAGCTCATGCTCCAATTTCTGCATTCACCCCTTGGGCACTACTCCACAAGCGTAAGTTCCTTCAAACTTTCCCAACCCATGGCGTTTGCCACTGACAGGGTTAGGGATTTGATCCAACTATTCCACCAGGTCAGTGCTCTATCTGTGAAGGTGCAACCAGCGAACTTCACCTTGTTGGCTTCAGAACATGCATAGATCTTGAAGACCGATTCAATCTTCTCAATCCACCGAGTTAGGGAAATGACACCTCCATTGCCATCAAAGGATCTGGGCTTTGCGTTAATAAATTCCTTGTAGGAACACTCCCTATGGTGTCCCTGTCTTCCATCGAGATTAAGGGGTTGGGCACCACTTCCCGACCCGCTAGAGCCTCCAGAATTTAGTTGCGACATTGCGGAAGCCACATCGGTCGTGACTGCTACCTGAAACATAGCAGGATCGAACTGAGGAGGTGGTGGAGCTGGATCCGTCAGGGTATTGTTGTTCTTTTTGCTGGGTCTTTTCTTCGGAGGTATCTTGTTGTAAAAAAATAATCATGAAGAGGAGGATGATAAGTCCCCTGGATTTGAATCAATATATATATGAAGCAAGATATATCTCAGCCTAATAGATAGACTGCTTTATTAAGTGATAAACAAAGAAATGCTACTAATGCGAGCAAACTATCGCTAAGAAGGAATGAGTAGTAACACTTGAAATGAATCTCAACAACATATTTGGATTCAGCTAAAATACTTCTATAGTATTTTAAGTTGTCTATTTTTTTCTATTAATACGTTGTTGTATGTGTACTTTGGTAAGTTTTAGGCTTGCTGCAACACCACAGTCACTCCCAAGCACATGTTGGCCATCTCTCAAATGAATATAGTTGATCAGGCTATATTGACACTAGACATGATTACAAAACTGCCCAGGTTTAACCGTAGTGTCCAATAACCAATTACTTTTGTTTCGTTCTTCTTATGATATTGTTTCTGGTATGTAGGTATACTTGTATACTTCTTGTAAAATACTTATATTTTAGAAGTATAATTTTAGTTCAGATCAACTTAGCCCCTTAGTGTTTATATTTTTATACCTTGTAAGGTTCGGTATACTAAGTTCACTATAAACAATAGCTCTGATACCAATCTGTCACACCCTCGAACCGTAAAACAAACGGTGGAAACGTTCGGAGGTGGATGACGTCATATGTAGTATCACAACAATTGTATCATAGTAATCAAAGTAAACTGAACCATTACATTATAAAATGAATATTTACATTGTTGATTGGTACAAGTTTGTATATATATCAAAAGTAGCAAAAGATAAAGACGAGACTCCAAAATGCTCCCTCCTCTCCAAAAGCTGGCAAAGGTACCTTTCTATTGATGTCCTGAGAGTACAAGCAAATTTGAAAACATATCAACTTAAAGCTGGTGAGTTCATAAGCATGTTTTTATAATGAAAACTAGTCACTGAATTTGTATAAATGTTTGTTTGCTTTTCCAGAAAATACAATATTTTCTTTAGTAAAAGTAGGAAGAAACCAGTTCCTTTCTATCACCACTTAGTTTATACTAGTCACATATACACCAACATCAAACAGATAATGGATTATGCAGATCTAACCTAAGCCCACAACCAAACAAGGAACAGGAAATGACACAGAAACCACATACTTCACGATCTATCGAATATTCTTTATAAGTAACCCTGATGTATTAATTAAGGGGTTCTAGAAGTAACCATGAATGTTTGTTGCTGTGTCCTTTGTAGTATAAGAGCTTCATAGTTTGTATGTTCGGTTACTACTAGAATGTAACTTCTTGTTTTGAAAACCCTGGCTACCACCAGTATGTAAGGTACTTGAAGTTCAACTGGGAAAATCCCTTATTTTCCCTTGTATTTGTTTTCTTGCTTTAATGATTCTAAAACGAAGAGGCATAAGTATTATTCTTGCTTATGTTATTAAAGAAAATGTTCATGAGAAGTGTATTATTACGTAAATCTGTCATACTATTGGCGAGTTTTATGACCATACTTAAACTTGCTACAACGTGAATCCTACGCCGATATCCTTTATGAGAATTATCGCCCGTGGACCTGTCGGTCCGACTGTAGCTAGCAGCCAGGTGCGGGATAGTCAGTCCCATATAGATCTATACGCAAAAGCCACGCTTTCCCTCTAGGAAATTATGGTTCATAAGGGTAGTCCTCCACTTAGTTAATGTTGTAAGCGCCCAAGCACGTGTCTCCCAACTACGTTGACGGTTTTACGAGTAATAATATGAAAAGCATAATGTTCTTTTGTACTTGAATTCGAGGTATGTCTTGTAGAGTAGAAATAATTATACTTAAATAATTATTAACTGTTGTACTCTTGTAAAGTGTGCCATAAACTAAATCTATCATAGTTTATTTGTTCAACCATGTAAGCAGTTCGTATTCGTAAAACTAGTAAAGAAGTTCCAAAACTATATCTATTATAGTTTGACTGAATAGTTATATTCGTGATATGTTTTGAAAACTATGCAATTTTGTTTAGAAAGTCACGCTTATGGTCCACATGATACAAAAGAGATTAGTATCTAAATGCTTTATGAAAACCGTTGGTTTGTATAAATTGCATAAGTTTTTGATTCATTGAAAATCCTTTATGTTTGGCTTGTATCCCCCACCTGAAAATGTTTAAAAATCATAAAAGCGTAGCGGTATGAACTCACCGTTTGACGTAGGACTTGAATGTAATATCGATACGGATGCTGAGTGTTAACTAAGGTTTCGTACGCACATGGATCCTATTTAACATATAATAACACACACACACACACACACACACACACACACACACACACACACACATATATATATATATATATATATATATATATATATATATATATATATATATATATATATATATTAGGGTATTTCATGACTAGACTTGATAGGAAACCACTCTAAAGACCTGGAATTGCTTGAGCTAAGTGTCGGAACCATATATGATCGAATGAGGGAAGTATACGGCCACCCTAAGGGTGTGTACGGCCATGGGTGTATGGTCCATGAGTGTACGGCCGTACACTCATGAAGGAAAGTATTTTTGAAGTGTTTCCAAGGTCCTAGTAGCATCCAAGGAGTGGTTCAAGGTCCCATACTGAGTGGTATTGAAATTTTGAGGCCAAATATGATCATCAAAGTGAGTGTACGGCCCTAAGGGTGTGTGTGCGACAGTACAAAGGGGTGTGCGGCCGTACAGAGGGGTGTGCGGTCGTACACTCTCCATGTTTATGCCCAAGATGTCGATTTTGAGGTGCATCAAGGCTAATACCAAGTCCAAATAGAAGATGGGGGGAAAACTTTCACTTTGGAGAGCCTTTAAGGTGTGTATGGCCAACCTTATGAAGATGTGCGGCCGTACACCTTCAAGGAGGTGAAGAATAAGGCGGAAACATGAAGAATCAAGGGATCTTTTAGGTATAACGTGTTAGGGGATGAATCACCTACGTTTTTGAGGCCTTTAGATGGTTTATGGATGAAAATTCTAGGGAGAGAAAGTAGCTGTGTCTAGCAAGAGAAGAAAAGAGTGATAGAGAGGGGGTCACCTCATATATATAGGGGTAGGTGACCCACCACCTCGAGTGTGCGGTCATGGGGTGGGTGTGCGGTCGTACACCCATGTGTACGGTGGTACACTCCTCTTAGAGGAGTGTTTGGCCAGAATGTGGTGTTATGACTTGGAATAACTCGACCTAGAACCCAAGCTTTGATTGTACTAGGATTAGAACACTTAAATGAATCCTCAAACTGTGTTAAAAGGTGACGGAATCAAGTTTAACATTGATACAATTGACCAATTGTACAAGATAGAAGTTTCGGGTTGCCACAGACTTTCCCATGGTACCCTTCGAGGGGCTCTTCCTCTTCTTCCTTGTCCAATTGCCATGACAAGGGTTGCGGTAGGAGTAGGAGTGGTAACAACCGGTTTACCTTTAAGGCCACTTTCGGCGGTCTTCAAAATTCCTTGAAGTTTGCTGAGTGTAACTTCCTCCTTGTTCATGTGATATGTCATTCGGAATTGATTATAACACGAAGGTAAGGAGTGCAAAATGATGTCAATTGCCAACTCCTCGGGGAAGTTCACATTCCATTTCAGCAAACGGTCTGCATACCATTACATTTTTTGTAAGTGTCCCATGATGGGTTCACCATCCTTCATTCGGGTTGTTATCATGGAGGAGATGATGTCATACCTCTCTTGACGAGCACTTTAATGGTAGCGGTCCATTAAGTCCTGGTTCACCTCAAAAGGGTAATACTCCTCATAGAACTTTTGGAGCTCGCCTGGCATCGTGACCAACATTATACACGCCACTTTCGTGGCATCTCTCTCATGAGTCCGGAATTCAGCGATCTCCTCAGGAGTAGCAGACGACTCATCAAGTTCCTTAAGCTCCTTGTCGAGGACATATTCCTCGTCCTCGTAACGAGCGACCATCCTGATGTTCCGGATCCAATCCATCAAGTTGGAACCATCGAAGATGACTCTCCCACAAAGGTTCATGAGAGAGAAGGAGTCGGTAGGGTTTAAGCCATAAGCAGCATTGTTGGAAGACATCTGAAAAAGAAGAAAAACAAATTTAGATTAGATATAAAGATAGTCCATAATAAAACACCAAAATGTAATATTAAGGCTAGGAACCAACACAATATTTTATAACTTAGAAGAGGGATACCGTAATCCAAGCTTTAAAATATTAGAAGGTAGGTGAATGACGATTCACCAATTTCTACCATGAAAAACGAAATAAATTATTAGGTTTTAATTGGTTTTGAAACTCCTAGATTCTTTTGAGATTCATTGAACTTTTCAATGGCATGTTTCAATCTCGAATGTGCCCTTCAAGTTTAGTAACTGGGATGCTGAGGATCACAGAACAAGGTGTGAATTAACCATGCAAATTACTTGGTACTCTTAATGTTTATCACTCAACCGATGTGTCGGTTAACCACACGCGCTCCACCGATCTATGATAAACGTTAACCCACCCTTTGCCTACCTTGTTAAGTCCAGGTTAGTGTGTCCGTTAACCACACACGCTCCACTAATGACTTAAGCAAAGTGCAAAGTGTAATTTTATGGGTTAGCACCATATTCACATTTTCCTAAAGTAACTAAGATTGAGAATTTTAAAACATATAGTTACTTTACAATCATCATACTTTTAATGAGGATTAAAGTCATTGTCCTACCCATTTGGCTAAAGACGCTCCATCATTCAAGGAAGCGGTGGGTGAGAGTGGACACCCATTAGGCTACCATTTTATAGGAAACAACCTTATACCCCCCTTATAGACCGGCTACATGAATGTGGCCTACTAACGGTAAAACAAATTGTTCTTATATATATATATATATATATTAACTAATAATATTATAAAGTATAAGGGTTTAATTTTAACTTTTAAAATTCTAGGGGTTGGAACTTAAAGTTTTCTAAAGTGACTTTACATGTTTCAAAACTTGAGGGTAAGTTTTGTAACTTTCAAAACTTTTCAACTTCATAACTTATGAGTTAATGGTTTAGTAAAATGAGAGACTTTTCATTTTATGTAACCTTTGTGTTTATTAATGGACTTTAAAAGAAAGACTTTTGGTAATCCATAAGTTGATGACAAATTATGGATTCCATTAAAACACATCAAGATCAAGAATTAAACTAACAAACTATTTGCAAATAATTCCTATGATCTTCTAAACTCATAAGTGTATGAACATCTATATTCACAATTTCAAGAATCATAAATAAACCATACAAAACTTGAAATTTTGATAATAGCCATTGTAAACAGCTTAGCATAACCATTACACCATCTAAAACAAGTTTTATAAGACCAAAACAGTTTAGGGTAATGTTTCTAGTCCATTTCCAGTAGCAAAACTCGAAACACTGCATTCAGGGCCTCATACTTGTCGAGTGCAAGAACCTACTCGACGAGTAGGATTAATTAACACATGCACTTGTCGAGTCCCCCCATGGACTCGGGGAGTTCACTCAGTAGATTGCAGTTTTTTGAGTTTTTTCAACAAGTTTGCATCATGTATCAAGAAAACAAGCCTAGTCTCTGATACCACTGAAGGGTTTATCGCATGATAACACTCCTAAGGTGTACATGTAACCCTAGAAACCTTGGATCTATGTTTTACTAGGATACATGCAAATTTAATTTTCCAAGGTTCTTAACCTTACTACCATGGCATGGGGAACTTTGAAACATAAATGCTAGTAGAAGAACATACCTTTTTGTTGTTTGGATTCCTTGAGAACCTTGTGAGCCTAGCACCTCAAGTGTAATGCCTCAAGTGTCTCACACAACACCACAACTCTTGGAATAACCTTGAATGAAGTTCACTATCACTCAAAATCGGCTAGCCCTCTTGTTCTACACATAGTGTTGATTTTGATAGCCCATGAGATCCTTTTATAGTTGTGTCACAAGTAGGGTTACAACATGTAACACCCAATTGACATGCATTTTCATATTCCATGATCCATGGGTTTATAACCTCCATGGACTATCCATGGAGCACCTTATGGGTTTTAGCCCAATTCAATAAACCATGGATCATTAGCCCACTATAAAAGAATGGATGATTTACACAATCAACCCCATATATTTAATTAGTCTCCTTTTGATCACTTAATCAATTCCAAATTAATTCTTGATCAATACTAATTAAATAATATTATTAATATATTAGAACTTATAATATATTAATAAGCCTTAAGTTTCCTATTCCTCATTTACTTTATCCAAGTGTAGCAATGACATGCAACCCAAATGGACCATGCCAACTGGGTCAAGTACATTCCAAAAATAGTTATGAACTTAAACACCTAATCCAACACAATGGTATTACCACCTAGAGAAATAACCAACCGATCCAAGCACTCTTGCCTAACACTATAATTACTTGACTCTCCTGCATCTTTTTCCTCATTTTCAGTAGTATGCCAAGAACGTTCATCCTCGACATCCAACAACACCTGCAATAAAATGCAGAACAACCTACTGATAAACCGTGCCAACTTCCTCATCATACTAGGTGCCATCTCTTTGGCCTCTGATAGCGTGATCATAAACTCAATGGCTAGGTGTCGTGT
This sequence comes from Lactuca sativa, assembly GCF_002870075.4. Classification (NCBI taxonomy): domain Eukaryota; kingdom Viridiplantae; phylum Streptophyta; class Magnoliopsida; order Asterales; family Asteraceae; genus Lactuca; species Lactuca sativa. Next base: position 160,337,055 of record NC_056627.2, on the reverse strand, counting down.
GCCCTCTTCTAGAGTATCTGCTTCAGCTATCTGCAACATAGACCCCACCACCTCCACTAGCTGCCTCCTCAAGATCCTAGGCTTAGTCCCTGCCAACCTAATCAACAATTCCAGTGCCTCTTGAGCAGTAGCCTCTTGTTCACCATTTAAATCATTAGTCAAAGTCATCATCATCGCTGGAAGCAAATCCTGGAACCAATCCCTATCAGCGGAATTGAACTTGACAAACACCGAATAAAATTAATTACATGACTCAAAGCAACAATCCTCACGTCCGAGCTCCCCGACTTAGTTAGGCACTGCAAAAAGACACCATGAAGATGCTTTATGTGTGGAATTAAAGTCTCCCCAATGTATTGTGACAACTATGCAAATATCAAGAACGTAGATTCTTAAAGCTTGGGAGAATCGAAAGAAATGCACTGAAACATAAACAACAACAGTTCCGGCCAACCGTTATCAGGCATGATACTTGAAGCCAATTCCGAGATCGTATTGGATAGCTTCTTCATTATCGTCTTCGCTTCTTGTTGTTGCACACAAGCCAAAATAATAAATTTAAGTGAAACCTGAGTCGTTGGAGATAACTGATTCGATACCAATGAATCATTAAATTAATTACCTAAATAAAAGGGATTACGGATTTAATTATTTATTTACCAAAATTAATATTGTAAAATGATTGGTCCACAGTAATCCCTACAACCACACAATAATTGTTCATCCACATATGAACCTACATTTCTCTCTCTCTCTCTCTCTCTCTCTCTCTCTCTCTCTCTCTTTATATATATACATATATATATATATATATATATATATATATATATATATATATATATTAGTTTATAACCCGTGATAACCACGGTTATAAAATTAATTAAACTTTCATATTAAAAAATCAAAATTATTAATTAATTATTTTAAATAAATTATTACTTAATAGATATTCTTTTAGCTATATAAAATTATAATCGTTGATTTAAATAAATACGTGAAGTTATATCATTTTATAATTTATATTAATTTTATTTTATTGTTTAATCTAATGTTATTAATTTAATATAATTAAATGGAGAAATTTTAAAATTTGAAATTTAAAATGAAGAATTAATTATTAATTTAATAAAATTAGAGTGAAAAATTTAAAATTTATAATTAATAGGTTGACAAGTGGAACGATATGTGATATATAACATTAATGACGGGTTCTAATTGTATGACACTTGTCAATATCAGATTAAACCTATTCCTTTTTTAGAATAGGGTTATATATATATATATATATATATATATATATATATATATATATATATATATATATATATATATATATACTAGCCGTGTACCCGCGCAAAGCGGCGGACGACGAATAATTTGATCTCTTTAGAGTTAAAACTATTTTGCGTTCACTTCGAGAAATAAATATTAAATGACATCTATTTTTCAAGAGCATTATCATACCATATTAAGGGGGTGTTTGGCTAAGCTTTTTTTAAAACAACTTATTAGGTTCCACATCACTATAAGTTAAAAAAGTGTTTGGATTAAAATAACTTATTCCGGTGGGGAACCTCTAATACGTCATTTTTTCATAAGTTACCCTACACTTACTTATTAACTTATAAGCTAATAAACTAATAAACTAATAATCAATAAGCTTTTTTGCCAAACACACCCTAAATGGTTATTACTTCCATTTATACATACCCAAAACACTTGTACTGTTTATCGTCCTCTTTTTTTTTTTTTTTTTTTTTTTTTCCTTAATTCCTTTATTAATTTAATGTCCTACTAAGTAAAATGCTAAAATATATAAATAATAGTTTATAAAAATAAATCTTTAGAATATCAGGTGTTGTGATTCAAAAGTCGATAAATAGGCCTTTGAAAAGGCCAAAATACTCAGGTGTCAACTTGTTCATTGTGATTTTAAACCAAGTTTAGTCACAAATTAAAACATTTTCAACGATGGTATGTAATTCAAGGATTCATATTGATTTAGGTTCTCGAAACCTTAAAATATTGAACAAAATCTATATAGAACCTTATAATAAGGACAATAATCACCATAATCAAGAAGTCAATGTGATGAAACTTGATATTATAAGGACCAATGATGAAAAAGGTTTCATTTTTAGACTAAACAAGATGAAAAATATACAAACTACCTTAATCATGTCAAATCTTGTGTTTAACCGTTCTTTATTGCGAAAGTAAGATGCCAAAATATACAAACTAATGATAATACAATGCTCTAACTGACCCTCTTGGTTGAGTTCTTTGAACCTGTAAAGCCAACACATTAAAGAAACATAGTAAAAACCTTTTTAGGAACAAACCTGATATAATAAAGCCTTCATCCAATATATTTATAAGATAAAAATACAAAAAGTTAAAAATGATGAAATCAATTACAAGTAAGGATTAAAATAAAAACCCGTTAAAAAAAGAGTTATCTGCAGGAGGTATATTTGAATCAACATGTATTTTTTCTGATGGTTTCAAATTTTGAATTATCCGAAATTCAGGGAAGGAGATAGAATTTGTTGAGAAATATAAGGATTCAAAACACATGTTAAAATTTAATATTATTTTATTGATGACTACTTATACTATTAGCTTAATTATTTGAACGTCTTAAAAAAATAGTATTATTATATTCAATCTGTTTTTAGAAATAGTGAGATTTCTTTTATAAGATAGTAAAGATATATATATATATATATATATATATATATATATATATATATATATATATATATATATATATATATATATATATATATATCAATATATAAGGAAAAGTGAATACACCCTTAAGGGTATATAAGCTTAGCTACCTAAACATACCGTAACACGTCGTTTTGTTTGATATATTCATTATAATGTTCTTAAACTTCAACCCTAACATGATTTACTTTTAAGATTTTTGAAATTTCACTATTATTTTTCTCTTATATCACGTCTTTTTGCCGAACACCTAGTAGACTATATAAATTGTAGTTGAAAATAAAAATTACGTAAGAGGAAGTTAAATAAGTAGTTTATAAAAATTATGGAAGTAAATCAAATTATAAATTAAATTATAAGAACATTGAACGATTACAATGTATTATATAATACAAAACGACTACAAATCAAGTTATAAATTAAATTATAAGAACATTGAACGATTACAATGTATTATATAATACAAAACGACGTACTATGGTGAGTTTGGGTATCTAAGCTTACATATATATATATATATATATATATATATATATATATATATATATATATATATATATATATATATATATTAACTAATAATATTATAAAGTATAAGGGTTTAATTTTAACTTTTAAAATTCTAGGGGTTGGAACTTAAAGTTTTCTAAAGTGACTTTACATGTTTCAACACTTGAGGGTAATTTTTGTAACTTTCAAAACTTTTCAACTTCATAACTTATGAGTTAATGGTTTAGTAAAATGAGAGACTTTTCATTTTATGTAACCTTTGTGTTTATTAATGGACTTTAAAAGAAAGACTTTTGGTAATCCATAAGTTGATGACAAATTATGGATTCCATTAAAACACATCAAGATCAAGAATTAAACTAACAAACTATTTGCAAATAATTCCTATGATCTTCTAAACTCATAAGTGTATGAACATCTATATTCACAATTTCAAGAATCATAAATAAACCATACAAAACTTGAAATTTTGATAATAGCCATTGTAAATAGCTTAGCATAACCATTACACCATCTAAAACAAGTTTTAAAAGACCAAAACAGTTTGGGGTAATGTTTCTAGTCCATTTCCAGTAGCAAAACTCGAAACACTGCATTCAGGGCCTCATACTTGTCGAGTGCAAGAACCTACTCGATGAGTAGGATGAATTAACACATGCACTTGTCGAGTCCCCCCATGGACTCGGGGAGTTCACTCAGTAGATTGCAGTTTTTTGAGTTTTTTCAACAAGTTTGCATCATGTATCAAGAAAACAAGCCTAGTCTCTGATACCACTGAAGGGTTTATCGCATGATAACACTCCTAAGGTGTACATGTAACCCTAGAAACCTTGGATCTATGTTTTACTAGGATACATGCAAATTTAATTTTCCAAGGTTCTTAACCTTACTACCATGGCCTGGGGAACTTTGAAACATAAATGCTAGTAGAAGAACATACCTTTTTGTTGTTTGGATTCTTTGAGAACCTTGTGAGCCTAGCACCTCAAGTGTAATGCCTCAAGTGTCTCACACAACACCACAACTCTTGGAATAACCTTGAATGAAGTTCACTATCACTCAAAATCGGCTAGCCCTCTTGTTCTACACATAGTGTTGATTTTGATAGCCCATGAGATCCTTTTATAGTTGTGTCACAAGTAGGGTTACAACATGTAACACCCAATTGACATGCATTTTCATATTCCATGATCCATGGGTTTATAACCTCCATGGACTATCCATGGAGCACCTTATGGGTTTTAGCCCAATTAAATAAACCATGGATCATTAGCCCACTATAAAAGAATGGATGATTTACACAATCAACCCCATATATTTAATTAGTCTCCTTTTGATCACTTAATCAATTCCAAATTAATTCTTGATCAATACTAATTAAATAATATTATTAATATATTAGAACTTATAATATATTAATAAGCCTTAAGTTTCCTATTCCTCATTTACTTTATCCAAGTGTAGCAATGACATGCAACCCAAATGGACCATGCCAACTGGGTCAAGTACATTCCAAAAATAGTTATGAACTTAAACACCTAATCCAACACAATGGTATTACCACCTAGAGAAATAACCAACCGATCCAAGCACTCTTGCCTAACACTGTAATTACTTGACTCTCCTGCATCTTTTTCCTCATTTTTAGTAGTATGCCAAGAACGTTCATCCTCGACATCCAACAATACCTGCAATAAAATGCAGAACAACCTGCTGATAAACCGTGCCAACTTCCTCATCATACTAGGTGCCCTCTCTTTGGCCTCTGATAGCGTGATCATAAACTCAATGGCTAGGTGTCGTGTGCCCTCTTCTAGAGTATCTGCTTCAGCTATCTGCAACATAGACCCCACCACCTCCACTAGCTGCCTCCTCAAGATCCTAGGCTCAGTCCCTGCCAACCTAATCAACAATTCCAGTGCCTCTTGAGCAGTAGCCTCTTGTTCACCATTTAAATCATTAGTCAAAGTCGTCATCATTGCTGGAAGCAAATCCTGGAACCAATCCCTATCAGCGGAATTGAACTTGACAAACACCGAATAAAATTAATTACAAGACTCAAAGCAACAATCCTCACGTCCGAGCTCCCCGACTTAGTTAGGCACTGCAAAAAGACACCATGAAGATGCTTTATGTGTGGAATTAAAGTCTCCCCAATGTATTGTGACAACTATGCAAATATCAAGAACGTAGATTCTTTAAGCTTGGGAGAATCGAAAGAAATGCACTGAAACATAAACAACAACAGTTCCGGCCAACCATTATCAGGCATGATACTTGAAGCCAATTCCGAGATCGTATTGGATAGCTTCTTCATTATCGTCTTCGCTTCTTGTTGTTGCACACAAGCCAAAATAATAAATTTAAGTGAAACCTGAGTCGTTGGAGATAACTGATTCGATACCAATGAATCATTAAATTAATTACCTAAATAAAAGGGATTAAGGATTTAATTATTTATTTACCAAAATTAATATTGTAAAATGATTGGTCCACAGTAATCCCAACAACCACACAATAATTGTTCATCCACATATGAACCTACCTTTCTCTCTCTCTCTCTCTCTCTCTCTCTCTCTGTCTTTATATATATATATATATATATATATATATATATATATATATATATATATATATATATATATATTAGTTTATAACCCGTGATAACCACGGTTATAAAATTAATTAAACTTTCATATTAAAAAATCAAAATTATTAATCAATTATTTTAAATAAATTATTACTTAATAGATATTCTTTTAGCTATATAAAATTATAATCGTTGATTTAAATAAATACGTGAAGTTATATCATTTTATAATTTATATTAATTTTATTTTATTGTTTAATCTAATGTTATTAATTTAATATAATTAAATGGAGAAATTTTAAAATTTGAAATTTAAAATGAAGAATCAATTATTAATTTAATAAAATTAGAGTGAAAAATTTAAAATTTGAAATTTAAAATTTATAATTCATAGGTTGACAAGTGGAACGATATGTGATATATAACATTAATGACGGGTTCTAATTGTATGACATTTGTCAATATCAGATTAAACCTATTCCTTTTTTAGAATAGGGTTATATATATATATATATATATATATATATATATATATATATATATATATATATATATATATACTAGCCGTGTACCCGCGCAAAGCGGCGGACGACGAATAATTTGATCTCTTTAGAGTTAAAACTATTTTGCGTTCACTTCGAGAAATAAATATTAAATGACATCTATTTTTCAAGAGCATTATCATACCATATTAAGGGGGTGTTTGGCTAAGCTTTTTTTAAAACAACTTATTAGGTTCCACATCACTATAAGTTAAAAAAGTGTTTGGATTAAAATAACTTATTCCGGTGGGGAACCTCTAATACGTCATTTTTTCATAAGTTACCCTACACTTACTTATTAACTTATAAGCTAATAAACTAATAAACTAATAATCAATAAGCTTTTTTGCCAAACACACCCTAAATGGTTATTACTTCCATTTATACATACCCAAAACACTTGTACTGTTTATCGTCCTCTTTTTTTTTTTTTTTTTTTTTTTTTCCTTAATTCCTTTATTAATTTAATGTCCTACTAAGTAAAATGCTAAAATATATAAATAATAGTTTATAAAAATAAATCTTTAGAATATCAGGTGTTGTGATTCAAAAGTCGATAAATAGGCCTTTGAAAAGGCCAAAATACTCAGGTGTCAACTTGTTCATTGTGATTTTAAACCAAGTTTAGTCACAAATTAAAACATTTTCAACGATGGTATGTAATTCAAGGATTCATATTGATTTAGGTTCTCGAAACCTTAAAATATTGAACAAAATCTATATAGAACCTTATAATAAGGACAATAATCACCATAATCAAGAAGTCAATGTGATGAAACTTGATATTATAAGGACCAATGATGAAAAAGGTTTCATTTTTAGACTAAACAAGATGAAAAATATACAAACTACCTTAATCATGTCAAATCTTGTGTTTAACCGTTCTTTATTGCGAAAGTAAGATGCCAAAATATACAAACTAATGATAATACAATGCTCTAACTGACCCTCTTGGTTGAGTTCTTTGAACCTGTAAAGCCAACACATTAAAGAAACATAGTAAAAACCTTTTTAGGAACAAACCTGATATAATAAAGCCTTCATCCAATATATTTATAAGATAAAAATACAAAAAGTTAAAAATGATGAAATCAATTACAAGTAAGGATTAAAATAAAAACCCGTTAAAAAAAGAGTTATCTGCAGGAGGTATATTTGAATCAACATGTATTTTTTCTGATGGTTTCAAATTTTGAATTATCCGAAATTCAGGGAAGGAGATAGAATTTGTTGAGAAATATAAGGATTCAAAACACATGTTAAAATTTAATATTATTTTATTGATGACTACTTATACTATTAGCTTAATTATTTGAACGTCTTAAAAAAATAGTATTATTATATTCAATCTGTTTTTAGAAATAGTGAGATTTCTTTTATAAGATAGTAAAGATATATATATATATATATATATATATATATATATATATATATATATATATATATATATATATATATATATATATATATATATATCAATATATAAGGAAAAGTGAATACACCCTTAAGGGTATATAAGCTTAGCTACCTAAACATACCGTAACACGTCGTTTTGTTTGATATATTCATTATAATGTTCTTAAACTTCAACCCTAACATGATTTACTTTTAAGATTTTTGAAATTTCACTATTATTTTTCTCTTATATCACGTCTTTTTGCCGAACACCTAGTAGACTATATAAATTGTAGTTGAAAATAAAAATTACGTAAGAGGAAGTTAAATAAGTAGTTTATAAAAATTATGGAAGTAAATCAAATTATAAATTAAATTATAAGAACATTGAACGATTACAATGTATTATATAATACAAAACGACTACAAATCAAGTTATAAATTAAATTATAAGAACATTGAACGATTACAATGTATTATATAATACAAAACGACGTACTATGGTGAGTTTGGGTATCTAAGCTTATATATATATATATATATATATATATATATATATATACTTTTAAGGGTATATTCATTTTTCCGATATATATATATATATATATATATATATATATATATATATATATATATATATATATATATATATATATATATATATATATAAAAGAAGTTGAAAAAGCTATGGAGTTTAAAATTGAAAAAAGGGACCTTTTTTGTTTTGTTTGAAGAAAGCGTTGACCTTCATCACTAAAAACTTTACTACCGTGGTTCATGCCTTCATTTCCCTCAGTCTCTTCGTCCGCCACAGCCAAACGTTGCTCATCACCAACGGGCAGCATCTCCAGTACAAAGTACAAACTTTTTTCTTCCTTCGTCCTCCAGGCTCCATCACCATCATCCTTCCACTGCACAATCAAACGCAACATGAGAGTAGAATTAGGGTTAAAGTTAAGATCCCGCTGAGTGTTCCCTTGCCCAGACACCTCACCCTCGCCTCCCCTTTTCTTCCACCTGTAAAACCCATCTTCTCACCACCCCTCCTAGTCCCCTTTACGGAAACCTCCCCTTGACCACCGGTCCACCACATCTTCGTTGATACGTGGTCGTTCTTCTGGACATCGAGAAACCTGTCTCTTGCCGATTCATATCCATCAGGCTCTGGCCGATCGATCTCGTTGCACCCATTACCATCACTCTTATCGATCTTCAAAGGTTCGACCATTTTGAAACATCAAAAGGATAGGTTTCTCCCTTTTCCTCGTTGTTACAATTGTTAGATACTGTAGCTGCTCCCTGAATTTGCCCTGTGTTTTATGTTTCTTTTTTTTTTTTTTTTTTTTTGGGGTTAGATACTCTAGTTGTTCCCATGAAATTGCCCTATTTTCGTATAGGGATGTCAAATTTCTTATTTATCGATATTATTTTAAATACTTTCGGTATTTAATTAGTTGTTAGTTTGTTACTTGCTTTATTTTATAAGAATGTGCTGTTGCTGCTAAAATGGTCTCCAAGGTCAAGACTATATCATATGTTAAATGCCATTCCAAATACTTCCATATAACATTGTTTGACCTTGATTATATGTTAAATGCAAAACGAAAAGAATTTTATTAAATGTCCATTCGGTTCATAGCATTGTCATTGTGATCTTTAAATGACCTTGATTTCAAACACTTCCCTCCAGATAATTCCTTGTATGAACTTTATGGTTCCATCCGTGATCCGTGTTCAATCATCCCATTTGTGTTGAAGGTAGATATACAATTCATAACTTCAGTCAAACGGGTTTAAAAAGTTCCATCCGTGTTCAATTAGCCAATTTATTATTTAAACTTGCTAACTTTAACTTCATACTTAATATATAGGTTTTCCAACGGGTTTAGAAAGTTCACATTATGTTCAATTCAAGTCATCGGTTCTAGGTTTTCTGTCAATTTTTAATTTACATTTACTAATATATCATGAGTTTCATATGAGGTTAAATAGCTTAGTTCTAAAATTAATATTGTAGAAAATTTACATACACAAATGAATATCTAATATCTTTATTAAATATAATATCTCAGTTTGCTATTGAGGTGTTATATACTTTAAAAAAATTAATTTAGTATATTGAAATGATAACGTTTTAAAACAAAAATTGCAAAAAATAAAGTCCAAATAGAAATTAATATGTAAATAAAGGGAGTGTCATGTGAATAGAAATATAGTTTGAGTGTTATTTATAAATGAAAGACAGAGAACAAAAGTAGATGGTAGGAATCTCTCACCTGTCACCATTTTTTTTTCTGCAATAGGTTATTCCACAAGGCACTATAAATCAGCTATCATCAAATAATGGATGCCTTCTTGGAGGAATTTGAGCATCTTAAAATCCGACTGGAAGATATAAAGTCAGCCACATACAATTTTGATATGAGCAACATTATCGGAAAAGGTGGATTTGGAATGGTGTACAAAGGAGTACTCTCTCACTTTAAGGAACAAAACATAGTTGCCTTTAAACGTCTAGATCGTAACTTTGGGCAAGGAGACCCTGAGTTCTGGAGAGAGATCCTCATGCTTTCCCATCACACACATAAAAACCTCATCACTCTCTTGGGATTTTGCGAAGAGGATGGTGAGAAGATCCTTGTGTACGAGTATGCATCTCGTGGAAGCCTCGATCACCATCTAAGTTGCAGTACTCTCAATTGGAGGCAACGCCTCAAGATATGTGTCGAGGCTGCAACGGGACTGTGCTATCTTCATGATCCCAAGGGGACACAACAAAGAGTTATCCACCGGGATATTAAAAGTTCCAATATTCTAATTGATGAGAATTGGAATGCTAAAATTTCTGACATGGGATTATCGAAAATAGGACCTGCTAATCAGCAACACAGCTTTCTTGCCACCAATGTTGTAGGTACCTTTGGGTACGTAGATCCAACATATGCGGAGAAGAGCATCTTAACAAAAGAGTCTGATGTGTATTCTTTTGGTGTGGTCTTATTTGAAGTGTTGTGTGGGAGACTATGCTTTGTGAATAACAATGGTCATTTTGAGAGTTTAGTGGGAATGTGGAAAAAGAGCTACAAACAAAAGAATGTAGATGCCATTATTTTTGAAGATCTGAAACAACACATGAATCGAGATTCTTTGGAAATATTCTCAGACATTGCCTATCAATGTTTGCAAAAATCTCGTGAAGGACGACCAAAGATGTTGCATGTTTTGGAACAGCTTGAGACCGCACTTTGCTCTCAGGAGAAGTTTGAAGAGGTGGAACAAGCAATGGACTATGAAGAGGAACTAAAGATGTTTCTCTCCGAAGGAATCTCTGCTCATGGGGACGAAATGGTAATTAGCTATCTATAAACTGCTGCCTTACATTTTATATATTCGTATTGCGTCGTAAATTGTAATTTATGAGAAGTATCATATTACATCTTAATTTGAGGAATTTGACATGATTAAATCCAAATAATCTTCCAAAGCCTAAATTTCACACATTAGGCCACCAACAATGATGTAACAAAATGATTTTCAACCTTACCACAATAAATAACACCATGTCATCCAACGCCGGAGCTGCTCATGCATTAGATTACCTTCACATTCCGATGGCTACACAATATAGAATCATACAACATGATATGATCAAGCTCCAACATCTTATTAGATGAGATTTGGAAAACAAAGATTTTATATTTTTGTTTGTCCCAAATAGGCCATCTACACAATTTAGCAATCGAATATGCTAACTTAATAGTTGACATCTACTACTGAGTACTGATTACTTTTACTTGTTTTATGATTTGTTATATTGGAAGATAGCTCCGCCTAGTTACAACATGGATGATGCTAGCGATTCTAAAAATCCATTGTCTTGTGATTTATATTTAATGTACAGCTAGCAGCACGCTTGGATTTCAGGAAGATGAAACATGGGTGCAAGCATTACCGTAGGCGATGCAAACTCCGTGCTCCTTGCTGCAACAAGGTATTTTGGTGCCACCATTGCCACAACAATTTTTCCAGTGTGTTTAACGGTCCCAAGGAAAGGCACAACATTGTCCGGGGAGATGTTCAGCAAGTTGTTTGTATAATTTGCAATACGGAACAGCCAGTTGATCAGATTTGTGGTAATTGTGGAGTGAAAATGGGGGAATACTTTTGCGGAATTTGCAAGCTGTTTGATGATAATACTTCAAAACAGCAGTTTCATTGTAATGACTGTGGGATATGCAGACTCAATGGTCGTGAAAACTTCTATCATTGCGACAAGTGTGGGTGTTGCTATGCAAATCACAAACGTGGTTCCCACACTTGTGTGGAGAACGCAACGAAAATTGAATGCCCGGGATGCCATGAGTATCTGTTTGAATCCAGTAAGAATATAACATTTATGTATTGTGGACATACGATACATGTGGATTGCTACTCGGCGAGGTTGAGAAAAAATAAAACCAGCTGTCCTATATGCAAAACTTCGTCCCTTTTGGACAAGAAGGTAGCCAGGATTAAACAAGGAGATTGATTAACTCTTGTCACTCATTTGGAAGAGGATACGTATGTGGCCACCTCAGCCTACCGACTTTCACCAAAAATTGAATCAGCTTTGCATTTTTGTTCCTAACTTGTAATAGTAGAGTGCTAAGAGGAATATAATTTGTATTTTAGCTAAACCATAGTACTCGATCTTGATAGATGGATCAAAAAATAATTGCTAAGATTACATATGGATGCTAAGTTGTTATAGAAGCTACACCTTGACTGGCGGAGCTAGAAATGTTGATAGAGGTGGGGATACACACATGGTCGAAATTCAATAGTATTTGTATAAAATTGCTTAATATTCAGGGACGAAACCATTTCTACAACAAAGCCCAAACTTGGGGACAAGCTTTTTCCAAAAAATGAACTTTTAGCTTTTGCCAACACATTACCATTTATGTAATTTATAAAACTAAAAGAAAATTTGATAATAACAAAAATATAGTCAAGCTTATATTATTTTTATTTGATTTTATTATTATATACATTTTTAAAAATTAAGTTAATATATTATCATATTTAGGGTATAATACAAAGGGGTAATATAGGTGAAACTGAGGTCGAATGACGTGTATCTGTCTTTAATATCGATACAATGAACGCTTAGGAACATAGATTACTTAAAAGAACATTAGAGTACAGGGAGTGACTCGGTAAAATGTTTGGCAAATCATACATGGCTTCCGCGCAAACCGCGCCACGACCTCTACAAGGTAACTCGGCAAACTCTATTGGGCATCTATCTGCCTAATCTCTCTCTTGCTTAAATTGGCATGGACTCATTTGACCACAAATCTCTTTTCTGATTTTAATTTTTTGAATTTTAAATTTTTTAATTCTAATACTATATTGTTAAATGATATACCACTCCACCTAAATGACAAATTTTGATAGTACGATGGCAAATCCTACGTGGCGTCTACGTGTACCATGATAAATGTGACATCATTCCCTCTAGTTTTAGTAACCAAATGTGATTAAAACAAAAAGTTGTTTGGTCAACATTGACATTAATCCTTTCTAACAAATTAAATTGATTCATTGAAATGATAAAAAAAAAAAGCAAGGGTGCATCATAATGTAACGATCAGACACATATACCTTTTTGTGATAAACAATACAAGAAATACAGTCTTTAGCGGCAACACCAATAGTGGCGACACAGTGCTTTAGCGGCGACAATTTAATTTGTCGCCGCTAAAGGATGAATGACACCGATCCGCTCTTTGACGTTCTGGTAAACACGAATCGTCCGATCGTGGTTCTAATCCAACGACTAGGGTGCTCATGGAACGCATGACAGATATACTGACGACTATTGTCACCACTGAAGACCATAAATGGTCACCACTAAAGATAGAAAAATGACGCTTTAATAATTCCCTCGTGATAGTCGCCGCTATTGACAGTTTTCGTCGCTAAAGCCCACTAAGTCGTCGGCAAAGGCGTCGCCACGAATCATCGATGCAACTAACCCCAGAAAACATCGATTTTTCCCTTTTGCTCTTCTGTTTCACTTCCTACGCCCGTTTCTTTCTCTCGTTTGCATAACTTACTTCTTCGAGGATATGTGACATATATCAATTTTAGGTGAATATACCATCGGTGGAGAGGGATTTTCCGGTGAGGACGAAGCTTTTTCCAGCAACACAAAGCTTTTTCCGGCGACACCAAGTTTTTTCTGGCGACTGAGAGGTATTTCCAGGTCAATTTTCGGTCCTTTTTCTCTTGTAACATCGATATTAATCTTATCGGAGTGGTTAATTGCAATAAATTGTCAATTTCAGTTTTGTTGATTGTGTTCCCGACCACCACCCGCGACTACCACCACCACTGGAGAATTTTCGTTGATTTCAGCCACCACAGGTTCTATTTACTGTGAAATTTTAGTATCATTGCAAAATATGTGTAGTTGTATCAATTATTAGAAAATTGCCATAAGTATCTATATTTGATATTTATATGTGAATCTATATAAATTTGGTGTATATATGTCAATATATGTGTGTTTGATGTATATGTGGTATATGAGTATTTGGTAGAAGTATGATGTTATTATCTATATATGTGAAATTATGTGTATTTGGTATAAGTAGGATGTTATTATGTGTGTATGTGAATGTATGTATGTTTGTTGTATATATGGTATCTGAATGTGAAATTTGTGTATTTTGTATAAATAAGATGTTATTTATGTGAAAGTATGTGTATTTGGTCTAAGTAGGATGTTATTATGTGTGTATGTGAATGTATTTGTATTTGGTGAATTTGTGGTATATGTATGTGAAAATATGTGTATTTGATGCTTTTATGTATTATGTGAAAATATGTGGTTTGGTATAAGTAGGATGCTATAACTGGAAAAAAAATATTGTTATAAATGGAAAGAAAACAAAAAAATGCTATAAAATTGTTTATATATATATATATATATATATATATATATATATATATATATATATGTATATATATATATATATATATATATATATATATATATATATATATATATACTAGAAAATTTCTAGTTTGTTCCCAAATTAACCCTAAATTAACCAGTAAGTTCCATAACTTATATATTAACCAATGTGTTCCAAAACTTATATAAGAATACTAGAAATTTACTTACTTACGATTAAGTACAAATTTTAACTAAAACAAAAGTAAGAATTTGTTATATTTTCATGGGTTTTTTAGTTTTTAAATTTTTTATTTGTAACATATTTATACAATGCTATAATATATATATATATATATATATATATATATATATATATATATATATATATATATATATATATTAATTTTGACGGTAAAAACGAACAATACAACAACATAATATAATTGTTTAAAGTACAATGATATAATTGAGAAAAAACAAAAAAATGTTATAAATATAAAAAGGCACAATAGTAAGAAATGATTTTTTGGATATACCAAATTATTAATTTTGCTTTATTTAATTTTTTATTTAATAAAAACTAATCGCTAAACATACTAAAATAAGCAAACAATTTTTTTTTTTCAGTAATCATGTGTATATTTGTACTTCTACTATAAATAAAACAAACGTGTGGAAAAAATTGATTTGTTCAATCTTTGACCCTTTTATTTTATACATGCAACTTTTGCCTATATAAATTACCAGTAATTGTAATTAAAATTAATTAAAAACACATAAATAAAAAAAATTTAGTTTAAATTTTTTAATTTTTTGACTTTTTAAACTGTAATATCTACTTTTGTGAGTCATGTATAATTGTTTAAAGTACAATGTTAAAATTTGATGGGATTAAACAACTTTTAATCTATGAAGATCGATTAGATCTTGAACAAGTATAAGTATAAGAAACAGCAAGAACGCAATAATAATAGCAAACCAGAAAACAAAATTAAGAATGCAACAGCTTGAATCAATCGTGTTGAATGATTAGATAAAATCCTTAGAAGAGCTCGATTAAGAACATCAACTGTAAAGGATTGGAAGATTACAAGAGAGCAATATCGTCGAACTCTTGAATGTAAAATCTAAAATCTTGAATCTTAAATCTTAACCTAATATGCATGCAAGCATTAACTTATATACAATACATAAAAGGCTCTCGGTTGGACAGGCCCAAACCGGAGAATACAAGGCTAATCTACGAGCCCAAAAGACGCAACATAAAACAAAACTTCAGCCCAACAATCTCCCCCTTTGCGTCAATTTGGAGCAAGACCTTCACTTCGTACTTGGGCCGGCGGCTGAAGCTGGTACCTTCTTCTTCACGGTACTAAACAGACATGTGGTTATGGAAAGGATGGTCTGTCTAAACCGGATGTACCAATTGATCATATCTTCAAAGTACTTGATGTCATCAGCCGAATTATCCTTACACCGCTTGACGATTGATAGGACGTGTTCCAAGCAAGTTGTGGTGTAGAGGTGCTTGTCAGCTAAAGCGAACAGACATTTCTGTCCTTCGGCTCTGGTGAACATCACAGAGTTTCGCCTCGAATCTATCTTGCCCATTTTCATCGTGTTTAGATCACTGGCCGATCCCACAGGTTTGACTTTCGGTTTCTTCTTAAACACTATGGCAACCTCCTGATCCATTAGGGCCACCTCCATGATATAGCATGCCAGCATCCTTTTGACATGGTCTAAGATGGGACCATATTCGGCTTCGTGTGTCAGCAAGATGTTGTACAAGACTATCCAATCATGAGGGTTCAGATTGGGCAGATCCGCCAGAGAGATCATGTGAGCAGTTCTTGCAGATCCTCGGATAAGCTTGAACTTGACGTTTGTGAATCTCCCCACGGCAAACGGCTTCATCACCCGAACATTGACAATCTTCTGGGCGCTCCATGTAAGGTATTGAGGGCGAGCGGCCTCCAGGTAGAAGTCAATGAGCTCCCTGTCAAGCTCATCGTTCGGATGCGGGACTTCGAAAATGTTGGAGAAGGCGTGGAAGATGAACGCCTTTCGAGTCAACGGCATATCAAATTGCGAATCGACCGAGTTGTTGCAGTCGAACGATATCACCGGCTCGAGCCATAGTATGCTTGGCGTCTCTATGGCCTCCTTTATCAAACGATCCCTGGTCCAGGCAGGGAAGAGCAGCTTTCGGCTCTCAAGGAGATCGTTGGCTTCTTTTTGTTTACGTTCGGCTTCTTCAGCTTCACGTGCCACACGACTGACATCGTCATCAGTATTGCGACTGTTCTTTCTCTTTAACATGTCCGCAATAGTCTCCTTGTCTTCATCTTCATCTTCATTGTCATCTCCTCCCTCTGCTATGTTTTTGCCTTTGTTCTTCACACCCGAACCCGAGGCATGACCAGTTGGGGGTGGTTCGGTTGTGTGAGTAGCTTTGGAGGAAGGAGGGGGTTTCGATCCTTTCTTCTCATCTCCCCCTTGTTTCGGAATGGACACGAAACTGGGTAGACCTTCAATTTTGCTTAAGAGGTCCATGGCCGGAGAGAGTTTCTCAGCGAGGGTACGCCTTACTGAGTGATTGAGGATGGGGTCGTGTGCTTCCAGGATGTTGGATAGAGCTGCGTGGACATCCGAAACACACGTCTTGATGACTTCCCTCTCGGATCGAAGAGCCTCCAATTGTTGTTCGGAGTTGGAAAGTTGGGTGCTCTTGACCTTGAGGGCAGTAGTCTTACTCGCCAGGACGTCCATCAGTGAGTTTTCAGCCGCAAGATCCTCTTGTAGCTTTGCCAAGCGAGCATCGATGGAGGCACGGAGTGCCGAGTTGTCGTCGCTAAGGTTTTGTCTGAGGGTAGCGAACGAGGATAACTCCGTCTTTACAAACTGGGCCAATTGATTAACAAGTGGTTCCAGAGTTGTTTTGGTGGCTTCGGCGCTTTCCTGCATAGATTGCAGCAGGATTGAAGCGTCATGGAATAGTTTATCGACTTTTTCGGTCGCAGCCTCACAAGCTCGGGTGGAGGCGTCTATAGCAGCAGTTGCTAAGGCCATTGAATCATGTTGAGCCTTGGAGAAGGCATCAACTATCTTCTGAAGTGCGGCTTCAGATAAAGAGGACTGCTGGTTGGAAGAGGAGGCGAGAAGTTGATCAACCTTCTCGTTAAGCTCACGAAGATGCTTCTTTGTCACTGGAGCATCATCCTCCTCATCACTTTGAACTTGAAACGGACTATAATAGACCGAATCATAGTTCATGTGATCACCACCAAGGTATTGATCATCGCCGTCGGAGGCGTCTTCTGGAGATTGAGGTAGTGGTGAAGCTGGGGGTGTTATTGGTTTAGTTGGTTCAGATTGAGTTGGTGGGGGATTAGTTTCGGGTGGTGGTGGTGTATGGGTTTCGGTTTGTGGAGGTTCGGTTACAGGTGGGGTTTCGGTAACAGGTGGTGTTTCGGTTGATGTGGTGAATATGGGTGGTGGTATAGGGAATGAGGTTGGTGGTATAGTAGGGTTTATGGTGGGAATGGAAATAGGTATTGTGGGTGGAGGGGAAGGAACTGGGGATTGGTGAAGTTCCATCTCCGGGGTTGGGGACCGAGGGGGTGTGTTGCCTCTTTGTGGAGATTCGTCTCCGTGTGATCCCTCAGAGTCCGAACTCCCACCTTCGGATGCACTTGATGAGGAGGGAAGGACTAGCTTTCGCTTTTGTTGGGTCTTCCTCCTTTTCGGTTTTGGTGACGAAGCAGCCTTCGGTTGTTTGCGCTTCTTGGGAGAAGGTTTTGGGGCTTTGGATGGTTTCTTCCCCTTGTCTGCCTTCTTACCCCTGGCCACCGGTTTGTCGGCATCATGGATTGATCGCAGCATGTCCGGTGTCAGTTCCCGCGGACCAGATGGCCCTAACTCCTTGATCGCCTTGATCATACTGCTATCTGATGGCACACTTCCATACATCGACTCCGGGATAGAGCCAATGAAGGAGAATTTCGATGCATCGGATACGATGATCTTCTTGGTGTGGAACGTACCAACAGAAGACATCGGTGCACCGTCAGCAGTTGGGACCTCAAACCTGTCCATGGCCCATCTTGTGATCAGGATCCAGAACCGGGCCAGCGACACTTCAGAGTGTCGAGAAGTGGAAGAAAGGCTCTGAATCAGTTGTTGCCAAAGGACAAACCCATAATCGAGGTTGATCCCGTTGTACACCCCATACATGATTGATAGGAAAAGACGACTGGCCCCGTCCGATCCTGAGCTCCTCTCAGACAGTCCCTTAAAGAGAACTGTAAATAATCCATTCCACAGGGGCGGTAGGCATGACTTCTTGAACCTTGCGACGGAGGTAAGAACTTCCGTGTAGCCCATGTTGTAGAACATGCTGTATAACATCCCAACCGGAATCGTCTCCGGGTTAACACGTGATGGGTCTGCAGCAAACCCAAGCATGGTGCAGAAGCGGGGACAAGAAATCGACGTCTTGTGTTCCGCTACTTCGAAAAATATCCTGTCGACGCCCTTGTCGTAGTAGGCCGTCGCATAGACCTGAGATAGAGCCACCATTGGCACCGTTTCAATTCTGGACAATGCCGGAGCAAGCTGGGAGAACTTGAGGCATTCGATAACCGGCGACATGTAGGGATCATAGGCTAGTGGGTTCAGATCAATGACAAGGCATTGTTGAGGTCTGATGGGAAGAATCTGAGAAGTAGCATGAACGGATGAAGATTCAGCCATTGTTGCAGGTGTGGAGAAGAAGATGACTGGGAGAGAGTTTTGGGAGTAATTTTGCTTTGGGAATTATGGGGGCAGTAAAGAGGTAAAAGGTGGTGTTGATGGCTTTTTATAGTAGGTGATAGGAGAGAGAAAGATCGTTTCAAATCTCTTATTGAAATACGGAAGGGTTTTTGAGTGACTGATTGGTGACAGTTGGGACGTGCGATGATCACGTAGGAGAGAGAGTGTCAGATTCCTAGGATCACGCCGCCCAATAAGCGCCGGTTCAGAGAGAGAAACTGTTTCCATTTCCACACGCGCCATTAATGCCAGATGGATGACGCTTCAATACTGCACACGCGTCCAATAAATGTCAGAAAAAGCGCGGCCTCTTCAAATTCACGCGCCCTCCTTTTGTACCGTCGTTTGAATATCTATCCTTTGAACTCCCGCCGCGTCAGCAACCTTTTGAACTTATCCCTTTTCTTTTAAACGCCACTTTTTGAATAAAATGCCCACGTGGATTATCGGCAACCACAACTTTATTATGAACTATCCATGATTCATCCAGCCTGTAAAATAATTAGTAACGGAATTTTGAAAATCTTGGATTTTCGTGCAAAGAGTGTAAAAGTTAAAGAAATAAAGCAACTCTTTTTGGGATTATCTGTGATGTCAATGATGACACAAAACTGATGATCCCGGGCACGAATCTCTTCCTTCAAGGTCAAGAGAGACCTCAAAGTGTTAGTATGGAATCCCGTTGAATTACGATCAAACATTTATTAATAAATGTTGAAAGGCTTCTTTAAATAAGGCAAATTAAGGGTGGTTTCGCTTTAATTCAACAATTCAATTCCTGATATAAGAACGAACGTGAACAAAGTACTTGTGAGACCAGTGTAGTCTGTTGAACAAGTAGGTTTGAGTTAATTTTGTAGTAGCTTGGATTAATATGAAATCTCAGATAAAAATTTAAAACTGGATCCCTTGGGAAGAAATGTCATGGTGTGTAACAATTTCATTGGAACCACACAAAAAGAAAAAAATGAGATTTCATGAAGGTACATTCGTTAATTCATTGGTGAAAACTTGATCAAGTTAATTGGTCACCGTTAATTCGTTGGTGTTGAATTTTGGGTTTCACTCAGCTCGTAGTGGCACGAAGCTAAGATCATAAACACAGATGTTGTGTAACCATAAACCTCAGTGGTAGTTGCTGAGAGTCTCAAGGGTTACAGTGATGATACGAATGTTATGGAGAAGTATAATGGGGATGGTGAAAGAAGACTTAGTACCTCTGCTGCGAACCTAAGGACCAAGCAGGAGACTCTGAACTCATGTGAGAAAAGAGTGAGGTAGCTCACGATTAGAATAAATGAGTTAGCCTTATTGGGAAGACAAGGTTTGTGTATACCAGGTCATGAAGGCTATTATTCGAAATCTTATGAGGCTTGGGACACATACAGCAGCATGCTTCTAGGGACACTTAAGTAAATCATCAAATATATCCCCATAAACGAATGAGCACACAAAAAAAATTAAAATATTTTTGGAGTTTTTGAAATTGAAAGAAAAAAAATTTTATAAAAGAGTTAAAAAAAATACGATTTTTAAAAAAAAAACTTTGAAAGAAAAAAATGGGAAAACCGAATCCGAACGTTCGGTTGGTTTCGGTTGAGGAAAATTTTGAAAAACCGAACCCGAACCTTCGGTTGGTTTCGGTTCAGGAAAATTTTGAAAAACCGAACCCGAATCTTCGGTTGGTTTCGGTTCAGGAAAATTTTGAAAAACCGAACCCGAACCTTCGGTTGGTTTCGGTTCAACAAAATTTTGGAAAGCCGAACGCGAACCTGTTGGAGGTTTCGGTTTTGGAAAAATTTTAAGAAACCAAGGAGTTTAGATAAGTAATAAAAAAAATTTTGTACATAAAGAAAAACGAATTTTGCACCAGAAATGTACAACAAGGAGAAACTACCTTTGAAGTAATGAGCGAGTGAAATGGTGGAACCGAACCCGAACGTTCGGTTGGAATCGCTTCTTACGTTTGAGATCGAGAGGTAGTGTGAGGTACTGACTCTGATTCCATCATGCCTAGCCCTTGCAAAATTTTATTGAATGATGCTTCTGGAAGAGCTTTGGTGAAGACGTCAGCCAGTTGATCAGTGGTTCTTACGAAGTGAACTTCGACATTTCCATCTTCCACATGATCTTTGATGAAGTGATACCTCAGTGCTATGTGTTTGGTTTTAGAGTGTTGCACCGGGTTATGACAGATCCTAATTGCGCTTTCAGAGTCACAATATAGAGGGATTTTCTTCATATTGAGTCCATAGTCTCAAAGTTGACTCTGGATCCAAATCACTTGTGATGTGCAGGATGCAGCGGCAATGTATTCCGCTTCAGCAGTAGACAGCGACACACATGTTTGTTTCTTGGATTGCCAGCTGACCAACTTCCCATCAAGAAATTGACAGCCACCAGTTGTGCTTTTGCGGTCGAGTCCACATCCTCCAAGGTCAGCATCAGAGTAGGCTTGAACGAAGAAGCCAGAGTTGGATGGATACCATAGACCTAAGGAGGCGGTTCGCTTGAGATAGCGTAGGATGTTCTTCACTGCCAGCATGTGAGGTTCGCGTGGGTTAGCCTGAAATCGAGCACAATAACATACAGAAAACATGATATCAGGCCTGCTAGCAGTTAGATACATCAGTGAGCCTATCATTTGACGATAGAGCGTGATGTCGACAACCGGTTTATCCAGTGAAGGGGTAAGTTTGGTGCCGAATGCCATTGGGACTTTGACTTTTGAGTCTCCCATCATTCCAAACTTTGCTAGGAGAGTCTTCGTGTAAGCTTCCTGGTTGATAAAGATGCCTTCGAGTCCCTGTCTTATATTTAAACCAAGGAAAAAATTAATAGGACCCATTGAGCTCATTTCAAACTTAGTCTCTATCAACTTTCTGAATTTAGCTGTTAAGCTGGGATTCGTAGAGCCAAAGATGATGTCATCGACATAAATTTGAACTATCATAAGGTGGTTACCTTCCTTTTTGCGAAAGAAGGTTGGGTCAACCGAACCTTGTTTGAATTTGGACATCTTTAAAAATTTTGTAAGCGTTTCATACCAGGCTCTCGGAGCTTGTTTGAGGCCATACACAGCTTTATCCAGAATGTAGCAATGATTTGGATATTTTTCGTTCACGAACCCAGGAGGTTGCTCCACATACACAGTTTCTTCAAGTTCTCCATTGAGAAATGCGCACTTGACGTCCATTTGGAAGACCTCAAAGTTTTTGTGAGCAGCATATGCCAGAAATATTCTAACCGATTCTAGCCTAGCTACTGGAGCGAACGTCTCTTCGTAATCTATCCCTTCCTCCTGACAGTATCCTTTGACAACCAGACGTGCCTTGTTCCATCTTGTTTCTAAAAACCCATTTGAGACCAACAACTGAAGCATCCGGAGGAGTTGGAATGAGGCGCCAGACTTTGTTCCTTTCAAACTCATTTAGTTCGTCTTGCATTGCTTGAACCCAATCAGAGTGATCGAGGGCAGTGTTCACTGTCTTCGGTTCAACTTTTGATATAAATGAGTTAAACATACAAAACTCAACCTTTGAGAATAAGGATGTATGTTTTGCCTTCAGTTGAGATCGGGTCAGAACCTTTTCAGATACATCACCAACTACTTGAGAGATAGGATGATCTCTGGTCCATTTTGTAAGAGGAGGGTAATTTGGATCGAAGGTTGGATCTAGTTCAGCGTTGATCATCTCTTCAGGCTCAGATTGGCTATCGAAATCAAGCGTCATATCATCATGCTCCCCCTCAATTGATGAGTCTTGAGAAACATGAGGTTCAGGGGTTTCTTGTGGTGCTGGATTTTCAGGCATTGAAGCACCTTCGTTTGGAGGGGCACCTTCGGTTGGAGAGTTACCTTCGGTTGATGAAGGACCTTCGGTTGAAGTAGTAGAGCTTGGCTCCCCCTGGACATGTGAGCTTGGCTCCCCCTCGACTGAAGCATTGTTGTTTGGAGATTCATCAGCAGACGATTCTCCTTCATGCATTCTTCTTGCAGCATCTTCGACAATCTGCTTCATATGATCTATTTTGTTGTCGGCTGCACCTGCTTCGGAGAGAGAAGCTTTTTCAGGTTCGTCAAATAGTTCAAGAAAATTTTCGTACAGATTGGTGATTGAGACAGTGACTTGGCCAGTTTGAGGAAAGATTTCACTGGCAGTGTCATCTATGGCCTGTAGCTTCTTGACATAGTTATCGT
Organism: Lactuca sativa; assembly: GCF_002870075.4. Lineage (NCBI taxonomy): Eukaryota > Viridiplantae > Streptophyta > Magnoliopsida > Asterales > Asteraceae > Lactuca > Lactuca sativa. The sequence continues at coordinate 160,313,323 of NC_056627.2, read as the reverse complement.
CGAAGGTCACATAGTATGTCTCTTCAATTCTTCTTGATCGTTTGTTTAGGACCCTGTACGCCTTTGAAGTGAGTGAGTAACCCAGAAAGATTCCCTCGTCGACTTTGACATCAAACTTGTTGCGGTGTTCTTTAGAATTAAAGATAAAACACCTTGAGCCAAAAACGTGGAAAAATTTCACATTGGGCTTCCTGTTGTTTAATATCTCATATGGTGTGAGCGTGAATCGCTTGTTGAGATAGGACCTGTTTTGTGTATAACAAGCAGCAGAAATAGCATCAGCCCAAAAATAAAGAGGTAAGGAAGCAAAACTTAACATAGTTCGGGCAGCTTCACACAGAGATCGGTTTCGTCTTTCGACTATTCCGTTCTGCTGTGGTGTGTAGGGAGCTGAGAAATTATGGCTAATTCCCTTTTCTGCAAGAAACTCTTCAAACTCCCTGTTCTTGAATTCGAGACCATTGTCACTCCTGATGTTGCAAACGACCTTCTTGAGCTGAACTTCAATTTGCTTGATAAACACTTTCAGCTTTTGAGTCGCTTCAGATTTGAGCTTTAGAAAGAACACCCATGTAAATCGAGAGAAGTCATCAACGATAACAAGAATGTACTTGCTACCACCGATGCTTTCAATAGATGAAGGACCACACAAATCGATATGAAGCAATTCGAGTGGTTCAACCACTTTTGTGTTAATTATGGATGGGTGACTTTGACGACTCTGCTTTCCCATTTCACATGCAGCACATAAATGCTCCCTGTCAAACTTGAGCAATGGAAGACCCCTAACATGACCTCCAGTGACAAGTCGGTTGATATCTTTGAAATTGAGATGAGAGAGTCTTCTGTGCCACAACCAACTTTCGTCGGATTGAGCTTTTGATAGCAGACATATAGCTGGATTTCCTTTGATGGGTTTCATGTTCAGCGGAAACATTTCACCCTTTCGCTCTGACTTCAGAATCACTTTCTTTGTCTTTTTCTCTATGATTTCAGAACCTTCATCATCGAATGAAACTTTAAGACCTGTACCTCCAACAAGCTGAGATACACTGATGAGATTGTGTTGAAGTCCTTCCACATAGGCCACCTTCCTAATGGTAAAATCACCATTCGTTATCATCCCATATCCCTTTATGGTGCCGAAAGAGTTATTTCCAAACTTAACGTTGCCACCATTTGCAAGAGATCTATATTCCCTGAGTTCCTCTTTTCTCCCTGTCATGTGACGTGAGCAACCACTGTCGATGTACCATTCTTCGTCAAACTGCTCGTCACTTATAACCTGCAAAAATTAAGCAGATTTAGGAACCCAAAGTTTCTTGGGTCCATGTGAGGTTTTCATGGGAACAGGAATAGTTAGAGAGATGTCAACAAGATAGGTTCTTTTAATTAGAGTTGTTTCATCTTTCTTTTTAATGGTGAATACTTTTATTTTGTTAGGATTGGGTTGGTTTCTTGTGGGCTCAGGCTTGGATTCATCGACCTTTCGCTTTCCCTTCTGTTCAGCTGATGAATGAGGTTTTTGAGGAACAGTGGGATTAGCTTTAGAGCAAGATGGAGATGAATGAGTAGAAGTAGAATGACGAGAAGAGTTAGAACGAGAGAATTTGGATGGTGAGGACTTCCTTGCTAATGACTCTAGGTGACCCTTTTGCTTTTGATCGTTGGTGGGGTAAACCTTTGAGTCTTGTTCTCGTCTGACTTCAGAGCCGAACCTCTGAGTTCGGTTGGAGTTGTTCTTGGAACCGAACCTTTGGTTTCGGTTGAAATCCTTTTCAGAACCGAACCTTTGCTTTCGGTTGGTATCTTCTTGGGAACCGAACCTTGGCTTTCGGTTGGTATCTTCTTGGGAACCGAACCTTGGCTTTTGGTTGGTATCTTCTTGCGAACCGAACCTTGGCTTTCGGTTGTTGGAATTATCAGGCTTTCTTACGGGATTGTTTTCATACTTCAGATTCTTGTCTTTGTGTGAATAGTATGCATTCTGGGAGTGCCAGAATTGTTTCCTTTCAGAAAGGTTTTTCCTGTATCTTAGGTTCCTTTCTATCTTTTTATCCCTCATCTGTTTAGGTTGATGATGAACGTTCGCTTTTGCTTTTGATATCACCTTGGCTGGTTCCTTTTGAACTTTAGGAGTTTTTCTTTGAGCCGAGGGAGCAACTGGAATATCTGAAGAAGATTCAGTTTGCCCTGAGGAAGTGGAAGGAGTATCTGATGAAGTTTCACTTGGAGCTGTTGGCGTTGAAGGAATGTCTTCTTTTGCTGAACGATCAACCTCTTGAGGAGTATCTTTTGTACCACTTGTGCTTGGTTCACTGAAATTATCAGGCTTGTTCAAGGGTTCAGGTATGTATCTCCCTTTCTTCATCCAAGAGGTTCTTTCAGATAGGCCAACGGTTTCGTTTCCATTGTCAATAGGAGCTTCCCAGAAGAACTCATCACAGCCATCAGCATTGTCTTCGTTAACAATAGCCGTGAGTTCAGCTGTTTGATGTTCGGTTACTCCAGTCACTTTGTATACCTGATTCGGAGTGGTTCTGACTTTTTGATACACAACAGCCTTTTCTACTAATTTCGGGGACTTTTGTTGGGACAATCTAGCGAATTCCACAGAATTTTCAGAAATAAGATTTTTGTGGTTTTTAGATTCGTTTTTAACAAATTCTGAGCAGTCAACCGTATCCTCTACAGAAATTTCACTCATGTTTTCGTCCTCGTTAAGCTCAGATGCATTTTCAACATCGATTTTATTTTCTGAGCTTACTTTGGCATTTAGAGAGTCAAACTTTTGTATGGTTTCGGTTCTCAGTTTAAGTCTGTCATTTTCGTCCAAAAGATTTTTGAGCATGTCCTTATGGTCTTTGGATTTAATGAAGGACTCAATTTTGTCCAGTCCAATCTGATAAGTTGGGTTGACATCATCAGACGAAATCACACTCTCACAATTCTAAGCTTCGGCATCGATTTCATCCTCCTTAAATTCTAGGAATGGTAAAATCATACGGTGGATCTTTTTGCCTATCTCACAGTCTAAGTGAAGCTGAGTAATATTGGAATATAAACGTTTAGCTATTAAACAAAAAACATTTCGTTGTTTTAACAATTTCAAATTGTCTCTCTGCAAATAAATATTTTCGTCTTTGACTTTAATTAATTCCGACTCTTTTAACTCAATCCACATACGCCGCTCCTCACTCTTCGACGCCACCCTGCTTAATTGATCAGTCAGGTTAGAATTGGTGACTCGAGTTTGAGTTAAGCTACTATCTAAATGAGAAATTCTTGTGTTAACGTTTTTTAGTTCTTTCTCATATGAGGATGATGGTACTTTAGATGAAATAAAAACAGATTGTACCTTCTTTATCAGTTCATCAAGCTCATTGAACTGTTGGCTGAGTGGTTTGGCCGTGAAGCACATATCTTCCTGCACCTTCGGTCCATTGCTTCCTCCATCGGTATTGTATCCCCTCATCTGAGATGTGCTTGACACCATGAAGCATTTTCCACCACTGCTTTCCTCCTTAGCCATATAAGCCTTTCCATGAGTAGGCTTCCTCACTTCTTCGTCTTCTGAGTCAGTAGACCACACTTCAGTGCTACCGAACTCATCGTCATTAACCGAGCCCTGCACAATAAGAGCATTAATAGAAGGGTTAGCGGTAGACTTTTTCTTTCTCAACTCATCCAATCTCTTCTGCAGCACGACTTCCTCATCTTTTCCGTCATCCTTTTCAGCCATCTTTTTAAGAACACAGTCCTTAGCATAGTGGTTCTTGCCACCACAGTAAAAACAGCTTACTCCAGAGTCGCCATCTGCCTTCGGTTCCTTCTTGGACTCCTCAGCCTTCGGTTCATTGTTCGCCTTTTCAGAGCTGTAACTCCCCTGCCAGTTTCGGTTTTTGTTGTTGGGGAATCTCTTCTTTATGAACCTCTTAGGATTGGATACCATCATGGCATAATCCTCAGTTGAGAGGTCATATTCTTCTAAATTGAGCTCTTCATCCTCCATCACAGCTTTACTTTTAGATAGGAGGGCCAACGAACCAAGACTAGAGACCACATTTTTCTCTTGAACCACAATCTTCTCTTGGGACTTTAGAATACCCACCAGTTTTGCCAAAGAGTATGATTTAAACTGTTCATGGGCTTTGACGGTGGAAACAACTGCTCTCCATTCAGATCGCAGTCCGTTCAAGAAAGTAACCTTTTGTTCGATGAGCTTCCTTTCAATGTCGTGTTTGATCATCTTGCTGAGAAGATGATTGAAGCGATCAAACGTCTGGGTCACAGTTTCTTCAGCCCCTTGCCTGAATTCTCCAAACTCAGATAGAAGCAAGGTTTGGATAGAATGTTCAAGATCTTCGTCTGTGGAATACAGTTCGCGAAGTCTATCCCACACTTCCTTCGCCGTAGTGCATGAGCTGACCAGTCTGAATGTGTCGGACTGAAGGGCGAATCTGATCAACCTTAGTGCCTTAATATTGCACTGGAATTTGTCTTTTTCATCTTGCGCAATATTCGTTACGTCCTTAAGCAGATCGCTGTATTCTTTTTGCGTCTTAATAACTCTGGATGTTGCGGAATGAGAAAACGGTCCATTGATAATGGCTTCCCATATGAGAAAACCATTGTCCTCCGATCCAATCACGTAATCTTCAAAATGATGTGCCCATACTTCATAGTCATGGGTGTATAAGATTGGAATCTTTGTCGTCGAACCAATGCTGTTGGAGATATTAATAGGGTTTGATTGCGTCGCGTCCATTATGATCGTAATAACCTGTTCAAAGATCAGACTTGTAATAAAGCAGATTAGGGCAAAACAATAAATACTAAGATACGTCAATAATGATGACGGCTCAATAAATATCGATGATTGCGGAAAACCCTAATGGAAATCTTTTTCACAGAAAAGATGTGTATCGATTACACAGCCTCCTGCTCTGATACCAATTGATGGGATTAAACAACTTTTAATCTATGAAGATCGATTAGATCTTGAACAAGTATAAGTATAAGAAACAGCAAGAACGCAATAATAATAGCAAACCGGAAAACAAAATTAAGAATGCAACAGCTTGAATCAATCGTGTTGAATGATTAGATAAAATCCTTAGAAGAGCTCGATTAAGAACATCAACTGTAAAGGATTGGAAGATTACAAGAGAGCAATATCGTCGAACTCTTGAATGTAAAAACTAAAATCTTGAATCTTAAATCTTAACCTAATATGCATGCAAGCATTAACTTATATACAATACATAAAAGGCTCTCGGTTGGACAGGCCCAAACCGGAGAATACAAGGCTAATCTACGAGCCCAAAAGACGCAACATAAAACAAAACTTCAGCCCAACAAAATTGTAAAAAAAAACAATGTGGATTGCAAAAAAAAAACAATGCTAATTCTATATAATAAACTCTAAACCCGAAATTATGTTTCAACAACATCATGCTTATTGATAACATCTAGACTACTAATCCACATCGAAACTATCCCAAGTTCAAAGCAGGACTCAAAGCTTTTATCGAGAAGTCCAAGTCACACCTTGATAGTAATGGTAAAATCAGATGTGCGTGTCAAAAATGTGATAACCATTACTTTAAGTACCCGACTATAGTAGAGCGCCATATATTTATAAATGGTTTCAGTAAGTCGTACAAAACTTGGATCTATCATGGCGAATTTTTTATTTATCCAGCCGTCTTTCCAAGTAACTAAATGGCCGATTTAATCAACGATGTGATGTGGGAGTCGAGAGAAAATGATACCAACCTCGATGAAGGAACCTCGAATATAAGGGGTAGCGGTGTGGATGATGATTTTGCACAGTTGTTAGAACAAGTGGAAAGTAATTTGTATCCTAGTTGCAACTTTTCATCCATTGAGTTTCTAGAAAAGTTAGTGCATATCAAGGTGAAGAACAAATGGACTAATAGTTCATTTGATCAACTCCTTGAGTTGTTGCAATCAACATTTCCCAAAGACAACAAGGTTCCCCTTTTACATTATCTAGCCAAAAAGAAACTGAACTCTATTGGTTTGGGGTATGAGTTGATACATGTGTGCAGCAACGGTTGTTTTCTCTTTTGGAAAGAACACGATTCATTGAAAGTTTGTCCCATTTGTAAAGAGTGTCGATGACACCAAGGTTAAGAAACTAGCTCATAAGGTGTTATAGTACTTTCTTGTGACCCCTAGACTACGACATTTATATTGTTCGAGTCACACTGCCAAAAATATGATTTGGCATAGTACCAGACGTTCAGAAGATGGTGTGATGTGTCATCCTGTTAATGGGGAAGATTGGCAACATTTGATAAAAAATACCCCGATTTCTCAAGTGAACCTCGAAATGTACGCGTAGGTCTTTCAGCTGGCGGTTTTAATCCATTTGGAAACATGTGTAATCCACATTGCACATGGCCGATCATACTCACCACATAAAATTTGCCACCCTGGCATTGTATGAAAGAGTCATCATTCATGTTCACTTTGTTGATTCCCAGCCTGAAATCTCCTGGTAAGGATATAGATGTGTTCCTTAGGCTGTTGGTGGAGTAGGCAAGGGCATAGAGCATGCTCTACTTGCAATGAAGACACTCCTTTGTATCGTGCAACAAATAAAGTCGTATATATCGGTTATCGTCATTTCCTAGCTACTAATGATCCGTTAAGAAAGTGGTTAGACTTTAACGGGATGGAAGAGACAAGACCTACTTTGAGACACTTTAGTAATGATGACATACAAGAGCAACTAGGTCTAATATCTCGTAAACCAAGTAAACATCCTGATCATGGAGGTGGGGAGCCAAAGTGGTAAGATGACGAGTTGAACTGGTCTAAACGAAACATTTTCATTGAACTCGAGAATTGGTCTTTTCTACAGTTAAACACAACATAGATCTCATGCATGTCAAGAAAACTATAGATGAGAGTTTGTTAGGTACTCTTCTAATGCACGATAAAAGTAAAGACACATCAAATGAACGAGAGGACTTGAGAATTCTAAACATTCGGAGAAATGAATGGTTGCAAAAAAATGGTGACAATTTTCATAGACCACATTCAAGATACTCTTTAACGAAATCTAATCGACAACTCTTTTGTCAATTTATAAAAGATGTTAAACTATCGTATGGGTTTGGTTCTAACATCAGTAAGAAAGTGAACGATAACAATACTAACATTATTGGGTTGAAAGTGCATGACCATCACATTCTTATGCAACGTTCGATAGCGATTGGAGTTAGAGGGTTGTTAGACAAAGACACTTATACACCTATTGTATATCTTTGTACGTTTTTCAAGTAACTTTGTTCTATAACATTGAAGGTGGAGGATATTAGGAAAGCAAAAGTATACATTATTGCAATCTTGTGAAAATTAGAATATATTTGTCCTCAAACGTTTTTTGACATTACGGTTCATTTACTTTTGCATTTACCTGATGAAGCGATTTTCGGAGGCTCAGTATGTATGAGATGGATGTATCCATTCGAAAGGTAAATGAAAAAACTAAAAAACTATGTTAGAAACAAGGCGAGGCTGGAAGGTTTTATAGCTGAGGGTTATGTTGCTGAAGAAGCTTTAACATTCTTTTCGATGTACCTTCGAGATGTAAAGAAATGAAGATGTTGTCATTGAAAAAACAAATTTTTGGATGTTTGAGTCTAAATGTCGACCGAGCAGCACAACTTAGATCAAAACTATTAACTTAACGGAAATATGTAACATGGAATGGTTTGTATTGAATAGCCGTGAATAAGTCACACAGTATATCAAGTAACTATTCTTTCGTAAAGTGATGAGAAGAGAGAATTCAAATCTGAACATCCCGAAAGTGATGAAAAGAGAGAATTTCGTAATTGCTTTCGTGAAAAGGTAACATGAATTAATAAACAATTTTTTTTCATTGATATAAAGAATACATAATACATATGACTTTATATTTTCTAGGTTTATCAAATGAAAATAGAAACTCTCCATAATTCCACAAAGAGTTGTCGACTCTTGCAATGGATCCGCAAATGAATGCTTATTCTTACACCTTATGCATAGTCAACAGTGTTAGGTTTATGGTACTTAGTCGTGACACACAATCCACATCACAAAACTGTGGGGTTTTAGCGGTGGGTGAGAAATGCGAGAAATATTATGGCCAATTAGAAAAGATTATAGAATTGAGGTATTTTCATGATTATTCAACTGTACTATTTCACTACAAGTGGTTTGATACTCGAACAAGAGTTATTTCTAGTGATAATTTCACCAGTATCAACACACGACACGAAGCATACAAAAATGATCAACTAATATCTACTTCACAAGCCAAAAATGTGTTCTACATCAAAGAGCCAAATAATAACCACCGGTGTGTTGTCGAGCATGTTAATCATCGAAGTATTTAGGATCTACCATCGAACAATGATCATGTCCAACTTCTTTACAGAACACCAGATTAACTCCTTAGAAAATGCCCAGAACATGATCATCAAGGAGTGTATGGCCGTACACACCTGTGACAACCCGATATTTTTCAAATCAATGTAACATTCAAAAAGTCAAATATAACGAACTATTTGGAATCAACGAAATTAGCTTAATAAATGAAGTGTTCTAAAATCTAAATTGGGATGCATAATGTGTTAGATATCGTGCCAAGGTTTCCAAAAACATAGAGAACACTCAAATCCGAGTTATAACTTAGGAGTTATGACCAATAGAAAATCCACGACACACCCGGTAAAACACTGTTAAACGTAAAAAGTGAAACTTAAATAAAATGCTTTTTAGCCTTAGGTATCTAAACGAAATTCGTAGATTACGTTAAACTATGAACATGCATAAAAAGAACGCCCCAATCTGACTTCGTATGAAGAAGTTACGAATTTTCTATGTTTCGTAACAGTGGTAGACAGCCAAAAACTCGAAATAAAGATCGAGTGATTTTTAGCCGACACAACCTAAACGAGAGTTGAAGGTCTCTACAATAGTAGTATAATGGTAAAAAGACAGATGAAAACGGACGTCGCATAAAGAAGTTATGGATTTTTAATGGAATTATCGTGTCCCGACCTATTAAATAAAATATAATTAAAAATAAAGTCAAAATTAGCCAACGAAGTCTAAATGAAAGTTGTAGAGTACTTTTTTCACCATCGCATGGATATAAAGAACGTCAAAATCGGAGCTCGTATGCAAAAGTTACGCATTTTTGAAGTTTTTGGCACGCATTACGAAGCTTATCCGATGGAGTACGCCCAGCGTACTTCGGAGTACGCCCATCAAACTGAATGGAGGGCCTCGGATCGGCCACGTCACCCCTACGCCTCTACGCCCCATCCCGTCCGAAGTCCAGCAGTCGATGATGCGGTAAGCAGTGACGCACGAGTACGCCCCACATACGAGGGTACGCCCCGCGTGCTTTGGAGTACGCCCAATGTACCAGGACAGTGTTCCTCACCTATAAATTGGATGCGAGACCTCCGAATTTCCTTGCCCATTTCCTCCATCTCTCTCCTTCTTACTCCACATATAGCGTCCAGAGATGATCCCGACTTCCTGGTTTCATACCCCAGCCCCGACGAAGGTCCGAAGCCCCGAGATTCCCGAGAATCTTGCCACTTTCTGGTCGAAGTGCCGGCCGAGAAAAAGCTCGCTTTCTTCGAATCGTCACACTTTCCAAGTGAGTTCATACCTTATTTTTTCACGTCTTTTTCATGTTTTAGGGGGGGGGGGGGGGGGAATACAAGTGCAATACGAGAAAACATATCGCTTTATATAGATTTAAATACAACATCTACATTTTTAATAACTTTGATATCAACATTATGCTTTACATGGAAAGTTAGTATTACATCGAGTTATTATCACCAAAATGGAAAACATTTTCGGAAAAATTATAATGGGTATAATTTACGCATTATTCATTACATCCTTACGTAAACATTGTGAAAATGAAATACTTTCATCTGCATGAAATATAGACTTTCTTTTTCGTAAATCTATTTATATTAAGTGTTGTGACATATTCAACTTCAACGTACTCTCAAGTATGCATTTGAAGTCCTGTATTATAAACCATAATCTCTTGGAGGGAGATTGTGATACTTGTGTATAGATCTATACGGGATTGACAATCCCGCACCTAAACTGTTAGCTACAGTTAGACCGGCAGGTCTGGTGTGAAAAACATCATAACACTACCACGCCTGAAGAACGTTGTTACAGGCAGTCTGGATCAATAGCATGGTTATAAAACTCACACGGAAGTATTAAAATAAGTTTGATTTATAAGAGCCTTGATTGCATTCAGTAAATACATTATTTTGAGTATAAATTTACTTTCTTCATTTGAGCACGAAAGATACTAATGCACTCCAACCTTTGAGACTTTTTCTAGATGTATGTAGAAAATATCGGATTTTCTGGAAAACACATTCATCTATTTTTACTAAAATACATGCGAATTTCAGTACATAAACACTTATGAACTCACCAACTTAATTGTTGAAACTTTGTCGAAACTACTTGTATTTCTCAGGGAATCAGTAATACAGGTAACCATCATCTTTTGGAGAAGGAATGCTAAGGCATCTATTATCAAAACATTTTAAATCATCATATTTGTAATATTTTTTTGAAACATGTATTACACGCAACGATGTAAACTTTTATTATATTTATGATGGTTGTGTTACTTTCTTTACAATATTCAACTGTTATGACACTACGTGAAGTCACCGACCCCCGAATGTTTCCGCCATTCTGGTTTGGGGGTGTGACAGATTGGTATCAGAGCATTGTTTATAGTGAACTAAGTATATCGAACACATAAGATATACAAACTATAAATGCAAAGGAACAAAAACCCTCTAACAAAACGTTTTCATAAACGATACTTTTAATAAATTAAAGTGATCTGCATTTTTTATTTATAAAAGTATAAGTACACACATGCATCAGTCTCGTATCATAGCAAAACTTTATAAAAGTATTAAGGCAAGTTGCGACACTACGACTGGGCCTCAGGATATGTAATCGAATCGAGAATAAATATAGTCTGATCAACTATATTTTTCCTGGAGGTGACCAACATATGTCGAGAAATGGTTGTAGTAAGTACCAAGTAGAAAACTTACCAAAGAAATTACTAGAATTAAGCTTACAAGTTTGAAATACTATAGGAGTATTGTATCGAACCATAAGAGCTACAAAAAAAATCGTGCAAACCCCAATATTTAGTTAAAATTAGGAAATCATCAAATAAATATTTTCTTATCAAATCTACTTTTTCTCCGAAATTTCTTACCTCTACTTCTCGACCAGACAAAATGGCAGGATTTCAAATTCCCAAGGACCCCTACTATCCCAACCAAGGAAACGGAGGTTGGATTGAGGACAACCCAGAAGAGGAAATTCCCGAGGAAGAACCAGAAGAGAAATCCGAAGAGGATCCTGAGGAAGACCTAGACGAAGAATCAGAAGAGGAAGGAGATGGTGGGAGCACAGACTCGGAGCATGAGATCTACAACCCTCCCCGAGGGGTAGCAATTCCACGAAGAGACTTTCAGGGCCTGACGCCCCGCTGGGCTATGGATCTGAAACAATGGAGCAGGGAAGAAGGGCAACGCCCACCTTACAGCATGACGCAAAGCTTTTATAACCTCCGCAATGGGGGTTCGGCTGATTGGGCCCTCCCTGTCATGGCTCGTCGCATTGCTAACCAAGGCGAGCAAGCAAGAGCAAATGCCAACCAACTCTTGGACATTGGGGCTACCAATGCTGTCAATGCGGTACGTCTTCGTCGTCTGGACGAAGAACACGATCGGACAATGGAGCATACCTTTACCCTTCAGAAAGACATTACTGCTACTACAGCCAAAGTAAGGGCGTTCCATGAGCAACAAGCCACAATGGAAAGGCGTATCATTGAGGCTGAACGTCAAGTAGCCTGAGCTAAGACTTCCACAACTACCTACCATGGTCCGCATCGCCCTACCCGCTCGAAATAGAACGCATACTTCTGACGCTATATTTATATCTATCGGCTAAGTGTTGGTGTTACCTTTTCTTGTATAAATGTAAACCCGACGGATTGTTGGTACACAATTCGGAGGCCGGAATGCTGTCAAATTTTCCAATTTTCATTTATGTAACCTAGACCTATAAAAGGTCAAATTTTCCTGATCATTGTATCATATACTAATATCAATGAAATTGACACGCATTTATTATTTCCTTGAGTATCCCATTAATCATACGCTTGTTTTCTTTTGAATGTTTCCGTTAACATACAAGAACAAAAAATGTTCAGAACTAAAATTTATAAACCTTCCTTAATCATTTCAAATGACTTATCAAGTATTCGTCTCTTAACTTATGGCAGAATCATGCCACCATGAAGGAATCCCCGGCATTTCAATACAAACGAAGTGGCAACACTACCTCCACCACCCCCTCCAACGATGGATGCTGCTACCTTTCAGGCTGCTGTAACAGCCGCAGTAACCGCAACAATGGCACAAATGAGTAACAACAGATCATGAGGGGGGATAAACAGCTTCACAAATGGCCAAACCCAAGGTTGTTCCGGAGAATATACTTACAAAGACTTCTCCAACAGCAAACCCATCCCCTTTACTGGAACTTGGGGAGTGATGGCTCTATCCCAATGGATAGAGAAAACAGAAGCTGTGTTCGAGATATGTTTATGCCCCGAAGAAAGCAAAGTAAAATTTACCGCCTGTACTTTCTCCGAACGAGCCCTAACGTGGTGGAATGGCCAGGTCAAGTCGCTAACTCTGGTGGTTGCAAACTCCATGGGTTGGGAGAACCTGAAACGAATGCTACTACAAGAATACTGCACAAGAGGCGAGATTCAGAAGCTCGAGCAGGAGCTTTGGGGCCTTACGATGGTAGGCTCGGACATCATAGGCTATACAAATAGATTCAGTGACTTGATAATACTTTGCCTAGAAATGATGATTCTGGAAAGTCAAAAGGTGGAAAGGTATATCTGGGCACTGTCACCCCAACTTCGAGGAAGTGTGCTAGCTTCCAAACCCAAAACATTTGACAGTGCCAAGGTACTGGCATAATCACTCGTTGATCATGGGGTCTGACAAAGTGTCACAACCGTCATCCCGGAACCAACCAAAGGAAGCAACAAAATGACAACAATGCCAACAACAACAAGAAAAAGTTTTAGAACAAGAGAAAAGGTCAAACTTCGCAAGAACCTTCGAAGAAACAAATAGTGGCGGTCCATGTCGCTACTGCCCCCACTGCTGTTCCTGCTACCCCCGTGCCAACGAAGCAATATGTTGAGAACCTGCCAAAGTGCAACAAATGCAATTACCATCACCACGGTAATTGCAGGGAGATGCACTGTAAAAGTTGCGACAGGAAAGGGCACACTGCCCGTTTCTGTAAGGCACCGGCGCGACCAATCACCCAAGTTCCTGGTACTGGAGTAATCCAGGCATGTTATGGGTGTGGGGAAACCGGGAAGTTCAAGAGGGACTTCCCTAAGGCGACGAATATTGGTGGTGTAGGAAGAGTGCTGGCAATAGGGCAGAGCGAAGCAATAGTCGATCCCACGGTGGTTACGAGTATGTTTCTCCTCAACGACATTTATGCATGCATACTCTTTAACTGCGGTGCGGAGAGGAGTTTCATGAGTCATAAATTCAAACACTTACTTATTAAAAAACTCCAAGCACTCAATAAAATATTCACTGTAGAAATGGCAAACGGTAAAACGGAAAGCGTAAACGACATGTACATAGGCTGTACATTAAATTTAAATGAGCACTTGTTCCAAATCGATCTTATGCCAATTACTATAAGAAGTTTTGATGTCATCATTGGTATGGACTGGTTAAGCCTTCACCATGCCAATATACTTTTTCACGAAAGGTTCGTTGGCCTCAATCTGCCAAACGGCAGAACTCTTGTCATTTATGGCTACAAACCCAGCACAAATTTACAAATCTTCTCCTCCGTCAAAGCCCAAAAATATCTTCGCAAGGAATATCATGCCTTTCTAGCCCACGTGGTAGACAAGGAATGAGAGTCGAAAGACATTAAAGACATTCCGCAAGTCTGCAACTTCCCAGACGTCTTCCCAAAAGATCTTCCAGGAGTCCCATCGGAGCGCCAAGTCGAGTTCAGGATCGTCTTGATTCCTGGAGCTTCCCCAGTAGCAAAATCGCCATACAGTCTAGCCCCAGCCTTGATGCAGGAACTTTCTAGTCAACTAAACGAGCTACTGAGCAAAGGCTTCATCAGACCGAGCTTCTCACCATGGGGAGCACCGATCCTATTCGTAAAGAAGAAGGACGGATCTTTTCGCATGTGCATCGATTACCGGGAACTGAACAAACTGACGATCAAGAACCGATATCACTTACTGCGCATAGACGATCCGTTCGACCAACTACAAGGAGCAAGCTACTTCTCAAAGATCGATCTAAGATCTGGGTATCACCAGCTACGAGTCCTGGAAGGTGACATTCCCAAAGCGACATTCCGAACTTGCTATGGTCACTACGAGTTTGTAGTAATGCCCTTTGGATTGACAAATGTGCCAGCGGTGTTCATGGACTTGATGAACCGAGTATGTCGTCCCTTCCTAGATAAATTTGTGATCGTGTTCATAGATAATATACCCATATATTCAAGGAGCAAGGAAGAACATAACCAACACCTTTGCCAAGTTTCGAAAACATTAAGGATAGAGAAGCTATATGCAAAATTCTCAAAGTTCGAATTTTGGATTCGGGAAGTAGATTTCCTATGTTACGTGGTCAACAAGGTGGGGATACATGTGGACCCATCCAAAATCAAGGCAATCGAGAACTAGACAACTCCAAGGACTCCAACGGAAATCCAGAAATTCTGGGGCCTCGCCGGGTATTATCGAAGGTTAATTCAAAGCTTCTCAAAGATTGCTAAGCCACTTACCACCCTGACTTAGAAGAGTGTAACCTTCGACTGGGGAGAAAAACAAGACATTGCATTCCAAACACTAAATCGAGCCCTATGCAGTGCACCTATTTTAACCTTACCAGAAGAAACATAATACTTTGTGGTCTACTGTGATGTGTCAAACCAAGGACTTGGATGTGTTCTAATGCAGCGAGGGAAGGTCATCGTCTACACCTCAAGACAACTGAAGACGTACGAAGTAAACTACATAACACACGATCTCGAGTTAGGAGCAGTTTTTTTCGCTCTAAAGATATGGAGGCACTATCTCTACGACACGAAATGTACAATCTTCACCAATCATATAAGCCTCCAGCATATCCTCAACCAAAAAGAACTCAACATGCGACAAAGACGGTGGGTAGAACTACTAAACGATTACGAATGTGAAATTCGTTATCATCCCGGAAAAGCTAACGTAGTAGCCCATGCCCTCAGCCGAAAGGAATACTCGGGCCGCCGAGTGAAATCCTTAACCATGACTATCCATTCACACTTGTCCACACAAATCAAGGAAGCTCAAATAGAAGCCTTGAAATCCGAAAACGTGGCTAATGAAGCCTTAAGAGGAATGGATAAGAATCTTGAAATCAAGGATGACGGAGTTCGTTACTTCCTGAATCGGATATGGACACTGAAGTTTGGCGGATTCAAAGATGTTGTCATGGACGAAGCCCATAAGACACGATACTCCATACAACCCGGTTCAGATAAGACATATTTGGACCTCAAGAAATTGTGATGGTGGCCGAACATGAAAGCCGAAATTGCTACCTACGTAGGCAAATGTTTGACTTGTGCCAAAGTCAAGGTGGAATACCAAAAGCCTTCAGGATGGTTGCACCAACCAGAAATACCCGAGTGGAAGTGGGAGCGGATAACCATGGACTTCATATCCAAGTTACCCAAGACAACAAGCAGACTCGACACCATCTGGGTGATCGTCGACAGGTTAACCAAATCCGCGCACTTCCTACCAATCAAAGAAACGGATAAATTGGAGAAACTAACTAGAACATACATCAGGGACATTGTACGACTACATGGTGTGCCAATATCCATTATCTTAGACCGAGATAGTAGATTCACCTCTAGGTTCTGGCAGTCACTACAAAAATCTCTAGGAACAAGGCTAGACATGAGTATTACATATCATCCGCAGACCGATGACCAGAGTGAGAGAACCATACAAACCTTAGAAGATATGCTAAGAGCTCGTGTAATCGATTTTGGCAAGGTGTGGGACACCCATTTACCATTGGTCGAGTTTTCATACAACAATAGCTATTACACTAGCATCAAGGTTTCCCCATTCAAAGCCCTCTACGGCCGTAAGTGCAGATCACCTCTGTGCTGGGCTGAAGTGGGTGACACGCAACTAGCAAGAGGTCCGGTACCCGACAACACTCTCACTGGACCGGAGATCATAAGAGAAACTACAAAGAAGATTGTTCAGATCCAGGAGCGACTGAAGGCTTCAAGAGACAGACAAAATAGTTATGCGGATAGAAGACGGAAACCCTTGGAATTCGAGGTTGGAGACCGTGTCCTACTAAAAGTCTCGCCCTGGAAGGGGTTAATACGTTTCGGTAAGCATGGAGAGCTAAACCCAAGGTACATCGGACCATTCGAGATCCTTGTGAGGATCGGCCCGGTGGCTTACAAACTTCGATTACCACAGGAACTCAACAACATACACCCTACCTTTCACGTATCAAACCTAAAGAAGTGCTTGTGCAATGAGACCCTCGTTATCCCTCTGGATGAAATTGCAATCAACAAGAATCTCCAATTCGTAGAAGAGCCAGTAGAGATCATGGATCGGGAGATTAAAAGAACTAAACAAAGTCGCATACCTATTGTGAAGGTCCTCTTGAACGCCAAGCGAGGACCTGAATACACCTGGGAACACGAGGATCAGATGAAACAAAAGTACCCGCATTTTTTTCCTAACCCATATTCTATATCTTAGATTAAATTTCGGGATGAAATTCCCTCTAACGAGGGGATGATGTGACAACCCGATATTTTTCAAATCAATGTAACATTCAAAAAGTCAAATATAACGAAGTATTTGGATTCAACGAAATTGGCTTCAAAAATGAAGTGTTCTAAAATCTAAATTGGGATGCATAAAGTGTTATATATCGTGCCAAGGTTTCCAAAAACAAAGAGAACACTCAAATCCGAGTTATAACTAAGGAGTTATGACCAATCGAAAATCCACGACACATCCGGTAAAACACTGCTAAACCTAAAAGGTGAAACTTCAATAAAATGCTTTTTAGCCTTAGGTATCTAAACAAAATTCGTAGATTACGTTAAACCGTGAACATGAATAAAAAGAACGCCCCAATCTGACTTCGTATGAAGAAGTTACGAATTTTCTATGTTTCGTAACATTGGTAGACAGCCAAAAACTCGAAATAAAGATCGAGCGATTTTTAGCCGACACAACCTAAACGAGAGTTAAAGGTCTCTACAATAGTAGTACAATGGTAAAAAGACAGACGAAAACGGAGTCTAAATTAAAGTTGTACATTATTTTCTCACTTTCGCGTGGATATAAAGAACGTCAAAATCAGAGCTCGTATGCGAAAGTTACGCATTTTTGAAGTTTTTGGCACGAATTACGAATCTTATCCGAAGTAGTTCGGTGTACAGCCAGCATACTAAATGGAGGGCCTCGGATCGGCCACGTCGCCCCTACACCTCTAGACTCTGTCCCGTCCGAAGTCCAGCAGTCGATGATGCGGTAAGCAGTGACGTACGAGTACGCCCCGCTACGAGGGTACGCCCAGCGTATGAGGTACGCCACGCGTACTTTCGAGTACGTTCAACGTAGGAGGGTAGTGTTCCTCACCTATAAATAGGATGCAAGACCTCTGACTTTCCTTGCCCATTTCCTCATTCTCTCTCATTCTTACTCCACATTTAGCATCCCGAGACAATCTCGACTTCCCAGTTTCATACCCCAGCCCCGACGAAGGTCCGAAGCCCCGAGATTCCCGAGAATATCACCACTTATCGTTCGAAGTGCCGCCCGAGAACAAGCCCGCTTTCTTCGAATCGTCACACTTTCCAAGTGAGTTCATACCCTATTTTTTCACGTCTTTTTCATGTTTTAGGGGGGAAATACAAGTGCAATACGAGAAAACATATTGGTTTATATAGATTTAAATACATCATTTACATTTTTAATAACTTCGATATCAACATTATGCTTTACATGGAAAGTTAGTATTACATCGAGTTATTATTACTAAAATGGAACACACTTTCGGAAAAACTATAATGGGTATAGTTTGCATGTTACTCATTACATCCTTACGTAAACATTGTTAAAATGAAATACTTTCATCTGCATGAAATATAGACTTTCTTTTTCGTAAATCTATTTATACTAAGTGTTGTGAGATATTCGACTTCAAAGTACTCTCAAGTATGCATTTCAAGTCCTGTATTATAAATCATAATCTCTTGGAAGGAGAGCGTGATGCTTGTGTATAGATCTATACGGGATTGACAATCATGCACCTAAATTGTTAGTGACGGTTAGACCGGCAGGTCTGGGGTGACAAACGTCATAACACTACAACGCCTGAAGAACGTTAGGCGGTCTGGGTCAATAGCATGGTTATAAAACTCACACGGAAGTATTAAAATAAGTTTGATTTATGAGACTCTTGAATGCATTCAGTAGCTACATTATTTTGAGTATAAGTTTACTTTCTTCATTTGAGCACGAAAGATACTAATGCACTCCAACCTTTGGGACATTTTCAAACTATATGTAGAAAATACTGTATTTTCTGGAAAACACATTCATCTATTTTTACTAAAATACATGCAAATTTCAGTACATAAACACTTATGAACTCACCTACTTAATTGTTGACACTTTTTCGAAACTACTTGTATTTCTCAAGGAATCTGTAATACAAGTAACCATCAGCTTTTAGGGAAGGAACGCTAAGGCGTCTATTATCAAAACATTTTAAATCATCATATTTGTAATATTCTTTTGAAATATGTATTACATGCAACGATGTAAAATTTTATTATATTTATGATGGTTGTGTTACTTTCTTTACAATATTCAACTGTTATGATACTGCGTGAAGTCACCCACCCCCGAATGTTTCCGCCATTCTGGTTTGGGGGTGTGACAACACCCTAAGTGGCCATACACCCCTTTGTTGGTGCTATTTTTCTTCAAACTCCTGCTTTATGCTATGCACATCATATAGAACACTTAAGGGAATCAAGTTAGAGGCTTGGGACCAACTTTTGACAACTTTTTACAAGTTGATAAGGTGTGCACGGCCATACAGCCATGTGTGGCCGTACACCCCTCAAAAGACCCATTAAAGGCCTCTAAAATACCTTTCTAGGTTCAAGACTTGATGAGAAATTGTCCCCAAGCATCCCTACCTTTGGAAAACACTGTTGTACACTCATTATCATGAGTGTGCGGCTGCACACTCCCTGGCCGCACACCCATGGCCACACACTCCTCAAAGTGGTCGTACACTCCCCTTTGTTCAATCACATGTGATTCTAACACTTGGTCAAAGTGTTTCCTAGTCCTGTGAGGTATTTCCTTGCATTTGGTTGCTTCTAAGCACTATATTTATGTCAATATATGCTGTTATATGTCATTTAGGACTCGTTAAGTCTCAGGACTTCATTCGTGGAACTTCTCATCCATACGCGCATATTCGTTTGAATCACCCACATCAGGTGAGTTCATATCTCGTAATGAATCTTTTAATTGTTTTTAAATGCTTTAATGGGGGGGGGGGGGGAATACAAGTTGAACACAATGATAATTATGTAAATGTTTGTTATAAACATCTTTCAAAAGATTGCTTATGTCTTTTATAAGTGATCAAAACATTTCAAAAACTCTTTTAAAGTTATGTTACTTTATAGTTTAACAAAACTCCATTTTTAAAGTACAAGTATAACTTAGTAGTAAAATGAGTCTTTTCAATAACAACTCAAGTAAAATACTAGTAAACTATAAGGGTTATAGTTTAAGGGTTTAGTTCATACTATAACAAGAACATACTAAGATACTATAACAAGAGAAGATACTAAGATACTATAACATAACGAACATATTAAGATGCTATAGCATGGAACAATTCAGGATCTAATTATACCAATGAATCACTAAATCATTGTTCTAAACAAAAGGTGATAGTTAAATTGGGTATACATCATAACATAACTTTAATGTCAATTACACGGCCTAGCAACTAGTTTGTGGAAGTCGTGTTTGGTTCCCAGAATCTTTTGACAGGGAGAGAGTATAGTATGGGAACTAACATTCACATTATGACCTTAATTCCCATTACTTTTACCAAGTGACAGTAACACTTGAAAGTTAATACAAACTATTTTTGAGTCAAGATAGTTATAAACTAGGGAAGACTTACATTTTACAAACGACAAACATAATAGTCGGGTCTAGTACATTCAGTAGAAAGGGACCTATAATGCTAACCTTATGATTGCTTAATGTATACATCAAGTGATATATATTAATAGGATCCGATAGGTAATAAGATGTGTGCTTTCCGCTTCATTTCCTGTTCCTTGTTTGGTTGTGGGCTTAGAGCGGATTCACCCAGCCTATTATCCAATCGATTTTAGTATTATATATATTCCGTATACATTAAGTCATCATAAGGGGTAGCAGGTATGGGTCAGGTAATAGAACACTAATTCAATGCATAGTTTCCTAGTACAAAACATACTATGCAAATCAGAACTTTTGGTATACAAAACTAGAAACTTACCGGTAAAGGGTTTAATCCATTTTATTAAACCAGAATAAATTAAAGGACCTTAGGTGGGTACTCCTACAATACCTTAGTTTATGCATCAAGGTTATATATAATTAATATCCGATAAGTAGTTGGATGTGTGCATTCAGCCTCATTCCCTGTTCAATGTTTTGTTGTGGGCTTAGGGCAGATCCATACAATTAACTATCTATTCGATATTAGATTATATATAGCTAGTATAAACTAATTAATTATAGAAGGAACCACTGTGGTTACTGTTTTTATTATTTGAATTATGGGTTTTCTTAAAGAATCTTTTCATCAAATATAAAGGAATTATTACAGTTAACTCAGTGAGTACCAAGGGAATACACAAGTGTTATATACAACAAGGATCTAACAACCAATGGGATGTGTGCCATCCACCTCATTTCCTATTCCTTGTTTGGTTGTGAGCTTAGGGCAGATACACACAATTGATTGTTTGTTTACTCTGAGTTTTATATAACTTGTATCCATTTTGTAGTCATAGAAAGGATTATAGAGTCATTTTTACTTATCTTTCATCAAAGCAGGGAATATAGGATTTTCTGGAGGAACAGGAAAACTTTTCTAAACAAAACTTACATCTTACTACAACTTACTAAGCTTTCTAAAACTTACTCACATCACTAAAATCTTATGAAATCACCAGCTTAATTGCTGATAAACTCTTTCAAAATAACTTGTATTCTCAGGAGATTATTAAACAAGTACTCGCGCTGGGAATTCAGAAGATGGAGTAGTATAGCTTTAAGTCTTGTTTTGTTATTTACTTATGTACTCTATGTTTTGTGAACACATAAATTTTAAACACTTTCTTTCTAATGAAATGGTTGTTTATTACTTTGATTACTATGATGCATGTTTTGTGATACTAAACATGATGTCCTCCACCCCAGAACGTTTCCGCTTCTGGTTTTGGGGTGTGACAGTTTTCAGTACGTCAAATTTCTAATCTGTTTAATT
The DNA here is from genome assembly GCF_002870075.4 of Lactuca sativa. Taxonomy (NCBI): domain Eukaryota; kingdom Viridiplantae; phylum Streptophyta; class Magnoliopsida; order Asterales; family Asteraceae; genus Lactuca; species Lactuca sativa. Next base: position 160,291,523 of record NC_056627.2, on the reverse strand, counting down.
GTAAAGTAAAGATGTTTATTCTAGAAATTTCTGTATTTTTCTACGAAACCGGTTTGTAGTCTTAACCTTTCCAAAACTGAAAAGATAAGTATAATAGTCATACTTATTTTAAAGATACCTAGTTTTGTTCATAAATAAAACTAGCTGAAGTAGTGTTCGCTCTGAAATCTGAATGTAAAGTTAATATTCAAATAAAAATTATTTGAATATATATATATATATATATATATATATATATATATATATATATATACACACACACGCACACACACACACACACATATATATATATATATATATTATTCGTAAATAAGTCGTTGTTTTCTCCTTATGAGTTTTTATAACCATACTGATCCAGTCGGCTTGATTGCTAAATTTTTCCGGGTCAAAATGTTAACGACATTTGTCACCCCAGGCCTGTCGGCCTGACTATATCTAACAGTCTAGATGTGGGATTGTCAGTCCCAAATAGATCTATACAAAATATCTAGCTCTACCTACAATAGACTTTGGTTATAAATCAGGACTTTTACCGGTACTTATATAGGCACACAAAGACATGTCACAAATTACTTCAATGTTTATTATGAGTAATAACTGAAAATCATTTTTGTTTATATGTTAACATGTACTTTTTTAAATAGATCCTTTGTTCCATGAACTATACCTATTATAGTTTATATGTTTGTTTCCGTGTTGTAACCTGAACTTTGTAAAATGGTATCTTTGTTCCATAAACCATACTTATTATAGTTTATATGTTTGTTTTGCGTTGGTGTGAAAACTGGTATGTCTTAACATGTTTTGTAAATCTTTTGTAAATTCAATAGTAAGGATATTTTGTAAATTTCACATTTAAATGTATATTATAGTAATAAATATAATAAGAAATTTATATTTATAAACACAATATTTCTTGTGTTTTACTTGAATTCACCCCCTCAAACAACTAAAAATTGTGAAAACGTAGGGGTATGAACTCACCTTATGTGTAGTCGTGGTTTGATAACGAGATAGAAACGGTGGACTTCGGGTTAGAATACAGGAAAGTGAGCGTATCCTACGAGTAATTTAGCACACGACTGTGTGTAAATAAGATTTCTTAACATAAGTATTCTATAACACTATATAATTGAAGAATATTTACTATAGTATCTTAGGGATGATGCTTCAAATATATGATCCAGGGGAGTTTAGTCTTTGATTTCTTAAGAATGGAAGAAATATGGCTTGTTATTTTAGAGAGAAGAGAAAATGTTGTCATTTACTGCTTGTGTGAAATATGAGAAATGGTTCTAAGTTGTGACTTATATATGAAGGAACTTATAAGGCGGTTGCATTGATAATTGAGTTCTATCACCTTCGTATGCTGAATTAGGAAAAGATATGAGATATTTAAGGGTGTTTTCAGATGAAGTTATGTAAATAAAGAGGGTTTTTGGATCTATAGTCAAAGGGAAAAGAGTTTTTGCTCATGGTCTTCTATAGATTATACAATGCAACAAGGATTACAATATAGTATCACTTGTGTTTGGTTAGGGTTTAGGCATCAATGGGTCTAAAATTTTGAGTTGTGATATATATATATATATATATATATATATATATATATATATATATATATATATATAACTGGGAGCTAAGGGGAAATGCTGCCGAATGTTTATTAAACATACAATCATGTAATGCATGTTCACATATGAGATAAGGTATTCTAAAAGTAGGTATAGAACCATACCCTTGTGCATACTCTATCTTTTTCCAAATTGTTGTCCCTGTTTTAGGGGATATTCAATTGTTTACTTTATGAATACTCTATCTGAATTTTTCTTTCCATAGATGAAATTTTAAACTCGAAATTATGTATCAACAACATCATGTGTATTGATAAAAGTAGGACTAGTAATGCACATCGAAACTATCACGAGTTTAAAGTTGGACTCAGAAAGCTTTTATCTAGATGTCCAAGTCACAGCTTGATAGTATAGGTAAAATCCGATGTTCGTCTCAAAAATGTGATTACCGTTTACTTCAAGTACCTGAAAGCAGTAGAACAACATTTATTAATAAATGGTTTCAACAAGTTGTACACGAATTGGATATATCATGGTGAATCTTTAATTCATCCATTTGTCTTGCCAAGTAACGAAATGGTTGATCTAATCAACGATATGACGTGGGAGTCAAGAGAAAATGATACCAACCTCGATGAAGGAACCGTGAATACAGGGGGTAGCAGTGTAGATGGTAAATTTGCATAGTTTTAGAAGGAGTAGAAAATAAATTGTATCCACGTTGCACTTTTTTTCCCTTGAGTTTCTAGAAAAGTTAATGCATATCAAGGTGAACAGCAAATGGACTAATAGTTCATTTGATAAACTCCTTAAGTTGTTGTAATAATCATTTCCCATAGATAATAAGGTTCCCGTTCCACATTATCTAGCCAAAAAAGAAATTGAAGTCTGTTGGTCTGGGGTACAAGTCGATACATGTGTGAAAAATGATTTTTTTTTCTTTTAGAAAGAACATGATTCAATGCGGATTTGTCCCCTTTGTAAATAGCGCCGATGGATCGATAAAAACACCAAGGGTAAAAAAGTAGCTCATAAGGTGTTGTAGTACTTTCCTATGACCCCTAGACTACAACATTTATATTGTTCGAGGCACACTTCTAATTAGAGTTTGAGGGTTGTTTGAAAAAGACAGTTATACAATGAAGACTCTCCTTCATACCGTGCAACAATTGAAGTCATATATATTATTCATCGTCATTTCGTACATGGTAATGATCTGCTATGAAAGAGATTGGAATTTATCGGGCAGGAAGAGATAAGACCGGCTCCAACACACTTTAGTAATGCCGACATACGATAGCAACTTGGTCATCTAGTAACTCGTAAGTTGGGTAAACATCCTGAACATGGAGGTAGGGAGCTAAAGTGACAAAATTTCGAGTTGAATATGTCGAAACGAAGATTTTTCTTTAAACTCGAGTATTGGTCTTCTCTGTGGCTAAAACACGATATAGATTTCATGCATGTTGAGAAAAATGTGGACGACAGTTTGTTAAGTACTCTTCTAATGAACGATGAAAGCAAAGACACATCAAATGCGCGAGAGAACTTGAGAATTCTAAATATTAAGAGAAATGAATGGTTGCAAAGAAAGGGTGACAAGTTTCATAGACCCCATGCAAGATACTCTTTCATGAAATCTAGTCAACAACTCTTTTGTCAATTTAAAAAAGATGTTAAACTACCAGATGGGTTTGGATTTAACATTAGTAAGAAAGTGAATGATTCCAAAACTAATATTATTGTGTTGAAAACTCATGAAAATCACATTCTTATGCAGTGTTTGATATCGACTGGAGTTAGAGGGTTGTTAGACAAAGAAACTTATACACGTATTGTAGACCTTTGTATGTTTTTCAGCAACTTTGATCTAGAACGCTAAAGGTGGAGGATATGAGGAAAGGAAAAGTAGACATTATTCCAATATTGTGCAAGTTAGAAATGATTTATCCTGCAACTTTTGTTGACATTTTGATTCATTTAGTTTTTCATTTACCTAATGAAGCGATTGTTGGAGGCCTAGTATGTATGAGATAGATGTACGTGCTCGTAAGGTATATGAAAAATATAAAAAACTATGTCTGAAACAAGGCGGGGCCAGAGGTTTCTATAGTTGAGAGTTATGTTGCTCAAGAAGCTTTAACATTTTGTTCGATGTACCTTCGAGACGTGAAGACTGAATTCAATCGCCTTGAAAGAAATGAAAACGTCGTTGTTGAAAAAACAAAGTTTTGGATGTTTGAGTCTAAATGTTGATCATCCAGCGCAAATCAAATCAAAACTCTTAATTTAACGGAAATGCATAACATGGAACGATTTGTATTGAATAGCTGTGAAGAAGTCGGACAATATATCAAGTAATCGTTGTTATCTCTAACTTTATCCTCAATTTTTTTTCTATATTTTTTACATCTGTGAATTCTATATCTTTTTTCTCATTAACATAGGAAATTCAAATCTAAACATCCCCAAAGTGATGAAAAAATATAATTTCCTAATTGGTTTCATGAAAGGTAACACAAATTAAGAAACAAATTTGCTTCGTTTATCTAAAGAATACATAATAAATATTACTTTACATTTGCTAGGTTCATCAAATGAAAAAAGAAAACTCTCTAGAATTCCAAAAAGAATTTCCGGCTCTTGCAATGGGTCCGCAAGTGAATGTCAATACATACACCGCCTGCATAGTCAACAATGTTAGGTTTATGGTACTTAGTCGTGACGCAGAAAACGCAACACAAAACTCTGGGGTTTTAGCGATGGGTGAGAAAGGTGAGAAATATTATGGCCAGCTAGAAGAGATTAGAATGTTGCGGTATACACATGATTATTCAACTATACTATTTTGGTGCAATAGGTTTGATACTCTAACATGAGTTATTTCTAGTGATAATTTAACCAGTATGAACACACGACGTGAAGCATACAAATATGATCAAGTCATATATGTTTCACAAGCCAAACAAGTGTTCTACATCAGAGAGCCTTCTCGAACAAACCAAAACAATAACCATCAGTATGTCATCGAGCATTTTAATCATCGAAGTATTTGGGATCTCCCGTCAAACGATGATCGTGTCTAACTTGTTTACAATGACTCAGTCTAAAATGTTGACAATTGCTCACACAAAAATGTTGACAATGTCGACATAGTTAAAAACATCTCTTCATCCAGCTCTTCAATTTTTATCGATTTCATCATGTACATTCAAAACATTCCTAGACTCGTTGTTGATATAGAGATTGCAACTGAAGTTCCTCTGCCAGCTATTAGAGTTAAAGATAGTTTTGATTGCGAGACTGATTATGATGAGATTGATTTTGACTATGTTATTGAAGAAGACACTGAAGGATATGAGGAAGATTCTGATTAGAATAGTTCTTATGTAATTCGTATTTGTAATAGAAACTTTGTTTGGATTCCTAGTTTAAATAGAAATGTATATTCTTATGTAATGTGTATTTGTAATAGAAATTATATCTGTATATCTTATAAATTTTCAGGAAATGGTGTCGATATGGCTCTTGTTTTTGTACACCACAGCTACTATTGTGGGCCATAGACATAGGGGTGACGGAGCTGAGGACCCACCTTTCCTAGGCATTAGATGTGTTGGTCATCATGAGCAGAATGGTAAGTCTTAGTATGAATTTTAATTACCCTTTTATTCAGTTATTATAAAATAATGTTTCTAATAATTTTTAATCATATTTGTAGCTATGCCACATAGGAGAGTCCAAGGAAAAGAGAAAAATATTAAGATTAAACGAGCACTCTAACAAAATAAAGGAAAATCTATTGACACAAACTATGATAGGGATATGAGTTATGATCCCGTAGGAGAGCCAAAGGACATGTTTGCACGCGAAGTTGGGAAAATAATGTGGCGGACTGTACGTTTTGATAAATAGACTTGCAAAAAATCTTCCCCACGAACATAACATAGCATGCACATATTAACTAGCGTAACAACATAGACTGCATACTGAGTCAGGCCATACCCGAAACACATAACCTAGGCAGTTATAGCGGTCCAAAATCAAATATCGGTCAAAGGCCGATATTTGGGATATAGGTTATCGCGGTGGGATATCGGTATTTTTATATCATGCATAATTAATATATATAAAAATAAAACCTATATAAAAGTAATATAAAAAGTCAAAATTCAAAACTGTCAATGTTTGAAACATAATCTTACGCAAGCCATGGAATCTTCCACCAAGTCCACATCAACCAAGGCATCCAATTATTTTATCTAGATCATCCACATCAACTCTAATATCATCATCATCATTTAAGAATTATGTACTTAACACATCAACATTGTCAAACCAATAGAAACTAGCAAGCTAACACTTAAGTATGTAACAATTAACATAACAATAAGATCGGTTAATACTTAAAACATGAGTCTATGACCTAAAACTAACAATTAAGTACTTAACATAATAGAAATATTCAGTTAAGTTAAGTCCATAAGACTTAAGGCCATGAGTTAAGACTAAAAAAAAACAAGTAAAATACTTAACCGATATCCCACCTTGAAATCTCCTAGAAATATCGGTAAATATCGGATAAATATCGGCAAATATCACCGATTTTTGCGGTCCGATATTTTGGACCGATATTTGACACCGCTATTTTGTAAAGTACCGATAACCGATATCCCACCTGGAAATCACCTGGAAATCGCCGATATTAACTGCTTAGCACATAACACGCAAAACCTGTCTGAACCACGAAGGCATCAAACATTCTAACTACTGCAACAGACCGAAGTCCAGAAACTACTACTAATTAAACGGGCCAGCATTGTGGCCTTAGACTCGTTCCTACTAGAAGGAAACTCACCTCGTAGCCTAGCTGCTGAAAGAACTGCTCCAGAATCTATCTGTTGCGGCTCCGGCTTCACCCTGGCTACAATTTCCATAAGTACCCTCAATTAAATACTAATACTAATACTGAGGGTAAAAAGACTATCTTACCCTTGGTCAAAGTCAACCTATCGGTCAAAGTTCAACATTCAGTTGACCTGACTCATCGAGTTGGGTCAGCAACTCGTCGAATCCTTACTCTCACTTTCTTGCTTCAGCCCGATACTACTCGTCGAGTTCGGCTTAGACTCGACGAGTTCCTCTTCGAACTAACACTCAGTCAATCTTCATCCGACTCGCCGAGTTGTATGAACAACTCGTCGAGTTCTCCTTTAACATATGAGCACTCTGACTGTGACTCATCGAGTTGTATTAACAACTCGTTGAGTCTGTTCTTGAGGCATGAAGATTGCCTTGGACTCGCCGAGTCAGGGATTGACTCGCCGAGTTCGTCGACGAATAAGTTTAACCTCTAGCTCATTGAGTCCATCTCTCACTTAGTGGTTCCAGTCGGCATAGCTCATTGAGTCTGAAGAACGACTCGCAAAGTCGTATACATTTAATCACTATATACTCGATTCTGCTTGAAACCAGTTCATTCAATTCATAGACTTGGGTTCTTGGGGCTTGATTAACACGTAAAGTTTCCAACTTTACGTGTATATAACATCAAATGAAGGTTTTAAGGCTCAAAGCACACTATAAGAGTACATCTAGAGCTTTCATGCGAAATGGCTCCATAAAGGTACTACATCTAAGCTTCTGGAACTCAAACCTAGTTAGATCCGAAGGCTATTCATCTCAATGAGTCCTCTATGCTACTACCAAGCCAAGAAATGGTTCAAGAGTTGCTTTAATGGCTTTCCAAAGGGGATTAAAGCATAGAAACAGAAAAGGGTCGAGTTATACCTCACTATACTCTGAAATGCCACAAAGATCTTGGATCTCCTTCTTCTCCCCTTGATCTACCTTCCTTCTTCTCACAAGATCTTCAAGGAATCACACCAAAACATACAAAAAGCTAAGAGACTTCTAGGGTTTCGAGAAGGATGCTCTGGGGGTGATGGGGGATGAACTTGGGGTCCCAAAAAGTTATTTAAACAGGGTGCAAACCCTTGAAATTAAGGTTTCATCCAGACTGACAGACTCGCCGAGTCCAGAATATCGACTCGCCGAGTAGCCAACTTAAACGTGCTCAAAATCCCGACTCCACTCGACGAGTCTGGCAACTGACTCGTCGAGTTCTTCTTGAAAACTAGAAAAAAAATATTTAAATAAGATACCAGAATTTGGGGTGTTACAACTCTCCCCCACTTGAGTCAGACTTCGTCCTCGAAGTCTACTGCCGCTAAATCTGGAAACAACTAAGGGTAATGCTCTTGCATCTCCCCCTCGGACTCCCATTTCCACTCTGAATCCTTCCGGTGCTGCCACTGCAGCTTCACTAACTGAATTACCTTGTTCCTCAAGGTTTTTACCATCCGATCTAAGATCGCAACTGGTCTCTCGACATAATTCAGGCTGCTATCAACCTGAATATCCTCCATGGGTACTACTGCCGAATCTTCCACCAAACACTTCCTCAACTGAGAAACATGAAAAGTGTTGTGGATTTGGCTAAGCTCTGCTAGAAGATCTAATCGGTAGGCAAGCCGACCCACCAGGGCCAAGACCCTAAAAGGACCAATGAACTTGGGGCCCAGCTTGCCCCTCTTTCGGAATCTGATGACACCCTTCAAGGGTGATACCTTCAGGAGGACCATGTCACCCACCTGAAACTCCAAGTCTGAACGCCTCCTGTCGGGGTAAATCTTCTGCCGACTATGCGCAGTCTGCAATCTACTACGAACCTGCTGGATCAACTCGGTCGTCTTGAGCACCACTTCGGTGCTCCCAATGACACGCTGACCAACCTCGCCTAAACAGATCGGGGTCCTGCACTTCCTCCCGTATAACATCTCGAAAGGAGGGCGGTCAATACTCGCATGGTAGTTGTTGTTATACGAAAATTCCGCTAATGGAAGATACGTATCCCACCTGCCACCGAAATCTAGAACACATGCCTGGAGCATGTCTTCGACAGTCTGGATCATCCTCTCGCACCGCCTGTCCGTCTAAGAATGGAAAGCGGTGCTGTAAAGGAGACAAGTCCCCATCTCGTCGTGAAACCGCTTCCAGAATCTGGAAGTATACGGACGTCTTGGTCTGACACCACCGAGACAGGCACTCCATTCCGTGCCACCACCTCTTGCACATAAATATCGGCTAGCTTCTCCGCTGATATAGTCTCCTGAATTGGTATAAAATGAGCACTTTCATCAACCGATCCACAACGACCCAAATTGAATCCACTCCACGTGTAGTCTTGGGAAGCTTTGTGATGAAATCCATGGTGATATCTTCCCATTTCCACACTGAAATGTCTAACGGCTGCATCTTGCCGTGAGGCCTCTAGTGTTCTGCCTTGACCTTCCTGCAGGTCAAGCACCTCTCCACATACCAGGCGACATCCAACTTCATGCAGGGCCACCAATAATAGGGTCGAAGATCTCTATACATCTTCGTCGTCTCTGGATGGATAGAAAATCAAGACTTGTGGGCCTCATCCATCAGAACCTGCCGTACCCCTCCCCAGTACGGCACCCAAACTCGTCCATGAAGGGTCAACAATCCTCGACTGTCATAGTCGAAGGAAGCTACTCGGCCCACGATCCTTTCACACTTCTTCCTCTGCTCCTTCAGGCCCTCGACCTGTGCCTCTCTGATCTGGTCCAATAATGGAGTAATCATTGTCATTCTCAGACATATATCCCTGATCAGGGCTGCTGCCACCTTGCGGTTTAAGGCGTCGGCCACCACATTGGCCTTCCCTAGGTGATAAAGGATCTCACAATCGTAATCCTTCAATACATTTAACCATCGCCTCTGCCTCATGTTCATATTCGACTGATCCATGAGGTACCTCAAGCTCTTGTGATTCGTGTAAATGGTACGACGGACACTATAGAGGTAATGTCTCCAAATCTTGAGGGTAAACACCACTGCCCCCAACTCTAAATCATGCGTAGGATAGTTAGCCTCGTGAGCCTTCAACTGTCTCGACGCATAAGCTATCACACGGCCTCGCTTCATCAACACTTCTCCCATACCTGTGATCGAAGCATCACAGTAGACCACAAAATCCTCTACTCCCTCTGGCAGGGCAAGAATCGGTGCCTCGCACAATCTCTGTCTAAGGGTCTCGAATGTTGCCTGCTGCTTAGGTCCCCAGCGAAACACCACTGACTTCCTATTCAACTGGGTGAGCGGTACATCTATCTTGGAGAAATCCTGGATGAATCTCCTATAGTACCCTGCCAAACCTAGGAAGCTCCGAGTCTCAGATGGAGACTTTGAGACCTCCCACTGCATCACGGCCTCTATCTTGGCCGGATCTACGAGAATACCCTTCTGTTTGACGAGGTGACCAAGGTATTTCACCTCGTGCAACTAGAAATTGCATTTGGAGAACTTCGCAAAAAGTCTCTCCCTCCTCAAGATCTCTAGCACCTCCCTCAGGTGCTCCTCGTGCTGCTCCTGGATCATGGAATAAACCAAGATATCATCAATGAACACTATTACAGACCGATCTAGCATTGGTCTACACACACGATTCATGAGATCCATGAATGCGGCTGGAGCGTTGGTGAGCCGAAACAGCATCACCACAAACTCATAATGACCATAGCGGGTCCTGAAAGCAGTCTTCTGCACATCCTCATACATGACTTGCATCTGATGATACCCGGAGTGTAAATCGATCTTGGAAAACCAAGACGCTCGCTGAAGCTGATAAAACAAATCATCTATCCTCGGAAGTGGGTAACAGTTCTTCACCGTTACCTTATTCAACTCCCGGTAATCTATACCCATACGATGTGACCCGTCCTTCTTCTTCACAAACAAAATCGGTGCTCCCCAGGGTGAACTGCTCAATCTGATAACACTACTAGAAAAACAGCCTTTAATGACGCGCAAACAATGACACTCGCTGATAGAGGACGCGCATTTGTGCGTGCCCTAAAAAATAATGTCAGTTTTGCAAAATTTGAAGGATAAAGGACACACATTTGTGCGCGCCCTAAAATTAGTGTCAGAAAAGAAAAAAAAAAAGAAATGCGGAGGGCGCCTTTCATAAAATGTGCGTTTTAGGTGGGAAATGTCGCTTTATAATTTTTAAGTGAAACACGCGTTTTAGGTGGGAAATGAAATCGACTAAAATTACTCCCGCCTATTGGATTCCAAAAATTAATCCCCCCGCCTCAAGAAAAATCCCTAGGGCCTTCATCTTCTCCTTGCTCATACGTTCTCATAAGATATTCAAAACCTCATTGAGTCTCTCCTTCTTGAAATCCTCGTAAGATTGCCCCTGAAATCGAAGGGATCATTCTAGGGTTCTTTTCAAGATGGGAAGGCTCTCTGCAACGCTCGCTACCTTGGCTCACCTCATCTACCAACGATCTCGACTCATCTCTTTTAGCCGGAGAGCTTGGGATAACCTTACCTCGACAGAGACCGCCACATATGCTCAAATTTACTAGCCCTAGGTCTGGTTTAATGACCATCAGATCTTCTTTGTGATCTGTCTTGCACAACAAGACTCCCTCTCAATAACATCATCTTCCTTGTGTTGAAGGTATGATAATATCATCTAAAACTTAGTGGGCTCGATCGCACCCACAAATATGTGATTCTACCTACAGTAATCGAGACCACAGTCCAAAGAGCCAACATAGGGCTTTCAAACATGAGATTTTATGAAACTTCAAACCACGTGTCTCTCAAATTGGCATTATTCACTAAATTTTCATATATATATATATATATATATATATATATATATATATATATATATATATATATATATATATATATATATATATATATACTGTTAAATTCTCTTTTCTATTGTTCGAATTTTTGCTTGTTTATGTCGATTTTGCCCTTGATTTGGTGATTCTCCCCCTCATGTTGACTTGTATTCTCTGAATAGTACTTAATTTTGAAAAATTGGTTCAAAACACAAAGAAATTGGAAATTTAGGGTTACTTATCTGTTACCATAAAATTATCAAGACAGATTGATAAATCTGTAGTTCAAAAGATTCTTTTTCCTATAGAAAAATTGTAATTCTGTTTGGAATGAAGGAGCAACATAATAGAAAACTAGAATGTGCATGAATTCTAAAGGGCAAGAAACATTATCCATGTGGATTCTGAATTTCTATGTGTCTGATACATGCAAAAAACATTATCCATGTGGCTGCATGGGGCAACATAATAGAAAACTAGTATGTGATACGATTACCTTTTCTGTTAAAACCTTTCTCCCTAAATCATCTCTTTAATTCTATCTAGGTTTATATTCTACTTCCAATTTGGGGGTTTGATGCATTCGGTAGTTGAATTCTGGGACAAAAAGTTGTATGATTAAGGATAGAAAAGATTTTTATAAATTGCAAATGAGATATGGATCTATTATACATTCAACCTCATTTTCCTTTTCTACAAGTCTCAATACTAGGGTATGGCTGCATGGGGCTTACAGGTATCTATAACAATCCTCTCCCTGAGGAAGAAGGCAGCAAAGTGCTAAAGGAAGCTTTTAATAGAGGAGTTACATTCTTTGATACTGTTGATGTATATGGGGTTCAACATGCTAATGAGATACTAGTTGGGAAGGTAATTGTATTTCCTTATACAAAACAACAAAGCTATATAAATAATCTTCATGAAATTATTGCAATGTAATCACATTGCTAGACACTTATCCTAGTTGATTAAACTAGAATGCTTCAGGCATTAGATATGGATCTGTTCTATAATATGCGTGATTTTTTAACTTCTCTTCATCTCTTTCATTATTTTATTCTAATTTTATGCTTTTGTTTTTTTTAAGAAATGTAGTATAATTGTTTCATTTATTGATAGGTATTGTTGTAAAATGTAAATAGGGAAAGTTTCTAGTTGATTTAGCTTGTCATGGTGATAAGTTGTTCCAAGTAGTGTTCAAGGAAAGGTAAGTAATCTGGGACAACTAATCTTTGTTTCCCCAAATTGCAATCCAGTCAAGGCTTCATGAATTATTAAAATATAATTTTTTTTAATATAGCAACAAGATCCATTGCTGTGATCAGTAAAATCGATTAAGAATAAATTACAAAATGGTCCCTGTGATTTCTGCTATGTATCAGATTAAGAGCCCTCACGTCTCTGTGTTGACGAGGTAAAAAAAACTACACATTATTTTGTTTTTTCATTTTTAATTAATTCCCCTTTTCTCTTATTAATATTATTATTCTTTTAATTTCATTTATGTAATCGTTTGGCCTCAAATGCTTCAACCATGGCAGCAATGCCTTTGAACTGAGTGGTTTCATCTTCTGCAATTCGAAGAAAGTAAGGATTATGATTCGAAAAGGGAGTTGTTGAAAATGAAAGAATGGGCACATTGGCTTTGTCTCCCAAAACCTCCAAGAATCTTGCTTGGGCTGTTGATTCTGGACCTATTATCACTTTCACTTTATGACCTTTTCTTATCCTTTTAAGTAATAAATCTTGTAATATATTATCTAAAATTTAGGAGTAAAAGTATAGGAAATCCCTAATGAATTTCTTTGATTTGTGTAGCTTACCTGGCCATGTGTATACGAATTTATCATCATATATTTCAATAACTATATAAAAAATTTGATGTCACAGGATCAAGAACAGGAAATTCTACCAAAATCAGTATGCCTTCTGCAACCAGTATGTACAAATTATGGTTTTATATCCTTGTAGAGTTGTAGGCACATGTTATTGATCACATTTACACATTTAGTAAAGTTTGGATGTTATCTTTTTCAGGCTTTTAACAGCCCCGGCTACTCCTCTCTTCCCTTCACTGGAATCTGAATCACATAAAATATTCATGAATCAGAATGGAGATTCTAAAGATCATCATCCAAATGCACCAAAATTTAGAGTAAGAACCACTATTAATGAAGGTATTCTACTGGGCTAGGATGCTTGTTGTTTGGATATGGAGCCATGGAAGAACTTGGACCCTTCCGTGTTAACAGTGATGGAAAAACACTCTACCCCAACCACTATGCATGGAACAATGGTAACAAAAATTCCTTTAAAAATTCCTTTAATTACTATGTCCCATTCACATCACTTATAATCTTAGTCCTTGTCTTGCTGGTGCATGCCTAACCCTATAAAACCTTTGCTTTTGAGGTACTAACTGTTTTCTCCTGGAATTTTTTTTGCTTGAGATTTTTTGCTGCCAGCTATCCCTTCGGGACCACTCCTATGTATTATGTCAAAAGCACCAATTCAGAAATTTGCTGATTATGTAAGTCAGCTTTCCTCTTCCTTTTTGCTTTTTATTATTTATGCACCCTTATGCCACAAATCTCTTTATTTATCATACTAAATACGCAACCATCCCTTATTTTACTCCTAACATGTTGTATAATTCATTCATGTCAGCTGCATATATGTTGCATAAAATAACTTGGTAAAAGTAGACATGTGAATTATGGTTCGAGTGTTTATATTTAAAAGGATTAAATGCATATGCATATTTATGAAACAACATTCACCCTCTTCCCGATTCTGCAACAAATTTGTTTCTTTATTAGAAAATATGCACCGGTGTATTATTTATTGTAGGACCAACACATATGATGTTTTACCAGCAACCTGTTTAACCTGATGAAACATGGGTGTATAAGTTGCATAAATAGGTTAAATAGGGAAAGATGATTGCATAAATTGGTAAAAGACAATTCACTTATTATGGGTATTATATATATATATATATATATATATATATATATGTGTGTGTGTGTGTGTGTGGTTCAGGTTGCAAGCATTTTTGTCCCTATGGTGGTTGGTTTGTCATTAATGACGCTACTAGGGTGGTAAGTTTCGAATCCATAGACTTGCAATAAATTACATAATACATAAGAGAAGAGAAGAGAAATGACATGTGGTAAATTTGATTAGTCCTCTATCCAACTCTTTGGCATCCTTATGAGTCTTCTTTCATGTGTTCAAAACTGAGTCCTGAAACTGAATATCTTTTGGTGCTATGATCATTTATTTGAAGCTCTGATGTTTACCCAAGATTTAAAGGTGTGCTTTCCCAAGTTCTTCCTATTTTAGGGAATGTTAAAGATCAACATCGACCAAATACTTGACTTTTTAACTTTGTTTGTGGTTTCATTTAGTAATAATCCTTTTGAGGGGGTGTTTGTTGGGTTGCTTCTTTCAATGTCATTAACAACAGTTGTAAGTAAAATCTTAGTACTATGAACCTCTTTTGCTTAAACCTACCTTATTGACCTGTAGCTGATTAAACATTAAATTAATTATGCAGGTTTTGAAGTTTTTGATGGAAAAGAATAGTGTTAATGCTCTTCATAGAAAAGTATGTTGGCATTTTAGGAAATTTGGCTAATAATTTAGTTAATTATATAAAAAATGTTGAAATCTTACATTTGTCTCCTATTGGAATGATTATTTGTAGTATTACATTTGTCTACAATTCGAATGATTATTTGTATAATATTAACTTTTGTGCAATGCATTGTATTATTTGTATATGGTATTTTATTTTCCATTATGTGACATAAAATGCAAATTTAATATGAAAATAAGTAAATCCATAAATAATTTTTTTTTAAAATTTAAAATTACGATACGCAAAAATGTGTGTCATCTTCATTTATGACATGGCCTTTCTTGACAGGGGCTTTCTTGATATGCATTGCGTGTCATTAACACGTGCGTCGTAAGGTTATGACACGCGAATGCGTGTCGTCTTCCTTTATGACAGGGCCTTCCTTGATACGCATTGCGTGTCGTAACCGCGCGTCGTAAATGCGCGTCGTCTCTCTTTATGACAGGGCCTTCCTTGACACGCATTTGCGCGTCGTCTGAGCGTTTTACGACGCGCAATGAGCGTCGTAAAAGGCCTTTTTTCTAGTAGTGTAAAACCCTTATCTAGCAAATGTTGCAGGTACATAGACAACTCCTGCATCTCTGGGGGAGCCAACCGATATGGTGCCTTGGCTATCGGAGTCGCACCAAGGATCAGGTCAATCCTGAACTCGACCTGCCTCTCAGGAGGTATTCCAGGAAAATCCTCTGGAAATACATACGGGAAGTCTCGCACAACTGGAACATCATCAACTGATAACTTGCCCTTCTCCTGGGCATCTACAACATAGGAAATATAACCGGCGCAACCCTGATGGAAGTAGCACCTTGCTCTCGCTGCTAAACACAGAACTGGTTTGCGCTGTGGCTTCTCGCCTTGAATCACTAACTCTACCCCACTGGAAGTGCGAACCCTCACCAACTGTAGCTCACAATTTATCACCGCCCCCATTGGGGCTCAGCCAATACATGCCTACTATAACCTTATTCCCTCGCATGGGAATAGGGACCAAGTCCACCGAAAACTGCTCATCGAATAACTGCAGGGAACATCCTCTGTGTACCCTTGCAACCCTAATGGTCCTATCAGCTGCTATCTCAACCTCAAGTGGACAATCTAGCTCCCCTGGAGCTCTACTAAACCTCTTGCTAAGCGTAAGAGAGACAAATGATCGGGTAGCCCCTGAATCAAACAGTACTTTAGCTGAAATGTCGTTCACTGAGAACGGCTATATATAAAACATATAACCATAAGAAACAATCAATAATAAATGCATAGATAAAAGAGAAATACATACCCGTCACCACATCAGGAGTTGCTCGTGCCTCCTCTGCCATCAGCTGAAAATCCCTACTCTTCACCACCGGCGTCTCAACTCGGCCCTGACGGCCATACGCAATCCTCAAGGTAGCCGGAGCAGGTGCTGACACCTTCCCTATAGCGACTAAACTCGGACACTGGGACTTTTTATGTCCCCTCTGATTGCACTGAAAGCAAATCACATCTGATGCCGCAACGGCGGTAGTAGTGGTTGTGCAATCTCTGCTCATATGCCCATTCTGGCCGCACTTGTAGCAACCAGCACTCCCGACTTTGCACGCCCCATCGTACAATCTCCCACACTTGCCACCCCGACCGTGGCTTTGTTGACTCCTAGCTCTGTGATCTGAACCCTTGGGCTTTTTGCCCAAACTCCCTGAACCTGGATCCGCCTCCGGCTTCCTCTTTCTCACCATCTCAAGGTCAATCTCTCTCTCTCTCTCTCTCTCTCTCTCTCTCTCTCTCTCCCTAGCAATCATGTCATCCAACGTTTTACAGCTGGACCGGCTCACAAACTGGCGGATATCACTCCGCAACATCTCATGATACAGAGCCTTCTTCATTTCCTCATCAGCTGCATACTGAGGAACGAGAAGTGCTCTCTCCCTGAACTTGGTGGTGATCTCCGCTACTGTATCTGTCGTCTGGGTGAGGTCCTGAAACTCTCTGGACAACTGCTACACCTCAATAACCGGTGTAAACTCAGCCCTAAACCTGGCAGTTAAGTCAGCCCAGGTCATAGCATCCAAAGTTGCATCATATCCAATGGCATGTCCGGCCTCCTCCCACCAATCCCGTGCCCTGTCCTTCAGAAGACAAGATGCCAATCTGACATTGTCCCCCTCGGGACATCTGCTCATGCGGAAAGCATTGGTCGCATCCGCCAACCATCTAGTACTCGCTATGGGGTCCTGCACACCGTGGTAATCTGGAGTTCCACATGCACGGAACTCCCTGATGGTAAGCGTGCGCGACCCCATCATGGTTGCTACCTCAGCACGGAAAGTGGTCAATCTCTCGTCCATCAACTCTAAGATACCCTCGTTGATCGAAACAAAGATCACAGGAGTCTGCTCAAGTATGGTGCAAGTAATCTCTGAAGAGAGAAACTCCCTAGTCTGCTCATCCAGCTGCCAGACCTCCGGGCCTGATCCTGATCCTCCTCCGGCCTCTAAACTGCCGACTGCTGGCCTGGGGCGTAGTGCCACCATTCTGAAAACACATCATAAAAAAAACTTCAGAAACATAGATATATCTCGAGGGATCATTACTACCACAAGTTTCTTGATCTCATCTCAGCTTTCCTTGATTCGAGTATGGATCCTCTGCTTTCAGTACTACGGGCCCATACTACCTTCCACATCTATCCGTACTTTCCTCAAGTATCACCTTGACTCCACCAACTCACTACTACTGCTACTAATCTCTGCTACTCCCATCCTAGGCTTGCCCTAGGGAAATCTCTGACTCTACCCAAACCAGTCCTCAGCTGCTGAAAGGCCCCCTTGTAATGCCAATTAGCCATCACCTGAATACCATCACATGTGGCGAGGATCAGATAATCCTTCGAGTCGGTCAAAGTTCAACATTCATTTGACCTGACTCGTCGAGTTGGGTCACCAACTCGTCAAGTCCTTACTCTCACTTTCTTGCTTCAGCCTGATACTACTTGTCGAGTTCGTCATAGACTCGACGAGTTCCTCTTCGAACTAACTATCAATCAATCTGCATCCGACTCACCGAGTTGTATGAACAACTCGTCGAGTTCTCCTTCAACATATGAACACTCTGACTGTGACTCGCCGAGTTGTATGAATAACTCGTCGAGTCTGTTCTTGGGGAATGAAGATTGCCTTGGACTCGCCGAGTCAGGGCATTGACTCGCCGAGTACTTCCATGAATGAGTCTAACCTCCATCTCACTAAGTCCATCTCTCACTTACTGGTTCCACTCGACATAACTCGAAAAGGGGAAAACAGGGACTCGCGACTCAACTCGCCGAGTCTGAAGAACAACTCGCCGAGTTGTATACATGTAATCACTATATACTTGATTCTGCTTGAAACCAGTTCATTCCATTCATAGATCTGGGTTCATAGGTCTTGATTAACACGTAAAGTTTCCAACTTTACATGTAAATAACATCAAATGAAGGTTTTAAGGCTCAAAGCACACTATAAGAGTAGATCTAGAGCTTTCATGCAAAATGGTTCAATAAAGGTACTAGATCTAAGCTTCTGGAACTCAAACCTAGTTAGATCTGAAGGGGATTAAAGCATAGAAACAGAAAAGGGTCGAGTTATACCTCACTATACTCTGAAATGCCACAAAGATCTTGGATCTCCTTCTTCTCCCCTTGATCTACCTTCCTTCTTCTCACCAGATCTTCAAAGAATCACACCAAAACACACAAAAAGCTAAGAGAGTTCAAGGGTTTCGAGAAGGATGCTCTGGGGTGATGGGGGCCTTGAAATTAGGGTTTCATCTAGACTGGCGGACTCGCCGACTCTAGAATATGGACTCGCCGAGTAGCCAACTTAAACGTGCTCAAAATCCCGACTCTACTCGACGAGTCTAGCTACTGACTCGTCGATTTCCTCTTGAAAACTTGAAAAAAAATAATATTTAAATAACATACCAGAATTTGGGGTGTTACAATATGGCTGAAGAACTTCATTGGAGACCTTAGAGTTGTACCATCTATAAAGGAGCCTATGGAGATTTTTTGTGACAGCGAGAGTGCAGTTACCTTAGCTAAGGAACCAAGGGATCATAACAGATCTAGGCACATCGACAGAAAGTACCACTTCATTAGATATCGAATACAAGGACTCCTTGTGGCAAAGAGGGTATCATCAGATGAGAACCCAGTAGATCCCCTCACGAAGGGACTTAGTAGGGTTAAGCATTGACAACATGTGAGGGGAATTTGGCTGAAGGATGATATTAGTTTTAATGATTAGATAGCTTTTGAAACCTGTAATAGTTGAAATGTACTTGACATTTGATGTTTAAATAAAAAGGTTCTTTTTTATCTACTAGTATGGTACTGTCTTGTGTCAATCATTTGCTATTGTTTCACATTACATGTTTTGACTTCCAGAATAATTATATTATTCAAACTATCCACAGTTGATCATACGTTGGAAGTAGGTATTGAATCAAGAGTATCATGAATTTGGTTTGTAGATTTGTCTGAATGGTATTGGACATAACAAAGTTTGCTGCAACATTCATCATTGCTCATAAGGTCTGGGTATTGGATTCAATCCGCGCTCACTTGTATCACTTCATGGAATTTATCTCGAGTGATCGTGAGATGATAATATCATATAAGTCTTCAAACCTACATATATGATTTTTTTACTACGAATTGGTTGTACATTGATAATATTAAAACGCATCGGTAACTCGATGTTATAAAATGTGTTGTTGAGTATGATTGAATGAATAGTTGGTACAACCATATACAGTCGAAGTTTATCAGTTACTTTTAGTCCTTGGAGGAATAAAGGCGATGTCTCGGGCCCGGTCAGAACTAAATTGATGTGTTCGATTAAGTTCTATGTCAAACAAATCGGAAATCGGGAAACAAACTGTTGGACAATAAGTATGACATTGTTCCGTGTATTTGTCCGGATGATATCTTGAACAGAGGATTATGTGATCACATATCTATTATGGAGAATCTCGTTTCGACAGAGGCTTTTAAGAGATACGATTGGTAGTCAGTGTTTTAATTTATACTTGTAGTTATAGTTATTAGACTTATCGAAGTGGGAAACTGTTGGATTTAGTGTCTAAGCCCATAACTATAACTGGAATGTACTCGACCCGAGAGTAGCATGGTCCATTTGGGTTGCATGCCACCGGAACAATTTGTAAGGATGGACTTTTGAGAAAAGGATATTTATGATTTGTTAATATATTATAAGTTCTAATATATTAATATGAAATCATATTATTAAATTAGTATTGATCAAGAATTAATTTGGAATTAATTTTGTGATCAAAAGAGGTTAATTAAATATAAGGGGTTGATTTGGTAAATCATTCATTCTTATGGTGTGGGCCAATGATCCATGATTCCTTATGTTGGCTAAACCCATGTGGTGACCCATAAATGCTCCATGGAGGTTAAAATCCATGGAGCATGAGGACTGTGGAAAGTCATTGCTATTAAGGCTTACATGGTGTAACCCTAATTCCACCACACTATATAAGAAGCCCCTAGGCTACCAAAATCAGCACCCTAGTGTTCTTAGAGAGCTATAACTAAATTTGGTGCTAAAGAATCCCTTCTCAAGTTCTTCCAATTGTTGGTGGTATTGTGTGAAGCATTTGAGGCATCACACTTAGGGTGCTAGGTTCTTAAAGGCTTAAGGAATCAAGCTACAAGAAAAGGTGTGACAACCTGAAATTTATTCCGTCACTATAACCCGTTTCCGTTAATAGAACTTGTTTTTATTAAAACTTTTCCGTTAACATTTGGGATCAGGCAAATTAAACTAGAACTTTTATTATGACTTCATACGGGTCGGAACAATTAGAAACATGTGAGACACCCTTAATATTCCCTTAAAAAGTTTTAGTTACAATCAAGTCAAATTACGACCATTTAATCGGGTACGACCATAAGCCCCACTTAACATCGGTATCAGGTGGATTCCCACCTGGTGACAAACTCAACCCCTATATAAGGGTTGAGTGGGCACTAAATTGAACTCTTTCCTACTCTAGTCACTCTCTCTCTCTCTCTCTCTTTACTCTCTCTCTTTAAGGCCCGATTCTTCCAAAAATCCGGAAGTTTTCGTCCTCAAACTGTAAGTTCTCTTACCCTAGATTGTTCTAAAGCTCATTTCATTTCAATATAGCATTAAAAATGTTCAAGAAGGTCCAGAGAAAGGATTTTACGGCCCAAGAACACTCTTAGGCCGTAAACCCCTAAAAGGGTGCCAAAAATGCCCCAAATCCCTTCCTTAGGCTTAGAGACTAGCTAAGAACTTAATCTTGAAGTGTCTTGGACCTTAAACACCAAGTTTGGAGGCTTGAAAGAGGTTTTATGGCCCAAGAACATTCTTAGGCCATAAACTCCCTCAAATGAAACAAAATGAGCCCTAAACCCCTTATTTAGCGATAGACCATAACCTAGAAACTTGTAAGAATGAGCTTAGGACCTCAAAAACGAAGGAAAAGGTGTGTCTAAGGGTTTATGACAGTAAACCATAGGGTTAACGTCCATAAACTCCCAAGGAGTGGTCCAAGGACCGCAAACTCCAAGGGAGTGCGCCTTTTGAACCCAAATCACCCCTCAAGCCTTGGAATTGATCTTAGAATCCTTCCTAGTGATACAAGAGACCTTAAGGCACACAAATACACGCCTACCATGATTTTACGGCCGTAAAATGATGGGGGAATGGGTCCCTCAACCGCAAACTCACCTAAGGTGAGTATTTGAGGAGTAAACTCCATAGTGAGGCCTTACACTCCTTCCTTGCAACCCAATAGCCTCCTAGCACATGACCAAAGCGTTTTTATTCGCATTAGGATGACTATACGTGTTAAATTAGTGTTTTAATCACGAATTATATGTAAACATATGTCTTCATATGTTACTAGTGTCATAAAGTGTGTTCAAGTCTTCAGTTGACACCAAACACTCAACCGAGACTTCCATCCGATCCACTCGCTACAGTTGAGTTCATACCCCTTAATTAACCTTTCAAATGTTTCTAAATGTTTTTATAGGGGGAATACAAGATGAATACCA
Organism: Lactuca sativa; assembly: GCF_002870075.4. Classification (NCBI taxonomy): domain Eukaryota; kingdom Viridiplantae; phylum Streptophyta; class Magnoliopsida; order Asterales; family Asteraceae; genus Lactuca; species Lactuca sativa. The sequence goes on along the minus strand of NC_056627.2, from coordinate 160,269,506 downwards.
CAAGTTATAGTATCAATCACATGTGATTTATAACTTGCAACCAAAAAGGATTTTCTATACTCTTAGCTTCTTGTCAACAAAACTGTTTTAAATAACTATCAAACGCATTTTATATTAAATTGTTATTAAACTATTTTCAAATTGTTTTTCAAACCTCTTTTCTTTTAAAATATATCTACACCAATATATTTATATAAGTAAGACTTGAAGGACTTAGGATTGATAGCTCGCCTTACTTCCTGTTCTTGTTTGATTGTGGTCTTAGGGTATACTGTTATCTGTCACCGGACATGTCGTTGAATTCTTAGTTATATATCATATATATTTGTGTTAGATATGAAAGTCTTCAATTACTTCAATGTCTTCGTAAATTAAAGGCATACAATCCCACATTATTTAACTATAATAGGTATATTTAAGACTACTGCTCATTACCCCTATCACTATGATGCTCAGTATAATTACTACTATTACGAGTTAATACCTGTTATAGAGAACACTCTATACACTATACTAAAAACTTCATTATACTATAATACAAGAGAATACAATAATCCAGAATGTTACACACTATTCCTCTATACAGCACTCTACTGTGCAAACACCGTGTAACTAGAGCTTCCCGAAGGGAAAGCAACCACTACATGTATAGATCTATATAGGACGGACGCTATTACATCCCGAGTGCTATGTACCGTTCGAGCTGACTAGGCCCAAGGGTGACGAAACATCACTACACTACGTATGACCGGGAAGGTTATCGGACACTCTACTATCACTAAGATTGGTTACATGGGAAATCACATTCGTACCCAAATTAGCACCCTATGAATTAAAGGCTAAACTAACTTCTCGAAGTGAATGTATATACATATATTGCTAAACTAAAGTTTGCAACACTACTATATCTAGCCGGTAGTAAAACTGCTAAAATAAGATATTATCTTTCCTCATTTACTTTACATGAATGAAATCTATAATCTTATTTTCATGATTAACAGTCTCAATGAGAAAAGTTTTACACACTTAAAGGATCAAACTTACAAATATGCAAATCTGGAAAATATAGGATTTTCAAGGGTTTTTACTATTTTCAAACATTAATCACAGCTTTTATATTACATGATTGTAAACACTTTTATACAAGCAACGACACAAAATTCTTATGAACTCACCAGCTTTATGTTGATACTCGTTTTCAAAATAACTTGTATTCTCAAGTCAAAAATAGACAGGTACTGATGCAACCTTTTGAGAAGATGGAGCATATACAAGACCTATCTTTTATTTTTGTTTATACTTTTGGTGTCTATCAAACTGTACAAAACACGCTTGTATTTACAATTACTATATTAACGCAATGGTTGTTGTTGCTTGTTTTTAATATTATGCATTGTTATGATATTGTACATGACCTCCTCCACCCCAGATCAAATTCCGCCGTTCTCGGTTTTGGGGTGTGACCGATTGGTATCAGAGCATTGTTTATAGTGAATCAAGTATATCAACCCATAAAAGATATACGAACTATAAACACTTCGGGACTAAAACACTCTGACCAAGAATATATACTTTTAAATACTAAGATATTTAATTAAGTATATATATGCATTCATAAATACAAAGGGTCAGTATCATACTAGAACAGAACAAAAGTATTAAGATTGTTGAGCAGTACAATTAGGCTTAGAGACATATAGTCACATCTGAGTGGATTTAGCCTCATCAACTACATTTTCCTAGAAGTGACTAGCATGTGTCTAAGAGTGATTATGATGTTGCAACATGTCTAAACATTTACCAGAACTACCACAAGAACGTTAGAAAAAGAATACTATAGGAGTATTCTGCATTCTATTAACTACATATGTGATAACTAAAAAGGGTCGTTACTAGTGGGGAAATAGTTGCTAAGTGGATACACCACGGTTACATGTGACTAGGGCGCTATAGACTTAGAATCAGTGACCTTTGCTTCATTTCCTGTTCTTGTTTGATTGTGGACTTAAAGTTAGGGTTGCTTATTCGAAGGTCTATCCTGCGTCGGTTACATGTAATTGGTATGCACTATGCAAGTATTGGGTCGGCTAATAACGATCATCTTATAAGTATCTTAGATTAGTACGTCTATTAACCGTTCTTTCCCCCATTATCGCATAGATAGCATGGCTGGCTTCCACCTTCCTAGCAATCCGTATTATCCGAACCAAGGCAATGTAAGATGGCTCGATGAGGAGCTAGAAGATGATCACCCGATCCCTTTGGATGATCACAGTGCTGAAGGCTTTTCGGATAGCTCCGACTACGAACCAGAAGTCAACAACTTGCCCCCAGTAGCTCCAAACCATAATCCCCGTCCGGCATTTCAAGGTCCCACCCCCATGTAGGCAATAACCTTGAACCGATGGAGCGATGAGCAGGGTCAGCCTTTACCTTTCAACAGAGACAGAAGATTCTACAACATAAGCGATGGAGGTGTAGCAGACCGAGTATTGCCCATCATGGTCCGTAGGATTGCCAGGAACAACGAGCAAGGTTAAGCAGCCATTGGCAGAACAGTGGAAGTTGATGCCAACTCCATCCTTAACACTGTATGTATCCGCCAACTGGAAGAAGCCATGAATAGGACTACGAGGACCAATGAGGCTCTGCAGCAACAGCTAGCTACATCCTGAGCCGAAGTTAGGGAACTCCGAGCACGTCAGAGGGTTCCGGAAAGACATCTTTAGGAAGTTGTACACCAACTGGTTGATCTTAGGGTTCGCCCAATGGCTACTCGTCGCCAGTAGAAGATGTCTAATTATCTTTACCTTTTGTTTAAGGAATAGCCTTTTCTCTTTCTATGCTCGGTAGAGCACTTGTCTGTAAACATTTCCAAATCTGAAAGTACTTTACCTAGACTCCTAGGCTGCCAACATTTTCCCTTATGATTTGATGTAAGTCCTACTGTTAGGTCACTTTTCCCGAACTCATATTACATCATTAATACTAGTAATATTGGCAGTTGTGTTTTCCTACTCTATTGCTATGATTCTACCTGATAATTGAGCTATGTCAATTTGGTTTGTGAAACTCTCGCAACTTATTTACAATTGGTTCTTACTATTATCTTCATCATTATAAATTTCATGTAAAGGATGCCTCCCCGCAAGCGTCCGAACAGAGGCAGACCTGCAACTCAAACTCCACGTCCACCACCACCTCCTCCACAGTTCGATCCTGTGATGTTTCAAACAGCTGTAACCGCAACTGTAATAGCCGCTATGGCTCAGATGAATTTCGGTGATGCCAGTGGAGCTGGAATGGGCATCAACTCCAGACATGGTGAAATTCCCTCACGTGCGTAGGGGTGTACTTATAAGGATTGCATGAACTGCAAACCGACATTTTTCAATGGGACCGGAGGAATCCTTGCTTTTTCCAAATGGATCAAAAGGACTGAAGCTGTCTTCGAAATGTGCTCATGCCTCGAAGAAAGCAAAATAAAGTTCGCTGCTGCCACTTTCACTGAAAGGGCATTGACATGGTGGAATGGCCATGTCAAATCACTCTCCTTGGTAACAGCCAACGCCATGGGTTGGGACACACTGAAGGACCTATTGATGAGGGAGTATTGCCCTAGGTGAGAAGTTCAGAAAGTCGAAGAAGAAGTGTGGAACCTCAAGATGAAGGGTACCAACATAATAGCTTATACTGCCAGGTTCTACGACCTGGTAGCTATGTGTCCTAACATGATCCCTACTGGAAGCAAGAAGATAGAACGATACATCTGGGGTTTAGTGCCCCCGTATCGAGGGAACGTGTTAGCATCACGCCCTACGACCTTTGACAGCGCCAAGGAATTGGCCTAAATGTTGATTGATCATGGCGATTACCACTGCACCACCCAAATCAACTGACAACAAGAGGAAGCGTTGGGATCAGAAGAAGGGCAAGAAAGCTCAATCCTCTTCCAAAAACCAACAGATAGTGGATGTCCATGCTACCACCACTCCTGCTACCCCTGTGTCAGCCAAATCCTATGTTGGAAACTCACCCAAGTGCCCCTTCCATCATAACGGCCCCTGCCGTGAATTGCACTGAACAAACATCAACCGGAAGGGCCATACAGCCCGGTTTTGTAGGGCTCAACCCATACCTATCTCTCAAGTCCCTTGCTCGGGAGTGAGCCTGGCCTGCTATGGCTGCGGTGAGGTAGGTCATTTCAAGAAAAAACTATCCGAAGGCCGGGAATACGGGAGGATCAGGAAGACTACTTGCTATTGGCCACGATGAAGCAGTAGCGGACCCCACAGTAGTCACGGGTACGTTCCTTCTTGATAACTCTTATGCTTCTATCATATTCGATAGTGGAGCAGAAAGAAGTTTCATAAACCAAAACTTTAAACACTTACTTAAGCAATCCCCACAACTGCTAAAAGAAACATTCATCATAGAAATGGCTAACGGGAAGACAGAGAGCTCTAACGAAATCTACATAGGTTGCACCCTCACGCTAGATGATCATTCATTCCTAATCGACCCCATACCATTATCGATCAAGAGTTTCGATGTCATTATGGGCATGGACTTGAGTCTCCATCACGCTGATATCCTATGCTTCGACAAAGCCATCCGCCTAAATCTACCGAATAGCGAAACCCTGTTAATCTACGGAGACAAACCCAGTACAAGCCTTCGTATCATCTCGAGTATTCAAGCCTAGAAGTACTTACGTAAGGAATATCGCGTGTTCCTTGCACACGTCGTTGACACAAGCCAGAAAGCGAAAAATCTATAAGACTTCCCCATAGTATGCGACTTCCCCGATGTTTTCCCAGAAGCGTTACCAGGTTTACCCCCACAACGTCAGGTCGAGTTCAGGATCGAGTTAATTCTAGGAGCTACCCCCATAGCCAAATCGCACTATCGTCTAGCACCTGCTGAGGTGCAAGAATTGTCCGGTCAACTTAACAAACTGCTCAATAAGGGTTTTATAAGACCAAGCTTCTCACCCTGGGGAGCGCCGGTCTTGTTCGTAAGGAATAAAGACGGGTCTTTCTGTATGTGCATCGGTTATAGGAAACTCAACAAATTTACAGTAAAAAATCGCTACCCTCTTCCTCGTATAGACGACCTATTCGAACAACTGCAAGGGGTGAGTTACTTTTCCAAGATTGACTAAGGTCCGAGTATCATCAATTACGAGTGCTCGAGGAGGATGTTCCGAAAACAACTTTCCGAAATCGTTACGGACACTACGAATTCGTAGTGATGCCCTTCGGACTGACCAACGCATTTGCAGTATTCATGGATTTAATGAATAGGGTGTGTCGTCCCTACTTGGATCAGTTCGTCATTGTCTTCATTGATGACATACTTGTCTACTCTCGGAGTAAAGAGGAGCATAGCGATCATCTACGATGAGTCCTAGAAACCCTACGATCGGAGAAGGTATATGTGAAGTTCTCTAAGTGCGAATTATGGATCCGAAGAGTCGAATTCTTAGGACACGTGGTTAGCGAGGAAGGAATATACGTGGACCCATCCAAGATTAAAGCTATCGAGAACTGGTCAGCACCGAAGATGCCTACATAAATTCATTAATTTCTAGACCTCGCTGGCTACTACCGCAGATTCATTCAGAACTTCTCTAGGATCGCGAAACCCCTTACCACATTGACCCAGAAAAGCGTGGCATTTGACTGGGGAGAGAAACAGGAGAAGTCATTCCAAACCCTAAAACGAGCCTTATGCACCGCACCAATACTATCCCTCCCTGAAGGGACAGAAGATTTTGTGGTATACTGCAATGCATCAAATCAGGGGCTTGGTTGTGTTCTGATGCAACGAGGTAAGGTCATCGCCTACGCGTTAAGACCACTGAAGACACACGAGGTCAACTACACCACACACGACCTCGAATTAGTAGCGGTTATGTTCGCCCTAAAGATTTGGAGACACTACCTGTACGGTACGAAGAGCATGATATACACCGACCAAAAAAGTCTATAACACATACTCAACTAGAAGGAGCTCAATATGAGACAATGACGGTGGGTCAAACTACTCAATGATTACGACTGCGAGATTCGTTATCACACGGGAAAAGCCAATGTAGTAGCAGATGCCCTAAGTTGAAAGGAATATTCTGGTTGAAGAGTTAAGTCATTAACAATGACTATCCATTCGCATCTATCCGCACAGATTAATGAGGCTCAGCTCGAAGCTTTAAAACCTGAGAATGTATCGGGAGAATCCCTACGAGGAATGGATAGGAACTTGGAGGTCAACGGTGACAGAGCCTTATATCTTATGAACCAAATCTGCACACCACGACACGGTGGCTTTAGAGACTTGGTCATGAAGGAAGCCCACAACACGCGATACTGCGTTCACCCAGGATCAGATAAGATGTATCTGGACCTCAAGAAGTCATATTGATGTCCTAACATGAAAGTAGAGATTGCTATCTTCGTGAGTAAATGACTTACTTGCGCATAGGTTAAGGCTGAATATCAGAAACCATCAGGTCTACTAAAACAACTGGAGATACCTGAATTGAAGTAGGAGCAAATCACTATGGATTTCATAACTAAGCTACCTAAGTCAACGAGTGGGCTTGATACCATATGGGTCATCATCCACAAATTGACCAAGTCTGCACACTTTATGCCTATCAAGGAGACAGACAAGATGGAGAAACTCACAAGAACATACATTAAGGAAATCATACAGCTACATGGTGTCCCCATATCTGTTATCTCCAATGGAGATAGTAGGTTTACTTTAAGATTTTGGTAATCACTGCAAAACGCCCTAGGGACGAGGCTGGACATGAGTACAACCTACCATCCATAGACCGACGGACAAAGTGAGAGCACTATCCAAACCCTGGAAGATATGTTGCGAGCCTGTGTGATCGACTTTGGTAAGGTGTGGGATACCCACTTACCCCTTGTTGAGTTTTCCTACAACAACAGCTATCACACGAGCATCAAAGCAGCTCCATTCGAATCCCTCTACGGCCAAAAGTGCAGATCCCCTCTGTGTTGGGTTGAGGTGGGTGACACTCAGTTAGCTAAAGGGCGAGTTCCTGACAGCGCTCTCACGGGTCTGGAAATCATTCGAGAAACAACCGAGAAGATTGTACAGATTCGCGAACGATTAAAAGCCGCTAGAGATCGATAGAAAAGATACGCAGACAAAAGAAGAAAAGCTTTGGAATTCTAGGTGGGGGACCGAATCCTTTTGAAAGTCTCACCCAGGAAGGGCACGATACACTTTGGAAAGCATGGAAACCTAATCCAAGGTATATAGGGCCTTTCGAGATTCTCGCTAGAATCGGTGCTGTAGCTTACAAACTTAACGTACCCCAAGAACTCAGTAACATACACCCTACCTTCCACATCTTGAACTTGAAGAAGTGCCTTTCAGACGAGACTCTCGTATTTCCACTAGACGAGATCGAGATCAATGAGAGCCTCAACTTCGTGGAAGAACATGTGGAGATCATGGACCGAGAGGTCAAACGAATGAAATAAAGTCGCATCCCAATTGTGAAGGTTCATTGGAACGCCAAGCGAGGACCGGAGTTCACTTGGGAGCGCGAGGATCAAATGAAACTCAAATATCCTCATCTCTTTGCTTAGTTGTATTGTAATAACTTAGCTACTTAAATTCTAAATTTCAGGACGAAATTTCCTCCAACAGGGTGATGATGTGACAACCTAAAATTTATTCCGTCACTATAACCGGTTTCCGTTAATAGAACTCCTTTTTATTAAAACTTTTCTGTTAACATTTGGGATCTGGAAAATTAACCTAGAAATTTTATTATGACTTCATAAGGGTCGGAACAATTAGAAACACGTGAGACACCCTTAATATTCCCTTAAAAAGTTTTAGTTACAATCAAGTCAAATTACGACCATTTAATCGGGTGCGACCATAAGCCCCACTTAACTTCGGTATCAGGTAGATTCCCACCTGGTGACAAACTCAAATCCTATATAAGGGTTAAGTGGGCACTAAATTGAACTCTTTCCCACTCTAGTCACTCTCTCTCTACTCTCTCTCTTCAAGGCCCGATTCTTCCAAAAAAATTGCAAGTATTCGTCCCTAAACTATAAGTTCTCTTACCCTAGATTGTTCTAAAGCTCATTTCATGTCAATATATCATTAAACTCACCCAAGAAGGTCAAGAGCAAGGAGTTTAGGGCCCAAGAACCCTCTTAGGTCGTAAACCCCTAAAAGGGTGCCAAAAATGCCCCAAATCCCTTCCTTAGGCTTAGAGACTAGCTTAGAGCTTAACCTTGAAGTGTATTGGACCTTAAACACCAAGTTTGTAGGCTTGAAAGAGGGTTTACAGCCCAAGAACATTCTTAGGCCATAAACTCCCTCAAATGAAGCAAAATGAGCCCTGAACCCCTTATTTAGCCTTAGACCATAACCTATAAACCTGTAGGAATGAGCTTAGGACCTCAAAAATGAAGGAAAAGGTGTGTCTAAGGGTTTACGGCTGTAAACCATAGGGTTCACGACCATAAACTCCCAAGGAGTGGTCCAAGGACCGCAAACTGCAAGGGAGTGCCCCTTTTGAACCCAAATCACCCCTCAAGCCTTGGAATTGATCCTAGAATCCTTCCTAGTGATACAAGAGACCTTAAGGCACACAAATACACTCCTCCCATGATTTTACGGCCGTAAACTCATAGGGGAATGGGTCCCTCAACTGCAAACTCACCTAAGGTGAGTATTTGAGGAGTAAACTCCATAGTGAGGCCTTACACTCCTTCCTTGAAACCCAATAGCCTCCTAGCACATGACCAAAGCATTTTTCTTCGCATTAGGATTCCTATATGTGTTAAATTACTGTTTTAATAACTAATTATATCTAAACATATGTCTTCATATGTTACTAGGGTCGTAAAGTGTGTTCAAGTCTTCACTTGACACCAAACACTCAACCAAGACTTCCATCCGATCCACTCGCTACAGGTGAGTTCATACTCCTTAATTAACCTTTCAAATGTTTTTATGGGGGGTGGAATACAAGTTGAATACCACAAGTTATAGTATGAATCACATGTGATTTATAACTTGCAACCAAAAAGGATTTTCTATACTCTTAGCTTCTTGTCAACAAAACTATTTTAAATAACTATCAAACGCATTTTATATTAAATTGTTATTAAACTATTTTCAAATTGCTTTTCAAACCTCTTTTCTTTTAAAATATATCTACACCAATATATTTATGTAAGTAAGACTTGAAGGACTTAGGATTGATAGCTCGCCTTACTTTCTTTCTCGTTTGATTGTGGTCTTAGGGTATACTGTTATCTATCCGACTGTCGTTGAATTCTTAGTTATATATATCATATATATTTGTGTTAGATATGAAAGTCTTCAACTACTTCAATGTCTTCGTAAATCGAAGGCATACAATCCCACACTATTTAACTATAATAGGTATAGTTAAGACTACTGTTCATTACCCCTATCACTATGATGCTCAGTATAATTACTACTATTACGAGTTATTACCTGTTATAGAGAACACTCTATACACTATACTAAAAAGTTCATTATACTATAATACAAGAGAATACAATAATCCAGAATGTGACACACTATTCCTCTATATGGCAATCTACTGTGCAAACATTGTGTAACCAGAGCTTCCCAAAGCGAAAGCAACCACCACATGTATAGATCTATACGGGACGGACACTATTACATCCTGACTGCTAACTACAGTCTGAGCCGACTAGGCGCACGGGTGACGAAACATCACTACACTATGTATGACCGGGAAGGTCATCGGACACTCTACTATCACTAAGATTGGTTACATGGGAAATCACATTCGTACCTAAATTATCACACTAAGAATTAAAGGCTAAACTAACTTCTCGATGTGAATGTATATACATATATTACTAACCTGAAGTTTGCAACACTACTATATCCAGCCGGCAGTAAAACTGCTAAAATAAGATATTATCTTTCCTCATTTAGTTGAAATGAATGAAATCTATAATCTTATTTTCATGATTAACAGTCTCAATGAGAAAACTTTTACACACTCAAAGGATAGAAATTACAAATATGCAAATCTGGAAAATATAGGATTTTCAAGGGATTTTACTATTTTCAAACATTAATCACAACTTTTATATTACATGATTGTAAACACTTTTATACAAGCAACGACACTAAATTCTTATGAACTCACCAACTTTATGCTGATACTCGTTTTCAAAATAACTTGTATTCTCAGGTCAATAATAGACAGGTACTGATGCAGCCTTTTGAGAAGATGGAGCATATACACGACCTATCTTTTATTTTTGTTTATACTTTTGGTGTCTATCAAACTGTATTAATGCAATGGTTGTTGTCGCTTGTTTTTACTATTATGCATTGTTATGATATTGTACATGACGTCCTCCACCCCAGAACAAATTCCACCGTTCTTTGTTTTGGGGTGGGACAAAAGGTATGTCATTCTACTAGATTTCTGTATTACATATACTTCACAGTAAGCTAGTTAGGATGAAACCTTGGAAAAATGAAATTTTGCACGTATAGTAAAGAAAAAATAGGCCCAAGCTTTCTAGGTTTCATGCACACCTTAGGAGTGTTAGAATTCTCAAAACTCTTCAACTCTATCCCTAATGGATAACTAACTACTCTCTTAGGAGAATCCTTAGCCGAACATCTAGTTACCTCTCCTGGATTACTCTTCTACTCTAATGTTTCTATTAAAGATTTTTCCCATGTACAACTACGCAACACGCACATAACAAATGGAAAAACTAGTGTTGATCAAGAAACGACCTCCTAGGCTAAGGCATCATGAATCAGGCAAGTCCAGCTCAAAATCCCTGAAATACCTAGCCTACCATCTAGCATGCAGTTCTAATAGCTCAAGAGTAATTTATCTCATAATATAAGCAAGTGAGGGTAGTTTGGTAATCACCGCTCGGGCTCTAGCAGATTGTAGACAATGCTTCGTCTCATTTCCTCTAAAAATCGTTTGCTCCTTTAGAAAATCATTTCTTTGTGAAAAATTCCTCAAATCCTCAGTTTCAGTCCAGACATACCCGAGGATACATCTAAATCCCTCAAACCAAGGCTCTGATACCAACTTGTAACACTCAAAAATTTTAAACAATTTTTTTTTTCACTTTTAAAAATTGACAATAAAAATTGTTTAATAATTCTCATGCCAAATTTATTATTTTTCCCAATCACAAAATATCAGAGTTTGTTATCAAATATCCCAGAATCCATATAAACACAAATCAACAAATTGGTGTGTATAATCATGCCGATGCCTTCGCTCGATCCTGAGATGTACCTGAAACACATTTTACACAAACATTGTAAGCAGGAAGCTCAATGAGTTCTCCAAAATACCAGACACACAAACAGTTAGCCTCTCATGGCTATATCTCGATAAGGACCCTCCGGTCATGTGTCTCAGTGAAGACCCTCCGGTCTCATGGTTTGGTATGGACCCTCGGGTCCTGTGTCTCAGTGAAGACCCTTCGGTCTCACTACTCAGTATGGACCCCCTGGTCATAGATCGATAAATGCACAAAGTAATATACAACAATAATCATAAAGATAGAATTCATAATATCACCTATCTCAGTATAAGCAAATAAGACCCTCTGGTCAATAACACAAATAAGACCCTCCGACTGCACAATTATTAACAACCCCCAAAAGATGTTAGACTAATTTTCTCTACTAAACCTCAGAAGGGTAAACGGCCATTTTACCCCTCCATGGCCTCAAAAGTCCACAAATTGACCAAAACCCTAAAAGTAAACAAAAGTGAACACCCATCGCATACGATGGGCATACGCCCCTCTACGTTGGTCGTACAACTAGCCATGCATGCATCAGGGTGGCTTAGTGTGCTACACTGCACATAGCTGGAAGTACGCACACGGTGTACTCCCCAAATTTCATTTTTTTTCACTCTTTTAGTCTTAATCTGTTAAGACCATTTCTACTACTACAGATTTGGGCTGAATAAGGTCAATTACTCCATAAAGTTAGTTACTTTAAGCCTTAGCATGGCTGGACAAGTCTAAAACTCATAAACTCTAATCCTTTATTCACAAAGGTCCTCATATCTCATGCATGGAGAGATCTTAACGACCAAGATCTCATTTTTATGAGTCCAAACGACTAGAAACACCTAAATGGACATGTATTATGCTCTAGAGTTCATCAAACTCATAAAGCTTCATGCTTGGGACATAAAACCCTAAAAAATAGACCAAAACATGAACTAACCAAAACAATGAGAAAGCTTTGAGCTTAATACCTCTGAATGATGCACGAACCATAGGGAAACTCCGATCAAAGAGCTTGGATGCCAACTCTTCTTCCTTCAAAGATCCTTCTTCACAAAAGAATCCCACAAGTCACTCAATAAACCTCAAATGCTCACACAAGCTATGAAAACGGGATTTAGGGTTTAAGGGGAGTTGAAGGCTGGAAATGGTGGCTGGAAATGAGGCCCTCGTGTTCCTTAAATAGGGACACACAATACAATTAGGGCTTACACTCTGAGCCTAGTACACCCAGCGTACTAGGTGGTCTCTGCGTCCATAAGACGCACATGATTATGATGAGCGTACACATACGTACGCCCCACATACTCATTTTCCATATTTTTCTCAATTAAGGGCTAGTTTTGAAAATTCAATAAAAGTAAGGGTCATCGATACTTACCTTATCTCGGGATGTTACAGTTGCAGCCTCATCGAGAGAGTTGTAGTTCCGACTTAGGTTGTGTGTTCATGATCTGAAGGAATAGGTTGTTTAGACTGCAATCTGGCTCCAACAATGGTGTTCAGTGAATCATTTTGACAGTGATTGTGGAGGTTGTTTGGGGTTCTTATTTTATTAAAACAAACTACTTCGAAATGTTCACAAACTCAAATTTAAACTGATTTGTAAATCAAAAAACTCAAAATGATATTTTAAAAACTAAATGGATGGAAAATATTACTTTACAAAGTAGTTTAAAAAATAGAAGAAAATAAAATATAATTTCTGAACGTTGAGTGCTAACTCTTAGTAAAAGCATGTACCGACCGATGTTAGTTTTAAATACTTACTTAATTTTTATGAACACAATAATTTGATTGGTTTCGAGGGTCAAAATAGGCAAGTTCAAAATGTTAAATGTATAAACACATTTTATCCTCAAATTTTAATATTAAATAGCATATTTTACTCAACTTTTAATACTGTTCATACATTTGGTATTCATCATTAAGAGAGTAAAACAACTCATTTGTCTGTAGCTACAAAAGGATTAAATACTTAAAAGGTCTTTCGAATAGTTGGTAGGTTAAGATTGAATATTCGACGTATTATAACAAAATAATATATCTTTTGAATTGTCGTTAGGATGATGTGTCTGGCCGGCCAATGCGATGATAAGTTGTTCTTAAAGAAACCTCACACTGATTGTTGACACTGAATATCAACAAGACAAGTTGTAAGGAATTATCGAGAAAATCTGAAATCTCGCTAGTACATAAAAGATTTAATGAGATGGTTAAAATGATACATATCGTATTCATTCTATATAAAATAAATTAGGAAATTGTAAGCATTTGAATTCACTTTTAGAAGATTTTAAAGTCCTTTTACCTATTTGATACATTTGATCGACCGTCTTTTTTTTTTTTTCTAGCCAGGTCTATATATACATTATTTGTTAATCTATTATCAGTACGCTAATTACTTCAACAAATATTTGAAGTTAAACTAAAACAGCCAACCAACCACCCGCCTTCGGGACTAAATAAAACATTTTTTTGAAATTATGTGTGATGAGGTAATGTTTAAAAGTCAACTAAAACAACCGACCAACCACCCGCCTTTAGGGACTAAAAAATACATTTTTGTGAAATTAAGTGTGAAGAGGACATCTCACCTTATAGGAACCTGTTTCTGGTATCAAGCGATAAATTAAAATCAGTTTGCATGAAGAGGATATCTAATCACCATATACGAACCTATTTTATACTAGGCGCTCGTATCAAGCCATAAATTAAAATGTAGAACTCACTTTCAAAAATCAGTTTGTAGGAGGACGGGACCACACATATAACCCACTAACTTAATTATTTCAGGCCGATGTTTGATCGTAAAAATACCCGATTCTCTGAAGAGCCAACGTCCTTGTTCGTCATGGCTATGTCGGTCACGATTGGCACTCCATTTTCGATCCAAACTACCACTCTACAAACCATTGCTCCGAGTCATTGTTGGTCACAAATGCATTAGTCATGGTTGACACTCTCTTTCGGTCGAAACTGTTGGGTTTTAGTTCAATAGTAATTTCAAAAAAACTACAAAGTGCCAAACGGATGACTTATTATTTTCGAAAATAACATAAATTTTTATACCCACTAATGATCTTTTTGCAAGTTATAGAAATATTAAAACTCGAACCATAGAAAGGATGAAGAAATGACAACATTTGTTGTTCATTGGGTCCTCTTGGGAGGTTTGGAGGTTGATGAAGAATGTGGAAACTTTGAGACTCCAACAATGACTCAACTAGATGTAGATGCTAGTCCAAAACTATTAAGCTTGAAATAAAATACCCAAGTATTTTATCCAAGAGTGAAATGCAAGTATCTTCATACTCAAAGCAAGAGAGAAAAAGGAATATGGATGGAGAGGATTTATGCCATTAAGCATTAAGGGGAGAAAAGATTAGTGCAAGACTCATCTCTTATATGCATAAAGTGAATTCATAGACAATTAGGTGTTAACACTTTAAGCAAACATGTCTCCAAAAGCAAACTTGTCTCCCATGCACCTTAAGACATGTATTTCTTTTCTTTTAAATAATCAAAAGCTCGTAACTCTCTTTCCCTCTCCAAGATTCGGATTTATTATAAAGAAAAAAAAGTAGTTTATATATTTTATAAAACCCAAGTTTATAAAATATAAACTTTAACATTTAGGAAAAAAGACAAAAAGTCCTAATGGTGTAAAATGTTGTACATGACTTATTAATTCGTAACATATGAATTATTTAATGTTATTTGCTAATAAAAATTATTATTTCCATGAAATAAATAATTTTCAATTTTCTTATAAGAGTTTATGGAATATTTATTAAACTCAATTTCTAATAAATAATCAATTATATCAAGTTGCTATTAGTGTGACCCATTAGTATCATATGTTAATTAGCTATATCACATAAGTATGATTCTTGAGCATACTAGATCTTTCAATTTCCCGCTTGCACAACATTCATATTACACTGATTTAGACAGTAGTGAACATCTAGTAACATTTCACTGCCCCCATCAACTATGACTTTGTGCCATACATAATGTTGATCATGAGATACAGATCGTGATCAATCATATTAGTTGTTCATGAGATACAGATCGTGACTTTGTGAACATCTTTCAATCTCCCACTTGCACAAGAATCATATAAGGTATGTTTATTAGTTATCCCTTTGCTACATACATAATGTTGATCATGAGATACAGATCGTGATCAATCATATTAGTTGTTCAACTTTTGGTAAGGCGCCTTAGATGTCTAACTTTCAACACTTAAGAGGAACAAATCCCATCTTGACTACATAATCCTCTTGCATAGTTCACACCATACCTGAAAATGGCTTTTATAATTGCCCGGTTAAGGAACAACATTTGATCATATCAAGTATCATTCATGATGGCGATCCATGAGATGATCTTGATGTGGGTCAGTTCAATACTAGTTCTCTGACAAGTACCTATAAAACTTCGTTACAACCACTTGCCTACATTTATCCAGTGAGATTCAACCAATCGAACTCATATTAGTCTTACTTTATAAGTTCTCCCACAATTATAACCGACTATGACCTTTTATAATAATAACATTATTAATGGATTAAGCATGTTAATATAGAACACAATAAGTATTAATGTGATGACTATATCCCAATATATCATAACATTATCTAATCATTGTTCTTATAATGTTCCAATAACCAAATACTAAATCCAAATCAAAACCCATTTCTAGAATAATAATGTCTTATAGTTGAAGTGTGACCATTGATTACTCAATGACCTTATCAATGGATCTGATTAAGTATACTCTCGAAGTTACAAAGATTTCTGTGTGATCCTTGAATGGCAGAAATGAACATAGTTTTTTAATGATTCCATTCATCTAATCATATTTGAATTCAACTTCCAAAGTAGTGTATTCTTATTTTGTAGTAGATTGTGTCATTATGTTTTGCTTGGAACTCATTCCAAGAAGACTTCCCCTTCATTCCATGATGAAGTCAAAATCCAATTATAATTCATAATTATTTATATCTATTTAGAAATTAACATCTGGTGTAGCTCTTTCTATAAAGATCCTTTTTAAACTGAATGTCTCATATACATTCTCTTAGTTCTTCAAAAGTACTCTTAGAATGCTCTCTCTTAGTCATCCAATGACTTAACCATGTATTCAATTAGCATCGTATGACATGCTTATAACATCATCAAATACCATTTCATATGCATATTATGGTGTAAATGATTAATTCATTTTCCAAGCAAATAGAATATAAATCATTTCATCTAGTTCAAACCTATGAGTTATGTGGTTTTGAGGCTAGCTCAAAATGGTGCCATGTGACAATGCCAAGAATTCTCCAAAAGAATCTTGTGTTTTGATCCCTTTCAAGATATTGCTAATATATGTATAAGGACATGAAACCTTTAACATTCATTTTATCTATCCCTTAACGATTTTACATTTCAAGGATGTATCTTCTCCTTCATAAGTCTTTCATTTTAGAAACACTTTCCGAGTCAAGGTGAAAAATATCTCGCTAATTCCGAATGTGATTTCAAATGATAAAGTATGTCATATATGTATAAGGACATAAAAATTTTAACATTAATTTTATATATCCCTTAAAGATTTTACATTTCAAGGATGTATCATATCCTTCCTAAGTCTATCATTTTAGAAACACTTTTCGAGTTAAGGTGAAAAATACTTCGCTAATTCAGAATGTGATTTCAAATGATAAAGTATGTCGCATTCATACAAGATTAGGAATTTTTACTATGCTCCCACTAGTTCTTAGTACATACATGTGTTCTATTCATTTTGATATAAAAACATACATTGTGGTTTTACATTAAAATGATGATTGCAACATTCAGATATTTGCTTTATATCCACAAGAGGATCTCAAGCTCTACACATTTTGTTTAGGATAACATGGATTAAGAAAACCTCAAGGCTAGTCTATGTAGATATCTTCTAGTAGATGTCTATTAAGAAAAACTGTCTTTCTTGAAATCTATTTACTATATCTGATATTAAGAGTATGAATTTATAGTAAATAATATCATTGTTTATCTGATCATAACAACTTGTGAAACAGGTTTGATCATAGTCAATCTCATAAGTATGATGAGGACCATAGTAAATGACATGAGTATGAGAAAATCCTTTTACAACAGGTCTTGCTTTAAATGTATATGGTTATCCATGTAACTTATTCTTTCTAGAAGAATTATTTACTCTATCTAGCCTTGTTATGGGTAGAAATTTTAATCAAGAGCATACTTAATTCTCATACATATTGCATCTCATTTTCATGACTCTAATTCATTTATCAGTTTCGAGATCTGACATAGCATCTTGGTATTTGATGGATTTGCCAAAAACCATCAATAAAAGCTCATTAATGAGAGATTCCACATTTCTCAAGTCATAGATAATTTCTACCACTAATGAGAACAATTTGTTTTTGTGAATAGTTTTTATTCAAGTTTAACAATACTTGTTAAAACTAGTGCCAACTATTACTACTTAAGGTTATGGTTCTTTAGTTGTTTCAAGTTTCATGTACCTCCCACTTGTTGTCATTAGAAGCTTGTTTTTACTAATTTATCTTTCACAAGAATAAGAAACTTATTCTTGGTGGGTTTGCATATGATAATCTCACCCATATTTAGATTATTACACAAATATGTATTTAGTATATTTTGGGTTTAAAAGCTTTAGTCCAACATTGGCTTTAAATGCACAAAACGCTAATTAAGATGATGAAGGAGCATTTCCATACTAAATCTTATAATGTGTTTAATCTACTTATTAATTGGTGTTTGTATTCATGATACAATTAATATAGATTAAATTATTATCCCAAAAAGATTAAAGGAGGATATTTCTATCGATTAGAAAATAAATCATACCAAGTAAGATTTAATTCATCTTTTATTATCATTAAGGCCTTAGATGGTTCTTACCGGTTTGCATCTCAAGTTTTGAAACCTTCAACAAGGATTTCACAAATATGCTTTACCACGTAAAATATAATTAAAACTAATATAATAATGTTGAATTCGTATCATGTGCTTAATCTCAGACATTCATTAGAAAGGAATTCATACACGAAAGTGTATTGTTCTTTAATTATTTTCTCTACGCCTTAATAAAAATATCATTAGGAATCCTTTATATATAAAAAAGGTTTAGATATGTCAAATAAACTATATTATTTGCCTTCAAATATCCCTTTCTTGAAGTTGGAATATATTAACGTAATTTATATAATAAAGATAACAATGTCAAATATGAGTTTGATTTAAAACAAGTTTAAGTCAAAAAGTGTTTGCATATTGAACTTAATTTTATTTATAAAATGTTTATATTTACTTCATAATTCTATTAAGAGATTTAGTCTCATAAATAGAAGTTAATCACTTCAGAGTATGAATATTATCATTATGAAAAATGATTAAGTAAATTATCAAACATTTGTTTCAAAAAATATTGTGTTACATTACAAGTAGTTTATGTTCTAAGCATAAAAAATAAACTAAACTCCGAGAGTGTAGTTCCAACTTGATTGTTCTCAGTCGGTACTCTTCAGTAAATATTTGTAAGTCATTTACAAATATTAGATTAACATTTAAGTACCAAGTACGTAATTATTATATGAAAAGTATGAGGTTTATATTGTAGATACTAGAAATACTAGTCTCTTCCAGACTTTCATTCCAAATAAGAGGAGTAAATCCTCTTCCAGTGTTTAGTTTCTTCACAAAAGAAACTAGATACATCTAGGTCGGCTTTAGTAGATTTGTGTCACACCCCCAAACCAGAACATCGTAAATATTTAGGGGCGGAGGACGTCATGTACAGTATCATAACAATTGCATAATAGTAAAACAAGAAATAACATCCATTGTATTTAAAATATAGTTAATACATGTGTGTTATGTGTACTGTTTATAATAAATCAAAAATGTACAACAAAAATAAAAGCAGAGTCTTGAATAAGCTTCGTCTTCTCAAAACCTGGGTGAGTGTACCTATCTACTGGTTCCCTGAGAATACAAGTTATTTTGAAAAGAGGGTATCAACATTTAAGTTGGTGAGTTCATAACCATTTAGTATTTGATGTTGTATTTCTTCCATGAAAATGATAGTGTATTCCCCAGTAAATCCCATATTTTCTCTCTTTAAATGAAAAAGCAGTCTTAGGCCTTAAGACCAAATGTTTTGAATGTTATTTTCCTCTGAAATAGTATAAGTGTATGCTTTTCATAAATGTATGTTTTCTTTGCTAGAAAATAGTGTACTGCACGTGTATGAACTCTATAGTGTAATAATTCTAGAAAGTAATGATAGGTAGTACTATTACTTATAATAAAACCACTAAAGTAATGTTTGTTTAGTAAACTAAAATGTTTAGTTAATGCTTAATGTGAATGAAATTATAACCATGATAAATTGACTAGTATACTACACGATGTTATTTAGGCGTCGAAAAGTTATGACATTTGTCACCCGTAGACCTACCAGTCCAACTAAAGCTAACCTCCGAGGTGCGGGATTGTTAATCCCATATAGATCTATATACAAATTCACGCTCTCCCTCAAGGAGACTATGGTTATATTTTAGCATGAACCTTATTAGGTATGATGAAGTAGTGTCTCACATTCTAGTATTAACTCGTTTACATATAGTGTATATATGTGCTCTTTTTCTTGTAACTGAATAGTATATTTGTAAAGTAAAGTAATTGTACTTATGTGTTTGTTCATGTAACGTATCCTCGAACTAGTAAATAGTGTGAATTGATACTTAAAATATACCTATTATAGTTTACAAGTTGTTATGGTTGTAATGAAAATGATTAAAAAAGTAATTAAAATAAGTTTAATATATATATATATATATATATATATATATATATATATATATATATATATATATATATATATATATATTGCATGTATAATTAAGATTTAACCAACAGTCGGATATGTGATACTACCCTAAGCCCACAACCAAACAAAGAACAGGAGTTAAGGCATTATCAATAGTCCTAAGTCCGTTAAAGCCTAATTACGCATGAATATCCATAAGAATATGATTTTGACCAAAACAACAATCTAAAAAGTTGAAAGTAGTTTAAAAAGGGGTTTTGACAATTTTCATAAAAGTAATTGTTTTCTTTTGATTGTTTTCATTTATACTTATGTCTTAACACAATTTAAGTGTGTTATAATTGTATTCTTCCCCTAAAAGCATTGTAAAACGGTAAAATATAGGGGTATGAACTCACCTTATGTGAGTGTTTGTGTGCAGATGTAATGTGGTATAGTTAATTCCACGAGTTAAAATCTGTAACAAAATCGAGTCCTAAGAGCATTTCATGCAATATATATGTATATAATTAGCGGATATAGTAATAAACATGATATGGAATAACCTAAGATGTAAGAATGACTTCCAAATAGAAGGATTAGAAGTGAACCATGAAATTGCTAGGAGTTTACAGTTAGTTGAAAGGGGTGAAGTGCTCTTGGTGTTCTTGGTGAAACCAAGAGGATCAAGGTGTTTTCAGTTGGGTTTTAAGGAGATTGGATGATGATTTCTTGATGGTATGAACAACACTAGAAGAACTAGGTATGATACTATGAAGATTTAAGTGATCTTCAAAGGATAATTGAGAGAGAACGGTGAGTTTTCGGTTGTCACTTTGAGAGAAAGGGTTGACTTTTCGGCTGGAAAGAGTAAGAGTGGTGGATTGTTTTCGGTCCAAGATTATTATTGGAAGATATGACATGAAGTGAAACTTGCATGGGTTTGCGATCCCAGTGGATAGGACCGAGGGTTCTCGGTTGGAAACGGTTTGCTATCCGAGATAGTGACCATGCGAGGGTTCTCGGCCGAAAAGAGTTTTTGGTCCGAAGAGTGTTGTCGGTTTGAAGGTTTGATGTTGCGAGGTTCTCGGTTAGAGTGTTTTTACTTCTCATTTTCTTAACACTTTATATAAAGGTTTATGAAAGTGAAGATTATTAATTTCACTTTAATAAATTAGCAAAACAAACAATTTGACTTTTATCTAACATGTTTGTATAATAAAAATAACAGGTTGTCACATCATCCCCCTGTTGAAGGGAATTTTGTCTCAAAATTAAGTTTAAAGTGATACACATGGACTAGGGAAAAAGTGTGGGTACTTTTGTTTCATTTGATCTTCCAGCTCCCAAGTGAATTCAGGTCCTCGCTTGGCATTCCAGCAAACCTTCACTATGTGTATACAAATTCGTTTTCGTTTGTTCGAGTTCCATATCCATGATTTCTACTCATTCTTCCATGAAGTTGAGGCTATCATTGATCTCGATTTCATTGAGTGAGATTACAAGAGTCTCATCAGATAGGCACTTCTTTTGGTTAGACACGTGGAAGGTACAGTGTACGTTGTTAAGTTCTTGTGGTAGTTTGAGTTTGTAAGCCACTGAGCCGATTCTAGCGATAATCTCGAAAGGACCAATGTACCTTGGATTCAATTTGCCACGCCTTCCGAAGCGTATCATGCCCTTCTAGGGGAGACCTTCAATAGAACACAGTTACCAACCTTGAATTCCAAGAGTTTTTGTCTTTTGTTTGCGTAGCTCTTCTGTCTATCTCTAGAGGCTGTCAGTTGTTCACATATTTGAACGATCTTTTCAGTCATCTCTCTAATTTTTGTGGGCCAGTGAGAGTATTATCAGGAGCTTATCCTTTAGCTAGGTGTGTATCACCCACTTTAGCCCAACACAAAGGAGATATGCACTTCTGGCCATAGAGGGCTTCGAATGGAGGAAATTTAATACTAGTATGGTAGGTGTTGTTGTATGAAAACTTGACTAATGGCAAATGGATATCCCATGCTTTACCAAAGCCAATCACAAAATGGATATTAATTGCAAGTAGGGCTTAAGTGATCTTGAACTTTTCAAGTCTTCGAGCTTGTGGGTCAGGGAGAATAATTGGAGGAGGTGGAGGAAGAGAAGTATGATTTCCATGATCCAATCATGGGACATCATCTTCATTAGGAAAGCTTTTTCCAAGATATATAGGAAGATCATAATTGTCTGAACCAGACATCTACAATGAGAGAAATTCAAGTTAGTTGATTTAAGTCCTTAATAGAACACCCAATATGAAATATTAAGGCTAGGACCCAACGCAATATTTTATAACTTCTAAGAGGGATGCCGTAATCCAAGCTACAAAGTATTTGAAGGCAGGCGAATGACGATTCATCAATTTCTACAATGAAAAATGAAATAAATTATGAGGTTTTAATTGGATTTGAAACTCATAGATCTTTTGAGATTCATTGAACTATTCAATGACATGTTTAAATCTCGATTGTGCCCTTCAAGTTTTGTGATTGTGATGCCGAGGATCACAAAACAAGGTGTGAATAACCATTAAAATTGTGACAACCCGAAATTTCTATTCTGTACAAACATATCATGTCAATAGAAGTCATAACAGTTGTTGTTAATTTTCAAACTTTTTAGAATAAGTTTGAGAATTTCAGGATTCACACTTTAAAGATATCAAGAGAGAGGATACACTAGGGTTATTGTGCAACACTATTATTCCAAAACTCTAAGAAATATGAGTTTACTGCCTGAATAAAATATTTTCTGCCAAAAACCATAAATCTGAGAGTATATACATGAGAACTTGTCATTATTTACACTTTTTCCAAAAACAGAATATCCAAACCCATTTCTCTCTCAAGTATTATCCAAAAGATTTTCAAGATCTTCAAACTAGTAAGTGATTCTAGCTTTCTTAAGTGATTATATGGCTTAATCTAGTGTTTTAACACTCTTCTAACCGTGAAATCATTCCAAAAGGTTGATTCTTCCATTTTCACCAAGAACACCAACAACACACGCTAGTGTTCTTGGACTTTTAGCTCATTTCAAGCTTCCATATAGTAAGTTCTTCTATCCTAGAGTCTTCTAAAGCTTGTTATACATCTTTAACTCAAGAAAATGTCCCAAAAAAATGAAGAACAAGGTGTTCATGGTTCAAGAAGTTCTTGAACCGTAAACACGAGGTAAAGGTGCCAAAGTGTGTTTGGTCCCTTCCTATGCCTTGGTTACTAACATGGATCCATTCTTTGCTAAGCTAAGGACTTGAAAACCCCCAAAATACCATAAACCTTATGAGTTTATGGTAATAAAATCAAAGGAAAATGGTTAAGGAAACGTAAACTCCAAATAGGATTGAAATGGTGCCCTAGTTCCTTCCTTAGTCACATACTTCAAGTAGAAAAGCTTCTAGGGACTTTTAAGGCTTCAAACAACAAATGGTCAAAAGTGTGTGAGATTACTGTCGTAAACTCAAGGTTTTACGACCGTAAATTATTTTGGTTGTGACCACAAAACCGTAAACTCCATAATGGAGTTTTCCATGAACCCCAACCAAACTAGCCTTTCCCTACAACACTTAGATGCAATCCTTGGGACATATAACACTTGTATAAGGTGTTTAGCATGTCCTAGGGTGTCTTAACTTTGTTTATTAGTTGTTTAAAGACTAATTGGATACATATATATGATATTATATGTTAATTAGGATCATAGAGTGTGTTCAAGACTTCACTTGACACCTAGCAATCCTACATCTTTAGTTCATACGTACCACTCACTATAGGTGAGTTCATACCCCTTAATCAATGGTTTAAATGGTTTTAAATGCTTTTATGGGGGGGGGGGGGGGAATACAAGTTTAATACTTATAGTTATTATATCAATCACATGTGATTAATAACTACCAAACCAGTAGTTTGCTTACTGTTCAAACTGTTTATCAAACTGTTTTGCTACAAATTGTTTTACAAACTCTTTTACTTATCAAATACTTTTACTTAAACTATTTTATACTTATTATCAAATGCATGCCTATGTATGTATAGTTATATAACTAATGTTTAAAGGGCTTAGGAAGGCCCGCTCGCTTTATATCTTTTTCCTCATTGGGATGTGGCTTTAGGGCATCGATTATTCGTCTGATGGTCGTCTATCTGTTAGTTATATATTATGTATACATATATAGACATAAAAGTTCTTTAAATCAGTTCCATACCTTTGAGTAGCAAGGGTTTACAATCACGATCATACATTATTAGTAACCGACTATAAGGGTAGCACCGGAAGATACTAATACTATTACTAGAACAATGAAACATACAATGAGTCAGTTCATTCATGATTCAAGACGAGTAGTACACACAGTACATCACTATACATGCTTGATAGATATAGAACACACATTACAGCTAGCACACGCAGAACATTACAGTACATACAGGCTAGACAGAGAAAGAGTACACTTTATAGTTAGCACATTCATTACATGTACATTCATGCAGTTATGTGAACCATTAAACGCGTCATGGCACTTCCTGCCATGACCGTTTTTGTATCCAGAATCTCCTTAATTGGTGAGCGTATGAGTTTGTGTATAGATCTATACTAGATTCACTATCCTACACCTTGTTGCTCGCTACAGTGGGACTTGCAAGTCTACGGCTGCCAAATGTCATTTCTTACAACGTCTTACATCGTCGTTTTACTAGAGTCAGTAGCAGGATACAGGTCGATCACATGTTACTCTAAACACCTTTTGTTTTAAGGTAGTTAGTACAACAGTAGTCACTTATTACAAATACTATAATACTATGATATTTTCCCATTACATTCACTTCGCCAATATTTAGACGATGCACGGTAATGTAAAAACTATATTTTTGGTTAATGATAGTCAGAATTGGGAAAACACACAATCTTACATGAGACACACGCACAAACACTAGATGCCTTGGTAGAAGGCTACAAGTAGTATAAAACATAGGGTTTTTCTAGGAGAGTACAAAACATCTTACAAAACATCTTACAAACATTTTACAAATGCTTTCATACAAACACAGACACTAATATACTTATGATCTCACCAGCTTTAAAGCTGATATTTGCTTTCAAAATAACTTGTATTCTCAGGTCACCCGTAGACAGGTACAGGTGCCAGGTTTTGAGAAGATGGAGTTCGTTCAAGACTCGTCTTTTATTTTGATATATATACTTTGGTGTCTATATTGTTGGGTTTTGAGCATTCTAACACTCCTAAGTGTACATTCAACCCTAAATACCTTGGATCTATGTTTTCTCTATTATACATGCAAATATGAACATCCAAGGTATTATCCTAATCTAGCATACAAAACAATGAATATAACAAGATAGAATACATACATATTTGATGTAGAATGTCCTCATGAAGCTTGAGTGCCTAGTGCCCCAAGTGTGACACATCAAATGGTTTACACAACACCAAATACACTTGGAATAACTTGAGAGAAACTTGAACACTTCTAACATCGACTAGCCCTTCTCTTCATCCATAGTGGCCGATTTTTACAAGAGTATGATCTTTATATAGTGTTACAATTAGTGTAAACCCTAATTGTCATGACTTTCCATTTCCATGGATCCATGGGTTCAAATAAAACATGGAGCATCCATGGAGCATCATATGGGTTTTAGCCCAACTTGATAATCCATGTAGCATTAGCTCACTATACAAGTATGGATGATTTACACAATCAACCCATATATTTAATTAGTCTTCTTTTGATCACTTAACTAATTCTAGATTTATTCTTGATCAATAATAATTAAATAATCTTATTAATATATTATAACTTATAATATATTAACAAATCCTAAGTGTTATTTCTCTCATTATAGTCTATCCAAATGCATGATGCCATGCAACCCAAATGCACCATGCCGGGTCGGGTCAAGTCTTACCAAATATAGTTATGGACTGAGACATTAATCCAACATATATAAATCGACAGAACACACATGAATGAAATTATATTATTAATGCAACGGATGATGTTGTTGCTTGTTTACTACTATCCATTGTTGTGATATTGTGACAACCTGAAGTTCGTTGCGTTGTCGTAACCCGATACGTCATTAAAAAAAATTTCGTCGTCTTAAATTTTTTCCGTTCGTTTCTAAATTAAGTCATTTATTTTAAGTTTGTTATTATGACTTAATAATTGTCCAAATACGTTAAAAATTCATGGAAACGCTTCAATTTATTAATTTGAAAAATAATTGTTTTATTCCGTCAAGTTATAAAAAGAATTAAATCGGGTACGACCAAAAGCCTCACTTGACGACAGTATCGGGTAAAATTCCACCGTGTCCCAAACTTTTAGCATATATAAAGTTGAGAGAGAGACTCATTTGAAGCTTTTTCTACTCTCTCTCTACTTTCTCTCTCTACTCTCTCTCTAGAATCCGATTTTGAGCCAAAACATCCAAATCAAGCTTCAAAACATCAAGGTAATTATCCTAGCTTCTAGTTTAACACCGTTAGCATTCAAACTCGAGATTTATATGAAGATTAGGACCATTAGCATGAGTTTATGGTCCTAGAACATCCCTAGGCTGTGAACTCATGTAAATGGGGTTATTGTGCCATAAAACCCTTCCAAACCTCATTTGGAGCCTAGATATGACTTAAAGACCTAGTTGCATGTACTTAGAACACATTAGACTCATCAATTAGAGTATAAACATGAGTTTACGGCCAATGCACATGCTTCGACCGTAAACACCAATTCATGGGGAGTAAATTCATTTTTAGGTGTTAGTTTGCCCCTAAACACCTCCAACAAGCTTCCATGAGTGTGTAGAACCTCTTAACCTTTCAAGAAATGCTCCAAAACTTACTCAAAGGGGAAAAACTTGAGTTTACGGCCCAAGAACATTCTTGGACCGTAAACTCATCTTCTTAGACCTTAAACTCATTTTTATGTGTTAAGATGCCACTTAAACACACCATAAGCCTTAGAAATGAGTCTAGAAGCAACCACAAAGAAGTTAAGGACCTTAAATCATGTCAAAACTACCCCCATGGATGTTTATGGCCGTAAACCTCCCAAGAGCATCTTCTTAGGTCGTAAACTCCATTAGATGGTCCATATGTTAGTTTAATCCATTCCTAAGCCCTAGATTTGATCCTAGGTAATTTTTCCCAAGTCATATAAGGCCATTTAGCACCATAGAACACTCCACCATGAGTTTACGGCCGTAAACTCATGGGGAATGGGTCATTAGGGACGTAAACCCTCTTATGAGTTTACTCTTGGGGAATAAACTCCATATTCAAGCCTTATACGTCCCTAGATGTCACCCGGGTCACTCCAAACACTTGATTTGAAGTGTTTTCGCGTCTTGGAGTGTATAATCATATCTAATTATTGAATTAAAGTCTAATTAGATACAATTGTATTTCATTTCATATTACATAGGAACCTCACGTGTGACCAAGCCCCGAACCGACACTTAGTATCCAATCCGACACGTTTCTCGACCAGTGAGTTCATACCCCTACCCTTTTTCAAATGTTTTCAGGGGGGAATACAAGGAAAAGTACAAGGAAATATTGTACTCATACTTATTGTTTTCAGTTTAAATGATTATATTCTATATGTTTTAATATCGAAAACTGTGTTTATCAAATAGTTCGAATTACGAAGTTCGCTTTCAGACTAAACATAGAATTCTTGATAAAATGTTACAATCTAAATTATATTTCATAATCTACGAATAATTCATACTAATAATCAATTAGAACGAATACGAATACGAATGCACAACTAGGAACAAATCGAATACGAAAGCACAATTAGGAATAGAACGAATACAAAAGTATAACTAAGATTAGAACGAATACGAATACGAATACAAATAGTATTGGGAGTAGGAATAGGGATACGAATACGAATAGTATTAAGAGTAGGAATAGGGATACAAATACGACTGCGAATTCGAATACGAATACGAATACGAATATGAATACGAATACGAATACTATTAGGAGTAGGAATAGGGATACGAATTCGACTGTGAATACGAATACGAATACGAATACGAATAGTATTAGGAGTGGGAATAGGGATACGAATTCGACTGCGAATACGAATACGAATACGAATACGAATACGAATACGAATACGAATACAAGTAGGATTAGGATTAGGAGTAGGAATACGAATACGAATGCGATTACGAATACGAATTGGACTACAAATATAAACATAAATACAAATACAAAATACGAATATGAATATGATTAAAAATAAGAATACGAATATGAAGGCACGCACCTAGGTACATTCAAGTGTAACACAATTAGAATATCAGAATATCTAGAAAATAACAAGTATGATAGACAATCAAACATTACAATTGGGATTCAATAACTAAACTTACTTTTAGAAAAATATAGGATTTTCCTGGGATGACAATTCTACATAACCAGAATCGTGTAACCTAACAGTTAACCAAACTTTACATATAAGAAAATATAGGATTTTCTTGGATAACAATCTTTTCGGAAAACCAAAGGGAACTTGTACATTTTCAGAAAACAAACATCTTATGAACTCACCAGCTTTATGTTGATTTTCAAACTGCATGTATTCTCAGGTCCATTTTAGACAGGTACCCAACGATCCTTTTTGGAGAAGACGGAGCGTACATAAGACTCGTCTCTACTTTTGTCTATATATATATATATATATATATATATATATATATATATATATATATATATACATACATACATACACATGTATCATCACTTGTAACACTTTACTTTTGAACAGATACAAATTCTAATATGTACTGTAATGGTTGTTTACTTGCTTACTATGTACATTGGATTTGATACTCAACGTGGAGTCCGCCCCGAAAATGTTTCCGCCTTCGGTTTTCAGGGTGTGACAGATTGGTATCAAAGCCCTTGTTTATAGTGAACTAGTATACCAAACCTTACATTCTATAAAACTATAAACACTAAAGTGCCTAAGTGCTCTGAACTAAAAGTATACGCCAAATATAAGTATTTTCAAAAGTATACAAGTATACCCAACCGTCGAAACCCGTAACTACAAGTAGAACAAAACATAAGTAAATAGGTGTTCTACGCTGCAGTTAAACCTGGGCAGTTATGTAGTCGTGTCTAGGATCAAAATAGCCTGGCCAACTATATTCATTCGAGACACGGCCAACATGTGCTTGAGAGTGACTGTGGTGTGCGGCATGCCTAAAACTTACCCAATACCCAAACAATGAACCGTCGTTGCAGCGAGAGATGAAATACTATGGGAGTATTTCTCGAGCCAAATCTGTTATAGAAATCCTCATCCCAGTGTTGCTCCTCAATCATTTCTTTAGCGATAGCTTATCTGTTTTAAAAATTCATTCCTATTTTATCGCTTAAATAGAATTCTATGAATGTCATAAAGAGATATCCCTTGTTTCATATCTCTTGATTCAATTCGGAGTGCTTACCATCCTCTCTTTCCTGATCTTATTAGATAAAGATGCCTGTAAGAAAGAGACCCAGCTCAAAGACCAACAACAATCCTTCCCCACCACCACCTTTTCTTCAAATCGACCTGGTAACCCTTCAGAGAGTTTTAACTGCAGCATTTACGACAGCCTTAAAACCAGGAAGGTAGCCAGGGACACCACGACGGTAGCCAGGGAAACCAATAGGAGTATTCCTATAAAGACTTTATGAACGCGAAACCCACATTCTTCGATGACACAGGAGGTGTCATTGCTCTAACTCGGTGGTTAGAGAAGATCGAATCTATCTTGGAGATCTGTGCTTGTTTAGAATCCGACATGGTGAAATTTGTTGCCTGCACTCTCACCAATAAAGCTCTGACTTGGTGGAACGGCCGAGTCAGATCCCTAACTTTACCTGTAGCCAAGGATAACGGTTGGGAAGTTATGAAGGAACTTCTGCAGGCAGAGTATTGCCCTCGGGGTGAAATTCAGTAGCTGGAGCATGAACTCTGGAACCTGAAGATGAAAGGTTCCGATATCGCCACTTACACTTCAAGGTTTGACGACTTAGCGCTTCTTTGTCCAGGGATGGTTACCCCGGAAAGTAAGAAGATTGAGAGGTTTATCTGGGGATTAACTCAACCAACAAAAGGGAACGTTTTAGCTGCAAAGCCGGATACATACGATAGCGCCAAATGCCTAGCGCAAATCTTGATCGACCATAGTGAGGATGTAGAGGAAGCAGCCACCACTCTTGAGCCGGCAGAAAGAAGTGGTGAGAAAAGAAAGTTTTGGGAGGCGGGGGAGAAATGTCAGCCGTCACAAGAGTTCTCGAAGAAACAACAGATAGTGGCGGTCCACGCTGCCGC
Source organism: Lactuca sativa (assembly GCF_002870075.4). NCBI lineage: Eukaryota > Viridiplantae > Streptophyta > Magnoliopsida > Asterales > Asteraceae > Lactuca > Lactuca sativa. Next base: position 160,238,892 of record NC_056627.2, on the reverse strand, counting down.
TACCCATGCTACTGTTTCTGTCGTAGGTTTCCCAGCCCAAGCACCTATCACCGGATATGCCGGTGTTCTCCTGTGGTGTAACCAGTGTAGTTACCGCCACTTCATCCCCAGTCCATGTCGTGTGAAATTTTGCAAAAATTGTGGCCTAGAGGGTCACCTTGCGCGGAGTTGCAGAACACCAACAAATCAAGCTTCCGGAACGGGCATCAGTCAGGCCTGTTTTAGTTGCGGTAAAGTCGGGCATTATAAGAGAAACTGCCCCAATACAGCAACAACAAGCAACATTGGAAGAGTCCTAGCTATAGGACAAGGTGAGACAGCCGTCGATCCCACAGTTACCTCAGGTATATTCCTCTTCGACAACCCTTCTACTTGCAATCCTTTTTCAATTCTAGTCCTAAAAGATAAACTGTTACCTATTCATTCGAACCTCTTCATGATCATAGTCCTCAATTAGTAACCGAAACGTCTACCATCAAAGTAGCCAACAATGAGAAAGATGGCGTGTTACATTCTAAAACGCCTATCCCAAGGAACATATAACTTTTCGAAATCCCCATTAGGATTGATCCCTTAACCTATAAGCTCCGACCACCCTCAGGACTTAGTAGCATCCACCCAGTATTCCCCGTCTCTGTCCTTAAGAAGTGCCTACCTAATGAAACCATACTTTTGATGAGACCGAAATCGACGAAAGTCTGAACCTCATGGTAGAATCAATCGAAATCATAGATCTAAAGGTTAAATGTCAGAAACAAGCCGTCTCCCGAGAAGTGAAAGGTTCCATGAAATACCATGCGAGAATCCGAATTCACTTGGAAGCGTGATGATCCGATAGAACAAAAGTATCCGTATCCTCTTTCAAATTCCACGAGTCGCATCTAAAGTTTGAATTTCGGGACGAAATTCCCTCTAATGGGGAGATAATGTGACAACCCAAAGTTCGTTCCGTCGTCGTAACCCAATACGTCATTAAAAAAAAATTGTCGTCTTAAATTGTTTCTGTTCGTTTCTAAATTAAGTCATTTATTTTAAGTTTGTTATTATGACTTAATAATTGTCTAAATACGTTAAAAATTCATGGAAACGCCTCAATTTATTAATTTGAAAACTGATTGTTTTATTTCGTCACGTTATAAAAAGAATTAAATTGGGTACGACCAAAAGCCTCACTTGACGACAGTATCGGGTAAAATTCCACCATGTCCCAAACTTTCAGCATATATAAAGTTGAGAGAGGGACTCATTTGAAGCTTTTCCCACTCTCTCTCTACTTTCACTCTCTACTCTCTCTCTAAAATCCGATTTTGACCCAAAACATCCAAATCAAGCTTCAAAACATCAAGGTAATTATCCTAGCTTCTTGTTTAACACCTTTGGCGTTCAAATTCGAGATTTAAATAAAGATTAGGACCAATAGCATGAGTTTACGGTCCAAGAACATCCCTAGGCCGTGAACTCATGTAAATGGGGTTCTTGTGCCATAAAACCCTTCCAAACCTCATTTGGAGCCTAGATATGACGTAAAGACCAAGTTGCATGTACTTAGAACACATTAGACTCATCAATTGGAGTATAAACATGAGTTTATGGCCCAAGCATATTCTTGGACCGTAAACACCAATTCATGGGGATTAAATTCATTTTTAGGTGTTAGTTTTCCCCTAAACACCTCCAACAAGCTTCCATGAGTGTGTAGAACCTCTTAACCTTTCAAGAAATGCTCCAAAACTTACTCAAAGGGTACAAGGTTGAGTTTACGGCCCAAGAACATTCTTGGACCATGAAGTTAAGGACCTTAAATCATTTCAAAACTACCTCCATGGATGTTTATGGCCGTAAACCTCCCAAGAACATCTTCATAGGCTGTAAACTCCATTAGATTGTCCATATGTGAGTTTAATCCATTCCTAAGCCCTAGATTTCATCCTCGCTAATTTTTCCCAAGTTATATAAGGCCATTTAGCACCATAGAACACCCCACCATGAGTTTATTGTGACAACCCGAAATTTCCATTTTGTACGAACATTATCTATTCAATAGAAGCTAGTCCAGTTTCAATGAATTTCAGACTTTTCCGAATAAGTTTGTGTACATTAGGGTTTACGTTTAAGGAGATATCAGGAGAGTGGATGCTCATGGGTTTGTGAAACTTGAGCCTTTCAAAACTTCATCATGTTAGAGTCCAATTCCGGAATAAAAATATTTTCTGCCAAAATATTTCAGGACTATAAATAGATTTCTGAACTAAATTCATTCATTATTCACATTTCCAACTAGAGAAAAGCCATTTTCTCTCTCACGGATCTTCATGTTTTCATCCCAAATCGTGAGTCTACTTCCCTAGTTGTGTTTTAATGCTTGTTATATGCTTAATAAAATAGTTTACATGTCAAATATGTAAGATCCGGGAGTTTACCGCCCAAGAACGTTCTTGGGGAGTAAACTCCAAAACGAAGCCTAAGAGCTATCTAGTCCCATTTCCTTGCTAGGTAACTAGTTAAGGACATTATGTATGATCATTTAAGGCTAGAACACAATCAAGAACACCTAGTGTTAGGTGTTTACGGCCCAAGAGTTTCTTGGACCGTAAACACCAAATTCAAGGGCTAAATGTGCCCCAAATCACTCCTAAGGCTTTAAGACATTAACGCTCTATTAATTAGAGCTAATTTGGAGACTTTAACACATCAAAAACACCCCTTAAAGGGAGTTTATGGCCAAGGAATTACTCTTGGGCCGTAAACTCCAAGTAAAGGCACCAAAGTGTGCCTAGGGTCCTCTTTAGCCTTAAACAAAGCCTAGAAATTACCCTTTGTGTGCAAGAGGCTTGAAAGAATTAAAACACCCACCCCATGAGAGTTTACGGCCGTAAACTCTAGGGGATATGGTCTTTTTGCCGTAAACTCCTCAAAGGAGTATTTTAAGGCCCTAAACTACCCAAAGGATTAAACCACCAAGCTAGGCTTATTCTAGAAATCATTTAGCACTTTAAAACACCCAAAACCACCAAGATTAGAGTTCACGGCCGTAAACTCAAGGGTTTATGACCGTAAACTCCTTGTGTGGGGTTTATTGGGTAGTAAACTCTTATTCAAAGTCTTTTGGTACATTAAACGCCTTTAGCCTTGTCCCATATCAACTTAGATGCAACCATTAGGACCTATAACACTTATACAAAGTGTTTACATGTTCCAGAGTGTCCCAACTTATTTTATTAAGTTATTATTTGGCTAATTAGTTATATATATGCTGATTACATGATAACTAGGCTCGTGCGTGTGAACAAGTCTCCGTTTGCCACCTAGCACGGTATCCGATACTTCAATTCAATCCATTCACCACAAGTGAGTTCATACCCCTTTAATTAACCTTTGAAATGCTTTTAAATGTTTTAAATACTTTATGGGGGGATACAAGTTAAATACTTATAGTTATTGCCTCAATCACATGTGATTACATTAATCACATGCGATTAATAACTAGAAAACCAATGATTTATTCACTATCCAAACTGTTTATCAAACTGTTTTACTTCAAAATGTTTTACAAACTCTTTTACTTATCAAATGCTTTTATTAAACATTAGTTTATTCCTTATAAATTGCATGCCCATATATGTATAGATATATAAGAAATGTTTAAAGGGCTTAGGAAGGCCATCCGCCCTATTTCCTTTTTCTCGATTTGGATGTGGTCTGGTGGGATTTCGGGTAACCGTCTGAAGGTCGTTTCAATATTAGTTATATATCAAATATACATATATAGACATAAAAGTACTTCCATATTCATACTTATCAGCACATCATTAGTGACTTACCATCGGGGTAACATAGGATCATATACAACTATACTAGAAAGAGAACATATACAACTATACTAGAAAGAGAACATATACAGCTATACTAGAAAGAGAACATATACAACTATAAAAGAAAGAGAACATATACAACTATACTAGAAAGAGAACATATACAGCTATACTAGAAAGAGAACGTATACAACTATACTAGAAAGAGAACATATACAACTATACTAGGAAAAGAACATATATAACAATACTAGAACAAGTAACGTTACATTACATATACATGAATACGTTAAAAATTGTGATCCACTGTGTCGGAGCATGCCTTAAATGTCATGACCCGAGTTGTAGTCAGAATTCTCTTGAAGGGAGAACGTGAGTTTGCGTATAGATCTATATTAGATTGACTATCCTACACCTTGCTGCTACCTACAGCCGGACCTGCAGGTCTGCGGGTGCTAAACGTCATTTCGTTATTACGAACATTCGTATGTCGTTGTTAGCAGTCGATAGTATGGTGCAATTTATCAAATTATACCTTAATATAAATCCGGTTTAAGGTAGTTAGTACAGCAGTAGTTCCTATAATACAACACTACAGTACTACAATGATTTACCCATTACATATATTTAGTGATTATTTCACTTAAACATCAATGTACAAACTATATTTTGTTAAATGATAGTTACACTTGGGAAATTACACACTTTTACAAAAAACGAGCATACAAAACAGTTAAGCCTTGGTAGAAGGCTACTTTAATAGAAAATATAGGTTTTTCTGAGAGATTCAAACTTTTACAAACACTTGCAAACACTTACTTACATTTTACAAACTTACACTTGAGACAGGTTCAAACGTTTTTTGATAACAAACATCGACACTAAAATACTTATGAACTCACAAGCTTAATGCTGATAAACTCTTTCGAAATAACTTGTATTCTCAGGTCATCAGTAGACAGGTACCGAGGCCAGCTTTTGAGAAGATGGAGCGCATCCAAGACTCATCTTATTATTTTGATTTACATTATTTTGGTGTCTATAACTGTACAAAACACGCTTGTATTAAAATTATATATTTAATGCAATAGATGATGTTGTTTGCTTATTTACATTTACTATGTTGTGACACTTTACATGACGTCCTCCGCCCCAGAACGTTTCCGCCGTTCTTGGTTTTAGGGTGTGACATTTACGGCCGTAAACTCATGGGGAATGGGTCATTAGGGACGTAAACCCTCTTATGAGATTACTCTTGGGGAATAAACTCCATATTCAAGCCTTATACGTCCCTAGATGTCACCCGGGTCACTCCAAACATTTGATTTGAAGTGTTTTTGCGTCTTGGAGTGTATAATCATATCTAATTAGTGAATTAAAGTATAATTAGATACAATTGTATATCATTTCATATTACATAGGAACCTTACGTGTGACCAAGCCCCGAACCGACACTTAGCATCCAATCTGACATGTTTCTTGACCGGTGAGTTCATACCCCTACCCTTTTTCAAATTTTTTTTAAATGTTTTTAGGGGGGGATACAAGCAAAAGTACAAGGAATCTTGTACTCATACTTATTGTTTTCAGTTTAAATGTATATATTCTGTATGTTTTAATACCGAAAACTGTGTTTATCAAATAGTTCGAATTACGAAGTTCGCTTTTAGACTAAACATAGAATTCTTGATAAAATGTTACAATCTAAATTATATTTCATAATCTGCGAATAATTCATACTAATCATCAATTAGAACGAATACGAATACGAATACGAAAGCACAATTAGGAACAGAACGAATACGAAAATATAACTAAGATTAGAACGAATACGAATACGAATACAAATACGAATAGTATTGGGAGTAGGAATAGGGATATGAATACGAATACAAATACGAATATGAATACGAATACAAATACGAATAGTATTAGGAGTAGGAATAGGGATACGAATAAGACTACGAATACAAATACGAATATGAATACGAATACGAATACGAATAGAAATACGAATACGAATAGTATTAGGAGTAGGAATAGGGATATGAATTCGACTGCGAATATGAATACAAATACGAATATGAATACGAATACGAATACGAATACGAATATGAATACGAATATGAATAGTATTAGGAGTAGGAATAGGGATACGAATTCGACTGTGAATACGAATACGAATACGAATATGAATACGAATACGAATACAAATACGAATAGGATTAGGATTAGGAGTAGGAATACGAATACGAATGCGATTACGAATACGAATAGGACTACAAATATAAATACGAATATAAATATAAAATACGAATATGAATATGATTAATAATAAGAATACGAATATGAAGGCACGCACCTGGGTACATTTAAGTGTAACACAATTAGAATATCAGAATATCTTGGTACTATAACAAGGATGATAGACAATCAAACATTACAATTAGGATTCAATAACTAAACTTACTTTTATGAAAATTTAGGATTTTCCTGGGATGACAATTGTACATAACCAGAATCGTGTAACCTAACAGTTAACCAAACTTTACATATAAGAAAATATAGGATTTTCTGTGATAACAATCTTTTCGGAAAACCAAAGGGAACTTGTACATTTTCAGAAAACAAACATCTTATGAACTCACCAGCTTTATGCTGATTTTCAAACTTCTTGTATTCTCAGGTCCATTTTAGACAGGTACCCAGCGATCCTTTTTGGAGAAGACGGAGCGTACAAAAGACTCGTCTCTACTTTTTTTTGTATATATATATATATATATATATATATATATATATATATATATACATATATATACATGTATCATCACTTGTAAGACTTTACTTTTGAACATATGTAAATTCTAATATGTAATGTAATGGTTGTTTACTTGCTTACTATGTACGTTGGATTCGATACTTAACGTGGAGTCCGCCCCGAAAATGTTTCCGACTTCGGTTTTCGGGGTGTAACAGATATTGTACATGACGTCCTCCGCCCCAGAACGTTTCCGCCGTTCATGGTTTTAGGGTGTGACAGATTGGTATTAGAGCATTGTTTATAGTGAATTGAGTATATCAACCCATAAAAGATATACTAACTATAAATACATTGGGATTAAAATACTCTGACCAAGAGTTTATACTTTAAATATTAAAATATTTAATTAAGTATACGTGCCTGCATTCATACTAATATCAGTGTCACTAGGACAGTACAAAAGTATTACAATTGTTGGGCAGCACAAGTAGACTGTAACAATTGGTAAAAATAGGAACGATCGTACGATGCTATGTTTTGATTATTAAACAATATGAGTATTTTATCAAGAATGGTTGAAAGAATTTAACCTCTTTTATTTAAATAAGTTCTTGTGAAATATAAAACAAGTAACTAATGATAATTTCGTTATGATGTATGACTACGAACCATCACCAGTTTGTGAAATTAGCATATAACATCATTTAAACGCAACAAACTTAATTTTTGTATCAACATGTCTCTAGTTGATAAGTAAGTTAGGTTGTATGTAATACATTTGCTTAATAGATGTGAAGGATCTAAATTTGACAAATATACGAACCAAAGTGACAAAACGTGTTTAACGATATGGTTAACCGGTTAAATGTCACGAAATTATACATTGCTCAATAAATTTTATATTTAAATAAATTAAAATATAAAATGAATTATTATAAGGTATAACTAAAATGTATTTAAGTGTTTTTGAATAAAAAGAATAAAACATAAACATTAAAGTTCAAATACACAAAAACTACATTGTTATTTTATACTAAGTATACATGTATGTATTTGTATATATGTATTATTATCTAGTGAATGACTAGTTATGAGTCATGAATTAAAGTGATTTCATGTAAGTTTTATGATGTCTAAATCAATTAAGATAAGAGAATTGGTGGAGATAAGTGCCAACTTAACTAATAAGTGCTTAATCACTTAAGACATTTTACTAAGAATGCTTATTAATCCCTCTTCTAATTTTCGAGATTAAGACCTTCCCTCTCCTTAACTAAAACTCCTAACTAACTAAATAACTAGTAGTTAGTTATTTAACTAACTCTATCTCTAAGCAACCACCCAAGCAAGTGGCTAGACAAGATCACATCACTTAAACTCACATCCCATCACAAACTAGTCTAGGTTTTGTCCCCTTATCCTCTTCCACTCTTTTCTCCTTCATATCCACGAAATTTCCTCTTCATTTTACCTTCATTTGACCAGCCAATACTCCAGGGAATTACTCTCAACCTTCATCTCATTTTCAAGCACAAGAACTTCCTTCCAAAGCCATCAAAACCATGAACTAAAGGGCTGCTGTCCCTTTTGTGTTTCATCCACCATTTCACCCATCTACACCTTCCTTTTGCTTGATATTTTTACCACCAAATACCCCTGGAAGTTACTTGTTATGATACTCAAAATTATTGATTCAAAACAGTGAGTAAACTACCCTTTTTCTTGCTCTTTTGCTGTGAAATTTCGTGACAGCAACATAGCCAAAAGACTGGCTGTTTTGGAGCATCAAACCAACAACCAAAAGTTCATCTTCAACCTTCCATTCTTCAAGTATTCACATAATGTGAGTTCATACCCCTACATTTTCATGTTTTCTTCAAGTTTTAAGGTGGGGGGGGGGGGGATACAAGTTAGAACACTAAACATAACTTAAATTTAAATGACAGCTTTCTACAGAAAAGTTAAGTCCTGTTCACGGACTGTTTTGACCATCTTAAACTTAATATCTTTCAAAACTGTACAATATGCAAATATTTCAAGTTTATACCTTTCTAATGACTACTCTCACATGTTCATAAGATTTTTCTACAATTTATGGCAATTTTTATAAAACTGCCTGTCATTTCAGAAGTGATTTCGGACCAGTCTGTGAAGATGTTCATTTTCACACTAGTTTGAGACCACTAAAAATCATAATAAAAATTAGGAACAAAGTAGACTCATTTTAAAAACTCTCAGAGGTGACGGATTAAGTTTTTTGACTTACGAGGATTTTTCTATGAGTTTTCTAAAAACAGGGACAATAAAGGGTAAAACTGTCAAAAGTGGTTTATAGATTTATTAACACCTTCTAACATTTTTGAGCAATGTTTTTACATTAAGGAAGTTAAAACACAATCATTTAAATATGTTTAATTACCATTTTTACAAAAGTGATAAGTACAAAAAGGTCTTTAGTATCAAACTTAAGGATTATTTCATGCAAAGTTTCTAATAAAAACGTAAGAATATGAACAACAATTACGAAACATACCAAATCATCTTTTAAAATTGATACATATATATAACCATATACATATATATGTTTTGTTTACAAACTTGTCTTCTACATCAAAAATATACATATATATGTTTTGTTTACAAACTTGTCTTCTACATCAAAAATATACATATATAGTTTACTAAACTCTACTCTATTTGTATCCTGTTGAGCAAAGGGTAAAATATTGTCAAATGCATATCTAAAGATTTCACGTCATTTTTCATAGCTATCCCAGTCTTAGGGGATGATCATTTATACAAACATTTTCACACGTAAATTTGTTTGTTTTATACTAAGTTTTGTGAGACATCAACTTCACGTACGTTCGAGTACGCATTTCAAGTCCTATATTATATACCAGAATCCCTTGGAGGGGGAGCATGGTGTTTGTGTATAGATCTATACGGGCTTGACAACCCGCGCCGTGACTGTTAGCTACAGTCCATCATTTGGGGTGACAAACATCAGAACATTCCAACGCCTGAAGAACGTTGTGTATAGGCATTTCTAGTCAATAGCATGGTTATAAAACTCACATGGAGTATTGAAAACACATTGATTTACGGGGTTTTTCAGACGTATTGGAAATTTTATACTTACATACATTTTCTAGAAACAAACATTGGTCTTGAGAGAAGGCTACATTTATACTAGTAGAAAATATAGGATTTTCTAGAAGCAAACAAACAAGAACAAAACATTTCATTTCATACAAACATTGTCATTTAATACTTATGCAACTCACCAGCTTAAATGCTGATCTACTCTTTCAAAATTACTTGTATGTCCCAGGGATTCAGTAATTTCAGGTACTAATATGCTTTTGAAGAAGGGATGTTGCGGCGCCAGTTTAATCTCATATTTTGACATCATATTGTAATTGGTTTTGAACATGTAACTTTTGAAAAATGTAAACTTTCAATTATATATATGATGGTTGTATTGCTTTCTTTACTATGTATTCATTTGTTACATTACCACATGAAGTTATCTGCCCCCGAACGTTTCCGCCGTTCAGGTTTGGGGGTGTGACATAGATTTAGAGACATATAGTGAAAACTGGGAAGATATAGTCTGATCAACTATATTATCTGAGGGTTGACTAGCATGTACCTAAGTGTGGTTGTGAGGTTGTAACAAGTCTAAAAACTTACCCACAATACCACATTGAGAACAATAGAACCTAAACTTAAAATACTATAGGAGTATTTTGCATTACTATAAGTTACTTATGTACTAGATTCTTATACCTCTCTTCTCGCGTAGATTTAATGGTTGGATTCCACCTTCCCGGAGACTCGTACTATCCCAACCACGGCAATGCAGGATGGGTAGAAGAAGAACCAGAAGATGATCACCCAATTCCTTTGGATGATCATGAAGTTGAAGGCTTTTCTGATGGTTCTGACTCAGAGCCAGAAGTCAACAACCTGCCACCAACTGATCAAAACCGAAATCCTCGTCTAACATTTCAAGGACCCACACCCCTGTGGGCCACAAACTTGAATACATGGAGCCTGGAGCAGGGTCAACCTATCCCCTACAACGGAGACAAAAGCTTCTACAAACTCACTGAGGGAGGTTCTGCTGATAGGGTTCTACCCGTCTTGGTTCTTAGGATTTCTTGGAACACGATACTGGGTCAATCAACTATCAATCGAGTCTTGGAGATTGACGCCAACTCTAGCGTTAACACTGTCCGCATTCGCCAGCTAGAGTCTGCTCACGAAAGGGCTTTAGTTCACAATGCAGCTCTTCGTAGGGAACTCGCTGAAACCCGAGCTGAAGTCAGATAACTTCGAGCTCAGAAAGCAAGAGCTGATAGGCGCATGAGGGACATAGAACGTTTCCTGTCGGGATCAAGAACCCAGTCTAGCAGTTCTCGTCGCCGATAGATTCTCATCAACTTCTCTCTTTTGGATATAACCTAGTTATGTAAAACTCTGGTCTAATTCCCTATCTTTGTAAATCATAAGCCTGTTAGGTCTTGGTTAGGTTGCATTTCTGTCAAAATTTTCCTATATTGGTTGATGTATGGCTTCCTTTTTGTTGGCCGTTTTTCCCGAACTTGTTACATCTGTAAATCCAGTAATATTGACAGGTACCTAATCTCATGGGAGTTATTATCCAAATGTGATCATCTATTAGTTCTAGATCTACATTCAATCGTATTGTTAGGCAATAGAGAGTTAGTCCATGAATGATTCTCATCAATTCTTCCATTAAATTCTTATCAATGTTTTTATCTTCATAAACTTATAGATCAAAGATGCCGCCTCGCAGAAATCCAAGGATAAACCTTAATAAAGAAACACTGACACCACCTCCTCAACCACCTACTCCTCAGTTCGACACGACAACCCTAAATGCTGATATAGTTGCAGCTGTGGCAACATCCATGGCTCAATGTCATTCATCTGGTTCCACTGGAAGAGGAACCCCTGTCCTGTCTATTCATGGTGAAATCCCGGTGCGCTTGAAAGAGTGCTCCTACAAGGACTTCACCAACTACAAGCCATTATCCTTCAAGGGGACTGGCGAAGTCATTGCCCTCTCGTAATGGTTCGAGAAAACCGAATCGGTTTTCGATATCTGCTCTTGTAGTGAGGAGAGCAAGGTGAAGTTCACTGCTTTCACCTCCGAAACAAAAGCCCTAACATGGTGGAACAACCATGTTAAGTCGCTATCTCTTATAGTGGCTAATGCTATGGGCTGGGAAACTTCGAAAGACCTCATGATTGAGGAGTACTACCCGAGGGGAGAGATTCAGAAGCTAGAGGAAGAGCTATGGAGCCTAACCATGAAGGGCTCCAATGTAGTCGCCTACACAGCCAGATTCTACGAGCTGGTGACCCTCTGTCCCAACATGATTCCTTCAGAGGGAAAGAAAATCGAGAGATACTTAGGGGGGATGGTGCCACCATACCAGGGAAATGTATTGGCATCACACCCCACTACATTTGATAGTCCCAAACGATTGGCACAGTGGCTCATAGACCATGAGTTCGTAGCCCGGACGCAACAACTACCCTGGCCATCTCAGAACGTGCACAAACCGTTGATTCTAAGCGGAGGTTTTGGGATGACATGAAGAAGGCTAAGGCTGCCAAAAAGCAGCAGGTCGTGGCAGTACATGCTGCGATAGCACCTGCCGCTGCTGCTCCGGTAAAGCAGTACGCTGGAAGTTTGCCTAAATGCAACAAGTGTAACTTCCACCACGTCGGCGCCTTCCCGAAGATGTAGTGCCTGAACTGCAATGGGAAGGGGCACACTGCCCGTTTCTGTAAAGCTCTAGCGAAGCCAATCAACCAAGCCCCCGGTGCTGGAGTGGGCCAAACTTGCTATGGATGTGGCGAGGTGAGCCACTCCAAAAGAAACTGCCCGAAGGCAGGGTTTGCCGGTGGAGCGGCAAGATTTATGGCCATAGGCCATGAGGAAGCACTTGCCAACCCCACAGTGGTCACTGGTACGTTCCTCCTCGATAACTCTTATTCATTTATTCTATTTGATAGTGGAGTAGAGAGGATTTTCGTGAACCAAAAATTTGCTCAATTACATAAGCAAAAATCACGAGCACTTAATGAACCGTTCATTTTAGTAATGGCTAATGGAAAGACAGAGAGCACTAGCAGTATATTCATAGGGTGTACCCTAACTTTAGATAGCCATTCATTTTCGATCGATCTCACGCCGGTCTCAATTAAACGTTTCGACGTCATTACCGACATGGATTGGTTGAGTCTTCATCATGCCGATATCATGTGTTATGTGACAACCCGAAATTTCCATTCTGTACAAACTATATCAGTTCAATAGAAGTTATAGCAGTCACAATTAATTTTCAAACTTTTTCGTGTAAGTTTGAGTAATTCAGGGTTGACACTTCAGGAGATATCAGGAGAGTGGATGCACTAGGGTTTAGTGCAACTCTATTACTCCATCACTCTATTATATTAGAGGTCATTTCAGGAATAAAAATATTTTCTGCCAAAAATATCTCAGGACTATAAATAGAATTCTAAACCAAATTCATTCATTATTCGCATTTCCAACTAGAGAAAAGCCACTTTCTCTCTCACGGATCTTTAGGTTTTTATACCAAAACGTGAGTAAATCTTTCTAGTAGTGTTAGAAAGCTTTAAATGTGTTCATAACATAGATTACATAGCTAAATCATTAGATTTAGGAGTTTACTCCCCAAGGTGTTCTTGGGTGGTAAACGACCGAAACGAAGCCTAGACTGTCCCCCGTAATATACTACTGCCTTGGGCTTGTATAGGAGTGTATTAGGGACATCAAATCAAGCAAGAACCACCCATGTTTGGGAGTTTACAGACAAAGAATATCTTAGGCCGTAAACTCCAAAAGCATGCTTAAATTGGAGCTTTTAAGGCACCTAAGGCCTTAAACTTTGACCTACACTTTTTCCCAATAAATCAAGGGCCTTAAACACATAAGAATCACCTTGCAAAGTGAGTTTACGGCCATGACATGGTTCATGGGCCGTAAACTCATTAAAGGGGCACCAAAGTGTGTCAAGGGTCTTCATATGCTTGGAATAAAAGCCTAGAACCTATACCACTTGTGCATGAGACTTGAAAACATCTAAAACACCCATCCTTAAGAGTTTACGGGCGCAAACTCTTAGGGAAATGGCCTTAGGGTCGTAAACTCCTCAAAGGAGTGTTTCTAAGTCTTAAACCCTTCGAAGAATTTAACCACCACGTTCGAATAATTCTAGGAATCATTTAGAACTTCAAAACACACAATACCCCCTTGGTTGGGAGTTTACGGCCGTAAACTCAAGAGTTTACAACCGTAAACTCCATGTGTGATGGTATTTGGAGAGTAAACACATATATGGGGTCCTTTGGAACCCTAAACACAAGTCCCTTGTCCCACAATAGCTTAGATGCAATCCTTAGGGCTTAAAACACTTATATAAAGTGGTTATTATGTCTAGGATGTCTTAAGGTTATACTTTTCGCTTATTGTGATGTTGTGTTACACCTAGTACCCAGCGATGACACTTCCATTATTACTTTTCTTGACAATCTTCGGATGTTCATTAGGTTGCATTTTTCGCTTAACGCGATGTTGTGTTAGTCCTAGTACCCAGCGACAACACTTACAGTAGTACATTTTCCTGTTTACTTTATTTTGTGATACTTTCACATAAACGATGAGTTAGACTAAGTACTTTAGTACTAGTCAATGGAAGGAAAAACTATCATTTTACTTACAAAACATTCGGGTCTTGGTAGAAGACTACATTTCATAATACTAGAAAATAAGGGATTTTCTAGGGCTTTTCATACTTATATCAATATTTTTTATTTAAAGGTTTACATAACTTTTAAAACAACTTTTCAAAGCAAGACAATGACACTTAAATACTTATGAATTCACCAGCTTTAAAGCTGATACTCTCTTTCAAAATAACTTGTATTCTCAGGTCATCAGTAGACAGGTACGGTGGCCAGGTTTTGAGAAGACGGAGCAGACAAGTCTCGTCTTTTATTTTGATTGTATATTTTTGGTGTTTTATTACAATGAAAGAACACACATGTATTAAAACATTAGTTATAATGCAATGGATGATGTTGTTGCTTGTTTACTATTTTACATTGTTGTGATATTATACATGACGTCCTCCACCCTTGAACGTTTCCGCCGTTCGTGGTTATGGGGTGTGACAGATTGGTATCAGAGCATTGTTTATAGTGAATATAGTATATCAACCCATAAAAGATATACTAACTATAAATAAATGGGGATTAAAACACTCTGTCTAAGAGTTATACTTTTAAATAATAAAATATATAATAAGTATACGTGCTTGCATTCATACTAAAATCAATGTCACAATGACAAGAACAAAAGTATTCAGATTGTTGAATATCACAAGTAAGCCTGGGGATATATGGTTAGTCTTGGGAATGGCATAGCCTGATCAACTATGCTGGTCTGAAGAGTGATTAGCATATGCCCAAGAATGGTTGTGATATGGCAGCAAGTCTAAAAACCTAACAACACAACCATAAAGAAATACCATAGGGGTATTTGGTCTTTCTGTAATTATCTTAGTTAGTTTGTCTATTTAACTATTTCTTATATCCCTTTTCTCACGTAGATTAAAATGGCTGGATTTCACCACGACGATCCGTACTTCCCGAACCAAGGAAATGCTGGTTGGCTAGAGGCAGAACCAGAAGATGATCACCCAATCCCTTTGGATGATCACCATTCTGAGGGTTTTTCCAATAGTTCTGACTCAGAGCCGGAAGTCAATAACCTACCCTAGCTGCTCAAAACCCAAACCTGAACCCCCGTCCCGCATTTCAAGGACCCACACCTCTGTGGGCCACTAACATGGATACATGGAGTCATGAATAGGGTCAGCCCATTCCCTACAATGCAGACCAAAGTTTCTACAACCTCACTGAAGGAGGTTCTGCTGATAGAGTCCTACCAATCATGGTTCGTAGGATTTCTCGGAACACGATACTAGGTCAATCAGCTATCAATCGAGTCTTGGAGAATGATGCCAACTCTGGTGTCAACACAGTCCGCATTCGCCAACTAGAGTCTGCTCAGGAAAGAACTTTGGTCCGCAATGCAGCTCTACAAAGGCAACTTGCTGAAACTCAAGCTGAAGTTACGGCTCTTCGAGCTCAGCAAGTGAGAGCTGACAAGCATATGAGGGACATGGAACGTCTACTGTCGGGATCGAGAACTCATGCTAGCAGTTCTCGTCGCCGATAGAATCTCGTTGACTCATCTTTTGGATATAACTTATTTTATGTAAAACTTTGGTCTAATTTCCTATCTTTATAAATCTTAGACCTATTAGGTCTTGATCTAGTCTTAATTCTGTCAAAATTTTCCATCTTGGTTGATGTAAGGCCTACTTCTAGGCCATTTTTCCCGAACTTCTTACATCTGTAATTCCAGTATTATTGACAGATATCTAATCTTATGAAAATCATTATCTAAATGTTGTCATCTTCATTTAGTCATTCTATTCATTTTGTTGTTGGACTATGGGGAGTTAGTCCATGAGACACATTCATAAATCATTTATTCTTATCCATGTCGTAATCTTTTAAACGTATAGTTAAAGATGCCGCCACGCAGAACTACAAGGCGTAACCCAAACAACGAAACACCGATACCACCACCTCCATCACCACCTAAACCTCTTCAACCCCCTAATCCTTTCAATGCCAATATGTTCCAGGCAGCTTTCATAGCCGTAGTTGCAGCTATTGTGTCAGCAATCAACGTTCCTGCCCCTAGTGGATCAGGAACAGGTGCACCTCCCTCGAACCACGGCGAAAGCCATGGACACCCTCGGGAATGCACCTACAAGGACATCACAAATGCCAAACCCCGCAGCTTGAATGGTAGGGTTATGGTGTTAAGGCAGTGGATTGAGAAGATGGAATTTGTCTTCGAAATCTGCGGATGCCAAGAAGGCAACAAGGTCAAGTTCGCAGCTTGTACCTTCTCTGACAGAGCATTAACATGGTGGAACGGCCATGTTAAGTGTCTGACTCTGGTGGTGGCGTATTCCATCAGTTGGGAAAAGTTGAAAGACATGCTGATGAAAGAGTACTGCCCTCGAGGCGAAGTACAAAAACTCGAGCAGGAGTTCTGGGGTCTACAAATGGTTGGATCCGACATCACGACCTACACTAACAGGTTCTGTGATCTGGCAAACTTATGCGCTGATATGGTTGCTCTCGAGAGAAAGAAGATAGATAGGTATATCTGGGGACTATCGCCCCAGATCCAGTCAAGTGTGCTAGCCTCCAGGCCTATCACTTTTGATAGTGCCAAGGAACTGGCACAATCTCTCATAGATCACCGAAAACCTCAGAACCCAACAATCCCTGCATCTGTACCACCAAAGGCCAACAACAACAAGGGGTGGCATATGAGGAAAAGAGGGACTTCGCAAGGATCCTCCAAGGAACAACAACTTGTGGCGATCAATGCTGCCACAGTGACTCCTGTTGTCCCTGTGAACCCCTTATCAGCAAAAACTTATGTTGGGTCTCTCCTGAAGTGCAACAAATGCAGCTTCCACCACCGCGATCCTTGCAGGGAGATGCAATGCACCAACTTCAACAGGAAGGGGCACACAGCCCGTTTCTGCCAAACTCCAACAGCTCAGGCCGCCCAGGTTCGTAATGTCGGTATGGGCCAAGCCTGCTACGGTTGTGGCGAAGTGGGCTACTACAAGAGGAATTACCCTAAAGCGGGGATGGCTGGCGGAGTAGGAAGAGTTATGGCCCTAGGCCACAAGGAAGCGGTAGCTGATCCTACGATAGTTACTGGTACGTTTCTCCTCGATAACTCATATGCTTGCATACTTTTCGATAGTGGAGCAGAGAAAAGTTTCGTAGGTCACAAATTTGCACACCTGCTTAAACAAAAACCGTGTGCATTAGATCATTCATTCATGGTAGAAATGGCTAACGGGAAAACGGAGAGTACAAACTACATATATGTAGGTTGTACCTTAACTTTAGATAGCCACACTTTCAAGATAGATCTCATGCCAGTCCCAAATAAATGTTTCGACGTTATCATCGGCATGGATTGGTTGAGTCTTCTTCGCACCGACATCATGTGCTTTGAAAAAGCAGTTTGTCTTAACCTTCCTAACAACGAAACCTTAGTTATCTATGGCGACAAACCTAGTATGAGCCTTCGCATCATTTCGTGCATTCAAGCCCAGAAGTGCTTGCGAAAGGAATATCATGCATTCCTCGCACATGTCGTCGATACCAGTCAAGAACTAAAAGACATCCACAACATCCCAGAAGTACGCGACTTTCCCGACATCTTCCCAGAAGAACTTCCCGGTTTACCACCGCAATGTCAAGTCGAGTTCAGAATCGACTTAGTGCCAGGAGCTACCCCAATAGCCAAATCTCCATATCATCTGGCACCGGCTGGGATGCAGGAACTTTCCAGTCAACTTAACGAACTTCTCAAGAAGGGATTCATTCGACCAAGCTTCTCACCATGGGGAGCACCGGTCTTGTTTGTCAAGAACAAAGATGGATGGTTTCACATGTGCATCGACTATAGAGAACTCAACAAGCTTACCATTAAAAATCGTTATCCCTTGCCCCACATTGACGATTTATTTGATCAACTTCAAGGAGCCAACTACTTCTCGAAGATAGATCAACGATCCGGATATCACCAACTACGAGTGTTAGAGGAGGATGTTCCCAAGACAGCCTTCCGAACTCGTTATGGGCACTACGAGTTTGTAGTGATGCCGTTCGGATTAACAAACGCGCCTACAGTATTCATGGATCTAATGAATAGGGTGTGTCGTCCTTACTTGGATCAGTTCGTCATCATCTTCATCAATGACATACTCGTCTACTCTCGAAGTAAGGAGGAACATAGTCAACATCTCCGTAAAATCTTAGAAACATTGCGATCGGTGAAGCTCTACGTGATGTTCTCTAAGTGCGAATTTTGGATTCGGCGAGTTGAATTTTTGGGCCATGTTGTTAGCGAAGAGGGAATACACATGGACCTTTCCAAAATTAAGGCCATCGAGAACCGGTCAGCACCGAAGACACCTACAGAAATTCGTTAATTTCTAGGTCTCGTTGGCTACTATCGCAGGTTCATTCAGAACTTCTCCAGCATAGCGAAACCTCTGACAACCCTGACCCAGAAAGGTGTGGCCTTTGACTGGGAAGAGAAACAGGAAAGAGCGTTCCAAACGCTCAAAGGAGCCTTGTGCACCGCCCCGATACTATCCCTCTCCGAAGGGATAGAAGACTTTATTGTCTATTGCGATGCATCCAATCAAGGACTCGGATGCGTTCTAATGCAGCGAGGTAAGGTCATAGCCTATTCCTCGAGATAGCAGAAGACACATGAGGTTAACTACACCACCCACGATCTTGAGCTAGGAGCAGTTGTGTTTGCTCTGAAGATCTGACGACATTACCTATATGGTACAAAAAGCACGATCTTTACAGAACATAAGAGTCTACAACACATTTTCGACCAGAAAGAGCTCAACATGAGACAACGACGGTGGGTCGAGCTACTCAGCGATTACGAATGCGAAATTCGTTATCATCCGGGTAAAGCCAATGTAGTAGCCGACGCCCTAAGTCGGAAAGAATATTATGGTCGTAGGGTCAAATATTTGACTCTAACTATCCATTCACACTTGTCCACGCAAATTAAGGAGGCTCAGCTCGATGCTTTGAAACCTGAAAACGTGGCTGGTGAATCCCTTGGAGGAATGGATAAGAACTTAGAAGTCAAGGGTGGCGGAGCCTTATACCTCATGGATCAGATATGGACACCGAAACACGGTGGCTTCAGAGACTTGGTCATGATGGAAGCTCACAACACTCGTTATTCCGTCCACCCGGGTTCAGATAAGATGTATCTGGATCTTAAAAAGTTATACTGGTGGCCTAACATGAAAGCAGATATTGCTACCTTCGTGAGTAAATGCCTTACTTGCGCAAAGGTCAAGGTCGAATACCAGAAACCCTCCGGTCTCCTACAGCAACCGGAGATACCAGAATGGAAGTGAGAGCGGATCACTATGGACTTCATAACCAAGTTGCCCAAGACGACGGGCAGACTTGATTCCATATGGGTCATCGTCGATAGATTGACCAAATCTGCGCACTTCCTGCAGATCAAAGAATCAGACAAGATGGAGACTCTTACCAGAACTTACATTAAGGAGATTGTAAGGTTGCACGGTGTTCCTTTATCTATCATCTCAGACAGAGATAGTAGATTCACTTCGAGGTTCTGGCAGTCATTACAAAGTTCTCTAGGAACTAGGCTGGACATGAGTACAGCCTACCATCCATAGACCGATGGGCAAAGTGAGAGAACTATCCAAACCTTAGAAGATATGTTGCGTGTTTGTGTGATTGACTTTGAAAATGCTTGGGATACCCATTTACCCCTTGTCGAATTTTCCTACAACAATAGTTATCACACGAGCATAAAGGCAGCTCCATTCGAGGCCCTCTATGGCCGAAAGTGCAGATCCCCTCTGTGATGGGCTGAAGTGGGTGATACACAGTTAGCTAAGGGACGAGTTCTTGAGAGAACTCTCACGGGTCCGGAGATCATTCAGGAAACAACAGAGATGATCATTCAAATTCGTGAACGATTGAAAGCCTCTAGAGACCGACAGAAAAGCTACGCTGACTAGCGGAGGAAACCATTGGAATTCCAGGTGGGCGACCGAGTCCTACTGAAGGTCTCACCCTGGAAGGGCTTGATACGCTTTGGAAAGCGTGGGAAGCTCAATCCAAGATACATAGGGCCTTTCGAGATTCTCGCGAGAATCGGCCCTATAGCTTACAAACTCAATCTACCGCACGAACTCAGTAACGTACATCCTACCTTCCATGTCTCGAACTTGAAAAAGTGTCTTCCCGACGAGACTCTTGTTATTCCACTCGACGAGATCGAGATCAACGAGAGCCTCAACTTCGTAGAGGAACCAGTAGAGATCATGGACCGAGAGGTCAAGCAAACAAAGCAGAGTCGTATCCCGATAGTGAAGGTACGCTGGAATGCAAAGCATGGACCTGAATTCACTTGGGAACGAGAGGATCAGATGAAACTGAAATACCCTCACCTTTTCACTTAGTTATTTGTAACTTCTTAATTGCTTAAATTCTAATTTCGGGACGAAATTCCTTATAACGGGGGGATGATGTGACAACCCGAAATTTCCATTCTGTACAAACTATATCACTTCAATAGAAGTTATAGCAGTCACAGTTAATTTTCAGACTTTTTCATGTAAGTTTGAGTAATTCAGGGTTGACACTTCAGGAGATATCAGGAGAGTGGATGCACTAGGGTTTAGTGCAACTCTATTATTCCATCACTCTATTATATTAGAGGTCATTTCAGGAATAAAAATATTTTCTGCCAAAAATATCTCAGGACTATAAATATAATTCTAAACCAAATTCATTCATTATTCTCATTTCCAACTAGAGAAAAGCCATTTTCTCTCTCACGGATCTTTGGGTTTTTATACCAAAATGTGAGTAACTCTTTCTAGTAGTGTTAGAAAGCTTTAAATGTGTTCATAACATAGATTACATAGCTAAGTAATTAGATTTAGGAGTTTACTCCCCAAGGTGTTCTTGGGCGATAAACTCCCGAAACGAAGCCTAGACTGTCCCCCGTGATATACTACTGCCTTGGGCTTGTATAGGAGTGTATTAGGGACATCAAATCAAGCAAGAACCACCGATGTTTGGGAGTTCACGGCCCAAGAATATCTTAGGCCGTAAACTCGAAAAGCATGCTTAAATTGGAGCTTTTAAGGCACCTAAGGCCTTAAACTTTTTCCTAGAATTTTTCCCAATAAATCAAGGGCCTTAAACACATAAGAATCACCTTGCAAAGTGAGTTTACGGCCATGACATGGTTCATGGGCCGTAAACTCATTAAAGGGGCACCAAAGTGTGTCAATGGTCTTCATATGCTTGGAATAAAAGCCTAGAACCTATACCACTTGGGCATGAGACTTGAAAACATCTAAAACACCCATCCTTAAGAGTTTACGGCCGCAAATCTAATGGAAATGGCCCTAGGGCCGTAAACTCCTCAAAGGAGTGTTTCTGTGACAACCCAAAGTTATTCCGTTACATTACCCCGTTACTGTCAACGAAAATTTTCCACTGTATAAAAGTTCTGTTAATTAGAGGTCGCCAATTAAACAAATATTTCATTTATTTATGTCGTTAAGTCGTGATATGAGAAATAAAAACTCATAATACACATTTCCATTTAATTGGAAAAGTTAGTTTTTATTATTACGACCACTAAATCAGGTGCGACCAAAAGCCCCGTTAAACGACAGTATCGGGTAGAATGTCACTGAGCTCCAACTCCCACCCATATATAAGGGGGAGTAAACTCCATTTGATCCTTTTCCACCCTCTCTCTCTATACTCTCTCTCTAGACTCGTTTTTGACCCGAATCCACAACCAAACGCTTCCAAATCGTAAGTCCACTTACCCTAGCTTGTTCTAAACATCTTGGCTTGTGATTATACCCCAAAAATCGAACATAGAAGCTATGAAAGAGGAGTTTATGGCCTAAGATTCTCCTTAGGCTGTAAACCCCTTAAATATGGCCAAAATGACCCAAACTTGTCCCTTTGAGCCTAGGAAACAATTAAGGAACTTGTATAGGAGTGTTTAATCATCAAAACACAAGAAGTTAGGGCATAAAAGAGAGTTTACGGCCCAAGCATATGCTTAGGCCGTAAACACCTCTGAATCTTGTCAAAATGCCCCAAAAACACTCCCAAACCACCCTTAGGCTTAATACATGAATTAAGGGCTTGCTATTTCGGGTTTAGATCAATTAAACACAATGAAATGAAGGGGTAAAAGGAGTTTACGACCCAGACATTTGTCAAGGATGTAAACACCTTCAAACATGCCAAAATATTGGTTTTTATTCCCCAAATGGCCTTAGACTATTATTATAAAATGCTAGGAAGGTATTAAGGGCTTAAAACTTCACTTAACTCATGGCATAAGAGTTCACGGCCGTGAACTCCCTTAATGATGGTTCATGGGCCGTAAACTCCCTAATGAAGCCCTTAGAAGCCTTAAACTCATTCATGCCTTTTGGATTTGGACCTAGCAAAATTCCACGAGCAAGATTGAGCCTTTCAAACATACTAGAACCCCTCACCATGAGTTTACGGCCGTAAACTCATGGGGAGTTGTCCCTGGGCTGTAAACACCATAAGATATGTTTACTCTTGCAGAGTAAACTCCATTCCTAAGCCATACACACCCTTAGATGTTACCCGGGACACCCCAAACACTTAACCAAAGTGTTTTCTGCTCGTTAGAGTGCCTATACTTGTTTAATTGGTAAATAATATACTAATTGTATGTGAACATATGTTATCATATGTTAAATAGGCCTCTAAGTGTGTCCAAGTCCTTACTTGACACCGAGCACCCAACCAGCACCTTCGTCGGATCCACTTACACCAGGTGAGTTCATACCACTAAATGAACCTTTTATATACTTTTACATGTGTTCAGTTATGAGTCTCTACCTCTAGTTCAGCACTTACATTAGAAACACACTACCCGCTATTTCGAAGTATCTACCCACTATTTGGGGTGCATCTTCAGGACATGGCCTTCTCTGTCGTCTAGTTGGTAACCAGAGTGTCCTGTAGGGAGAGCGGACATTGTGTGCATAGATCTATACGGGATTGACACCCCCGCACCCTGACTGCTAGCTACAGTCCATGGCCCACCAAGCCAATGGGTGACAAATGTTATATTTATAGACGCTTGTAGGGCATCTAGAACTCTAGTCAGTATGGTTACGAGTATCCCAGGTTGCCTTATAATTCATGGCCTTAAGGTAACGATATTTCATTAGCAATTTACACTGTATGCTGGTAACTCATTTTCAGAGTCACACTGTTTTGACCTTGCAAGATGTATCTTTCATTTGATACTGTCTGCAGTCTGTATTCTCTGTTTTGACCTTGCAAGATGTATCTTTCAGTTGATACTGTCTGTGGTCTGTGTTCACTGTATTAGACCTTACTAGCTGTACCTTTCATTTGGTACCGTCTGGGGTCTGTGTCTCTTTCTGTTAGACTGAGCCAAGAGTGTCGTTCATTCGATACTCTCCTGGAGTCTATGATTCCTTTGCCTTAGTCAGCAGTCCTCACTGCTGAGCCATATGTTATTTCCCTGAATTCTTCTGCTTCCATAATAATCAAATTCTGTATTTTGATAATGATAGCAATTAAGGGAAACTACTTTTTACCACATAACTTTTACCACATAACTTTTTACCACATTACTGTATACTGGATAACTACCACTTACATAAAGTTATTTGAATAAAATGTCACTAAATGCTTATGAACTCACCAGCATTTGCAAAAATGTTGATACTCGCTTTTCAAATAACTTGTATTCTTAGGTTAGCATTAGACAGGTACATCCCCGGAGCTGTTGATGAAGATAGGTTAGTACCAAGCTGTACTTACTTATATTTACTTGTATTTCTTTGATGTATAGTAAACCATGTAAAACTATTACTATTAATGCAATGTTTTGTTGTACTTTGATTACTATAATGCATGTGTTGTGATACTTGACATGACGTCATCCACCCCAGAACATTTCCGCATTTCCGGTTTTGGGGTGTGACAGATTGGTATCAGAGCATTGTTTATAGTGAGCTAAGTATATCAATTCATAAAAGATATACAACCTATAAAGACAAAGGGATAAAACACTCTGACCAAAAAATATACTTTAAAATATAACCATATTTTACCAAAGTATAAGAACATCCAGAACCTAAACACTCGAACAAAAGTATCACAAGAAGAACAATAATAAAAGTCTTCGGATTTTGAGCAATACAGTCGAACGTGGGCAGTTATATAATCGTAAGATGGAATAAATGTAACCTTATCAACTACATTTATTCGAGATGCGATGAACATGTGCTTGGGAGTGATAGTGGTGTTGCAACAGGTCTGAAACTTAGCAACGAGGAATGCTAGAGCCAAACATAAAGTCAAAATACTATAGGAGTATTTTGGAACACTAAAAGACTCACACAAATCCCAGAATCACATTCAGAAGATAAGAATCAATCAAGAATTAAAATACCATAGGGGTATTTTAGGATACATAGTTAACCTTGCGTGAAGAACTAAAAGATCCTTATTGATATACCTACAACTACAGAGAGTATACTCCCAGGATTATATATAATAAGGATCCCATACGCTAAGAATGTGTGGTTTCGCCCTACTTCCTTTTGCTTGTTTGGATGTGGATCTAGAGTAGTATCACATACTCGAAGGCCTATCGGATCTAAGCTATATATGATTCGTATACCTTGTGTAATCGTAGCAGGACTCGATATGGATCATCCAGTGAAATTTTAATAATCTCTTAGGATTCTTTAGACATTTCCATTCTCGCATGAACACTATAGATAACCCTATCCACTTCAGTGCTTGACAGAAGAGTTGATTCAGACCCAGAGGAGGTTCATTGAGAAGATTTCCTATTCGGAAATAAATGAACTGGGTCGAGACTATTGAATTCACCAAGTGCCTATATCTTTTTAGGGACATCGGTGAGGAATTCGCCTAAGCTTTCGAGATTTCCAGTCATCCATCATGAAGTGATGACACTCAGAGTCAGATTCGGAAGCAAGGGGGAGTAGAGATTCAGTATGTCCATATGAGAAGTGAACCCTAGGTAACTACCCAAAGGAAGCCAACGCCGATTCCAGTCAAAGATACGCGGAAAACGGAGGGAGCCAGTACATGGAACCCGAGAATTGTCTTTCCTCGGTTTCGTCACACTAATACACGCTTAAAAGAATACAAATTTAATGAGTTAGTGGTTACACTACTCACGCTATGTGTTAGGTAAATCATCGTTTCCCGTTGCCAGTTACACGATTAGAGCGGATCCCCGCACCTCTATTGAGGATATCTAACCATAAGCCTTCATAAGCCTCTCTTTCTGCGGTGTTCGTTCCGAACTGTTCTCAAATCTCTCCAGGTCGGAGAGTGAAACCTTTCCCAGTATAAAGGTAACTTAGTAGGAATGACTCGCATCTTATGGCCTTTTCCGATACTCATACCCTTACCTTGCATACCGGGACTACATCATAGGGATGTAGGTCGACACTCAGACAATTATTATCTGAGGCACGGGAAAATTTTATGTCGAATACAGTCAGGACAGATATGTCCAGGCTAGCCATCGTCTCTTATTATCTTGTATTCCTTTCCGTGTAGGAAAAATCATGCCACCGAAGAAGCGTAACCAGTCCACAAGAAAGAAACCTACTCTCTTTCGGCAAATAAAGGTTCTTCCGAACCTAAACAAAATAAAAGTAATAAAGGCTAATGCGATCCGTCAGTCGTCACTTCTATTTCAAACCTTCCGAAGTACCCAGGAGAGGGGTACCGCGCAATGTTAACCAACCTTCCTTAGACAGATAAGAACCAAAGTGAAAGGCACTGCATGCATTCGGAAGACGATAACCACTCGAAGCATACCTAGTAGATTCCCTAGAAAGACCCTTCATCCTATCCCATGGAACGGGAGCTACAGGCAAGAGAACCTCTACAGATTGAGCTACTATAATGACAAAAATCCGAAGTTGTTGTCATTCTGCTTGAACCAACATAGTAGCTAACATCCTCGGTTGGTAAAGAAATCTGAGTCGTAAGAGTCAAGACCATTGACTACGACCATCCATTCACGCTTAACTCCCCAAAGTAAGCAATGCAGCGAATAGCCCGAAAATCCGAAAGCTGCGATGATTAAACTCTGAGAAGAATGGACGAGAGGATTTAAGTTCCGAGTGATGGGAACCTATACTCACTAGATTTGACCTAGACCGGGAAAACTCATAACCTTCGGAAGAGTAGTTGTTGATGATGTTCGCACTACTCAGGCACTTCGTCCACTTTGTTGTAGACAAATAATGCCTATCATCCTCCACCTTCTCGCATGGAGGAAATCGTCGTCGCCCTGTAGACGATAAAATGCATTCTCCGAAGTGAACACTAGGATACCGAGAACCACAGGATAACCTTCGCAGCCAACAATACTTGATCAAGTGCAAAAGTAGTTGCGTGAAGCCTCATGACCTAGATCCCGAAGAGATTATAGACTTGACACCAGCCATGGTGTTAGTCGAGGGGTTATGCAGGAGCATGCGCTTTCCGCACCAGAATAAACCAAAGTCTTAGAGATTAATTGGACTATTAGGTGTTCCACGAATACTATCTCACGCATAAATAGTAGACCCACCTCCCGAGGTAGTCCAACACTCGTCTGGTAAAACCCTATCTCCCTGACCCTGGGGGTTTCCGTCAGAAATATCTCAAGAATCAGAAGTGTAAGTTCATTTTGTACGAGATTGAGATAGACACTCGGCAACAAACAGATACCGTAGACACGTAACCCATCCGATGATCTAGAAAGTCTCTAAAAGCCAATTGACAGGAAACACGAAACCAAGGACAACCCGAGCTTCCGAAGAACCAACCTAAAGGACTACACTACCAGTATGAGAGATAACATTAGGAACTTCGGAATGACGATCACGCGAGTGATGATCTTGCCATAGAAGTATACTATGTTCTAGGTACTGAAAAGCTCTACCCTTCCGAGAGCTTAGGACCACCCAAGATCCTTTACGGAGATTGGTCCAACCCTCGTCAGACCACTACTACTTTCGGATATTCCACAAGCTTTACACCTCGATCGATCCACTTCTTAGACTTGATATGCGATTACCCGACGTCACTCTTCGTATCCCACTCACCCCTGTAGAAACTATTGAGAACCCTAACCTCGTAGATACACCAGCCGGAACCCACTAACTACACGAGACGGAATCCGCGTCCCGTAGGTGAAGGTTTGTTGGAACGACAAACACAGGCCAGAGTTCACTTGGGAGTGTGAGGACAAACCAAATATGAAGTACCCTCCTGCCTTTACTCGATCATTCATACCAATTACCTTGCCTAGACATGAATTTCGGGACAAAATTCCCTCTAACGGCGGGATGATGTGACAACCCAAAGTTATTCCGTTACATTACCCCGTTACCGTCAACGGAAATTTTCCACTGTATAAAAGTTCCGTTAATTAGAGGTCGCCAATTAAATAAATATTTCATTTATTTATGTCGTTAAGTCGTGATATGAGAAATAAAAACTGATAATACACATTTCCATTTAATTGGAAAAGTGTTTTTATTATTACGACCACTAAATCGGGTGCAACCAAAAGCCCCGTTAAATGACAGTATCATGTAGAATATCATTGAGCTCCAACTCCCACCCATATATAAGGGGGAGTAAACTCCATTTGAGCCTTTTCCACACTCTCTCTCTATATTCTCTCTCTAGACTCGTTTTTGACCCGGATCTACAACCAAATGCTTCCAAATCGTAAGTCCACTTACCCTAGATTTTTCTAAACATCTTGGCTTGTAATTATACCCCAAAAATCGGACTTACAAGCTGTGAAAGAGGAGCTTACGGCCTAAGATCCTCCTTAGGCCGTAAACCCCTTAAATGTGGCCAAAATGACCCAAACATGTCCCTTTGAGCCTAGGAACCAATTAAGGAACTTGTCTAGGAGTGTTTAATCATCAAAACACAAGAAGTTAGGGCATAAAAGAGAGTTTATGGCCTAAGCACATGCTTAGGCCGTAAACACCTCTAAATCTTGTCAAAATGCCCCAAAAATACTCCCAAAACACCCGTAGGCTAAATACATGAACTAGGGGCTTGCTATTTCAGGTTTAGATCAATTAAACACAATGAAATGAAGGGGTAAAAGGAGTTTACAGCCCAGACATGTGTCAAGGCCGTAAACACCTTCAAACATGCCAAAATATTGGTTTTTATTCCCTAAATGGCCTTAGACTATTACTATAAAATGCTAGGAAGGTATTAAGGGCTTAAAACTTCACTTAACTCATGGCATAGGAGTTCTCGGCCGTGAACTCCCTTAGTGATGGTTCATGGGCCATAAACTCCCTAATGAATCCCTTAGAAGCCTTAAACTCATTCATGCCTTTTGGATTTGGACCTAGCAAAATTCCACGATCAAGATTGAGCCTTTAAAACGCACTAGAAACCCTCACCATGAGTTTATGGCCGTAAACTCATGGGGATTTGTCCCTGGGCCGTAAACACCATAAGGTGAGTTTACTGTTGGAGAGTAAACTCCATTCCTAAGCCATACACACCCTTAGATGTTACCCGGGACACCCCAAACACTTAACCAAAGTGTTTTCTGCTCCTTAGAGGGTGTATACTTGTTTAATTGGTATATAATATACTAATTGTATGTGAACATATGTTATAATATGTTAAATAGGTCTCTAAGTGTGTCCAAGTCCTTACTTGACACCGAGCACCCAACCGACACCTTTGTCGGATCCACTTACACCAGGTGAGTTCATACCCCTGAATGAACCTTTTATATAATTTTACATGTTTTATAGGGGGAATACAAGTTAAACATGCCAATTATCATATCAATCGCATGTGATTGATAACCCGCATGCACAAGATTTTACCACATTGTATGTTGTTTTACCAAGTAGGATACTATGATGGTTTCAAAAAGGTTTTCATTTGCTTCAAAACTCTTACTTATACTGTTTTATCTAAATTCATTTCAAACTAGTTTATAAAGGTTCCAAGGGTTTAATAAGTTTTTCAAACTTATTTTACCAAAGAATACCAAATGTGATTTTCCCTGAGTATAAAGGTTTTTCCAAGGTTTTCATCGAAATTTCCTTTTACGACGTATACTTTTACCTGTTTGTTACTACTGCTTCGCTTTACTTATTTAAAACTCCTACTTGATAATGCATTTCCTTCGTGATACGCTTATACCGGTTATTGTCTCTATATCGCTTATACTTGTAGCCACTTATACTTGATAGACGCTTTTACTTCACTAGTTGTCGTTTAAACTTCGTGATACACTTATACTAGGTACACTTATACTTCACGATTAGATTATCCCACATTGTACGCTTATACTTAACGACTCGGTTATTCCACTGTGTGCTTATACTTCACAAGTCGGTTATTCCACTGTACGCTTATACTTCATGACTCGGTTATTCCACTGTACGCTTATACTTCACAAGTCGGTTATTCCATAATGTACACTTATACTTCATGATATGATTCCACTTGATACACACTCAAGCATAGTTAGATGTATGGTTGTGCTTGTATAGATGCATACAAATAATAATTGAAGGACTTAGGAAGACTTGTCCGCCCTATTTCCTTTTCTTCGTTGAGATGTGGTTTGGTGGGATCGGACGTCCAACCGAAGGACGTTTGATTCATTAGTTATATATTATGTACACAAGCATAGACATATGAGTTTACTTTAGTCAATTCAGTTATGAGTCTCTACCTCGAGTTCAGCACTTACATTAGAAACACACTACCCGCTATTTTGAAGTCTCTACCCACTATTTGGGGTGCATCTTCAGGACACGACCTTCTCCGTCGTCTAGTTGGTAACCAGAGTCTCCTGTAGGGAGAGCGGACATTGTGTGTATAGAGGTATTAGGGATTGACACCCCCGCACCCTGACTACTAGCTACAGTCCATGGCCCACCAAGCCAAGGGGTAACAAATGTCATATTTATAGACGCTTGTAGGGCGTCTGGAACTCTAGTCTATATGGTTACGAGTATCCCAGGTTGCCTTATAATTCACGGCCTTAAGGTAACGGTATTTCATCAGCAATTTACACTGTATGCTGGTAAGTCATTTTCAGAGTCACACTGTTTTGACCTTGCAAGATGTATCTTTCATTTGATACTGTCTGCGGTCTGTATTCTCTGTTTTGACCTTGCAAGATGTATCTTTCAGTTGATACTGTTTGTGGTCTGTGTTCACTGTATTAGACCTTACTAGCTGTACCTTTCATTTGGTACCGTCTGGGGTCTGTGTCTCTTTCTGTTAGACTGAGCCAGGAGTGTCGTTCATTCGATACTCTCCTGGAGTCTATGATTCCTTTGCCTTAGTCAGCAGTCCTCACTGCTGAGGCATATGTTATTTCCCTGAATTCTTCTGCTTCCTTAATAATCAAATTCTATATTTTGATAATGATAGCAATTAAGGGAAAACTACTTTTTACCACATAACTCTGACCAGTCTTGGTAGAAGACTGCTTTTTAAATAGAAAATATAGGATTTTCTAGGAAGGACTCTATTTTACTGTATACTGGATAACTACCACTTACATAAAGTTATTTGAATAAAATGTCACTAAATGCTTATGAACTCACCAGCATTTGCAAAAATGCTGATACTCTTTTTTCAAATAACTTGTATTCTCAGGTTAGAATTAGACAGGTACATCCCCGGAGCTGTTGATGAAGATAACTTAGTACCAAGCTGTACTTACTTATATTTACTTGTATTTCTTTGATGTATTGTAAACCATGTAAAACTATTACTATTAATGCAATGTTTTGTTGTACTTTGATTACTATAATGCATGTGTTGTGATACTTGACATGACGTCATCCACCCCAGAACGTTTCCGTCGTTCCGGTTTTGGGGTGTGACAGTTTCTAGGTCTTAAACCCTTCCAAGAATTTAACCCCCCCCCCCCCCCCCCCCCCCCCCCCCCCCCCCCCCCCAAGTTGGAATAATTTTAGGAATCATTTGGAACTTCAAAACACACAATACCCCCATGGTTGGGAGTTTACGGCCGTAAACTCAAGAGTTTACAACCGTAAACTCCATGTGTGATGGTATTTGGAGAGTAAACACATATATGGGGTCTTTTGGAACCCTAAACACAAGTGCCTTGTCCCACAATAGCTTAGATGTGTGATTAACATTATCAATTAGTAATTTAAGACTAATTGAGTGCGTATATGTGTGATTATATGTTCATTAGGATCGTAGTGTGTACAAGTCCTCACTTGACACCTAACAATCCTACACCGTCCGGTTCATCCAAATCACCATCTACAGGTGAGTTCATACCCCAAATCAATGTTTTAAATAATTTTAAATGCTTTAATGGGGGGGGGGGGGAATACAAGTAAAAAACAACATGTTATTAAATCATCTATATGTATTTTATAACTGTGTTTTCGTTCAACAGATTTCACATACTACATAATGTGATGCATGAAATGGTTTTCTATCTTTGAAATACTTTGTTATCAAATATATTACTTTTAAAATGGTTATAAAAATGAAATCAAGTCACTTTTATATTTGTTCAAAACCCTCAGACATCTTACAATACCATTTTACATTCTTGAACTAAACTATGCATATACACTTATAATCTTATATATGTATTGTTGTAAAACTATAATGGCAAAATACGTTACAGCCATGTATAGTTAAGATGGATAGACCTAGAGTGAGTGAATGCCGCCTCATTTCCTGTTCCTCGTTCGTTTGTGGATTTAGGGCGGTGTCGCTCAGTCAACAGTCCTCCCCACCTTAATTATACATGACTAGTATATGTTAGGCGATTATAGAAATGCCTCGTGAGAATCCATTCATGAAAAGATACTCTACTCGGAAACACTTAGGACACTCTATAGTTCCGCATCGACTCAATCGGTCCAAGTATCCGCGGCAGTGATACACAGGACGAAACTCGAGACGCCTAGAACTAGTGTGCCTGTTCGGCGCATGACTCTATCGATTTTCATTTTATACCATGTCGAGTTATGCCAACTTTGACGACCCTATCGATCATGGTTTGACTTCGTTCAGCCATGTGTGATCCTTAGTGCTGTGTAAGAACAACTTTCTCCATAGCCCTTTCGGCAAATAAAGGTTCTTCCGAACCTAAACAAAATAAAAGTAATAAAGGCTAATGCGATCCGTCAGTCGTCACTTCTATTTCAAACCTTCCGAAGTACCCAGGAGAGGGGTACCGCGCAATGTTAACCAACCTTCCTTAGACAGATAAGAACCAAAGTGAAAGGCACTGCATGCATTCGGAAGACGATAACCACTCGAAGCATACCTAGTAGATTCCCTAGAAAGACCCTTCATCCTATCCCATGGAACGGGAGCTACAGGCAAGAGTACCTCTACAGATTGAGCTACTATAATGACAAAAATCCGAAGTTGTTGTCATTCTGCTTGAACCAACATAGTAGCTAACATCCTCGGTTGGTAAAGAAATCTGAGTCGTAAGAGTCAAGACCATTGACTACGACCATCCATTCATGCTTAACTCCCCGAAGTAAGCAATGCAGCGAATAGCCCGAAAATCCGAAAGCTGCGATGATTAAACTCTGAGAAGAATGGACGAGAGGATTTAAGTTCCGAGTGATGGGAACCTATACTCACTAGATTTGACCTAGACCGGGAAAACTCATAACCTTCGGAAGAGTAGTTGTTGATGATGTTCGCACTACTCAGGCACTTCGTCCACTTTGTTGTAGACAAATAATGCCTATCATCCTCCACCTTCTCGCATGGAGGAAATCGTCGTCGCCCTGTAGACGATAAAATGCATTCTCCGAAGTGAACACTAGGATACCGAGAACCACAGGATAACCTTCGCAGCCAACAATACTTGATCAAGTGCAAAAGTAGTTGCGTCAAGCCTCATGACCTAGATCCCGAAGAGATTATAGACTTAACACCAGCCTTGGTGTTAGTCGAGGGGTTGTGGAGGAGCATGCGCTTTCCGCACTAGAATAAACCAAAGTCTTAGAGATTAATTGGACTATTAGGTGTTCCACGAATACTATCTCACGCAGAAATAGTAGACCCACCTCCCGAGATAGTCCAACACTCGTCTGGTAAAACCCTATCTCCCTGACACTGGGGGTTTCCGTCAGAAATATCTCAAGAATCAGAAGTGTAAGTTCATTTTGCACGAGATTGAGATAGACACTCGGCAACAAACAGATACCGTAGACACGTAACCCATCCGATGATCTAGAAAGTCTCTAAAAGCCAATTGACAGGAAACGCGAAACCAAGGACAACCCGAGCTTCCGAAGAACCAATCTAAAGGACTACACTACCAATATGAGAGATAACATTAGGAACTTCGGAATGACGATCACGCCAGTGATGATCTTGCCATAGAAGTATACTATGTTCTAGGTACTGAAAAGCTCTACCCTTCCAAGAGCTTAGGACCACCCAAGATCCTTTACGGAGATTGGTCCAACCCTCGTCAGACCACTACTACTTTCGGATATTCCACAAGCTTTACACCTCGATCGATCCACTTCTTAGACTTGATATGCGATTACCCGATGTCACTCTTCGTATCCCACTCACCCCTGTAGAAACTATTGAGAACCCTAACCTCGTAGATACACTAGCCGGAACCCACTAACTACACGAGACGGAATCCGCGTCCCGTAGGTGAAGGTTTGTTGGAACGACAAACACAGGCCAGAGTTCACTTGGGAGTGTGAGGACAAACCAAATAGGAAGTACCCTCCTGCCTTTACTCAATCATTCATACCAATTACCTTGCCTAGACATGAATTTCGGGACAAAATTCCCTCTAACGGCGGGATGATGTGACAACCCAAAGTTATTCCGTTACATTACCCCGTTACCGTCAACGGAAATTTTCCACCGTATAAAAGTTCCGTTAATTAGAGGTCGCCAATTAAATAAATATTTCATTTATTTATGTCGTTAAGTCGTGATATGAGAAATAAAAACTCATAATACACATTTCCATTTAATTGGAAAAGTTAGTTTTTATTATTACGACCACTAAATCGGGTCCGACCAAAAGCCCCGTTAAATGACAGTACCGGGTAGAATAACACTGAGCTCCAACTCCCACCCATATATAAGGGGGAGTAAACTCCATTTGAGACTTTTCCACCCTCTCTCTCTATATTCTCTCTCTAGACTCGTTTTTGACCTGAATCTACAACCAAATGCTTCCAAATCGTAAGTCCACTTACCCTAGATTTTTCTAAACATCTTGGCTTGTAATTATACCCCAAAAATCGGACTTAGAAGCTGTGAAAGAGGAGCTTACGGCCTAAGATCCTCCTTAGGCCGTAAACCCCTTAAATGTGGCCAAAATGACCCAAACATGTCGCTTTGAGCCTAGGAACCAATTAAGGAACTTGTCTAGGAGTGTTTAGTCATCAAAACACAAGAAGTTAGGGCATAAAAGAGAGTTTACGGCCTAAGCACATGCTTAGGCCGTAAACACCTCTAAATCTTGTCAAACTGCCCCAGAACTAGGGGCTTGCTATTTCAGGTTTAGATCAATTAAACACAATGAAATGAAGGGGTAAAAGGAGTTTATAGCCCAGACATGTGTAAAGGCCGTAAACACCTTCAAACATGCCAAAATATTGGTTTTTATTCCCCAAATGGCCTTAGACTATTACTATAAAATGCTAGGAAGGTATTAAGGGCTTAAAACTTCACTTAACTCATGGCATAGGAGTTCTCGGCCGTGAACTCCCTTAGTGATGGTTCATGGGCCATAAACTCCCTAATGAATCCCTTAGAAGCCTTAAACTCATTCATGCCTTTTGGATTTGGACCTAGCAAAATTCCACGATCAAGATTGAGCCTTTAAAACGCACTAGAAACCCTCACCATGAGTTTATGGCCGTAAACTCATGGGGATTTGTCCCTGGGCCGTAAACACCATAAGGTGAGTTTACTCTTGGAGAGTGAACTCCATTCCTAAGCCATACACACCCTTAGATGTTACCCGGGACACCCCAAACACTTAACCAAAGTGTTTTCTGCTCCTTAGAGTGTGTATACTTGTTTAATTGGTATATAATATACTAATTGTATGTGAACATATGTAATAATATGTTAAATAGGTCTCTAAGTGTGTCCAAGTCCTTACTTGACACCGAGCACCCAACCGACACCTTTGTCGGATCCACTTACACCAGGTGAGTTCATACCCCTGAATGAACCTTTTATATAATTTTACATGTTTTATAGGCGGATTACAAGTTAAACATGCTGTATTTCATCAGAGTCACGCTGTTTTGACCTTGCAAGATGTATCTTTCATTTGATACTGTCTGCGGTCTGTATTCTCTGTTTTGACCTTGCAAGATTTATCTTTCAGTTGATACTGTTTGTGGTCTGTGTTCACTGTATTAGACCTTACTAGCTGTACCTTTCATTTGGTACCGTCTGGGGTCTGTGTCTCTTTCTGTTAGACTGAGCCAGGAGTGTCGTTCATTCGATACTCTCCTGGAGTCTATGATTCCTTTGCCTTAGTCAGCAGTCCTCACTGCTGAGGCAGATGTTATTTCCCTGAATTCTTCTGCTTCCTTAATAATCAAATTCTGTATTTTGATAATGATAGAAATTAAGGGAAAACTACTTTTTACCACATAACTCTGACCAGTCTTGGTAGAAGACTGCTTTTTAAATAGAAAATATAGGATTTTCTGGGAAGGACTCTATTTTACTGTATACTGGATAACTACCACTTACATAAAGTTATTTGAATAAAATGTCACTAAATGCTTATGAACTCACCAGCATTTGCAAAAATGCTGATACTCTCTTTTCAAATAACTTGTATTCTCAGGTTAGAATTACACAGGTACATCCCCGGAGCTGTTGATGAAGATAGCTTAGTACCAAGCTGTACTTACTTATATTTACTTGTATTTCTTTGATGTATTGTAAACCATGTAAAACTATTACTATTAATGTACTGTTTTGTTGTACTTTGATTACTATAATGCATGTGTTGTGATACTTGACATGACGTCATCCACCCCAGAACATTTCCGTCGTTCTGGTTTTGGGGTGTGACAGTTTCTAGGTCTTAAACCCTTCCAAGAATTTAACCACCAAGTTGGAATAATTTTAGGAATCATTTAGAACTTCAAAACACACAATACCCCCATGGTTGGGAGTTTACGGCCGTAAACTCAAGAGTTTAAAACCGTAAACTCCATGTGTGATGGTATTTGGAGAGTAAACACATATATGGGGTCTTTTGGAACCCTAAACACAAGTGCCTTGTCCCACAATAGCTTAGATGTGTGATTAACATTATCAATTAGTAATTTAAGACTAATTGAGTGTGTATATGTGTGATTATATGTTCATTAGGATCGTAGTGTGTACAAGTCCTCACTTGACACCTAACAATCCTACACCGTCCGGTTCATCCAAATCACCATCTACAGGTGAGTTCATACCCCTAATCAATGTTTTAAATAATTTTAAATGCTTTAATGTGGGGGGGGGGGGGGGGGGAATACAAGTAAAAAACAACATGTTATTAAATCATCTATATGTATTTTATAACTGTGTTTTCGTTCAACAGATTTCACATACTACATAATGTGATGCATGAAATGGTTTTCTATCTTTGAAATACTTTGTTATCAAATGTATTACTTTTGAAATGGTTATAAAAATGAAATCAAGTCACTTTTATATTTGTTCAAAACCCTCAGACATCTTACAAAACCATTTTACATTCTTGAACTAAACTATGCATATACACTTATAATCTTATATATGTATTGTTGTTATAGTTTACATCTTTCATTTAGTTTCCCACACCCTTGAGTAGTAAGAGTGTATAAACCTACTTGAACAACCAATTACCTTTCAGTTAACTATCATAGGGATAGTTAGAAGATATCAAACATTATTCCTATTACAAGGAATCACACAAGAGTCAGTTCATTCATGATTCTATACCAGTACATTACCTTATACATGAGTACATCTACATATGCTTACCTGATACATGAACATGTTTACATATACTTACCTGATACATGAACACACATACATGAATACCATACATGAACACTATTACATAGGTGCATTATCCTGTATTCACTTACCTGGATACTTGTACTTAGAACTACGAGGATGATTTATTAGTACTTTATGTGTAAATTATCTTTCCTATCCCGGTTCAATGGGATATCTCAGCGGGACTTACCATTCCAAACCCCACTGATTTGCACCAGTGGTGGATGACCATCTACGGAGGTCTAAGGTTACTATTTATATTAGGTAGATCGATAACCGGGGCTAACCCCTCCACCCACCTGCTGCTGCTACAGAGGACAAGTGGACAATCTTTGATTGTTCATACGGTTATACTTTTCGCTTATTGCGATGTTGTGTTACTCCTAGTACCCAGCGATGACACTTACATTATTACTTTTCTGGACAATCTTCGGATGTTCATTAGGTTGCATTTTTCGCTTAACGCAATGTTGTGTTAGTCCTAGTACCCAGTGACAACACTTATAGTAGTACATTTTCCTGTTTACTTTATTTTGTGATAATTTCACATAAACGATGAGTTAGACTAAGTACTTTAGTACTAGTCAATAGAAGGAAAAACTATCATTTTACTTACAAAACATTCGGGTCTTGGTAGAAGACTACATTTCATAATACTAGAAAATAAGGGATTTTCTAGGGCTTTTTATACTTATATCAATATTTTTTATTTAAAGGTTTACATAACTTTTAAAACAGCTTTTCAAAGCAAGACAATGACACTTAAATACTTATGAATTCACCAGCTTTAAAGCTGATACTTTCTTTCAAAATAACTTGTATTCTCAGGTCATCAGTAGACAGGTACGGTGGCCAGGTTTTGAGAAGACGGAGCAGACAAGTCTCGTCTTTTATTTTGATTGTATATTTTTTGTGTCTTATTATAATGAAAGAACACACATGTATTAAAACTTTACTTATAATGCAATGGATGATGTTGTTACTTGTCTACTATTTTACATTGTTGTGATACTGTACATGACGTCCTCCACCCCTGAACGTTTCCGCCGTTCGTGGTTTTGGGGTGTCACATGTTACGAAAAGGCTCTTCCCCTTAACATGCTGTGTGGTGAAACCCTAGTAGCTTATGGCGACAAATCCGACACGAACCTTCGTATCATTTCGAGCATTCAAGCTCAGAAATTCTTGCGAAAGGAATGTCATGCATTCCTTGCTCATGAGGTCGATGTGAGACAAGAAACGAAGGACATTCAGAACATTCCAGTAGTACGTGACTTCCCCGACATTTTTCCAGAAGAACTCCAAGGATTACCTCCGCAACGTCAAGTCGAGTTCCGAATCGACTTAGTTCCAGGGGGTACCCTAGTAGCCAAATCTCCCTATCATCTAGCACCTGCAGAGATGCAAGAACTCTCTGGTCAACTTAACGAACTGCTCAGCAAGGGCTTTATAAGATCGAGCTTCTCACCCTGCGGAGCTCCAGTCTTGTTCGTCAAGAAGAAAGACGGATCATTTCGTATGTGCATCGACTACAAGGAGCTCAACAAACTGACCGTCAAAAATCTTTATCCGTTTCCTCGTATTGATGATTTATTGGACCAACTTCCAGGGGCGAACATCTTTTCAAAAATTGACTTGAGATTCGGATATCACCAACTACGAGTGCTAGGGGAGGATGTTCCAAAGATAGCCTTCCGGACTCGTTATGGGAACTATGAATTCATAGTGATGCCATTCGGATTAACAAACGCGCCCGCTGTATTCATGGACTTAATGAATAGGGTGTGTCGTCCTTACTTGGATCAGTTCGTCATCGTCTTCATGGATGACATACTTATATACTCTCGAAGTAAGGAGGAGCATAGTCAACATCTGCATCAAGTCCTCGAAACATTACGTTCGGAGAAACTCTATGCGAAGTTCTCAAAATGCAAATTTTGGATTCATCAAGTTGAATTCATAGGGCACGTGGTTAGCAAACAGGATATACAGGTGGACCCTTCCAAAATCAACGCCATTGAGAACTGGTCAGCACCGAACATGCCTACAGAAATTTGTCAACTTCTAGGCCTCACTGGCTACTATCGCAGGTTCATTCAGAACTTCTCTTGCATTGCGAAAACTCTTACAACACTAACCCAAAATGGCATGGCCTTTGACTGGGAAGAGAAGCAGGAAAGAGCGTTTCAAACGCTCAAACGAGCCTTGTGCACCGCACCAATACTATCCCTTCCCAAAGGAATAGAAGACTTCGTTGTCTATTGCGATGTTTCGAATCAAGGACTCAGATGTGTTCTGATGCAGCGAGGTAAGGTCATCGCCAATGCCTCGAGACAGCTGAAGACACATGAGGTCAACTACACGACCTACGATCTTGAACTAGGAGCAGTTGTGTTTGCTCTGAAGATCTGGAGACATTACTTGTACGGAACGAGAAGCACTATCTTCATAGACCAGAAAAGCTTACAACACATATTCGACCAGAAGGATCTCAACATGAGACACACACACACATACACTAGATGCCTTGGTAGAAGGCTACAATTAGTAGAAAACATAGGGTTTTCTAGGAGAGTACAAAACATCTTACAAAACCTCTTACAAACATTTTACAAATTCTTTCATACAAACAAAGATACTAATATATACTTATGATCTCACCAGCTTTAAAGTTGATACTCGCTTTCAAAATAACTTGTATTCTCAGGTCACTAGTAGATAGGTATAGGTGCCAGGTTTTGAGAAGATGGAGTTCGTTCAAGACTCGTCTTTTATTTTGATATGTATATTTTGGTGTCTATATAACTCGGTAGAACACACATCTATGAAATTATATTATTAATGCAATAGATGATGTTGTTGCTTGTTTACTACTATTCATTGCTGTGATAGTGTACACGACGTCCTCCGCCGCAGAACGTTTCTGCCATTCATGGTTTTGGGGTGTGAGACAAATATGCTTGGTACTCTTAATTTTTATCATCTAATCGATGTGCCGGTTAACCACATGCGATCCACCGATCTATGATAAACATTTAGCCATCCTTTGACAACCTTGTTAAATCCTAGTTAGTGTGCCGGTTAACCATATGCGCTCCACTAACGACTTAAGCAAGGTGCAAAGTGTAATTTCATTGGTTAGCATCAAATTCTAATTTTCCTAAAGTAACTAAGATTGGGAATTTATAAAACATTTAGTTACTTTATAATAATCATTATACTTCTAATAACTATTTAAAGTCATTGTCCTACCCATTTGGCTAATGGCCCTCCACCAGTAAAGGAAACGGTAGGTGAGAGTGGACACCCATTAAGTTGTCATTATATATATATATATATATATATATATATATATATATATATATATATATATATATATTGTAACATCCTGTTTATTGAATAATTAAATAAATAAAGGGATATGATTTGATACGAATAAAAATCCTAAAAATCATTAATAATATAGCAAAGTGTTGCTTCCGAGGAGTTAACAGTAATAATTTTAGAATTCAGGGGTTAAAGGTGTAAGTTCCGGAGTGGTTTGTGAATATTTATGATGGCGAGGGCTGATTGGTAAATTATATGGACTAAATTTGAATAGATTTTGGGAACCAAGGACTAAATGGTAAATTTTGGATTCAAATTGTAAAGAATTATGAGGATAGGGTCTATCAGGTAAGTTTTGGACTTAGGTTGGAGGAAATATAGGGAGCAGGGACGGAACTTGTAAAAAACATGAATAATTAAAGGAAGCGCGGGTTAGATGACGGGGGAGGAGTTATACCCGGTACTCCTCCCCCGTCATCTAACCCGTCCATTTTTCCCCGTCGCTTGATGATGAAAATAAACCCTAAAGCTATATCGTGACCTCCAGCCGCAACCTCTTCAACTGCCGCATGGTAGCGATCGACCACGAGCAGCCGAGTACCTGCAGCAACATCGATGTCGACGAAGCCGAAAGCCTGGATCCACACTCATGCTGTCGTCGTCGGTGACTGCAAAGATTGAAGAATTCGTGGTCACAAACCACTGAGGAATTGCTGGTAATGTCAGCTGTCACTTTTCACTCATCTCTTTTGTTTATTCCGGTGGTGTGACACCGTGTGTGTGACGATTGTGAATTCCAATGACCCTTGGACCGCCATTTTTCTTTACTCTGACGACCACAGCCTCCTATCCGGAGGTTGGGAGCTTGGTTCTCGTGTTATTTATGTGATTGAGTTGATGTTATGAGTTATGTGCATGATAATGTGTATGTTTTGGCAAAAGACCCACCGCCACCACCTCATAGTGGTGG
Source organism: Lactuca sativa (assembly GCF_002870075.4). Classification (NCBI taxonomy): domain Eukaryota; kingdom Viridiplantae; phylum Streptophyta; class Magnoliopsida; order Asterales; family Asteraceae; genus Lactuca; species Lactuca sativa. The sequence continues at coordinate 160,197,113 of NC_056627.2, read as the reverse complement.
CTGCCGCCGTTTCTATCACCATTTACCACCACCAGCCACCGTGGGAGGTGGCTGTATGTGTGTGTGCTTATTATCTGAGGGGTGTATATGTGATTTTTAGGCAGGAACCACCACCACCACCATTGGAGATGGTGGCTGCCGCCGCCTGCCGCCTTGAGCTGCCGTCGACCACCACTACCCGAGGTGGCAGTGGGTGGTGTTGACCTAGTGGAACCCTAATTAACCCAATTACTTAATATTGGATCGGGTTGGCTCATGCTTGGGCTTGAAACGCTAATTAGAGATTAGAAAACCATAATTTTGAGTTTGTTGATTTGGGCCTATTGGGACCCGCATTTGGATTAGTGGACTGAAGACCAAACACATGACAATTTTATTATATGATATATTAATGGAATAATGGACTTAATGGGTTAAGACTTAATAGGTTAAGTGAGAAATACTTAACCCTAATCGTCATTTTATGTGGAAACCCTAATTTTTACCTGGGCTTTGGTGTGTGGGCCACAGATGGGCCAAACAAGAGTAGTCATGAGGAATAGAATATTTTGATGGGCAGTAGGGTAACGCCCATATGATGATTTGGGCCCAATTTGAAATATTGGGCCATAGTCGGGCCATTAGAGGACTTTTGTGGATCCATTTGGTATTGGGCCTTGGTGGGCCCATTGGGATGGGATTATTATGGACCGGTTTGGTTGACCATATTTAGACCTAATAATGTGAATGTTGGTCTTAGATCCTAATGGGGTTATTTATAGGTTTGGCTTAGTGATAGAAGTCGGAATGTAGCAGCAGCATGTATAGGATATGTTCGCCATTCGAGGTGAGTCTTGTCACTATACTTATCTGTGTTGTAATTTGTGTGTGACCGGAGGGTCTTATTCTTGTTAATGAACAGAGGGTCTTATTTTCACTATTGACCGGAGGGTCATAGTATATTATTGACCAGAGGGTCTCAGTACATATAAACCGGAGGGTCTTAGTACATTATCGACCGGAGGGTCTTATTTGTTTATTATATGTTATGTGTTATCGTGCATACTGTCTTTGTGACTTATGCTGTTATGGTAATATGGGTATATATTGATCTTATGTGTTTATTTGAGTACTGCGATGTCCTGCATTATGTCCATGTAAATTATGTTGTGTATTTATTATGAGCTTATAGTGTTAGGACCGGAGGGTCCACAGAGTTAGGACTAGAGGGTCCACAAATTTAGGACCGGAGGGTCCAGAGAGTTAGGACCGGATGGTCCATTTGAGCTGTGGGACTAGAGGGTCCCACTGAGACACATTGAGTGGAGGGTCTTACAGAGTTATAGCCTTGAGTGGCTAATGTGTATTTGTGGTATTTTGGGGAACGCACTAAGCTTTGTGCTTACCGGGTTATGTGTTATGTGTTTCAGTTACTTCTCAGGATCACGGGAAGGTGCCGGCTTGATTGTACACACGAGATAAAGAGTTATCTTTTTTTAGGATCCTGGATTATTAATCAAACAATTATGGAACTGTGTTTTGTTAAATTGATAATTGGGATTTTTGTGAACAACATTATGAGAATTATTTTAATTTAAAAATGAAATATTTGTTGGAAAATTTACGGTGTTACAAGTTGTTATCAGAGCCTTGGTTTGAGGGATTCGGGTACACCTTCGGGTATATCTGGACTCAAACTAAGGATTTGAGAAAAAATTTCAAAAGAAATCATTTTTCTAAATTGAGCAAGAGTTTCTAAGAGAAAAACAAGAAGAGCAGTGTGTACAATCAGCCAGAGCCCGAAATGTGATTTCCCAAAATATCCTTACTTATTGTGTTATGAGCTATTATTGAGATATTGTTGATGCATGCCAGAGATAGGCTAGGTATTTCGTATTTTAGGACTAGAGTGGCTTGATTTGTGATGCCTTAGCCTAGGAGTTGTTGCTATTTACGATTTGCTTTTGAGTATGTACAGAGTAAGAGTAACCAGCAGGAATCCTTTTTAGAGAAGGATTTGAGTAGGGGAGTAATCTAGGAGAGATACCTAGATTAACATTTGAGGAGTCTACTGGGAGGGTGGACAGATGACGCATGGGGCGAAGTTGATGGAGTTCCGTAATGTCCTTCGAATATGAGCAGAGCAAGTGGGATAATAACCTTGAGTGGTTTTACATACTAGTAGAGATTATTCGATGCCCGAATGTTGTTTGCTTTGTGCTTTGAGGAACTCTCGATGATGAGAGTCAGTTACTAAGTCAATATGACGATATTCAGGAGGTAGATGACTGACATCATTAAGAGTTCTTCAGCGGCTGATGGCGGAGAAGTGTGAGAACTTAGGAAGAGCCTAGGGAGTGATCATGGTTAGATTAGTGTGCTGATAGGGTAGAACATTTTGTTGGGGAGCGAGCATGCGTGTCGAGATTGGTGATCTAGAAGGTTGAGTAGCTACTTAGGAGCTCTGGGATGGTTCGTGTGGAAGTATGGGTAGATGCGGCAGGTAGTATGGGCCCGTACTACTGAAAGCATGGGACCCATACTAGATGCAAGGAGCATTCCGAAGGTTCTAAGTAGCAGATTGAGAGGTGATCACATGGTTTGACTACCATGATTCGTGGCGGTTAGTGTTTCTAGTTTTACCAGTTATCTGGTTGTGTTTATGTAGTCTGAGATCAGATATGGGAGGTTGTGGGGCCAGAGGGCCATGCCAATTGATTTTAATGGGGTATGCTCGGGGTGGGAAAATCTGAGTTTAGATCTCGAGGTTTTTGACTGGTGCGGTGCCAGTTGGAGTCACAAGACTCAAATAAGGGTGGAGATGTGCACCGTGGAGGGTTGCAGTTTATGTTTAGGGGTCGGGCGATATCCTGTAATGCCAAGTTTCTATTTGAGGATTATTTATCCCTTTTTCCCATTTTGAGGGGATGGGTGCGCAAGTTTCTGATGTCGGAGAATAAAAGAAGACCCTGTGAGGTACCAGAGAGCTGTGATATCGGCACTAAGAGTAATTTTGTTGTAAGACGGCATCAGGTTACATTCTTATGCTGGGAAAAAGTTATCAATGGGGAATGAGAGGAGTATATCGAGTTGTCGACCTTCGTGGCTATGCAATAGATCGACTGGGGGAGTGAGGTCACCCGTGCTATGTCGAATCTTGTAGTGGGGTGATGATTGAGGATTCTGAGAATGAAGTATGTGATAGTCCAGTATCTCCAGGGAAGGAAATTGTTCTATTCTAGGACCGTCGGCTTAAGTGTATTCGCAACTAGACGAGGTTCTGGGTGACTAGAGGCAGTCACATGGGGAGGTATCCGGAATTTTCATATGGGGTTCGGGGTACTCGGAGTTATTTGGTTATTTTTCCGGAAATTCATCGAGTGTTATGTGGTACGTTCCCTGGGTTGGGAATGATACATCTAGAGAGCCAGTCTACAGTGAAGTTGATTGGGTGTGACATTAGGCGACAGCTCGAACCCTAAGTGGGGGAGAACGGGGTATTTTGTTGGGCGAATCATCAATTTATGAGTAGAGTATTTCGAGGATATGAGTTGTGTGAGAAGAAGATCAATGGCCGTAGCAAGACATTATGAGATTCTATGATGATGTATCGAGGCATCCGAGTATAATGTCGTGAATGAAAGATCAGAGGTTGAGACAAGCGAGCGTGAGATTTGACGATGGCGTATCGGGGTATCCGAGTCTGATGCCCTAAGTTGTTGGGTTACTTTGAGACTCGAGTTTGTGATATGATAAGTGGAGTATCGGATAGCTATTGTTCCAATGGGAACCCACCAATTGATTGTTCGGACGGGGATTGTCCAAGAATGTGAATTGTACCGAGAGAAAGTGTGTTGTTGCTACAATGGGCGTTAGGAGTAGTGATGCTCAATCTGGGTGGGTGGGGGCACCTGCCGATGATAGATCACGGAGCATGAGTTCAATGAGCACAATATGGTGATGGCTTAATGATGAGATTGTGGGATGGTAAGAGAGTGGAAGGGTCCAAGGGGGGAGTAATCACTTGGTGATATCAGTGAAAAACCATGGGGAGAGCCCATGGCGAGTAAGTGATGTAAGCCTATGGGGAAACGTAGCTTTCACGAGTGCTTGAGTAAGTGATGTAAGTCTGCAGCGAGCTGTAGCATTCACGGGTGCGTGAGTAAGTGATATCAACCTGCGGGGAGTTGTAGCATTCACGAGCCAGTGTGAGAGTATCGTAAGGCTACGGGAACCCGTAGTATTCTCTGGTTGGAGCAGGACATAGAGGAGTTGTTAGGCTTGGGTAGCCCTACCAACTGTGACTTTGGGAGCCTGGTGGTCCAACCAGGGGCGAGACTAGGGGTCTCCATGATGGTTGGGATCCATTATACCGCGAATTAGGAAGAAGTTGTCGTAATTCGGAAGGAATTGGAGAGTAATGTATGCGTAGAATCGTGGATCATGAGTCGTAAGTTGAGCATCAGACTGGAGACGAGTGATTCCAACTTGCTATTGAACCGGACCCTTGAGTTTAAGTTTGGCCTATCTGTGTAAAGAGTAGATAAGTTGAGATTTTAGATCAACAATGGATTTCATTTTGTGTGGTATGGTTTTCATTTGATATTCTAGACCTAGGAGGGTTAGTTCATTCTGCTTGAGAAGGACCACATGATACATGAAATTAGTGAGTGTTAGACGACAGAGGTCGGAAGTAATGTGTAACTATAGATCAGTTGTGGTAATTGCTTGAGGTAAAGCAAACTTAGTGGTTGCATGTACGATGTGATTGGTTGAAATAACTTTGTTGAATTGAACAGTTGGGGATTATATACTCGGGCTTGTGACCATGTCGTTCAAGTTGTCGGGCGTGTAAGGGATGGTAAGAAATGATTTCGAGGACGAAATATAACTTAAGTGGGGGAGAACTTTAACATCCTGTTTATTGAATAATTAAATAAATAAAGGGATAAGATTTGATACGAATCAAAATCCTAAAAATCATTAATAATATAGCAAAGTGTTAGTTCCGAGGAGTTAACAGTAATAATTTTAGAATTCAGGGGTTAAAGGTGTAAGTTCCGGAGTGGTTTGTTAATACTTATGATGACAAGGGCTGATTGGTAAATTATTGGGACTAAATTTGAATAGATTTTAGGAACCAAGGACTAAATGGTAAATTTTGGATTCAAATTGTAAAGAATTATGAGGATAGGGTCTATAAGGTATGTTTTGGACTTAGGTTGGAGGAAATCTGGGGAGCAGGGACTGAACTTGTAAAAAACACGAATAATTAAAGGAAGCGCAGGTTATACCTAGTACTCCTCCCACGTCATCTAACCCGTCCATTTTTCCCCGTTGCTTGATGATGAAAATAAACCCTAAAGGTAGATCGTGACCTCCAACCGCAACCTCTTCAACTGTCGCATGGTAGCGATCGACCACCATCATCGATGCCGGTTACGCCACAAGCAGCTAAGTACATGCTGCAACACCGATGTCGACGAAGCCGGAAGCCTGGATCCAAACTCACGCTGTCGTCGCTGGTGACTGCAAGGATTGAAGAGTTCTTGGTCACAAACCACTGAGGAATTGCTGGTAATGTCAGTTGTCACTTCTCGCATCTCTTTTGTTTATTCCGGTGGTGTGACACCGTGTGTGTGACGATTGTGAATTCCGGCGACCCTTGGACCGCCATTTTTATTTACTTCGACGACCATAGCCTCCTATCCGAAGGTTGGGAGCTTGGTTCTCGTGTTATTTGTGTGATTGAGTTGCTGTTATGAGCTATGTGCATGATAATGAGTGTGTTTTGGCAAAAGACCCACTGCCACCACCACATAGTGGTGGCTGTCGTCGTTTCTGTCACCATTTACCGCCACCAGCCACCGTGGGAGGTGGCTGTGTGTGTGTGCTTATTATCTGAGGGGTGTATATGTGATTTTTAGGCAGGAACCACTACCACCACCATTGGATATGGTAGTTGCCGCCACCTGTCGCCTTGAACCACCGCCGACCACCACTACCCGAGGTGGCAGTGGGTGGTGTTGACCTACTGGAACCCTAATTAGCCCAATTACTTAATATTGGATCGGGTTGGCTCGTGCTTGGGCTTGAAACACTAATTAGAGTTTAGAAAACCCTAATTTTGGGTTTGTTGATTTGGGCCTATTGGGACCCGCATTTGGATCAGTGTCCTGAAGACCAAACACATGACAATTTTATTATATGATATATTAATGGAATAATGGACTTAATGGGTTATGACCTTAATGGGTTAAGTGAGAAATACTTAACCCTAATCATCATTTTATGTGGAAACCCTAATTTTTACATGGGTTTTGGAGTGTGGGCTACTGATGGGCCAACCAAGAGCAGTCATGAGGACTAGAATATTTAAATGGGCTGTAGGGTAAGGCCCATATGATGATTTGGGCCCAATTTGAAATATTGGGCCATAGTCGGGCCATTAGAGGAGTTTTGTGGACCCATTTGGTATTGGGCCTTGGTGGGCCCATTGGGATGGGATTATTATGGAACAGATTGGTTGACCATATTTAGACCTAATAATGTGAATGTTGGTCTTAGATCCTAATGGGGTTATTTATAGGTTTGGCTTAGTGATAGAACTCGGAGTGTAGCAGCAGCATGTATAGGATCTGTTCGCCATTCGAGGTGAGTCTTCTCACTATACTTAACTGTGTTGTAATTTGTGTGTGACCGGAGGGTCTTATTCTTGTTAATGAACAGAGGGTCTTATTTTCACTGTTGACCGGAGGGTCTTAGTATATTATTGACCAGAGGGTCTCAGTACATATAAACTGGAGGGTCTTAGTACATTATCGACCGGAGGGTCTTATTTGTTTATTATATGTTATGTGTTATCGTGCATACTGTCTTTGTGACTTATGTTGTTATGGTAATATGTGTATATATTGATCTTATGTGCTTATTTGAGTA